>NW_027192654.1:3905897-4556880 GCF_949987515.2 Delphinus delphis | reverse complement strand
CACAGGAACTGAATTACAGAACAGAACAGGGTCTCAAATTTAGAAAACCAACTTATGCTTGCTTAAGGGTAAAGGTGAGTTGGGGTGCTGCATAAAACCAGAGATCGAAATGAGCACAGATAAAGTTCCTTAAGCCAAATATGGAATAGACAAGAGCTACTCCTTGCTCAACGAAATGGACTCAACACCGCATATTAAACGCCTAAGAATGTACCTGACTAGTAAGTATCTTAAAACCTATAGATTGCTATGTCTCCGAAAGAGAATCAAGCATGTGTACAGGGGCATAAACGCAGCAGTGATAGGATTAGAGAGGTTCGGTGAGCAAATGAAGACCCTTTGAAGTCATATTGCATGGTACCCATTACACGGGTCTTAACTCTCCAGGTTTAAGGTATTCTTCCTTCAGCTAAAACATGCATGTGGAACCCAAGTATGATCAACCATGTGAACGGGACACGTGTTCAAATATGTCTCAGTTTTCCTCCCCTGGTACTCGGGTGCAACATTCCAGACGCTTTACTAACACTCTCCCCACTTGGAGAGTCAGCGCCTTTAACCTCCTGTTTGGCCCAGTTTGCAATTTCTGCGGAAGATGAACAGGAATAGCGAGAACCAATGAGAGACTAGCTGGAGGTGTCTGGACGGGCAAATTTAACTCTCATTTCCCACCAGGAAGAGGAAATAACCAAAGGCTCAGCGTGCCGTGCCGGAACCAGATTAGGGCCTGAAGCCATCCTGCGGTGTTGCGACCAGGTCACAAGAAAGCGAGTTGAAGAAAGGAGCTCAGGGGCACTGTAATTCACAAACCTGCAGAGTTATAAATGACAGCTATCATCCAAAAATAGACTGAAGTAAGGCTGCCAAGAGGACTTGAAAGCGGGGCAGAATTGCAGGAAACCGATTTCAGGAGGTAGACTGGAATTGCATTGAAAGCATAGGAAAAGAGGCAGAACGTCCACAATGATGCACTTGGCCAAAAAGGGCGTATGCATTTTTTCCTGAATATATTCAGGAAAAAACGCATACGCCCTTTTTGGCCAACCAAGCAAGCTTGCAAAGGAAATCTGCACTACAATGAAGTCTCACTTCCCCCCGGTCAAAAGGGTCATCTGAAAAAAGTGTAAAATCCAGAAAGGCAGGACAGGCCATGGAGAACTGGGAGCCTTGTTATGCTGATGGGCGGGATGTAAATTGCCAACAACCACTCGGGAGAAGTGTATGGTGTTTCCTGAAACATCTAAAAAACAAAGCAACAGAGCCTAGGGCACTTCCACTTATGGTCCTATAGTTTAGGGAAATTAAAATCAAAAAGACACAGCCACCCCAAAGTTTGGAACGGCTCTGTTTACAAGAACCTCGTTTACAGTACAAGTTCAACATCGCAGAAAGTGAAAAATGGATAAAGAAGTTGTGGTAATCACTTACAAAGCAATATCACTCAGCAATGAAATCTATGTCATCAGGCCCTTAGCAGCACAATGAGTGGATTCAGGTATGATGATTCTAACTGAAATAAGTCACACAGAAAAAGAAACATCATAAGATATCAGTAATACACGGAATGTAAACTTGGCTACACAGGAACTGAATTACAGAACAGAACAGGGTCTCAAATTTAGAAAACCAACTTATGCTTGCTTAAGGGGAAAGGTGAGTTGGGGTGCTGCATAAAACCAGAGATTGAAATGAGCACAGATAAAGTTCCTTAAGCCAAATATGGAATAGACAAGAGCTACTCATTGCTCAACGAAATGGACTCAACACCGCATATTAAACGCCTAAGAATGTACCTGACTAGTAAGTATCTTAAAACCTATGGATTGCTATGTCTCCAAAAGAGAATCAAGCATGTGTACAGGGGCATAAACGCAGCAGTGATAGGATTGGAGAGGTTCGGTGAGCAAATGAAGACCCTTTGAAGTCATATTGCATGGTACCCATTCCACGGGTTTCACCTACCCAGGTTTAAGGTATTCTTCCTTCAGCTAAAACATGCATGTGGAACCTAGAGTATGATCAACCATGTGATCGGGAGACGTGTTCAAATATGTCTCAGTTTTCGTACCCTGGTACTCGGGTGCAACATTCCAGACGCTTTACTAACACTCTCCCCACTTGGAGAGTCAGCGCCTTTAACCTCCTGTTTGGCACAGTTTGCAATTTCTGCGGAAGATGAACAGGAATAGCGAGAACCAATGAGAGACTAGCTGGAGGTGTCTGGACGGGCAAATTTAACTCTCATTTCCCACCAGGAAGAGGAAATAACCAGAGGCTCAGCGTGCCGTGCCGGAACCAGATTAGGGCCTGAAGCCATCCTGCGGTGTTGCGGCCAGGTCACAAGAAAGCGAGTTGAAGAAAGGAGCTCAGGGGCACTGTAATTCACAAACCTGCAGAGTTATAAATGACAGCTATCGTCCAAAAATAGACTGAAGTAAGGCTGCCAAGAGGACTTGAAAGCGGGGCAGAATTACAGGAAACCGATTTCAGGAGGTAGACTGGAATTGCATTGAAAGCATAGGAAAAGAGGCAGAACGTCCACAATGATGCACTTGGCCAAAAAGGGCGTATGCGTTTTTTCCTGAATATATTCAGGAAAAAACGCATACGCCCTTTTTGGCCAACCAAGCAAACTTGCAAAGGAAATCTGCACTACAATGAAGTCTCACTTCCCCCCGGTCAAAAGGGCCATCTGAAAAAAGTGTAAAATCCAGAAAGGCAGGATAGGCCATGGAGAACTGGGAGCCTTGTTATGCTGATGGGCGGGATGTAAATTGCCAACAGACACTCAGGAGAAGTGTATGGTGTTTCCTGAAACATCTAAAAAACAAAGCAACAGAGCCTAGGGCACTTCCACTTATGGTCCTATAGCTTAGGGAAATTAAAATCAAAAAGACACAGCCACGCCAAAGTTTGGAACGGCTCTGTTTACAAGAACCTCGTTTACAGTACAAGTTCAACATCGCAGAAAGTGAAAAATGGATAAAGAAGTTGTGGTAATGACTTACAAAGCAATATCACTCAGCAATGAAATCTATGTCATCAGGCCCTTAGCAGCACAATGAGTGGATTCAGGTATGATGATTCTAACTGAAATAAGTCACACAGAAAAAGAAACATCATAAGATATCAGTAATACACGGAATGGAAACTTGGCTACACAGGAACTGAATTACAGAACAGAACAGGGTCTCAAATTTAGAAAACCAACTTATGCTTGCTTAAGGGTAAAGGTGAGTTGGGGTGCTGCATAAAACCAGAGATTGAAATGAGCACAGATAAAGTTCCTTAAGCCAAATATGGAATAGACAAGAGCTACTCCTTGCTCAATGAAATGGACTCAACAACGCATATTAAACGCCTAAGAATGTACCTGACTAGTAAGTATCTTAAAACCTAGGGATTGCTATGTCTCCGAAAGAGAATCAAGCATGTGTACAGGGCATAAACGCAGCAGTGATAGGATTGGAGAGGTTCGGTGAGCAAATGAAGACCCTTTGAAGTCATATTGCATGGTACCCATTCCACGGGTTTCAACTACCCAGGTTTTAGGTATTCTTCCTTCAGCTAAAACATGCATGTGGAACCCAGAGTATGATCAACCATGTGATCGGGAGACGTGTTCAAATATGTCTCAGTTTTCCTCCCCTGGTACTCGGGTGCAACATTCCAGACGCTTTACTAACACTCTCCCCACTTGGAGAGTCAGCGCCTTTAACCTCCTGTTTGGCCCAGTTTGCAATTTCTGCGGAAGATGAACAGGAATAGCGAGAACCAATGAGAGACTAGCTGGAGGTGTCTGGACGGGCAAATTTAACTCTCATTTCCCACCAGGAAGAGGAAATAACCAGAGGCTCAGCGTGCCGTGCCGGAACCAGATTAGGGCCTGAAGCCATCCTGCGGTGTTGCGGCCAGCTCAAAAGAAAGCGAGTTGAAGAAAGGAGCTCAGGGGCACTGTAATTCACAAACCTGCAGAGTTATAAATGACAGCTATCGTCCAAAAATAGACTGAAGTAAGGCTGCCAAGAGGACTTGAAAGTGGGGCAGAATTGCAGGAAACCGATTTCAGGAGGTAGACTGGAATTGCATTGAAAGCATAGGAAAAGAGGCAGAACGTCCACAATGATGCACTTGGCCAAAAAGTGCGTATGCGTTTTTTCCTGAATATATTCAGGAAAAAACGCATACGCCCTTTTTGGCCAACCAAGCAAGCTTGCAAAGGAAATCTGCACTACAATGAAGTCTCACTTCCCCCCGGTCAAAAGGGTCATCTGAAAAAAGGGTAAAATCCAGAAAGGCAGGACAGGCCATGGAGAACTGGGAGCCTTGTTATGCTGATGGGCGGGATGTAAATTGCCAACAGACACTTGGGAGAAGTGTATGGTGTTTCCTGAAACATCTAAAAAACAAAGCAACAGAGCCTAGGGCACTTCCACTTATGGTCCTATAGCTTAGGGAAATTAAAATCAAAAAGACACAGCCACCCCAAAGTTTGGAACGGCTCTGTTTACAAGAACCTCGTTTACAGTACAAGTTCAACATCGCAGAAAGTGAAAAATGGATAAAGAAGTTGTGGTAATCACTTACAAAGCAATATCACTCAGCAATGAAATCTATGTCATCAGGCCCGTAGCAGCATAATGAGTGGATTCAGGTACGATGATTCTAACTGAAATAAGTCACACAGAAAAAGAAACATCATAAGATATCAGTAATACACGGAATGGAAACTGGGCTACACAGGAACTGAATTACAGAACAGAACAGGGTCTCAAATTTAGAAAACCAACTTATGCTTGCTTAAGGGTAAAGGTGAGTTGGGGTGCTGCATAAAACCAGAGATCGAAATGAGCACAGATAAAGTTCCTTAAGCCAAATATGGAATAGACAAGAGCTACTCCTTGCTCAACGAAATGGACTCAACACCGCATATTAAACGCCTAAGAATGTACCTGACTAGTAAGTATCTTAAAACCTATAGATTGCTATGTCTCCGAAAGAGAATCAAGCATGTGTACAGGGGCATAAACGCAGCAGTGATAGGATTGGAGAGGTTCGGTGAGCAAATGAAGACCCTTTGAAGTCATATTGCATGGTACCCATTACACGGGTCTTAACTCTCCAGGTTTAAGGTATTCTTCCTTCAGCTAAAACATGCATGTGGAACCCAAGTATGATCAACCATGTGAACGGGACACGTGTTCAAATATGTCTCAGTTTTCCTCCCCTGGTACTCGGGTGCAACATTCCAGACGCTTTACTAACACTCTCCCCACTTGGAGAGTCAGCGCCTTTAACCTCCTGTTTGGCCCAGTTTGCAATTTCTGCGGAAGATGAACAGGAATAGCGAGAACCAATGAGAGACTAGCTGGAGGTGTCTGGACGGGCAAATTTAACTCTCATTTCCCACCAGGAAGAGGAAATAACCAAAGGCTCAGCGTGCCGTGCCGGAACCAGATTAGGGCCTGAAGCCATCCTGCGGTGTTGCGACCAGGTCACAAGAAAGCGAGTTGAAGAAAGGAGCTCAGGGGCACTGTAATTCACAAACCTGCAGAGTTATAAATGACAGCTATCATCCAAAAATAGACTGAAGTAAGGCTGCCAAGAGGACTTGAAAGCGGGGCAGAATTGCAGGAAACCGATTTCAGGAGGTAGACTGGAATTGCATTGAAAGCATAGGAAAAGAGGCAGAACGTCCACAATGATGCACTTGGCCAAAAAGGGCGTATGCGTTTTTTCCTGAATATATTCAGGAAAAAACGCATACGCCCTTTTTGGCCAACCAAGCAAGCTTGCAAAGGAAATCTGCACTACAATGAAGTCTCACTTCCCCCCGGTCAAAAGGGTCATCTGAAAAAAGTGTAAAATCCAGAAAGGCAGGACAGGCCATGGAGAACTGGGAGCCTTGTTATGCTGATGGGCGGGATGTAAATTGCCAACAACCACTCGGGAGAAGTGTATGGTGTTTCCTGAAACATCTAAAAAACAAAGCAACAGAGCCTAGGGCACTTCCACTTATGGTCCTATAGTTTAGGGAAATTAAAATCAAAAAGACACAGCCACCCCAAAGTTTGGAACGGCTCTGTTTACAAGAACCTCGTTTACAGTACAAGTTCAACATCGCAGAAAGTGAAAAATGGATAAAGAAGTTGTGGTAATCACTTACAAAGCAATATCACTCAGCAATGAAATCTATGTCATCAGGCCCTTAGCAGCACAATGAGTGGATTCAGGTATGATGATTCTAACTGAAATAAGTCACACAGAAAAAGAAACATCATAAGATATCAGTAATACACGGAATGTAAACTTGGCTACACAGGAACTGAATTACAGAACAGAACAGGGTCTCAAATTTAGAAAACCAACTTATGCTTGCTTAAGGGGAAAGGTGAGTTGGGGTGCTGCATAAAACCAGAGATTGAAATGAGCACAGATAAAGTTCCTTAAGCCAAATATGGAATAGACAAGAGCTACTCATTGCTCAACGAAATGGACTCAACACCCCATATTAAACGCCTAAGAATGTACCTGACTAGTAAGTATCTTAAAACCTATGGATTGCTATGTCTCCGAAAGAGAATCAAGCATGTGTACAGGGGCATAAACGCAGCAGTGATAGGATTGGAGAGGTTCGGTGAGCAAATGAAGACCCTTTGAAGTCATATTGCATGGTACCCATTCCACGGGTTTCACCTACCCAGGTTTAAGGTATTCTTCCTTCAGCTAAAACATGCATGTGGAACCTAGAGTATGATCAACCATGTGATCGGGAGACGTGTTCAAATATGTCCCAGTTTTTGTACCCTGGTACTCGGGTGCAACATTCCAGACGCTTTACTAACACTCTCCCCACTTGGAGAGTCAGCGCCTTTAACCTCCTGTTTGGCACAGTTTGCAATTTCTGCGGAAGATGAACAGGAATAGCGAGAACCAATGAGAGACTAGCTGGAGGTGTCTGGACGGGCAAATTTAACTCTCATTTCCCACCAGGAAGAGGAAATAACCAGAGGCTCAGCGTGCCGTGCCGGAACCAGATTAGGGCCTGAAGCCATCCTGCGGTGTTGCGGCCAGCTCACAAGAAAGCGAGTTGAAGAAAGGAGCTCAGGGGCACTGTAATTCACAAACCTGCAGAGTTATAAATGACAGCTATCGTCCAAAAATAGACTGAAGTAAGGCTGCCAAGAGGACTTGAAAGTGGGGCAGAATTGCAGGAAACCGATTTCACGAGGTAGACTGGAATTGCATTGAAAGCATAGGAAAAGAGGCAGAACGTCCACAATGATGCACTTGGCCAAAAAGGGCGTATGCGTTTTTTCCTGAATATATTCAGGAAAAAACGCATACGCCCTTTTTGGCCAACCAAGCAAGCTTGCAAAGGAAATCTGCACTACAATGAAGTCTCACTTCCCCCTTGTCAAAAGGGTCATCTGAAAAAAGGGTAAAATCCAGAAAGGCAGGACAGGCCATGGAGAACTGGGAGCCTTGTTATGCTGATGGGCGGGATGTAAATTGCCAACAACCACTCGGGAGAAGTGTATGGTGTTTCCTGAAACATCTAAAAACAAAGCAACAGAACCTAGGGCACTTCCACTTATGGTCCTATAGCTTAGGGAAATTAAAATCAAAAAGACACAGCCACCCCAAAGTTTGGGACGCCTCTGTTTACAAGAACCTCGTTTACAGTACAAGTTCAACATCACAGAAAGTGAAAAATGGATAAAGAACTTGTGGTACTTACGTACAATGCAGTATCACTCAGCAATGAAATCTATGTCATCAGGCCCGTAGCAGCATAATGAGTGGATTCAGGTACGATGATTCTAACTGAAATAAGTCACACAGAAAAAGAAACATCATAAGATATCACTAATACACGGAATGGAAACTTGGCTACACAGGAATGAATTACAGAACAGAACAGGGTCTCAAATTTAGAAAACCAACTTATGCTTGCTTAAGGGTAAAGGTGAGTTCGGGTGCTGCATAAAACCAGAGATTGAAATGAGCACAGATAAAGTTCCTTAAGCAAAATATGGAATAGACAAGAGCTACTCCTTGCTCAACGAAATGGACTCAACACCGCATATTAAACGCCTAAGAATGTACCTGACTAGTAAGTATCTTAAAACCTATGGATTGCTATGTCTCCGAAAGAGAATCAAGCATGTGTACAGGGGCATAAACGCAGCAGCGATAGGATTGGAGAGGTTCGTGAGCAAATGAAGACCCTTTGAAGTCATATTGCATGGTACCCATTCCACGGGTTTCAACTACCCAGGTTTAAGGTATTCTTCCTTCAGCTAAAACATGCATGTGGAACCTAGAGTATGATCAACCATGTGATCGGGAGACGTGTTCAAATATGTCTCAGTTTTCGTACCCTGGTACTCGGGTGCAACATTCCAGACGCTTTACTAACACTCTCCCCACTTGGAGAGTCAGTCCCTTTAACCTCCTGTTTGGCCCAGTTTGCAATTTCTGTGGAAGATGAACAGGAATAGCGAGAACCAATGAGAGACTAGCTGGAGGTGTCTGGATGGGCAAATTTAACTCTCATTTCCCACCAGGAAGAGGAATTAACCAAAGGCTCAGCGTGCCGTGCCGGAACCAGATTAGGGCCTGAAGACATCCTGCGGTGTTGCGGCCAGGTCACAAGAAAGCGAGTTGAAGAAAGGAGCTCAGGGGCACTGTAATTCACAAACCTGCAGAGTTATAAATGACAGCTATCGTCCAAAAATAGACTGAAGTAAGGCTGCCAAGAGGACTTGAAAGCGGGGCAGAATTGCAGGAAACCGATTTCAGGAGGTAGACTGGAATTGCATTGAAAGCATAGGAAAAGAGGCAGAACGTCCACAATGATGCACTTGGCCAAAAAGGGCGTATGCGTTTTTTCCTGAATATATTCAGGAAAAAACGCATACGCCCTTTTTGGCCAACCAAGCAAACTTGCAAAGGAAATCTGCACTACAATGAAGTCTCACTTCCCCCCGGTCAAAAGGGCCATCTGAAAAAAGTGTAAAATCCAGAAAGGCAGGACAGGCCATGGAGAACTGGGAGCCTTGTTATGCTGATGGGCGGGATGTAAATTGCCAACAGACACTCGGGAGAAGTGTATGGTGTTTCCTGAAACATCTAAAAAACAAAGCAACAGAGCCTAGGGCACTTCCACTTATGGTCCTATAGCTTAGGGAAATTAAAATCAAAAAGACACAGCCACCCCAAAGTTTGGGACGCCTCTGTTTACAAGAACCTCGTTTACCGTACAAGTTCAATATCACAGAAAGTGAAAAATGGATAAAGAACTTGTGGTACTTACGTACAATGCAGTATCACTCAGCAATGAAATCTATGTCATCAGGCCCGTAGCAGCATAATGAGTGGATTCAGGTACGATGATTCTAACTGAAATAAGTCACACAGAAAAAGAAACATCATAAGATATCAGTAATACACGGAATGGAAACTTGGCTACACAGGAACTGAATTACAGAACAGAACAGGTTCTCAAATTTAGAAAACCAACTTATGCTTGCTTAAGGGTAAAGGTGAGTTGGGGTGCTGCATAAAACCAGAGATTGAAATGAGCACAGATAAAGTTCCTTAAGCCAAATATGGAATAGACAAGAGCTACTCCTTACTCAACGAAATGGACTCAACACCGCATATTAAACGCCTAAGAATGTACCTGACTAGTAACTATCTTAAAACCTATGGATTGCTATGTCTCCAAAAGAGAATCAAGCATGTGTACAGGGGCATAAACGCAGCAGTGATAGGATTGGAGATGTTCGGTGAGCAAATGAAGACCCTTTGAAGTCATATTGCATGGTACCCATTCCACGGGTCTTAACTCTCCAGGTTTAAGGTATTCTTCCTTCAGCTAAAACATGCATGTGGAACCCAGAGTATGATCAACCATGTGATCGGTAGACGTGTTCAAATATGTCTCAGTTTTCCTCCCCTGGTACTCGGGTGCAACATTCCAGACGCTTTACTAACACTCTCCCCACTTGGAGAGTCAGCACCTTTAACCGCCTGTTTGGCACAGTTTGCAATTTCTGCGGAAGATGAACAGGAATAGCGAGAACCAATGAGAGGCTAGCTGGAGGTGTCTGGATGGGCAAATTTAACTCTCATTGCCCACCAGGAAAAGGAAATAACCAAAGGCTCAGCGTGCCATACCGGAAGCAGTTTAGGGCCTGAAGCCATCCTGCGGTGTTGCGGCTAGCTCAAAAGAGAGCAAGTTGGAGAAAGGAGCTCCGGGGCACTGTAATTCACAAACATGCAGAGTTATAAATGACAGCTATCGTCCAAAAATAGACTGAAGTAAGGCTGCCAAGAGGACTTGAAAGCGGGGCAGAATTGCAGGAAACCGATTTCAGGAGGTAGACTGGAATTGCATTGAAAGCATAGGAAGAGAGGCAGAACGTCCACAATGATGCACTTGGCCAAAAAGGGCGTATGCGTTTTTTCCTGAATATATTCAGGAAAAAACGCATACGCCCTTTTTGGCCAACCAAGCAAGCTTGCAAAGGAAATCTGCACTACAATGAAGTCTCACTTCCCCCCGGTCAAAAGGACCATCTGAAAAAAGTGTAAAATCCAGAAAGGCAGGACAGGCCATGGAGAACTGGGAGCCTTGTTATGCTGATGGGCGGGATGTAAATTGCCAACAGACACTCGGGAGAAGTGTATGGTGTTTCCTGAAACATCTAAAAAACAAAGCAACAGAACCTAGGGCACTTCCACTTATGGTCCTATAGCTTAGGGAAATTAAAATCAAAAAGACACAGCCACCCCAAAGTTTGCAACAGCTCTGTTTACAAGAACCTCGTTTACAGTACAAGTTCAACATCGCAGAAAGTGAAAAATGGATAAAGAAGTTGTGGTATTTACTTACAAAGCAATATCACTCAGCAATGAAATCTATGTCATCAGGCCCTTAGCATCACAATGAGTGGATTCAGGTATGAAGATTCTAACTGAAATAAGTCAACAGAAAAAGAAACATCATAAGATATCAGTAATACACGGAATGGAAACTTTGCTACACAGGAACTGAATTACAGAACAGAACAGGGTCTCAAATTTAGAAAACCAACTTATGCTTGCTTAAGGGGAAAGGTGAGTTGGGGTGCTGCATAAAACCAGAGATTGAAATGAGCACAGATAAAGTTCCTTAAGCCAAATATGGAATAGACAAGAGCTACTCCTTGCTCAACGAAATGGACTCAACACCGCATATTAAACGCCTAAGAATGTACCTGACTAGTAAGTATCTTAAAACCTATGGATTGCTATGTCTCTGAAAGAGAATCAAGCATGTGTACAGGGGCATAAATGCAGCAGTGATAGGATTGGAGAGGTTCGTGAGCAAATGAAGACCCTTTGAAGTCATATTGCATGGTACCCATTCCACGGGTTTCAACTACCCAGGTGTAAGGTATTGTTCCTTCAGCTAAAACATGCATGTGGAACCTAGAGTATGATCAACCATGTGATTGGGAGACGTGTTCAAATATGTCTCAGTTTTCGTACCCTGGTACTCGGGTGCAACATTCCAGACGCTTTACTAACACTCTCCCCACTTGGAGAGTCAGCGCCTTTAACCGCCTGTTTGGCACAGTTTGCAATTTCTGCGGAAGATGAACAGGAATAGCGAGAACCAATGAGAGGCTAGCTGGAGGTGTCTGGATGGGCAAATTTAACTCTCATTGCCCACCAGGAAAAGGAAATAACCAAAGGCTCAGCGTGCCATACCGGAACCAGTTTAGGGCCTGAAGCCATCCTGCGGTGTTGCGGCTAGCTCAAAAGAGAGCAAGTTGGAGAAAGGAGCTCATTGGCACTGTAATTCACAAACCTGCAGAGTTATAAATGACAGCTATCGTCCAAAAATAGACTGAAGTAAGGCTGCCAAGAGGACTTGAAAGCGGGGCAGAATTGCAGGAAACCGATTTCAGTAGGTAGACTGGAATTGCATTGAAAGCATAGGAAAAGAGGCAGAACGTCCACAATGATGCACTTGGCCAAAAAGGGCGTATGCGTTTTTTCCTGAATATATTCAGGAAAAAATGCATACGCCCTTTTTGGCCAACCAAGCAAGCTTGCAAAGGAAATCTGCACTACAATGAAGTCTCACTTCCCCCCGGTCAAAAGGGCCATCTGAAAAAAGTGTAAAATCCAGAAAGGCAGGACAGGCCATGGAGAACTGGGAGCCTTGTTATGCTGATGGGCGGGATGTAAATTGCCAACAGAAACTCGGGAGAAGTGTATGGTGTTTCCTGAAACATCTAAAAAACAAAGCAACAGAACCTAGGGCACTTCCACTTATGGTCCTATAGCTTAGGGAAATTAAAATCAAAAAGACACAGCCACCTCAAAGTTTGCAACGACTCTGTTTACAAGAACCTCGTTTACAGTACAAGTTCAACATCGCAGAAAGTGAAAAATGGATAAAGAAGTTGTGGTATTTACTTACAAAGCAATATCACTCAGCAATGAAATCTATGTCATCAGGCCCTTAGCATCACAATGAGTGGATTCAGGTATGAAGATTCTAACTGAAATAAGTCAACAGAAAAAGAAACATCATAAGATATCAGTAATACACGGAATGGAAACTTGGCTACACAGGAACTGAATTACAGAACAGAACAGGGTCTCAAATTTAGAAAACCAACTTATGCTTGCTTAAGGGGAAAGGTGAGTTGGGGTGCTGCATAAAACCAGAGATTGAAATGAGCACAGATAAAGTTCCTTAAGCCAAATATGGAATAGACAAGAGCTACTCCTTGCTCAACGAAATGGACTCAACACCGCATATTAAACGCCTAAGAATGTACCTGACTAGTAAGTATCTTAAAACCTATGGATTGCTATGTCTCCGAAAGAGAATCAAGCATGTGTACAGGGGCATAAATGCAGCAGTGATAGGATTGGAGAGGTTCGTGAGCAAATGAAGACCCTTTGAAGTCATATTGCATGGTACCCATTCCACGGGTTTCAACTACCCAGGTGTAAGGTATTGTTCCTTCAGCTAAAACATGCATGTGGAACCTAGAGTATGATCAACCATGTGATTGGGAGACGTGTTCAAATATGTCTCAGTTTTCGTACCCTGGTACTCGGGTGCAACATTCCAGACGCTTTACTAACACTCTCCCCACTTGGAGAGTCAGCGCCTTTAACCTCCTGTTTGGCCCAGTTTGCAATTTCTGCGGAAGATGAACAGGAATAGCGAGAACCAATGAGAGGCTAGCTGGAGGTGTCTGGACGGGCAAATTTAACTCTCATTTCCCACCAGGAAGAGGAAATAACCAAAGGCTCAGCGTGCCGTGCCGGAACCAGATTAGGGCCTGAAGACATCCTGCGTTGTTGCGGCCAGGTCACAAGAAAGCGAGTTGAAGAAAGGAGCTCAGGGGCACTGTAATTCACAAACCTGCAGAGTTATAAATGACAGCTATCGTCCAAAAATAGACTGAAGTAAGGCTGCCAAGAGGACTTGAAAGCGGGGCAGAATTGCAGGAAACCGATTTCAGGAGGTAGACTGGAATTGCATTGAAAGCATAGGAAAAGAGGCAGAACGTCCACAATGATGCACTTGGCCAAAAAGGGCGTATGCGTTTTTTCCTGAATCTATTCAGGAAAAAACGCATACGCCCTTTTTGGCCAACCAAGCAAGCTTGCAAAGGAAATCTGCACTACAATGAAGTCTCACTTCCCCCCGGTCAAAAGGGCCATCTGAAAAAAGTGTAAAATCCAGAAAGGCAGGACAGGCCATGGAGAACTGGGAGCCTTGTTATGCTGATGGGCGGGATGTAAATTGCCAACAACCACTTGGGAGAAGTGTATGGTGTTTCCTGAAACATCTAAAAACAAAGCAACAGAGCCTAGGGCACTTCCGCTTATGGTCCTATAGCTTAGGGAAATTAAAATCAAAAAGACACAGCCACCCCAAAGTTTGGGACGCCTCCGTTTACAAGAACATTGTTTACCGTACAAGTTCAATATCACAGAAAGTGAAAAATGCATAAAGAACTTGTGGTACTTACGTACAATGCAGTATCACTCAGCAATGAAATCTATGTCATCAGGCCCGTAGCAGCATCATGAGTGGATTCAGGTACGATGATTCTAACTGAAATAAGTCACACAGAAAAAGAAACATCATAAGATATCACTAATACACGGAATGTAAACTTGGCTACACAGGAACTGCATTCCAAAACAGAACAGGGTCTCAAATTTAGAAAACCAACTTATGCTTGCTTAAGGGGAAAGGTGAGTTGGGGTGCTGCATAAAACCAGAGATTGAAATGAGCACAGATAAAGTTCCTTAAGCCAAATATGGAATAGACAAGAGCTACTCCTTGCTCAACGAAATGTACTCAACACCGCATATTAAACGCCTAAGAATGTACCTGACTAGTAAGTATCTTAAAACCTATGGATTGCTATGTCTCCGAAAGAGAATCAAGCATGTGTACAGGGGCATAAACGCAGCAGTGATAGGATTGGAGATGTTCGGTGAGCAAATGAAGACCCTTTGAAGTCATATTGCATGGTACCCATTCCACGGGTCTTAACTCTAAAGATTTAAGGTATTCTTCCTTCAGCTAAAACATGCATGTGGAACCCAGAGTATGATCAACCATGTGATCGGGAGACGTGTTCAAATATGTCTCAGTTTTCGTACCCTGGTACTCGGGTGCAACATTCCAGACGCTTTACTAACACTCTCCCCACTTGGAGAGTCAGCGCCTTTAACCTCCTGTTTGGCACAGTTTGCAATTTCTGCGGAAGATGATCAGGAATAGCGAGAACCAATGAGAGGCTAGCTGGAGGTGTCTGGACGGGCAAATTTAACTCTCATTTCCCACCAGGAAGAGGAAATAACCAAAGGCTCAGCGTGCCGTGCCGGAACCAGATTAGGGCCTGAAGCCATCCTGCGGTGTTGCGGCCAGCTCAAAAGAAAGCTAGTTGAAGAAAGGAGCTCAGGGGCACTGTAATTCACAAACCTGCAGAGTTATAAATGACAGCTATCGTCCAAAAATAGACTGAAGTAAGGCTGCCAAGAGGACTTGAAAGCGGGGCAGAATTGCAGGAAACCGATTTCAGGAGGTACACTGGAATTGCATTGAAAGCATAGGAAAAGAGGCAGAACGTCCACAATGATGCACTTGGCCAAAAAGGGCGTATGCGTTTTTTCCTGAATATATTCAGGAAAAAACGCATACGCCCTTTTTGGCCAACCAAGCAAGCTTGCAAAGGAAATCTGCACTACAATGAAGTCTCACTTCCCCCCGGTCAAAAGGGCCATCTGAAAAAAGTGTAAAATCCAGAAAGGCAGGACAGGCCATGGAGAACTGGGAGCCTTGTTATGCTGATGGGCGGGATGTAAATTGCCAAGAACCACTTGGGAGAAGTGTATGGTGTTTCCTGAAACAGCTAAAAAACAAAGCAACAGAGCCTAGGGCACTTCCACTTATGGTCCTATAGCTTAGGGAAATTAAAATCAAAAAGACACAGCCACCCTAAAGTTTGGAACGGCTCTGTTTACAAGAAACTCGTTTACAGTACAAGTTCAACATCGCAGAAAGTGAAAAATGGATAAAGAAGTTGTGGTATTTACTTACAAAGCAATATCACTCAGCAATGAAATCTATGTCATCAGGCCCTTAGCATCACAATGAGTGGATTCAGGTATGAAGATTCTAACTGAAATAAGTCAACAGAAAAAGAAACATCATAAGATATCAGTAATACACGGAATGGAAACTTGGCTACACAGGAACTGAATTACAGAACAGAACAGGGTCTCAAATTTAGAAAACCAACTTATGCTTGCTTAAGGGGAAAGGTGAGTTGGGGTGCTGCATAAAACCAGAGATTGAAATGAGCACAGATAAAGTTCCTTAAGCCAAATATGGAATAGACAAGAGCTACTCCTTGCTCAACGAAATGGACTCAACACCGCATATTAAACGCCTAAGAATGTACCTGACTAGTAAGTATCTTAAAACCTATGGATTGCTATGTCTCCGAAAGAGAATCAAGCATGTGTACAGGGGCATAAATGCAGCAGTGATAGGATTGGAGAGGTTCGTGAGCAAATGAAGACCCTTTGAAGTCATATTGCATGGTACCCATTCCACGGGTTTCAACTACCCAGGTGTAAGGTATTGTTCCTTCAGCTAAAACATGCATGTGGAACCTAGAGTATGATCAACCATGTGATTGGGAGACGTGTTCAAATATGTCTCAGTTTTCGTACCCTGGTACTCGGGTGCAACATTCCAGACGCTTTACTAACACTCTCCCCACTTGGAGAGTCAGCGCCTTTAACCTCCTGTTTGGCCCAGTTTGCAATTTCTGCGGAAGATGAACAGGAATAGCGAGAACCAATGAGAGGCTAGCTGGAGGTGTCTGGACGGGCAAATTTAACTCTCATTTCCCACCAGGAAGAGGAAATAACCAAAGGCTCAGCGTGCCGTGCCGGAACCAGATTAGGGCCTGAAGACATCCTGCGTTGTTGCGGCCAGGTCACAAGAAAGCGAGTTGAAGAAAGAAGCTCAGGGGCACTGTAATTCACAAACCTGCAGAGTTATAAATGACAGCTATCGTCCAAAAATAGACTGAAGTAAGGCTGCCAAGAGGACTTGAAAGCGGGGCAGAATTGCAGGAAACAGATTTCAGGAGGTAGACTGGAATTGCATTGAAAGCATAGGAAAATAGGCAGAACGTCCACAATGATGCACTTGGCCAAAAAGGGCGTATGCGTTTTTTCCTGAATATATTCAGGAAAAAACGCATACGCCCTTTTTGGCCAACCAAGCAAGCTTGCAAAGGAAATCTGCACTACAATGAAGTCTCACTTCCCCCCGGTCAAAAGGGCCATCTGAAAAAAGTGTAAAATCCAGAAAGGCAGGACAGGCCATGGAGAACTGGGAGCCTTGTTATGCTGATGGGCGGGATGTAAATTGCCAACAACCACTTGGGAGAAGTGTATGGTGTTTCCTGAAACATCTAAAAACAAAGCAACAGAGCCTAGGGCACTTCCGCTTATGGTCCTATAGCTTAGGGAAATTAAAATCAAAAAGACACAGCCACCCCAAAGTTTGGGACGCCTCCGTTTACAAGAACATTGTTTACCGTACAAGTTCAATATCACAGAAAGTGAAAAATGCATAAAGAACTTGTGGTACTTACGTACAATGCAGTATCACTCAGCAATGAAATCTATGTCATCAGGCCCGTAGCAGCATCATGAGTGGATTCAGGTACGATGATTCTAACTGAAATAAGTCACACAGAAAAAGAAACATCATAAGATATCACTAATACACGGAATGTAAACTTGGCTACACAGGAACTGAATTACAGAACAGAACAGGGTCTCAAATTTAGAAAACCAACTTATGCTTGCTTAAGGGGAAAGGTGAGTTGGGGTGCTGCATAAAACCAGAGATTGAAATGAGCACAGATAAAGTTCCTTAAGCCAAATATGGAATAGACAAGAGCTACTCCTTGCTCAACGAAATGGACTCAACACCGCATATTAAACGCCTAAGAATGTACCTGACTAGTAAGTATCTTAAAACCTATGGATTGCTATGTCTCCGAAAGAGAATCAAGCATGTGTACAGGGGCATAAACGCAGCAGTGATAGGATTGGAGATGTTCGGTGAGCGAATGAAGACCCTTTGAAGTCATATTGCATGGTACCCATTCCACGGGTCTTAACTCTCCAGATTTAAGGTATTCTTCCTTCAGCTAAAACATGCATGTGGAACCCAGAGTATGATCAACCATGTGATCGGGAGACGTGTTCAAATATGTCTCAGTTTTCGTACCCTGGTACTCGGGTGCAACATTCCAGACGCTTAACGAACACTCTCCCCACTTGGAGAGTCAGTCCCTTTAACCTCCTGTTTGGCCCAGTTTGCAATTTCTGCGGAAGATGAACAGGAATAGCGAGAACCAATGAGAGGCTAGCTGGAGGTGTCTGGACGGGCAAATTTAACTCTCATTTCCCACCAGGAAGAGGAAATAACCAAAGGCTCAGCGTGCCGTGCCGGAACCAGATTAGGGCCTGAAGACATCCTACGGTGTTGCGGCCAGGTCACAAGAAAGCGAGTTGAAGAAAGGAGCTCAGGGGCACTGTAATTCACAAACCTGCAGAGTTATAAATGACAGCTATCGTCCAAAAATAGACTGAAGTAAGGCTGCCAAGAGGACTTGAAAGCAGGGCAGAATTGCAGGAAACCGATTTCAGGAGGTAGACTGGAATTGCATTGAAAGCATAGGAAAAGAGGCAGAACGTCCACAATGATGCACTTGGCCAAAAAGGGCGTATGCGTTTTTTCCCTGAATATATTCAGGAAAAAACGCATACGCCCTTTTTGGCCAACCAAGCAAGCTTGCAAAGGAAATCTGCACTACAATGAAGTCTCACTTCCCCGCGGTCAAAAGGGCCATCTGAAAAAAGTGTAAAATCCAGAAAGGCAGGACAGGCCATGGAGAACTGGGAGCCTTGTTATGCTGATGGGCGGGATGTAAATTGCCAACAACCACTTGGGAGAAGTGTATGGTGTTTCCTGAAACATCTAAAAACAAAGCAACAGAGCCTAGGGCACTTCCGCTTATGGTCCTATAGCTTAGGGAAATTAAAATCAAAAAGACACAGCCACCCCAAAGTTTGGGACGCCTCCGTTTACAAGAACCTCGTTTACCGTACAAGTTGAATATCACAGAAAGTGAAAAATGCATAAAGAACTTGTGGTACTTACGTACAATGCAGTATCACTCAGCAATGAAATCTATGTCATCAGGCCCGTAGCAGCATCATGAGTGGATTCAGGTACGATGATTCTAACTGAAATAAGTCACACAGAAAAAGAAACATCATAAGATATCAGTAATACACGGAATGTAAACTTGGCTACACAGGAACTACATTCCAAAACAGAATAGGGTCTCAAATTTAGAAAACCAACTTATGCTTGCTTAAGGGGAAAGGTGAGTTGGGGTGCTGCATAAAACCAGAGATTGAAATGAGCACAGATAAAGTTCCTTAAGCCAAATATGGAATAGACAAGAGCTACTCCTTGCTCAATGAAATGGACACAAAACCCCATATTAAACGCCTAAGAATGCACCTGACTAGTAAGTATCTTAAAACCTATGGATTGCTATGTCTCCGAAAGAGAATCAAGCATGTGTACAGGGGCATAAACGCAGCAGTGATAGGATTGGAGAGGTTCATGAGCAAATGAAGACCCTTTGAAGTCATATTGCATGGTACCCATTCCACGGGTTTCAATTCTCCAGGTTTAAGGTATTCTTCCTTCAGCTAAAACATGCATGTGGAACCCAGAGTATGATCAACCATGTGAACGGGAGACGTGTTCAAATATGTCTCAGTTTTCCTCCCCTGGTACTCGGGTGCAACATTCCAGACGCTTTACTAACACTCTCCCGACTTGGAGAGTCAGTCCCTTTAACCTCCTGTTTGGCCCAGTTTGCAATTTCTGCGGAAGATGAACAGGAATAGCGAGAACCAATGAGAGGCTAGCTGGAGGTGTCTGGACGGGCAAATTTAACTCTCATTTCCCACCAGGAAGAGGAATTAACCAAAGGCTCACCATGCCAGGCCGCAACCTGATTAGGGCCTGAAGCCATCCTGCGGTGTTGTGGCCAGGTCACAAGAAAGCGAGTTGAAGAAAGGAGCTCAGGGGCACTGTAATTCACAAACCTGCAGAGTTATAAATGACAGCTATCATCCAAAAATACACTGAAGTAAGGCTGCCAAGAGGACTTGAAAGCGGGGCAGAATTGCAGGAAACCGATTTCAGGAGGTAGACTGGAATTGCATTGAAAGCATAGGAAAAGAGGCAGAACGTCCACAATGATGCACTTGGCCAAAAAGTGCGTATGCGTTTCTTCCTGAATATATTCAGGAAAAAACGCATACGCCCTTTTTGGCCAACCAAGCAAGCTTGCAAAGGAAATCTGCACTACAATGAAGTCTCACTCCCACCCGGTCAAAAGGGCCATCTGAAAAAAGGGTAAAATCCAGAAAGGCAGGACAGGCCATAGAGAACTGGGAGCCTTGTTATGCTGATGGGCGGGATGTAAATTGCCAAGAACCACTTGGGAGAAGTGTATGGTGTTTCCTGAAACAACTAAAAAACAAAGCAACAGAACCTAGGGCACTTCCACTTATGGTCCTATAGCTTAGGGAAATTAAAATCAAAAAGACACAGCCACCCCAGAGTTTGGAACGGCTCTGTTTACAAGAACCTCGTTTACAGTACAAGTTCAACATCGCAGAAAGTGAAAAATGGATAAAGAAGTTGTGGTATTTACTTACAAAGCAATATCACTCAGCAATGAAATCTGTGTCATCAGGCCCTTAGCAGCACAATGAGTGCATTCAGGTATGATGATTCTAACTGAAATAAGTCACACAGAAAAAGAAACATCATAAGATATCAGTAATACACGGAATGTAAACTTGGCTATACAGGAACTGAATTACAGAACAGAACAGGGTCTCAAATTTAGAAAACCAACTTATGCTTGCTTAAGGGGAAAGGTGAGTTGGGGTGCTGCATAAAACCAGAGATTGAAATGAGCACAGATAAAGTTCCTTAAGCCAAATATGGAATAGACAAGAGTTACTCCTTGCTCAACGAAATGGACTCAACACCCCATATTAAACGCCTAAGAATGTACCTGACTAGTAAGTATCTTAAAACCTATGGATTGCTATGTCTCCGAAAGAGAATCAAGCATGTGTACAGGGGCATAAATGCAGCAGTGATAGGATTGGAGAGGTTCGTGAGCAAATGAAGACCCTTTGAAGTCATATTGCATGGTACCCATTCCACGGGTTTCAACTACCCAGGTTTAAGGTATTCTTCCTTCAGCTAAAACATGCATGTGGAACCTAGAGTATGATCAACCATGTGATCGGGAGACGTGTTCAAATATGTCTCAGTTTTCGTACCCTGGTACTCGGGTGCAACATTCCAGACGCTTTACTAACACTCTCCCCACTTGGAGAGTCAGTCCCTTTAACCTCCTGTTTGGCCCAGTTTGCAATTTCTGTGGAAGATGAACAGGAATAGCGAGAACCAATGAGAGGCTAGCTGGAGGTGTCTGGATGGGCAAATTTAACTCTCATTTCCGACCAGGAAGAGGAATTAACCAAAGGCTCAGCGTGCCGTGCCAGAACCAGATTAGGGCCTGAAGACATCCTGCGGTGTTGCGGCCAGGTCACAAGAAAGCGAGTTGAAGAAAGGAGCTCAGGGGCACTGTAATTCACAAACCTGCAGAGTTATAAATGACAGCTATCGTCCAAAAATAGACTGAAGTAAGGCTGCCAAGAGGACTTGAAAGTGGGGCAGAATTGCAGGAAACCGATTTCAGGAGGTAGACTGGAATTGCATTGAAAGCATAGGAAAAGAGGCAGAACGTCCACAATGATGCACTTGGCCAAAAAGTGCGTATGGGTTTTTTCCTGAATATATTCAGGAAAAAACGCATACGCCCTTTTTGGCCAACCAAGCAAGCTTGCAAAGGAAATCTGCACTACAATGAAGTCTCACTTCCACCCGGTCAAAAGGGCCATCTGAAAAAAGTGTAAAATCCAGAAAGGCAGGACAGGCCATGGAGAACTGGGAGCCTTGTTATGCTGATGGGCGGGATGTAAATTGCCAAGAACCACTAGGGAGAAGTGTATGGTGTTTCCTGAAACAACTAAAAAACAAAGCAACAGAACCTAGGGCACTTCCACTTATGGTCCTATAGCTTAGGGAAATTAAAATCAAAAAGACACAGCCACCCCAGAGTTTGGAACGGCTCTGTTTACAAGAACCTCGTTTACAGTACAAGTTCAACATCGCAGAAAGTGAAAAATGGATAAAGAAGTTGTGGTATTTACTTACAAAGCAATATCACTCAGCAATGAAATCTGTGTCATCAGGCCCTTAGCAGCACAATGAGTGGATTCAGGTATGATGATTCTAACTGAAATAAGTCACACAGAAAAAGAAACATCATAAGATATCAATAATACACGGAATGTAAACTTGGCTACACAGGAACTGAATTACAGAACAGAACAGGGTCTCAAATTCAGAAAACTAACTTATGCTTGCTTAAGGGGAAAGGTGAGTTGGGGTGCTGCATAAAACCAGAGATTGAAATGAGCACAGATAAAGTTCCTTAAGCCAAATATGGAATAGACAAGAGCTACTCCTTGCTCAACGAAATGGACTCAACACCGCATATTAAACGCCTAAGAATGTACCTGACTAGTAAGTATCTTAAAACCTATGGATTGCTATGTCTCTGAAAGAGAATCAAGCATGTGTACAGGGGCATAAACGCAGCAGTGATAGGATTGGAGAGGTTCGGTGAGCAAATGAAGACCCTTTGAAGTCATATTGCATGGTACCCATTACACGGGTCTTAACTCTCCAGGTTTAAGGTATTCTTCCTTCAGCAAAAACATGCATGTGGAACCAAAGTATGATCAACCATGTGATCGGGAGACGTGTTCAAATATGTCTCAGTTTTCGTACCCTGGTACTCGGGTGCAACATTCCAGACGCTTTACTAACACTCTCCCCACTTGGAGAGTCAGTCCCTTTAACCTCCTGTTTGGCCCAGTTTGCAATTTCTGTGGAAGATGAACAGGAATAGCGAGAACCAATGAGAGACTAGCTGGAGGTGTCTGGACGGGCAAATTTAACTCTCATTTCCCACCAGGAAGAGGAATTAACCAAAGGCTCAGCGTGCCGTGCCAGAACCAGATTAGGGCCTGAAGACATCCTGCGGTGTTGCGGCCAGGTCACAAGAAAGCGAGTTGAAGAAAGGAGCTCAGGGGCACTGTAATTCACAAACCTGCAGAGTTATAAATGACAGCTATCGTCCAAAAATAGACTGAAGTAAGGCTGCCAAGAGGCCTTGAAAGCGGGGCAGAATTGCAGGAAACCGATTTCAGGAGGTAGACTGGAATTGCATTGAAAGCATAGGAAAAGAGGCAGAACGTCCACAATGATGCACTTGGCCAAAAAGGGCGTATGCGTTTTTTCCTGAATATATTCAGGAAAAAACGCATACGCCCTTTTTGGCCAACCAAGCAAGCTTGCAAAGGAAATCTGCACTACAATGAAGTCTCACTTCCCCCCAGTCAAAAGGGCCATCTGAAAAAAGTGTAAAATCCAGAAAGGCAACAGGCCATTGAGAACTGGGAGCCTTGTTATGCTGATGGGCGGGATGTAAATTGCCAACAGACACTCAGGAGAAGTGTATGGTGTTTCCAGAAACATCTAAAAAACAAAGCAACAGAGCCTAGGGCACTTCCACCTATGGTCCTATAGCTTAGGGAAATTAAAATCAAAAAGACACAGCCACCCCAAAGTTTGGGACGCCTCTGTTTACAAGAACCTCGTTTACCGTAGAAGTTCAATATCACAGAAATGAAAAATGGATAAAGAACCTGTGGTACTTACGTATAATGCAGTATCACTCAGCAATGAAATCTATGTCATCAGGCCCGTAGCAGCGTAATGAGTGGATTCAGGTACGATGATTCTAACTGAAATAAGTCACACAGAAAAAGAAACATCATAAGATATCAGTAATACACGGAATGTAAACTTGGCTACACAGGAACTGCATTCCAAAACAGAACAGGGTCTCAAATTTAGAAAACCAACTTATGCTTGCTTAAGGGGAAAGGTGAGTTGGGGTGCTGCATAAAACCAGAGATTGAAATGAGCACAGATAAAGTTCCTTAAGCCAAATATGGAATAACCAAGAGCTACTCCTTGCTCAACGAAATGGACTCAACACCGCATATTAAACGCCTAAGAATGTACCTGACTAGTAAGTATCTTAAAACCTATAGATTGCTATGTCTCCGAAAGAGAATCAAGCATGTGTACAGGGGCATAAACGCAGCAGTGATAGGATTTGAGAGGTTCGTGAGCAAATGAAGACCCTTTGAAGTCATATTGCATGGTACCCATTACACGGGTTTCAAATACCCAGGTTTAAGGTATTCTTCCTTCAGCTAAAACATGCATGTGGAACCTAGAGTATGATCAACCATGTGATCGGGAGACGTGTTCAAATATGTCTCAGTTTTCGTACCCTGGTCCTCGGGTGCAACATTCCAGACGCTTTACTAACACTCTCCCGACTTGGAGAGTCAGTCCCTTTAACCTCCTGTTTGGCCCACTTTGCAATTTCTGCGGAAGATGAACAGGAATAGCGAGAACCAATGAGAGACTAGCTGGAGGTGTCTGGACGGGCAAATTTAACTCTCATTTCCCACCAGGAAGAGGAAATAACCAAAGGCTCAGCGTGCCTTACCGGAACCAGATTAGGGCCTGAAGCCATCCTGCGGTGTTGCGGCCAGCTCAAAAGAAAGCGAGTTGAAGAAAGGAGCTCAGGGGCACTCTAATTGACAAACCTGCAGAGTTATAAATGACAGCTATCGTCCAAAAATATACTGAAGTAAGGCTGCCAAGAGGACTTGAAAGCGGGGCAGAATTGCAGGAAACCGATTTCAGGAGGTAGACTGGAATTGCATTGAAAGCATAGGAAAAGAGGCAGAACGTCCACAATGATGCACTTGGCCAAAAAGGGCGTATGCGTTTTTTCCTGAATATATTCAGGAAAAAACGCATACGCACTTTTTGGCCAACCAAGCAAGCTTGCAAAGGAAATCTGCACTACAATGAAGTCTCACTTCCACCCGGTCAAAAGGGCCATCTGAAAAAAGTGTAAAATCCAGAAAGGCAGGACAGGCCATGGAGAACTGGGAGCCTTGTTATGCTGATGGGCGGGATGTAAATTGCCAACAGACACTCGGGAGAAGTGTATGGTGTTTCCTGAAACATCTAAAAAACAAAGCAACAGAACCTAGGGCACTTCCACTTATGGTCCTATAGCTTAGGGAAATTAAAATCCAAAAGACACAGCCACCCCAACGTTTGGGACGCCTCCGTTTACAATAACCTCGTTTACCGTACAAGTTCAATATCACAGAAAGTGAAAAATGGATAAAGAACTTGTGGTACTTACGTACAATGCAGTATCACTCAGCAATGAAATCTATGTCATCAGGCCCGTAGCAGCATAATGAGTGGATTCAGGTACGATGATTCTAACTGAAATAAGTCACACAGAAAAAGAAACATCATAAGATATCACTAATACATGGAATGTAAACTTGGCTACACAAGAACTGCATTCCAAAACAGAACAGGGTCTCAAATTTAGAAAACCAACTTATGCTTGCTAAAGGGGAAAGGTGAGTTGGGGTGCTGCATAAAACCAGAGATTGAAATGAGCACAGATAAAGTTCCTTAAGCCAAATATGGAATAGACAAGAGCTACTCCTTGCTCAACGAAATGCACTCAAAACCCCATATTAAACGCCTAAGAATGTACCTGACTAGTAAGTATCTTAAAACCTATGGATTGCTATGTCTCCAAAAGAGAATCAAGCGTGTGTACAGGGGCATAAACACAGCAGTGATAGGATTGGAGAGGTTCGGTGAGCAAATGAAGACCCTTTGAAGTCATATTGCATGGTACCCATTCCACGGGTCTCAACTCTCCAGGTTTAAGGTATTCTTCCTTCAGCTAAAACATGCATGTGGAACTCAGAGTATGATCAACCATGTGAACGGGACACGTGTTCAAATATGTCTCAGTTTTCCTCCCCTGGTACTCGAGTGCAACATTCCAGACGCTTTACTAACACTCTCCCGACTTGGAGAGTCAGTCCCTTTAACTTCCTGTTTGGCCCAGTTTGCAATTTCTGCGGAAGATGAACAGGAATAGCGAGAACCAATGAGAGGCTAGCTGGAGGTGTCTGTACGGGCAAATTTAACTCTCATTTCCCACCAGGAAGAGGAATTAACCAAAGGCTCAGCATGCCGGGCCGGAACCACATTAGGGCCTGAAGCCATCCTGCGGTGTTGCGGCCAGGTCACAAGAAAGCGAGTTGAAGAAAGGAGCTCAGGGGCACTGTAATTCACAAACCTGCAGAGTTATAAATGACAGCTATCATCCAAAAATAGACTGAAGTAAGGCTGCCAAGAAGACTTGAAAGCGGGGAAGAATTGCAGGAAACCGATTTCAGGAGGTAGACTGGAATTGCATTGAAAGCATAGGAAAAGAGGCAGAACGTCCACAATGATGCACTTGGCCAAAAAGGGGCGTATGCGTTTTTTCCTGAATATATTCAGGAAAAAACGCATACGCCCTTTTTGGCCAACCAAGCAAGCTTGCAAAGGAAATCTGCACTACAATGAAGTCTCACTTCCCCCCGGTCAAAAGGGCCATCTGAAAAAAGTGTAAAATCCAGAAGGCAACAGGCCATTGAGAACTGGGAGCCTTGTTATGCTGATGGGCGGGATGTAAATTGCCAACAGACACTTGGGAGAAGTGTATGGTGTTTCCTGAAACATCTAAAAAACAAAGCAACAGAGCCTAGGGCACTTCCACTTATGGTCCTATAGCTTAGGGAAATTAAAATCAAAAAGACACAGCCAACCCAAAGTTTGGGACGCCTCTGTTTACAAGAACCTCGTTTACCGTACAAGTTCAATATCACAGAAAGTGAAAAATGGATAAAGAACTTGTGGTACATACGTACAATGCAGTATCACTCAGCAATGAAATCTATGTCATCAGGCCCGTAGCAGCATAATGAGTGGATTCAGGTACGATGATTCTAACTGAAATAAGTCACACAGAAAAAGAAACATCATAAGATATCACTAATACATGGAATGTAAACTTGGCTACACAAGAACTGCATTCCAAAACAGAACAGGGTCTCAAATTTAGAAAACCAACTTATGCTTGCTTAAGGGTAAAGGTGAGTTGGGGTGCTGCATAAAACCAGAGATTGAAATGAGCACAGATAAAGTTCCTTAAGCCAAATATGGAATAGACAAGAGCTACTCCTTGCTCAACGAAATGGACTCAACACCGCATATTAAACGCCTAAGAATGTACCGGACTTGTAAGTATCTTAAAACCTATGGATTGCTATGTCTCCGAAAGAGAATCAAGCATGTGTACAGGGGCATAAACGCAGCAGTGATAGGATTGGAGAGGTTCGGTGAGCAAATGAAGACCCTTTGAAGTCATATTGCATGGTACCCATTCCACGGGTTTCAACTACCCAGGTTTTAGGTATTCTTCCTTCAGCTAAAACATGCATGTGGAACCCAGAGTATGATCAACCATGTGAACGGGAGACGTGTTCAAATATGTCTCAGTTTTCCTCCCCTGGTACTCGGGTGCAACATTCCAGACGCTTTACTAACACTCTCCCGACTTGGAGAGTCAGTCCCTTTAACCTCCTGTTTGTCCCAGTTTGCAATTTCTGCGGAAGATGAACAGGAATAGCGAGAACCAATGAGAGGCTAGCTGGAGGTGTCTGGACGGGCAAATTTAACTCTCATTTCCCACCAGGAAGAGGAATAAACCAAAGGCTCAGCATGCCGGGCCGGAACCAGATTAAGGCCTGAAGCCATCCTGCGGTGTTGCGGCCAGGTCACAAGAAAGCGAGTTGAAGAAAGGAGCTCAGGGGCACTGTAATTCACAAACCTGCAGAGTTATAAATGACAGCTATCGTCCAAAAATAGACTGAAGTAAGGCTGCCAAGAGGACTTGAAAGCGGGGCAGAATTGCAGGAAACCGATTTCAGGAGGTAGACTGGAATTGCATTGAAAGCATAGGAAAAGAGGCAGAACGTCCACAATGATGCACTTGGCCAAAAAGGGCGTATGCGTTTTTTCCTGAATATATTCAGGAAAAAACGCATACGCCCTTTTTGGCCAACCAAGCAAGCTTGCAAAGGAAATCTGCACTACAATGAAGTCTCACTTCCCCCCGGTCAAAAGGGCCATCTGAAAAAAGTGTAAAATCCAGAAAGGCAGGACAGGCCATGGAGAACTGGGAGCCTTGTTATGCTGATGGGCGGGATGTAAATTGCCAACAACCACTCGGGAGAAGTGTATGGTGTTTCCTGAAACATCTAAAAAACAAAGCAACAGAACCTAGGGCACTTCCACTTATGGTCCTATAACTTAGGGAAATTAAAATCAAAAAGACACAGCCACCCCAATGTTTGGAACGGCTCTGTTTACAAGAACCTCGTTTACAGTACAAGTTCAACATCGCAGAAAGTGAAAAATGGATAAAGAAGTTGTGGTATTTACTTACAAAGCAATATCACTCAGCAATGAAATCTGTGTCATCAGGCCCTTAGCAGCACAATGAGTGGATTCAGGTATGATGATTCTAACTGAAATAAGTCACACAGAAAAAGAAACATCATAAGATATCAGTAATACACGGAATGTAAACTTGGCTACACAGGAACTGAATTACAGAACAGAACAGGGTCTCAAATTTAGAAAACCAACTTATTCTTGCTTAAGGGTAAAGGTGAGTTGGGGTGCTGCATAAAACCAGAGATTGAAATGAGCACAGATAAAGTTCCTTAAGCCAAATATGGAATAGACAAGAGCTACTCCTTGCTCAATGAAATGGACTCAACACCCCATATTAAACGCCTAAGAATGTACCTGACTAGTAAGTATCTTAAAACCTATGGATTGCTATGTCTCCGAAAGAGAATCAAGCATGTGTACAGGGGCATAAACGCAGCAGTGATAGGATTGGAGAGGTTCGGTGAGCAAATGAAGACCCTTTGAAGTCATATTGCATGGTACCCATTCCACGGGTTTCAACTACCCAGGTTTTAGGTATTCTTCCTTCAGCTAAAACATGCATGTGGAACCTAGAGTATGATCAACCATGTGATCGGGAGACGTGTTCAAATATGTCTCAGTTTTCGTACCCTGGTACTTGGGTGCAACATTCCAGACGCTTTACTAACACTCTCCCGACTTGGAGAGTCAGTCCCTTTAACCTCCTGTTTGGCCCAGTTTGCAATTTCTGCGGAAGATGAACAAGAATAGCGAGAACCAATGAGAGGCTAGCTGGAGGTGTCTGGACGTGCAAATTTAACTCTCATTTCCCACCAGGAAGAGGAATTAACCAAAGGCTCAGCATGCCGGGCCGGAAACAGATTAGGGCCTGAAGCCATCCTGTGGTGTTGCGGCCAGGTCACAAGAAAGCGAGTTGAAGAAAGGAGCTCAGGGGCACTGTAATTCACAAACCTGCAGAGTTATAAATGACAGCTATCGTCCAAAAATAGACTGAAGTAAGGCTGCCAAGAGGACTTGAATGCGGGGCAGAATTGCAGGAAACCGATTTCAGGAGGTAGACTGGAATTGCATTGAAAGCATAGGAAAAGAGGCAGAACGTCCACAATGATGCACTTGGCCAAAAAGGGCGTATGCGTTTTTTCCTGAATATATTCAGGAAAAAACGCATACGCCCTTTTTGGCCAACCAAGCAAGCTTGCAAAGGAAATCTGCACTACAATGAAGTCTCACTTCCCCCCGGTCAAAAGGGCCATCTGAAAAAAGTGTAAAATCCAGAAAGGCAACAGGCCATTGAGAACTGGGAGCCTTGTTATGCTGATGGGCGGGATGTAAATTGCCAACAGACACTTGGGAGAAGTGTATGGTGTTTCCTGAAACATCTAAAAAACAAAGCAACAGAGCCTAGGGCACTTCCACTTATCGTCCTATAGCTTAGGGAAATTAAAATCAAAAAGACACAGCCAACCCAAAGTTTGGGACGCCTCTGTTTACAAGAACCTCGTTTACCGTACAAGTTCAATATCACAGAAAGTGAAAAATGGATAAAGAACTTGTGGTACTTACGTACAATGCAGTATCACTCAGCAATGAAATCTATGTTATCAGGCCCGTAGCAGCATAATGAGTGGATTCAGGTACGATGATTCTAACTGAAATAGGTCACACAGAAAAAGAAACATCATAAGATATCACTAATACACAGAATGTAATCTTGGCTACACAGGAACTGAATTCCAAAACAGAACAGTGTCTCAAATTTAGAAAACCAACTTATGCTTGCTTAAGGGTAAAGGTGAGTTGGGGTGCTGCATAAAACCAGAGATTGAAATGAGCACAGATAAAGTTCCTTAAGCCAAATATGGAATAGACAAGAGCTACTCCTTGCTCAATGAAATGGACTCAACACCGCATATTAAACGCCTAAGAATGTACCTGACTAGTAATTATCTTAAACCTATGGATTGCTATGTCTCCGAAAGAGAATCAAGCATGTGTACAGGGGCATAAACGCAGCAGTGATAGGATTGGAGAGGTTTGGTGAGCAAATGAAGACCCTTTGAAGTCATATTGCATGGTACCCATTAAACGGGTCTTAACTCTCCAGGTTTAAGGTATTCTTCCTTCAGCTAAAACATGCATGTCGAACCCAAGTATGATCAACCATGTGAACGGGAGACGTGTTCAAATATGTCTCAGTTTTCCTCCCCTGGTACTCGGGTGCAACATTCCAGACGCTTTACTAACACTCTCCCCACTTGGAGAGTCAGCGCCTTTAACCTCCTGTTTGGCCCAGGTTGCAATTTCTGCGGAAGATGAACAGGAATAGCGAGAACCAATGAGAGACTAGCTGGAGGTGTCTGGACGGGCAAATTTAACTCTCATTTCCCACCAGGAAGAGGAAATAACCAAAGGCTCAGCGTGCCGTGCCGGAACCAGATTAGGGCCTGAAGCCATCCTGCGGTGTTGCGGCCAGGTCACAAGAAAGCAAGTTGAAGAAAGGAGCTCAGGGGCACTGTAATTCACAAACCTGCAGAGTTATAAATGACAGCTATCGTCCAAAAATAGATTGAAGTAAAGCTGCCAAGAGGACTTGAAAGCGGGGCAGAATTGCAGGAAACTGATTTCAGGAGGTAGACTGGAATTGCATTGAAAGCATAGGAAAAGAGGCAGAACGTCCACAGTGATGCACTTGGCCAAAAAGGGCGTATGCGTTTTTTCCTGAATATATTCAGGAAAAAACGCATACGCCCTTTTTGGCCAACCAAGCAAGCTTGCAAAGGAAATCTGCACTACAATGAAGTCTCACTTCCCCCCGGTCAAAAGGGCCATCTGAAAAAAGTGTAAAATCCAGAAAGGCAGGACAGGCCATGGAGAACTGGGAGCCTTGTTATGCTGATGGGCGGGATGTAAATTGCCAACAGACACTCGGGAGAAGTGTATGGTGTTTCCTGAAACATCTAAAAAACAAAGCAACAGAGCCTAGGGCACTTCCACTTATGGTCCTATAGCTTAGGGAAATTAAAATCAAAAAGACACAGCCACCCCAAAGTTTGGAACGGCTCCGTTGACAAGAACCTCATTTACAGTACAAGTTCAACATCGCAGAAAGTGAAAAATGGATAAAGAAGTTGTGGTATTTACTTACAAAGCAATATCACTCAGCAATGAAATCTGTGTCATCAGGCCCGTAGCAGCATAATGAGTAGATTCAGGTACGATGATTCTAACTGAAATAAGTCACACAGAAAAAGAAACATCATAAGATATCACTAATACACGGAATGTAAACTTGGCTACACAGGAACTGAATTACAGAACAGAACAGGTTCTCAAATTTAGAAAACCAACTTATGCTTGCTTAAGGGGAAAGGTGAGTTGGGGTGCTGCATAAAACCAGAGATTGAAATGAGCACAGATAAAGTTCCTTAAGCCAAATATGGAATAGACAAGAGCTACTCCTTGCTCAACGAAATGGACTCAACACCGCATATTAAACGCCTAAGAATGTACCTGACAATTAAGTATCTTAAAACCTATGGATTGCTATGTCTCCGAAAGAGAATCAAGCATGTGTATAGGGGCATAAACGCAGCAGTGATAGTATTGGAGATGTTAAGTGAGCAAATGAAGACCCTTTGAAGTCATATTGCATGGTACCCATTCCACGGGTTTCAACTACCCAGGTTTTAGGTATTCTTCCTTCAGCTAAAACATGCATGTGGAACCCAGAGTATGATCAACCATGTGATCGGGAGACGTGTTCAAATATGTCTCAGTTTTCCTCCCCTGGTACTCGGGTGCAACATTCCAGACGCTTTACTAACACTCTCCCCACTTGGAGAGTCAGTGCCTTTAACCTCCTGTTTGGCCCAGTTTGCAATTTCTGTGGAAGATGAACAGGAATAGCGAGAACCAATGAGAGGCTAGCTGGAGGTGTCTGTACGGGCAAATTTAACTCTCATTTCCCACCAGGAAGAGGAATTAACCAAAGGCTCAGCATGCCGGGCCGGAACCACATTAGGGCCTGAAGCCATCCTGCGGTGTTGCGGCCAGGTCACAAGAAAGCGAGTTGAAGAAAGGAGCTCAGGGGCACTGTAATTCACAAACCTGCAGAGTTATAAATGACAGCTATCATCCAAAAATAGACTGAAGTAAGGCTGCCAAGAAGACTTGAAAGCGGGGAAGAATTGCAGGAAACCGATTTCAGGAGGTAGACTGGAATTGCATTGAAAGCATAGGAAAAGAGGCAGAACGTCCACAATGATGCACTTGGCCAAAAAGGGGCGTATGCGTTTTTTCCTGAATATATTCAGGAAAAAACGCATACGCCCTTTTTGGCCAACCAAGCAAGCTTGCAAAGGAAATCTGCACTACAATGAAGTCTCACTTCCCCCCGGTCAAAAGGGCCATCTGAAAAAAGTGTAAAATCCAGAAGGCAACAGGCCATTGAGAACTGGGAGCCTTGTTATGCTGATGGGCGGGATGTAAATTGCCAACAGACACTTGGGAGAAGTGTATGGTGTTTCCTGAAACATCTAAAAAACAAAGCAACAGAGCCTAGGGCACTTCCACTTATGGTCCTATAGCTTAGGGAAATTAAAATCAAAAAGACACAGCCAACCCAAAGTTTGGGACGCCTCTGTTTACAAGAACCTCGTTTACCGTACAAGTTCAATATCACAGAAAGTGAAAAATGGATAAAGAACTTGTGGTACATACGTACAATGCAGTATCACTCAGCAATGAAATCTATGTCATCAGGCCCGTAGCAGCATAATGAGTGGATTCAGGTACGATGATTCTAACTGAAATAAGTCACACAGAAAAAGAAACATCATAAGATATCACTAATACATGGAATGTAAACTTGGCTACACAAGAACTGCATTCCAAAACAGAACAGGGTCTCAAATTTAGAAAACCAACTTATGCTTGCTTAAGGGTAAAGGTGAGTTGGGGTGCTGCATAAAACCAGAGATTGAAATGAGCAAAGATAAAGTTCCTTAAGCCAAATATGGAATAGACAAGAGCTACTCCTTGCTCAACGAAATGGACTCAACACCGCATATTAAACGCCTAAGAATGTACCGGACTTGTAAGTATCTTAAAACCTATGGATTGCTATGTCTCCGAAAGAGAATCAAGCATGTGTACAGGGGCATAAACGCAGCAGTGATAGGATTGGAGAGGTTCGGTGAGCAAATGAAGACCCTTTGAAGTCATATTGCATGGTACCCATTCCACGGGTTTCAACTACCCAGGTTTTAGGTATTCTTCCTTCAGCTAAAACATGCATGTGGAACCCAGAGTATGATCAACCATGTGAACGGGAGACGTGTTCAAATATGTCTCAGTTTTCCTCCCCTGGTACTCGGGTGCAACATTCCAGACGCTTTACTAACACTCTCCCCACTTGGAGAGTCAGTCCCTTTAACCTCCTGTTTGGCCCAGTTTGCAATTTCTGCGGAAGATGAACAGGAATAGCGAGAACCAATGAGAGGCTAGCTGGAGGTGTCTGGACGGGCAAATTTAACTCTCATTTCCCACCAGGAAGAGGAAATAACCAAAGGCTCAGCGTGCCGTACCGGAACCAGATTAGGGCCTGAAGCCATCCTGCGGTGTTGCGGCCAGCTCAAAAGAAAGTGAGTTGAAGAAAGGAGCTCAGGGGCACTGTAATTCACAAACCTGCAGAGTTATAAATGACAGCTATCGTCCAAAAATAGACTGAAGTAAGGCTGCCAAGAGGACTTGAAAGCGGGGCAGAATTGCAGGAAACCGATTTCAGGAGGTAGACTGGAATTGCATTGAAAGCATAGGAAAAGAGGCAGAACGTCCACAATGATGCACTTGGCCAAAAAGGGCGTATGCGTTTTTTCCTGAATATATTCAGGAAAAAACGCATACGCCCTTTTTGGCCAACCAAGCAAGCTTGCAAAGGAAATCTGCACTACAATGAAGTCTCACTTCCCCCCGGTCAAAAGGGCCATCTGAAAAAAGTGTAAAATCCAGAAAGGCAGGACAGGCCATGGAGAACTGGGAGCCTTGTTATGCTGATGGGCGGGATGTAAATTGCCAACAACCACTCGGGAGAAGTGTATGGTGTTTCCTGAAACATCTAAAAAACAAAGCAACAGAACCTAGGGCACTTCCACTTATGGTCCTATAGCTTAGGGAAATTAAAATCAAAAAGACACAGCCACCCCAATGTTTGGAACGGCTCTGTTTACAAGAACCTCGTTTACAGTACAAGTTCAACATCGCAGAAAGTGAAAAATGGATAAAGAAGTTGTGGTATTTACTTACAAAGCAATATCACTCAGCAATGAAATCTGTGTCATCAGGCCCTTAGCAGCACAATGAGTGGATTCAGGTATGATGATTCTAACTGAAATAAGTCACACAGAAAAAGAAACATCATAAGATATCAGTAATACACGGAATGTAAACTTGGCTACACAGGAACTGAATTACAGAACAGAACAGGGTCTCAAATTTAGAAAACCAACTTATTCTTGCTTAAGGGTAAAGGTGAGTTGGGGTGCTGCATAAAACCAGAGATTGAAATGAGCACAGATAAAGTTCCTTAAGCCAAATATGGAATAGACAAGAGCTACTCCTTGCTCAATGAAATGGACTCAACACCCCATATTAAACGCCTAAGAATGTACCTGACTAGTAAGTATCTTAAAACCTATGGATTGCTATGTCTCCGAAAGAGAATCAAGCATGTGTACAGGGGCATAAACGCAGCAGTGATAGGATTGGAGAGGTTCGGTGAGCAAATGAAGACCCTTTGAAGTCATATTGCATGGTACCCATTCCACGGGTTTCAACTCTCCAGGTTTAAGGTATTCTTCCTTCAGCTAAAACATGCATGTGGAACCTAGAGTATGATCAACCATGTGATCGGGAGACGTGTTCAAATATGTCTCAGTTTTCGTACCCTGGTACTTGGGTGCAACATTCCAGACGCTTTACTAACACTCTCCCGACTTGGAGAGTCAGTCCCTTTAACCTCCTGTTTGGCCCAGTTTGCAATTTCTGCGGAAGATGAACAAGAATAGCGAGAACCAATGAGAGGCTAGCTGGAGGTGTCTGGACGTGCAAATTTAACTCTCATTTCCCACCAGGAAGAGGAATTAACCAAAGGCTCAGCATGCCGGGCCGGAAACAGATTAGGGCCTGAAGCCATCCTGTGGTGTTGCGGCCAGGTCACAAGAAAGCGAGTTGAAGAAAGGAGCTCAGGGGCACTGTAATTCACAAACCTGCAGAGTTATAAATGACAGCTATCGTCCAAAAATAGACTGAAGTAAGGCTGCCAAGAGGACTTGAATGCGGGGCAGAATTGCAGGAAACCGATTTCAGGAGGTAGACTGGAATTGCATTGAAAGCATAGGAAAAGAGGCAGAACGTCCACAATGATGCACTTGGCCAAAAAGGGCGTATGCGTTTTTTCCTGAATATATTCAGGAAAAAACGCATACGCCCTTTTTGGCCAACCAAGCAAGCTTGCAAAGGAAATCTGCACTACAATGAAGTCTCACTTCCCCCCGGTCAAAAGGGCCATCTGAAAAAAGTGTAAAATCCAGAAAGGCAACAGGCCATTGAGAACTGGGAGCCTTGTTATGCTGATGGGCGGGATGTAAATTGCCAACAGACACTTGGGAGAAGTGTATGGTGTTTCCTGAAACATCTAAAAAACAAAGCAACAGAGCCTAGGGCACTTCCACTTATCGTCCTATAGCTTAGGGAAATTAAAATCAAAAAGACACAGCCAACCCAAAGTTTGGGACGCCTCTGTTTACAAGAACCTCGTTTACCGTACAAGTTCAATATCACAGAAAGTGAAAAATGGATAAAGAACTTGTGGTACTTACGTACAATGCAGTATCACTCAGCAATGAAATCTATGTTATCAGGCCCGTAGCAGCATAATGAGTGGATTCAGGTACGATGATTCTAACTGAAATAGGTCACACAGAAAAAGAAACATCATAAGATATCACTAATACACAGAATGTAAACTTGGCTACACAGGAACTGAATTCCAAAACAGAACAGTGTCTCAAATTTAGAAAACCAACTTATGCTTGCTTAAGGGTAAAGGTGAGTTGGGGTGCTGCATAAAACCAGAGATTGAAATGAGCACAGATAAAGTTCCTTAAGCCAAATATGGAATAGACAAGAGCTACTCCTTGCTCAATGAAATGGACTCAACACCGCATATTAAACGCCTAAGAATGTACCTGACTAGTAATTATCTTAAACCTATGGATTGCTATGTCTCCGAAAGAGAATCAAGCATGTGTACAGGGGCATAAACGCAGCAGTGATAGGATTGGAGAGGTTTGGTGAGCAAATGAAGACCCTTTGAAGTCATATTGCATGGTACCCATTAAACGGGTCTTAACTCTCCAGGTTTAAGGTATTCTTCCTTCAGCTAAAACATGCATGTCGAACCCAAGTATGATCAACCATGTGAACGGGAGACGTGTTCAAATATGTCTCAGTTTTCCTCCCCTGGTACTCGGGTGCAACATTCCAGACGCTTTACTAACACTCTCCCCACTTGGAGAGTCAGCGCCTTTAACCTCCTGTTTGGCCCAGGTTGCAATTTCTGCGGAAGATGAACAGGAATAGCGAGAACCAATGAGAGACTAGCTGGAGGTGTCTGGACGGGCAAATTTAACTCTCATTTCCCACCAGGAAGAGGAAATAACCAAAGGCTCAGCGTGCCGTGCCGGAACCAGATTAGGGCCTGAAGCCATCCTGCGGTGTTGCGGCCAGGTCACAAGAAAGCAAGTTGAAGAAAGGAGCTCAGGGGCACTGTAATTCACAAACCTGCAGAGTTATAAATGACAGCTATCGTCCAAAAATAGATTGAAGTAAAGCTGCCAAGAGGACTTGAAAGCGGGGCAGAATTGCAGGAAACTGATTTCAGGAGGTAGACTGGAATTGCATTGAAAGCATAGGAAAAGAGGCAGAACGTCCACAGTGATGCACTTGGCCAAAAAGGGCGTATGCGTTTTTTCCTGAATATATTCAGGAAAAAACGCATACGCCCTTTTTGGCCAACCAAGCAAGCTTGCAAAGGAAATCTGCACTACAATGAAGTCTCACTTCCCCCCGGTCAAAAGGGCCATCTGAAAAAAGTGTAAAATCCAGAAAGGCAGGACAGGCCATGGAGAACTGGGAGCCTTGTTATGCTGATGGGCGGGATGTAAATTGCCAACAGACACTCGGGAGAAGTGTATGGTGTTTCCTGAAACATCTAAAAAACAAAGCAACAGAGCCTAGGGCACTTCCACTTATGGTCCTATAGCTTAGGGAAATTAAAATCAAAAAGACACAGCCACCCCAAAGTTTGGAACGGCTCCGTTGACAAGAACCTCATTTACAGTACAAGTTCAACATCGCAGAAAGTGAAAAATGGATAAAGAAGTTGTGGTATTTACTTACAAAGCAATATCACTCAGCAATGAAATCTGTGTCATCAGGCCCGTAGCAGCATAATGAGTAGATTCAGGTACGATGATTCTAACTGAAATAAGTCACACAGAAAAAGAAACATCATAAGATATCACTAATACACGGAATGTAAACTTGGCTACACAGGAACTGAATTACAGAACAGAACAGGTTCTCAAATTTAGAAAACCAACTTATGCTTGCTTAAGGGGAAAGGTGAGTTGGGGTGCTGCATAAAACCAGAGATTGAAATGAGCACAGATAAAGTTCCTTAAGCCAAATATGGAATAGACAAGAGCTACTCCTTGCTCAACGAAATGGACTCAACACCGCATATTAAACGCCTAAGAATGTACCTGACAAGTAAGTATCTTAAAACCTATGGATTGCTATGTCTCCGAAAGAGAATCAAGCATGTGTATAGGGGCATAAACGCAGCAGTGATAGTATTGGAGATGTTAAGTGAGCAAATGAAGACCCTTTGAAGTCATATTGCATGGTACCCATTCCACGGGTTTCAACTACCCAGGTTTTAGGTATTCTTCCTTCAGCTAAAACATGCATGTGGAACCCAGAGTATGATCAACCATGTGATCGGGAGACGTGTTCAAATATGTCTCAGTTTTCCTCCCCTGGTACTCGGGTGCAACATTCCAGACGCTTTACTAACACTCTCCCCACTTGGAGAGTCAGCGCCTTTAACCTCCTGTTTGGCACAGTTTGCAATTTCTGCGGAAGATGAACAGGAATAGCGAGAACCAATGAGAGGCTAGCTGGAGATGTGTGGACGGGCAAATTTAACTCTCATTTCCCACCAGGAAGAGGAAATAAGCAAAGGCTCAGCGTGCCGTACCGGAACCAGATTAGGGCCTGAAGCCATCCTGCGGTGTTGCGGCCAGCTCAAAAGAAAGCGAGTTGAAGAAAGGAGCTCAGGGGCACTGTAATTCACAAACCTGCAGAGTTATAAATGACAGCTATCGTCCAAAAATATACTGAAGTAAGGCTGCCAAGAGGACTTGAAAGTGGGGCAGAATTGCAGGAAACCGATTTCAGGAGGTAGACTGGAATTGCATTGAAAGCATAGGAAAAGAGGCAGAACGTCCGCAATGATGCACTTGGCCAAAAGGGGCGTATGCGTTTTTTCCTGAATATATTCAGGAAAAAACGCATACGCCCTTTTTGGCCAACCAAGCAAGCTTGCAAAGGAAATCTGCACTACAATGAAGTCTCACTTCCCCCCGGTCAAAAGGGCCATCTGAAAAAAGTGTAAAATCCAGAAAGGCAGGACAGGCCATGGAGAACTGGGAGCCTTGTTATGCTGATGGGCGGGATGTAAATTGCCAACAGACACTCGGGAGAAGTGTATGGTGTTTCCTGAAACATCTAAAAAACAAAGCAACAGAACCTAGGGCACTTCCACTTATGGTCCTATAGCTTAGGGAAATTAAAATCCAAAAGACACAGCCACCCCAACGTTTGGGACGCCTCCGTTTACAATAACCTCGTTTACCGTACAAGTTCAATATCACAGAAAGTGAAAAATGGATAAAGAACTTGTGGTACTTACGTACAATGCAGTATCACTCAGCAATGAAATCTATGTCATCAGGCCCGTAGCAGCATAATGAGTGGATTCAGGTACGATGATTCTAACTGAAATAAGTCACACAGAAAAAGAAACATCATAAGATATCACTAATACATGGAATGTAAACTTGGCTACACAAGAACTGCATTCCAAAACAGAACAGGGTCTCAAATTTAGAAAACCAACTTATGCTTGCTAAAGGGGAAAGGTGAGTTGGGGTGCTGCATAAAACCAGAGATTGAAATGAGCACAGATAAAGTTCCTTAAGCCAAATATGGAATAGACAAGAGCTACTCCTTGCTCAACGAAATGCACTCAAAACCCCATATTAAACGCCTAAGAATGTACCTGACTAGTAAGTATCTTAAAACCTATGGATTGCTATGTCTCCAAAAGAGAATCAAGCGTGTGTACAGGGGCATAAACACAGCAGTGATAGGATTGGAGAGGTTCGGTGAGCAAATGAAGACCCTTTGAAGTCATATTGCATGGTACCCATTACACGGGTCTCAACTCTCCAGGTTTAAGGTATTCTTCCTTCAGCTAAAACATGCATGTGGAACTCAGAGTATGATCAACCATGTGAACGGGACACGTGTTCAAATATGTCTCAGTTTTCCTCCCCTGGTACTCGAGTGCAACATTCCAGACGCTTTACTAACACTCTCCCGACTTGGAGAGTCAGTCCCTTTAACTTCCTGTTTGGCCCAGTTTGCAATTTCTGCGGAAGATGAACAGGAATAGCGAGAACCAATGAGAGGCTAGCTGGAGGTGTCTGTACGGGCAAATTTAACTCTCATTTCCCACCAGGAAGAGGAATTAACCAAAGGCTCAGCATGCCGGGCCGGAACCACATTAGGGCCTGAAGCCATCCTGCGGTGTTGCGGCCAGCTCAAAAGAAAGCGAGTTGAAGAAAGGAGCTCAGGGGCACTGTAATTCACAAACCTGCAGAGTTATAAATGACAGCTATCGTCCAAAAATATACTGAAGTAAGGCTGCCAAGAGGACTTGAAAGCGGGGCAGAATTGCAGGAAACCGATTTCAGGAGGTAGACTGGAATTGCATTGAAAGCATAGGAAAAGAGGCAGAACGTCCGCAATGATGCACTTGGCCAAAAGGGGCGTATGCGTTTTTTCCTGAATATATTCAGGAAAAAACGCATACGCCCTTTTTGGCCAACCAAGCAAGCTTGCAAAGGAAATCTGCACTACAATGAAGTCTCACTTCCCCCCGGTCAAAAGGGCCATCTGAAAAAAGTGTAAAATCCAGAAAGGCAGGACAGGCCATGGAGAACTGGGAGCCTTGTTATGCTGATGGGCGGGATGTAAATTGCCAACAACCACTCGGGAGAAGTGTATGGTGTTTCCTGAAACATCTAAAAAACAAAGCAACAGAACCTAGGGCACTTCCACTTATGGTCCTATAGCTTAGGGAAATTAAAATCAAAAAGACACAGCCACCCCAATGTTTGGAACGGCTCTGTTGACAAGAACCTCGTTTACAGTACAAGTTCAACATCGCAGAAAGTGAAAAATGGATAAAGAAGTTGTGGTATTTACTTACAAAGCAATATCACTCAGCAATGAAATCTGTGTCATCAGGCCCTTAGCAGCACAATGAGTGGATTCAGGTATGATGATTCTAACTGAAATAAGTCACACAGAAAAAGAAACATCATAAGATATCACTAATACACGGAATGTAAACTTGGCTACACAGGAACTGCATTCCAAAACAGAACAGGGTCTCAAATTTAGAAAACCAACTTATTCTTGCTTAAGGGGAAAGGTGAGTTGGGGTGCTGCATAAAACCAGAGATTGAAATAAGCACAGATAAAGTTCCTTAAGCCAAATATGGAATAGACAAGAGCTACTCCTTGCTCAACGAAATGGACTCAACACCCCATATTAAACGCCTAAGAATGTACCTGACTAGTAAGTATCTTAAAACCTATGGATTGCTATGTCTCCGAAAGAGAATCAAGCATGTGTACAGGGGCATAAACGCAGCAGTGATAGGATTGGAGAGGTTCGGTGAGCAAACGAAGACCCTTTGAAGTCATATTGCATGGTACCCATTCCACGGGTTTCAACTCTCCAGGTTTAAGGTATTCTTCCTTCAGCTAAAACATGCATGTGGAACCTAGAGTATGATCAACCATGTGATCGGGAGACGTGTTCAAATATGTCTCAGTTTTCGTACCCTGGTACTCGGGTGCAACATTCCAGACGCTTTACTAACACTCTCCCGACTTGGAGAGTCAGTCCCTTTAACCTCCTGTTTGGCCCAGTTTGCAATTTCTGCGGAAGATGAACAAGAATAGCGAGAACCAATGAGAGGCTAGCTGGAGGTGTCTGGACGTGCAAATTTAACTCTCATTTCCCACCAGGAAGAGGAATTAACCAAAGGCTCAGCATGCCGGGCCGGAAACAGATTAGGGCCTGAAGCCATCCTGTGGTGTTGCGGCCAGGTCACAAGAAAGCGAGTTGAAGAAAGGAGCTCAGGGGCACTGTAATTCACAAACCTGCAGAGTTATAAATGACAGCTATCGTCCAAAAATAGACTGAAGTAAGGCTGCCAAGAGGACTTGAAAGCGGGGCAGAATTGCAGGAAACCGATTTCAGGAGGTAGACTGGAATTGCATTGAAAGCATAGGAAAAGAGGCAGAACGTCCACAGTGATGCACTTGGCCAAAAAGGGCGTATGCGTTTTTTCCTGAATATATTCAGGAAAAAACGCATACGCCCTTTTTGGCCAACCAAGCAAGCTTGCAAAGGAAATCTGCACTACAATGAAGTCTCACTTCCCCCCGGTCAAAAGGGCCATCTGAAAAAAGGGTAAAATCCAGAAAGGCAGGACAGGCCATGGAGAACTGGGAGCCTTGTTATGCTGATGGGCGGGATGTAAATTGCCAACAGACACTCGGGAGAAGTGTATGGTGTTTCCTGAAACATCTAAAAAACAAAGCAACAGAGCCTAGGGCACTTCCACTTATGGTCCTATAGCTTAGGGAAATTAAAATCAAAAAGACACAGCCACCCCAAAGTTTGGAACGGCTCTGTTTACAAGAACCTCGTTTACAGTACAAGTTCAACATCGCAGAAAGTGAAAAATGGATAAAGAAGTTGTGGTATTTACTTACAAAGCAATATCACACAGCAATGAAATCTGTGGCATCAGGGCCTTAGCAGCACAATGAGTGGATTCAGGTATGATGATTCTAACTGAAATAAGTCACACAGAAAAAGAAACATCATAAGATATCACTAATACACGGAATGTAAACTTGGCTACACAGGAACTGCATTCCAAAACAGAACAGGGTCTCAAATTTAGAAAACCAACTTATGCTTGCTTAAGGGGAAAGGTGAGTTGGGGTGCTGCATAAAACCAGAGATTGAAATGAGCACAGATAAAGTTCCTTAAGTCAAATATGGAATAGACAAGAGCTACTCCTTGCTCAACGAAATGGACTCAACACCGCATATTAAACGCCTAAGAATGTACCTGACTAGTAAGTATCTTAAAACCTATGGATTGCTATGTCTCCAAAAGAGAATCAAGCATGTGTACAGGGGCATAAACGTAGCAGTGATAGGATTGGAGAGGTTCGGTGAGCAAATGAAGACCCTTTGAAGTCATATTGCATGGTACCCATTACACGGGTCTCAACTCTCCAGGTTTAAGGTATTCTTCCTTCAGCTAAAACATGCATGTGGAACCCAAGTATGATCAACCATGTGATTGGGAGACGTGTTCAAATATGTCTCAGTTTTCCTCCCCTGGTACTCGGGTGCAACATTCCAGACGCTTTACTAACACTCTCCCCATTTGGAGAGTCAGCGCATTTAACCTCCTGTTTGGCCCAGTTTGCAATTTCTGCGGAAGATGAACAGGAATAGCGAGAACCAATGGAGACTAGCTGGAGGTGTCTGGACGGGCAAATTTAACTCTCATTTCCTACCAGGAAGAGGAATTAACCAAAGGCTCAGCGTGCCGTGCCGGAACCAGATTAGGGCCTGAAGCCATCCTGCGGTGTTGCAGCCAGCTCACAAGAAAGCGAGTTGAAGAAAGGAGCTCAGGGGCACTGTAATTCACAAACCTGCAGAGTTATAAATGACAGCTATCGTCCAAAAATAGACTGAAGTAAGGCTGCCAAGAGGACTTGAAAGCGGGGCAGAATTGCAGGAAACCGATTTCAGGAGGTAGACTGGAATTGCATTGAAAGCATAGGAAAAGAGGCAGAACGTCCACAATGATGCACTTGGCCAAAAAGGGCGTATGCGTTTTTTCCTGAATATATTCAGGAAAAAACGCATACGCCCTTTTTGGCCAACCAAGCAAGCTTGCAAAGGAAATCTGCACTACAATGAAGTCTCACTTCCCCCCGGTCAAAAGGGCCATCTGAAAAAAGTGTAAAATCCAGAAAGGCAGGACAGGCCATGGAGAACTGGGAGCCTTGTTATGCTGATGGGCGGGATGTAAATTGCCAACAACCACTCGGGAGAAGTGTATGGTGTTTCCTGAAACATCTAAAAAACAAAGCAACAGAACCTAGGGCACTTCCACTTATGGTCCTATAGCTTAGGGAAATTAAAATCAAAAAGACACAGCCACCCCAAAGTTTGGAACGGCTCTGTTTACAAGAACCTCGTTTACAGTACAAGTTCAACATCGCAGAAAGTGAAAAATGGATAAAGAAGTTGTGGTATTTACTTACAAAGCAATATCACTCAGCAATGAAATCTGTGTCATCAGGCCCTTAGCAGCACAATGAGTGGATTCAGGTATGATGATTCTAACTGAAATAAGTCACACATGAAAAGAAACATCATAAGATATCAGTAATACACGGAATGTAAACTTGACTACACAGGAACTGAATTACAGAACAGAACAGGGTCTCAAATTTAGAAAACCAACTTATGCTTGCTTAAGGGGAAAGGTGAGTTGGGGTGCTGCATAAAACCAGAGATTGAAATGAGCACAGATAAAGTTCCTTAAGCCAAATATGGAATAGACAAGAGCTACTCCTTGCTCAAAGAAATGGACTCAACACCGCATATTAAACGCCTAAGAATGTACCTGACTAGTAAGTATCTTAAAACCTAGGGATTGCTATGTCTCCGAAAGAGAATCAAGCATGTGTACAGGGGCATAAACGCAGCAGTGATAGGATTAGAGAGGTTCGGTGAGCAAATGAAGACCCTTTGAAGTCATATTGCATGGTACCCATTCCCGGTTTTCAACTACCCAGGTTTTAGGTATTCTTCCTTCAGCTAAAACATGCATGTGGAACCCAGAGTATGATCAACCATGAGATCGGGAGACGTGTTCAAATATGTCTCAGTTTTCCTCCCCTGGTACTCGGGTGCAACATTCCAGACGCTTTACTACCACTGTCCCCACTTGGAGAGTCAGCGCCTTTAACCTCCTGTTTGGCCCAGTTTGCAATTTCTGCGGAAGATGAACAGGAATAGCGAGAACCAATGAGAGACTAGCTGGAGGTGTCTGGACGGGCAAATTTAACTCTCATTTCCCACCAGGAAGAGGAAATAACCAGAGGCTCAGCGTGCCGTGCCGGAACCAGATTAGGGCCTGAAGCCATCCTGCGGTGTTGCGGCCAGCTCACAAGAAAGCGAGTTGAAGAAAGGAGCTCAGGGGCACTGTAATTCACAAACCTGCAGAGTTATAAATGACAGCTATCGTCCAAAAATAGACTGAAGTAAGGCTGCCAAGAGGACTTGAAAGCGGGGCAGAATTGCAGGAAACCGATTTCAGGAGGTAGACTGGAATTGCATTGAAAGCATAGGAAAAGAGGCAGAACGTCCACAATGATGCACTTGGCCAAAAAGGGCGTATGCGTTTTTTCCTGAATATATTCAGGAAAAAACGCATACGCCCTTTTTGGCCAACCAAGCAAGCTTGCAAAGGAAATCTGCACTACAATGAAGTCTCACTTCCCCCCGGTCAAAAGGGCCATCTGAAAAAAGTGTAAAATCCAGAAAGGCAGGACAGGCCATGGAGAACTGGGAGCCTTGTTATGCTGATGGGCGGGATGTAAATTGCCAACAACCACTCGGGAGAAGTGTATGGTGTTTCCTGAAACATCTAAAAAACAAAGCAACAGAACCTAGGGCACTTCCACTTATGGTCCTATAGCTTAGGGAAATTAAAATGAAAAAGACACAGCCACCCCAAAGTTTGGAACGGCTCTGTTTACAAGAACCTCGTTTACCGTACAAGTTCAACATCGCAGAAAGTGAAAAATGGATAAAGAAGTTGTGGTATTCACTTACAAAGCAATATCACTCAGCAATGAAATCTATGTCATCAGGCCCTTAGCAGCACAATGAGTGGATTCAGGTATGATGATTCTAACTGAAATAAGTCACACAGAAAAAGAAACATCATAAGATATCAGTAATACACGGAATGTAAACTTGGCTACACAGGAACTGAATTACAGAACAGAACAGGGTCTCAAATTTAGAAAACCAACTTATGCTTGCTTAAGGGGAAAGGTGAGTTGGGGTGCTGCATAAAACCAGAGATTGAAATGAGCACAGATAAAGTTCCTTAAGCCAAATATGGAATAGACAAGAGCTACTCCTTGCTCAACGAAATGGACTCAACACCGCATATTAAACGCCTAAGAATGTACCTGACTAGTAAGTATCTTAAAACCTATGGATTGCTATGTCTCCGAAAGAGAATCAAGCATGTGTACAGGGGCATAAACGCAGCAGTGATAGGATTGGAGAGGTTCGGTGAGCAAATAAAGACCCTTTGAAGTCATATTGCATGGTACCCATTCCACGGGTTTCACCTACCCAGGTTTTAGGTATTCTTCCTTCAGCTAAAACATGCATGTGGAACCTAGAGTATGATCAACCATGTGATCGGGAGACGTGTTCAAATATGTCTCAGTTTTCGTACCCTGGTACTCGGGTGCAACATTCCAGACGCTTTACTAACACTCTCCCGACTTGGAGAGTCAGTCCCTTTAACCTCCTGTTTAGCCCAGTTTGCAATTTCTGCGGAAGATGAACAGGAATAGCGAGAACCAATGAGAGACTAGCTGGAGGTGTCTGAACGGGCAAATTTAACTCTCATTTCCCACCAGGAAGAGGAAATAACCAAAGGCTCAGCGTGCCGTGCCGGAACCAGATTAGGGCCTGAAGACATCCTGCGATGTTGCGGCCAGGTCACAAGAAAGCGAGTTGAAGAAAGGAGCTCAGGGGCACTGTAATTCACAAACCTGCAGAGTTATAAATGACAGCTATCGTCCAAAAATAGACTGAAGTAAGGCTGCCAAGAGGACTTGAAAGCGGGGCAGAATTGCAGGAAACCGATTTCAGGAGGTAGATTGGAATTGCATTGAAAGCATAGGAAAAGAGGCAGAACGTCCACAATGATGCACTTGGCCAAAAAGGGCGTATGCGTTTTTTCCTGAATATATTCAGGAAAAAACGCATACGCCCTTTTTGGCCAACCAAGCAAACTTGCAAAGGAAATCTGCACTACAATGAAGTCTCACTTCCCCCCGGTCAAAAGGGCCATCTGAAAAAAGTGTAAAATCCAGAAAGGCAGGACAGGCCATGGAGAACTGGGAGCCTTGTTATGCTGATGGGCGGGATGTAAATTGCCAACAGACACTCGGGAGAAGTGTATGGTGTTTCCTGAAACATCTAAAAAACAAAGCAACAGAGCCTAGGGCACTTCCACTTATGGTCCTATAGCTTAGGGAAATTAAAATCAAAAAGACACAGCCACCTCAAAGTTTGGGACGCCTCTGTTTACAAGAACCTCGTTTACAGTACAAGTTCAATATCACAGAAAGTGAAAAATGGATAAAGAACTTGTGGTACTTACGTACAATGCAGTATCACTCAGCAATGAAACCTATGTCATCAGGCCCGTAGCAGCATAATGAGTGGATTCAGGTACGATGATTCTAACTGAAATAAGTCACACAGAAAAAGAAACATCATAAGATATCAGTAATACATGGAATGTAAACTTGGCTACACAGGAACTGAATTACAGAACAGAACAGGGTCTCAAATTTAGAAAACCAACTTATGCTTGCTTAAGGGGAAAGGTGAGTTGGGGTGCTGCATAAAACCAGAGATTGAAATGAGCACAGATAAAGTTCCTTAAGCCAAATATGGAATAGACAAGAGCTACTCCTTGCTCAACGAAATGGACTCAACACCGCATATTAAACGCCTAAGAATGTACCTGACTAGTAAGTATCTTAAAACCTATAGATTGCTATGTCTCCGAAAGAGAATCAAGCATGTGTACAGGGGCATAAACGCAGCAGTGATAGGATTGGAGAGGTTCGGTTAGCAAATGAAGACCCTTTGAAGTCATATTGCATGGTACCCATTCCATGGGTTTCAACTACCCAGGTTTTAGGTATTCTTCCTTCAGCTAAAACATGCATGTGGAACCCAGAGTATGATCAACCATGTGATCGGGAGACGTGTTCAAATATGTCTCAGTTTTCGTACCCTGGTACTCGGGTGCAACATTCCAGACGCTTTACTAACACTCTCCCCACTTGGAGAGTCAGCGCCTTTAACCTCCTGTTTGGCCCAGTTTGCAATTTCTGCGGAAGATGAACAGGAATAGCGAGAACCAATGAGAGGCTAGCTGCAGGTGTCTGGACCGGCAAATTTAACTCTCATTTCCCACCAGGAAGAGGAAATAACCAAAGGCTCAGCATGCCGGGCCTGAACCAGATTAGGGCCTGAAGCCATCCTGCGGTGTTGCGGCCAGGTCACAAGAAAGCGAGTTGAAGAAAGGAGCTCAGGGTCACTGTAATTCACAAACCTGCAGAGTTATAAATGACAGCTATCGTCCAAAAATAGACTGAAGTAAGGCTGCCAAGAGGACTTGAAAGCGGGGCAGAATTGCAGGAAACCGATTTCAGGAGGTAGACTGGAATTGCATTGAAAGCATAGGAAAAGAGGCAGAACGTCCACAATGATGCACTTGGCCAAAAAGGGCGTATGCGTTTTTTCCTGAATATATTCAGGAAAAAACGCATACGCCCTTTTTGGCCAACCAAGCAAGCTTGCAAAGGAAATCTGCACTACAATGAAGTCTCACTTCCCCCCGGTCAAAAGGGCCATCTGAAAAAAGTGTAAAATCCAGAAAGGCAGGACAGGCCATGGAGAACTGGGAGCCTTGTTATGCTGAAGGGCGGGATGTAAATTGCCAACAAACACTCGGGAGAAGTGTATGGTGTTTCCCGAAACATCTAAAAAACAAAGCAAGAGAGCCTAGGGCACTTCCACTTATGGTCCTATAGCTTAGGGAATTTAAAATCAAAAAGACACAGCCACCCCAAAGTTTCGAATGGCTCTGTTTACAAGAACCTCGTTTACAGTACAAGTTCAACATCGCAGAAAGTGAAAAATGGATAAAAAAGTTGTGGTATTTACTTACAAAGCAATATCACTCAGCAATGAAATCTGTGTCATCAGTCCCTTAGCAGCACAATGAGTGGATTCAGGTATGATGATTCTAACTGAAATAAGTCACACAGAAAAAGAAACATCATAAGATATCAGTAATACACGGAATGTAAACGTGGCTACACAGGAACTGAATTACAGAACAGAACAGGGTCTCAAATTTAGAAAACCAACTTATGCTTGCTTAAGGGGAAAGGTGAGTTGGGGTGCTGCATAAAACCAGAGATTGAAATGAGCACAGATAAAGTTCCTTAAGCCAAATATGGAATAGACAAGAGCTACTCCTTGCTCAAAGAAATGGACTCAACACCGCATATTAAACGCCTAAGAATGTACCTGACTAGTAAGTATCTTAAAACCTATGGATTGCTATGTCTCCGAAAGAGAATCAAGCATGTGTACAGGGGCATAAACGCAGCAGTGATAGGATTAGAGAGGTTCGGTGAGCAAATGAAGACCCTTTGAAGTCATATTGCATGGTACCCATTCCCGGTTTTCAACTACCCAGGTTTTAGGTATTCTTCCTTCAGCTAAAACATGCATGTGGAACCCAGAGTATGATCAACCATGAGATCGGGAGACGTGTTCAAATATGTCTCAGTTTTCCTCCCCTGGTACTCGGGTGCAACATTCCAGACGCTTTACTACCACTGTCCCCACTTGGAGAGTCAGCGCCTTTAACCTCCTGTTTGGCCCAGTTTGCAATTTCTGCGGAAGATGAACAGGAATAGCGAGAACCAATGAGAGACTAGCTGGAGGTGTCTGGACGGGCAAATTTAACTCTCATTTCCCACCAGGAAGAGGAAATAACCAGAGGCTCAGCGTGCCGTGCCGGAACCAGATTAGGGCCTGAAGCCATCCTGCGGTGTTGCGGCCAGCTCACAAGAAAGCGAGTTGAAGAAAGGAGCTCAGGGGCACTGTAATTCACAAACCTGCAGAGTTATAAATGACAGCTATCGTCCAAAAATAGACTGAAGTAAGGCTGCCAAGAGGACTTGAAAGCGGGGCAGAATTGCAGGAAACCGATTTCAGGAGGTAGACTGGAATTGCATTGAAAGCATAGGAAAAGAGGCAGAACGTCCACAATGATGCACTTGGCCAAAAAGGGCGTATGCGTTTTTTCCTGAATATATTCAGGAAAAAACGCATACGCCCTTTTTGGCCAACCAAGCAAGCTTGCAAAGGAAATCTGCACTACAATGAAGTCTCACTTCCCCCCGGTCAAAAGGGCCATCTGAAAAAAGTGTAAAATCCAGAAAGGCAGGACAGGCCATGGAGAACTGGGAGCCTTGTTATGCTGATGGGCGGGATGTAAATTGCCAACAACCACTCGGGAGAAGTGTATGGTGTTTCCTGAAACATCTAAAAAACAAAGCAACAGAACCTAGGGCACTTCCACTTATGGTCCTATAGCTTAGGGAAATTAAAATGAAAAAGACACAGCCACCCCAAAGTTTGGAACGGCTCTGTTTACAAGAAACTCGTTTACCATACAAGTTCAACATCGCAGAAAGTGAAAAATGGATAAAGAAGTTGTGGTATTCACTTACAAAGCAATATCACTCAGCAATGAAATCTATGTCATCAGGCCCTTAGCAGCACAATGAGTGGATTCAGGTATGATGATTCTAACTGAAATAAGTCACACAGAAAAAGAAACATCATAAGATATCAGTAATACACGGAATGTAAACTTGGCTACACAGGAACTGAATTACAGAACAGAACAGGGTCTCAAATTTAGAAAACCAACTTATGCTTGCTTAAGGGGAAAGGTGAGTTGGGGTGCTGCATAAAACCAGAGATTGAAATGAGCACAGATAAAGTTCCTTAAGCCAAATATGGAATAGACAAGAGCTACTCCTTGCTCAACGAAATGGACTCAACACCCCATATTAAACGCCTAAGAATGTACCTGACTAGTAAGTATCTTAAAACCTATGGATTGCTATGTCTCCGAAAGAGAATCAAGCCTGTGTACAGGGGCATAAACGCAGCAGTGATAGGATTGGAGAGGTTCGGTGAGCAAATAAAGACCCTTTGAAGTCATATTGCATGGTACCCATTCCACGGGTTTCACCTACCCAGGTTTTAGGTATTCTTCCTTCAGCTAAAACATGCATGTGGAACCTAGAGTATGATCAACCATGTGATCGGGAGACGTGTTCAAATATGTCTCAGTTTTCGTACCCTGGTACTCGGGTGCAACATTCCAGACGCTTTACTAACACTCTCCCGACTTGGAGAGTCAGTCCCTTTAACCTCCTGTTTAGCCCAGTTTGCAATTTCTGCGGAAGATGAACAGGAATAGCGAGAACCAATGAGAGACTAGCTGGAGGTGTCTGAACGGGCAAATTTAACTCTCATTTCCCACCAGGAAGAGGAAATAACCAAAGGCTCAGCGTGCCGTGCCGGAACCAGATTAGGGCCTGAAGACATCCTGCGGTGTTGCGGCCAGGTCACAAGAAAGCGAGTTGAAGAAAGGAGCTCAGGGGCACTGTAATTCACAAACCTGCAGAGTTATAAATGACAGCTATCGTCCAAAAATAGACTGAAGTAAGGCTGCCAAGAGGACTTGAAAGCGGGGCAGAATTGCAGGAAACCGATTTCAGGAGGTAGATTGGAATTGCATTGAAAGCATAGGAAAAGAGGCAGAACGTCCACAATGATGCACTTGGCCAAAAAGGGCGTATGCGTTTTTTCCTGAATATATTCAGGAAAAAACGCATACGCCCTTTTTGGCCAACCAAGCAAACTTGCAAAGGAAATCTGCACTACAATGAAGTCTCACTTCCCCCCGGTCAAAAGGGCCATCTGAAAAAAGTGTAAAATCCAGAAAGGCAGGACAGGCCATGGAGAACTGGGAGCCTTGTTATGCTGATGGGCGGGATGTAAATTGCCAACAGACACTCGGGAGAAGTGTATGGTGTTTCCTGAAACATCTAAAAAACAAAGCAACAGAGCCTAGGGCACTTCCACTTATGGTCCTATAGCTTAGGGAAATTAAAATCAAAAAGACACAGCCACCTCAAAGTTTGGGACGCCTCTGTTTACAAGAACCTCGTTTACAGTACAAGTTCAATATCACAGAAAGTGAAAAATGGATAAAGAACTTGTGGTACTTACGTACAATGCAGTATCACTCAGCAATGAAACCTATGTCATCAGGCCCGTAGCAGCATAATGAGTGGATTCAGGTATGATGATTCTAACTGAAATAAGTCACACAGAAAAAGAAACATCATAAGATATCAGTAATACACGGAATGGAAACTTGGCTACACAGGAACTGAATTACACAACAGAACAGGGTCTCAAATTTAGAAAACCAACTTATGCTTGCTTAAGGGGAAAGGTGAGTTGGGGTGCTGCATAAAACCAGAGATTGAAATGAGCACAGATAAAGTTCCTTAAGCCAAATATGGAATAGACAAGAGCTACTCCTTGCTCAACGAAATGGACTCAACACCGCATATTAAACGCCTAAGAATGTACCTGACTAGTAAGTATCTTAAAACCTATGGATTGCTATGTCTCCGAAAGAGAATCAAGCATGTGTACAGGGGCATAAACGCAGCAGTGATAGGATTGGAGAGGTTCGGTGAGCAAATAAAGACCCTTTGAAGTCATATTGCATGGTACCCATTCCACGGGTTTCACCTACCCAGGTTTAAGGTATTCTTCCTTCAGCTAAAACATGCATGTGGAACCTAGAGTATGATCAACCATGTGATCGGGAGACGTGTTCAAATATGTCTCAGTTTTCGTACCCTGGTACTCGGGTGCAACATTCCAGACGCTTTACTAACACTCTCCCGACTTGGAGAGTCAGTCCCTTTAACCTCCTGTTTAGCCCAGTTTGCAATTTCTGCGGAAGATGAACAGGAATAGCGAGAACCAATGAGAGACTAGCTGGAGGTGTCTGAACGGGCAAATTTAACTCTCATTTCCCACCAGGAAGAGGAAATAACCAAAGGCTCAGCGTGCCGTGCCGGAACCAGATTAGGGCCTGAAGACATCCTGCGGTGTTGCGGCCAGGTCACAAGAAAGCGAGTTGAAGAAAGGAGCTCAGGGGCACTGTAATTCACAAACCTGCAGAGTTATAAATGACAGCTATCGTCCAAAAATAGACTGAAGTAAGGCTGCCAAGAGGACTTGAAAGCGGGGCAGAATTGCAGGAAACCGATTTCAGGAGGTAGATTGGAATTGCATTGAAAGCATAGGAAAAGAGGCAGAACGTCCACAATGATGCACTTGGCCAAAAAGGGCGTATGCGTTTTTTCCTGAATATATTCAGGAAAAAACGCATACGCCCTTTTTGGCCAACCAAGCAAGCTTGCAAAGGAAATCTGCACTACAATGAAGTCTCACTTCCCCCCGGTCAAAAGGGCCATCTGAAAAAAGTGTAAAATCCAGAAAGGCAGGACAGGCCATGGAGAACTGGGAGCCTTGTTATGCTGATGGGCGGGATGTAAATTGCCAACAGACACTCGGGAGAAGTGTATGGTGTATCCTGAAACATCTAAAAAACAAAGCAACAGAGCCTAGGGCACTTCCACTTATGGTCCTATAGCTTAGGGAAATTAAAATCAAAAAGACACAGCCACCTCAAAGTTTGGGACGCCTCTGTTTACAAGAACCTCGTTTACCCTACAAGTTCAATATCACAGAAAGTGAAAAATGGATAAAGAACTTGTGGTACTTACGTACAATGCAGTATCACTCAGCAATGAAACCTATGTCATCAGGCCCGTAGCAGCATAATGAGTGGATTCAAGTACGATGATTCTAACTGAAATAAGTCACACAGAAAAAGAAACATCATAAGATATCAGTAATACATGGAATGTAAACTTGGCTACACAGGAACTGAATTACAGAACAGAACAGGGTCTCAAATTTAGAAAACCAACTTATGCTTGCTTAAGGGGAAAGGTGAGTTGGGGTGCTGCATAAAACCAGAGATTGAAATGAGCACAGATAAAGTTCCTTAAGCCAAATATGGAATATACAAGAGCTACTCCTTGCTCAACGAAATGGACTCAACACCGCATATTAAACGCCTAAGAATGTACCTGACTAGTAAGTATCTTAAAACCTATAGATTGCTATGTCTCCGAAAGAGAATCAAGCATGTGTACAGGGGCATAAACGCAGCAGTGATAGGATTGGAGAGGTTCGGTGAGCAAACGAAGACCCTTTGAAGTCATATTGCATGGTACCAATTCCTCGGGTTTCAACTACCAAGGTTTTAGGTATTCTTCCTTCAGCTAAAACATGCATGTGGATCCCAGAGTATGATCAACCATGTGATCGGGAGACGTGTTCAAATATGTCTCAGTTTTCGTACCCTGGTACTCGGGTGCAACATTCCAGACGCTTTACTAACACTCTCCCCACTTGGAGAGTCAGCGCCTTTAACCTCCTGTTTGGCCCAGTTTGCAATTTCTGCGAAAGATGAACAGGAATAGCGAGAACCAATGAGAGGCTAGCTGCAGGTGTCTGGACGGGCAAATTTAACTCTCATTTCCCACCAGGAAGAGGAATTAACCAAAGGCTCAGCATGCCGGGCCGGAACCAGATTAGGGCCTGAAGCCATCCTGCGGTGTTGCGGCCAGGTCACAAGAAAGCGAGTTGAAGAAAGGAGCTCAGGGGCACTGTAATTCACAAACCTGCAGAGTTATAAATGACAGCTATCGTCCAAAAATAGACTGAAGTAAGGCTGCCAAGAGGACTTGAAAGCGGGGCAGAATTGCAGGAAACCGATTTCAGGAGGTAGACTGGAATTGCATTGAAAGCATAGGAAAAGAGGCAGAACGTCCACAATGATGCACTTGGCCAAAAAGGGCGTATGCATTTTTTCCTGAATATATTCAGGAAAAAACGCATACGCCCTTTTTGGCCAACCAAGCAAGCTTGCAAAGGAAATCTGCACTACAATGAAGTCTCACTTCCCCCCGGTCAAAAGGGCCATCTGAAAAAAGTGTAAAATCCAGAAAGGCAGGACAGGCCATGGAGAACTGGGAGCCTTGTTATGCTGAAGGGCGGGATGTAAATTGCCAACAAACACTCAGGAGAAGTGTATGGTGTTTCCCGAAACATCTAAAAAACAAAGCAAGAGAGCCTAGGGCACTTCCACTTATGGTCCTATAGCTTAGGGAATTTAAAATCAAAAAGACACAGCCACCCCAAAGTTTCGAATGGCTCTGTTTACAAGAACCTCATTTACAGTACAAGTTCAACATCGCAGAAAGTGAAAAATGGATAAAAAAGTTGTGGTATTTACTTACAAAGCAATATCATTCAGCAATGAAATCTGTGTCATCAGTCCCTTAGCAGCACAATGAGTGGATTCAGGTATGATGATTCTAACTGAAATAAGTCACACAGAAAAAGAAACATCATAAGATATCAGTAATACACGGAATGTAAACTTGGCTACACAGGATCTGAATTACAGAACAGAACAGGGTCTCAAATTTAGAAAACCAACTTATGCTTGCTTAAGGGGAAAGGTGAGTTGGGGTGCTGCATAAAACCAGAGATTGAAATGAGCACAGATAAAGTTCCTTAAGCCAAATATGGAATAGACAAGAGCTACTCCTTGCTCAAAGAAATGGACTCAACACCGCATATTAAACGCCTAAGAATGTACCTGACTAGTAAGTATCTTAAAACCTAGGGATTGCTATGTCTCCGAAAGAGAATCAAGCATGTGTACAGGGGCATAAACGCAGCAGTGATAGGATTAGAGAGGTTCGGTGAGCAAATGAAGACCCTTTGAAGTCATATTGCATGGTACCCATTCCACGGGTTTCACCTACCCAGGTTTTAGGTATTCTTCCTTCAGCTAAAACATGCATGTGGAACCCAGAGTATGATCAACCATGAGATCGGGAGACGTGTTCAAATATGTCTCAGTTTTCCTCCCCTGGTACTCGGGTGCAACATTCCAGACGCTTTACTAACACTGTCCCCACTTGGAGAGTCAGCGCCTTTAACCTCCTGTTTGACCCAGTTTGCAATTTCTGCGGAAGATGAACAGGAATAGCGAGAACCAATGAGAGACTACCTGGAGGTGTCTGGACGGGCAAATTTAACTCTCATTTCCCACCAGGAAGAGGAAATAACCAGAGGCTCAGCGTGCCGTGCCGGAACCAGATTAGGGCCTGAAGCCATCCTGCGGTGTTGCGGCCAGCTCACAAGAAAGCGAGTTGAAGAAAGGAGCTCAGGGGCACTGTAATTCACAAACCTGCAGAGTTATAAATGACAGCTATCGTCCAAAAATAGACTGAAGTAAGGCTGCCAAGAGGACTTGAAAGCGGGGCAGAATTGCAGGAAACCGATTTCAGGAGGTAGACTGGAATTGCATTGAAAGCATAGGAAAAGAGGCAGAACGTCCACAATGATGCACTTGGCCAAAAAGGGCGTATGCGTTTTTTCCTGAATATATTCAGGAAAAAACGCATACGCCCTTTTCGGCCAACCAAGCAAGCTTGCAAAGGAAATCTGCACTACAATGAAGTCTCACTTCCCCCCGGTCAAAAGGGCCATCTGAAAAAAGTGTAAAATCCAGAAAGGCAGGACAGGCCATGGAGAACTGGGAGCCTTGTTATGCTGATGGGCGGGATGTAAATTGCCAACAACCACTCGGGAGAAGTGTATGGTGTTTCCTGAAACATCTAAAAAACAAAGCAACAGAACCTAGGGCACTTCCACTTATGGTCCTATAGCTTAGGGAAATTAAAATCAAAAAGACACAGCCACCCCAAAGTTTGGAACGGCTCTGTTTACAAGAACCTCGTTTACCGTACAAGTTCAACATCGCAGAAAGTGAAAAATGGATAAAGAAGTTGTGGTATTCACTTACAAAGCAATATCACTCAGCAATGAAATCTATGTCATCAGGCCCTTAGCAGCACAATGAGTGGATTCAGGTATGATGATTCTAACTGAAATAAGTCACACAGAAAAAGAAACATCATAAGATATCAGTAATACACGGAATGGAAACTTGGCTACACAGGAACTGAATTACAGAACAGAACAGGGTCTCAAATTTAGAAAACCAACTTATGCTTGCTTAAGGGGAAAGGTGAGTTGGGGTGCTGCATAAAACCAGAGATTGAAATGAGCACAGATAAAGTTCCTTAAGCCAAATATGGAATAGACAAGAGCTACTCCTTGCTCAAAGAAATGGACTCAACACTGCATATTAAACGCCTAAGAATGTACCTGACTAGTAAGTATCTTAAAACCTATGGATTGCTATGTCTCCGAAAGAGAATCAAGCATGTGTACAGGGGCATAAACGGAGCAGTGATAGGATTGGAGAGGTTCGGTGAGCAAATAAAGACCCTTTGAAGTCATATTGCATGGTACCCATTCCACGGGTTTCACCTACCCAGGTTTAAGTTATTCTTCCTTCAGCTAAAACATGCATGTGGAACCTAGAGTATGATCAACCATGTGAACGGGAGACGTGTTCAAATATATCTCAGTTTTCCTCCCCTGGTACTCGGGTGCAACATTCCAGACGCTTTACTAACACTCTCCCGACTTGGAGAGTCAGTCCCTTTAACCTCCTGTTTGGCGCAGTTTGCAATTTCTGCGGAAGATGAACAGGAATAGCGAGAACCAATGAGAGGCTAGCTGGAGGTGTCTGGACGGGCAAATTTAACTTTCATTTCCCAGCAGGAAGAGGAATTAACCAAAGGCTGAGCATGCCGGGCCGGAACCAGATTAGGGCCTGAAGCCATCCTGCGGTGTTGCGGCCAGGTCACAAGAAAGCGAGTTGAAGAAAGGAGCTCAGGGGCACTGTAATTCACAAACCTGCAGAGTTATAAATGACAGCTATCGTCCAAAAATAGACTGAAGTAAGGCTGCCAAGAGGACTTGAAATTGGGGCAGAATTGCAGGAAACCGATTTCAGGAGGTAGACTGGAATTGCATTGAAAGCATAGGAAAGGAGGCAGAAGGTCCACAATGATGCACTTGGCCAAAAAGGGCGTATGCGTTTTTTCCTGAATATATTCAGGAAAAAACGCATACGCCCTTTTTGGCCAACCAAGCAAACTTGCAAAGGAAATCTGCACTACAATGAAGTCTCACTTCCCCCCGGTCAAAAGGGCCATCTGAAAAAAGTGTAAAATCCAGAAAGGCAGGACAGGCCATGGAGAACTGAGAGCCTTCTTATGCTGATGTGCGGGATGTAAATTGCCAACAGACACTCAGGAGAAGTGTATGGTGTTTCCTGAAACATCTAAAAAACAAAGCAACAGAGCCGAGGGCACTTGCGCTTATGGTCCTATAGCTTAGGGAAATTAAAATGAAAAAGACACAGCCACCCCAAATTTTGGGACGCCTCCGTTTACAAGAACCTCGTTTACCATACAAGTTCAATATCACAGAAAGTGAAAAATGGATAAAGAACTTGTGGTACTTACGTACAATGCAGTATCACTCAGCAATGAAATCTATGTCATCAGGCCCGTAGCAGCATAATGAGTGGATTCAGGTACGATGATTCTAACTGAAATAAGTCACACAGAAAAAGAAACATCATAAGATATCACAAATACACGGAATGTAAACTTGGCTACACAGGAACTGCATTCCAAAACAGAACAGGGTCTCAAATTTAGAAAACCAACTTATGCTTGCTTAAGGGGAAAGGTGAGTTGGGGTGCTGCATAAAACCAGAGATTGCAATGAGCACAGATAAAGTTCCTTAAGCCAAATATGGAATAGACAAGAGCTACTCCTTGCTCAACGAAATGGACTCAAAACCCCATATTAAACGCCTAAGAATGTACCTGACTAGTAAGTATCTTAAAACCTATGGATTGCTATGTCTCCAAAAGAGAATCAAGCATGTGTACAGGGGCATAAACGCAGCAGTGATAGGATTGGAGAGGTTCGGTGAGCAAATGAAGACCCTTTTAAGTCATATTGCATGGTACCCATTACACGGGTCTTAACTCTCCAGGTTTAAGGTATTCTTCCTTCAGCTAAAACATGCATGTGGAACCCAGAGTATGATCAACCATGTGAACGGGAGACGTGTTCAAATATGTCTCAGTTTTCCTCCCCTGGTACTCGGGTGCAACATTCCAGACGCTTTACTAACACTCTCCCCACGTGGACAGTCAGTCCCTTTAACCTCCTGTTTGGCCCAGTTTGCAATTTCTGCGGAAGATGAACAGGAATAGCGAGAACCAATGAGAGACTACCTGGAGGTGTCTGGACGGGCAAATTTAACTCTCATTTCCCACCAGGAAGAGGAATTAACCAAAGGCTCAGCGTGCCGTGCCGGAACCAGATTAGGGCCTGAAGCCATCCTGCGGTGTTGTGGCCAGGTCACAAGAAAGCGAGTTGAAGAAAGGAGCTCAGGGGCACTGTAATTCACAAACCTGCAGAGTCATAAATGACAGCTATCGTCCAAAAATAGACTGAAGTAAGGCTGCCAAGAGGACTTGAAAGCGGGGCAGAATTGCAGGAAACCGATTTCAGGAGGTAGACTGGAATTGCATTTCAAGCATAGGAAAAGAGGCAGAACGTCCACAATGATGCACTTGGCCAAAAAGGGCGTATGCGTTTTTTCCTGAATATATTCAGGAAAAAACGCATACGCCCTTTTTGGCCAACCAAGCAAGCTTGCAAAGGAAATCTGCACTACAATGCAGTCTCACTTCCCCCCGGTCAAAAGGGCCATCTGAAAAAAGTGTAAAATCCAGAAAGGCAGGACAGGCTATGGAGAACTGGGAGCCTTGTTATGCTGATGGGCGGGATGTAATTTGCCAACAACCAATCGGGAGAAGTGTATGGTGTTTCCTGAAACATCTAAAAAACAAAGCAACAGAACCTAGGGCACTTCCACTTATGGTCCTATAGCTTAGGGAAATTAAAATGAAAAAGACACAGCCACCCCAAAGTTTGGAACGGCTCTGTTTACAAGAACCTCGTTTACAGTACAAGTTCAACATCGCAGAAAGTGAAAAATGGATAAAGAAGTTGTGGTATTTACTTACAAAGCAATATCACTCAGCAATGAAATCTGTGTCATCAGGCCCTTAGCAGCACAATGAGTGGATTCAGGTATGATGATTCTAACTGAAATAAGTCACACAGAAAAAGAAACATCATAAGATATCACTAATACACGGAATGTAAACTTGGCTACACAGGAACTGCATTCCAAAACAGAACAGGGTCTCAAATTTAGAAAACCAACTTATGCTTGCTTAAGGGGAAAGGTGAGTTGGGGTGCTGCATAAAACCAGAGATTGAAATGAGCACAGATAAAGTTCCTTAAGCCAAATATGGAATAGACAAGAGCTACTCCTTGCTCAACGAAATGGACTCAAAACCCCATATTAAACGCCTAAGAATGTACCTGACTAGTAAGTATCTTAAAACCTATGGATTGCTATGTCTCCAAAAGAGAATCAAGCGTGTGTACAGGGGCATAAACGCAGCAGTGATAGGATTGGAGAGGTTCGGTGAGCAAATGAAGACCCTTTGAAGTCATATTGCATGGTACCCATTCCACGGGTTTCAACTACCCAGGTTTTAGGTATTCTTCCTTCAGCTAAAACATGCATGTGGAACCCAGAGTATGATCAACCATGAGATCGGGAGACGTGTTCAAATATGTCTCAGTTTTCCTCCCCTGGTACTCGGGTGCAACATTCCAGACGCTTTACTAACACTGTCCCCACTTGGAGAGTCAGCGCCTTTAACCTCCTGTTTGACCCAGTTTGCAATTTCTGCGGAAGATGAACAGGAATAGCGAGAACCAATGAGAGACTACCTGGAGGTGTCTGGACGGGCAAATTTAACTCTCATTTCCCACCAGGAAGAGGAAATAACCAGAGGCACAGCGTGCCGTGCCGGAACCAGATTAGGGCCTGAAGCCATCCTGCGGTGTTGCGGCCAGCTCACAAGAAAGCGAGTTGAAGAAAGGAGCTCAGGGGCACTGTAATTCACAAACCTGCAGAGTTATAAATGACAGCTATCGTCCAAAAATAGACTGAAGTAAGGCTGCCAAGAGGACTTGAAAGCGGGGCAGAATTGCAGGAAACCGATTTCAGGAGGTAGACTGGAATTGCATTGAAAGCATAGGAAAAGAGGCAGAACGTCCACAATGATGCACTTGGCCAAAAAGGGCGTATGCATTTTTTCCTGAATATATTCAGGAAAAAACGCATACGCCCTTTTCGGCCAACCAAGCAAGCTTGCAAAGGAAATCTGCACTACAATGAAGTCTCACTTCCCCCCGGTCAAAAGGGCCATCTGAAAAAAGTGTAAAATCCAGAAAGGCAGGACAGGCCATGGAGAACTGGGAGCCTTGTTATGCTGATGGGCGGGATGTAAATTGCCAACAACCACTCGGGAGAAGTGTATGGTGTTTCCTGAAACATCTAAAAAACAAAGCAACAGAACCTAGGGCACTTCCACTTATGGTCCTATAGCTTAGGGAAATTAAAATCAAAAAGACACAGCCACCCCAAAGTTTGGAACGGCTCTGTTTACAAGAACCTCGTTTACCGTACAAGTTCAACATCGCAGAAAGTGAAAAATGGATAAAGAAGTTGTGGTATTCACTTACAAAGCAATATCACTCAGCAATGAAATCTATGTCATCAGGCCCTTAGCAGCACAATGAGTGGATTCAGGTATGATGATTCTAACTGAAATAAGTCACACAGAAAAAGAAACATCATAAGATATCAGTAATACACGGAATGGAAACTTGGCTACACAGGAACTGAATTACAGAACAGAACAGGGTCTCAAATTTAGAAAACCAACTTATGCTTGCTTAAGGGGAAAGGTGAGTTGGGGTGCTGCATAAAACCAGAGATTGAAATGAGCACAGATAAAGTTCCTTAAGCCAAATATGGAATAGACAAGAGCTACTCCTTGCTCAAAGAAATGGACTCAACACCGCATATTAAACGCCTAAGAATGTACCTGACTAGTAAGTATCTTAAAACCTATGGATTGCTATGTCTCCGAAAGAGAATCAAGCATGTGTACAGGGGCATAAACGCAGCAGTGATAGGATTGGAGAGGTTCGGTGAGCAAATAAAGACCCTTTGAAGTCATATTGCATGGTACCCATTCCACGGGTTTCACCTACCCAGGTTTAAGTTATTCTTCCTTCAGCTAAAACATGCATGTGGAACCTAGAGTATGATCAACCATGTGATCGGGAAACGTGTTCAAATATGTCTCAGTTTTCGTACCCTGGTACTCGGGTTCAACATTCCAGACGCTTTACTAACACTCTCCCCACTTGGAGAGTCAGTCCCTTTAACCTCCTATTTGGCCCAGTTTGCAATTTCTGCGGAAGATGAACAGGAATAGCGAGAACCAATGAGAGACTAGCTGCAGGGGTCTGGACGGGCAAATTTAACTCTCATTTCCCACCAGGAAGAGGAAATAACCAAAGGCTCAGCGTGCCGTACCGGAATCAGATTAGGGCCTGAAGCCATCCTGCGGTGTTGCGGCCAGCTCACAAGAAAGCGAATTGAAGAAAGGAGCTCAGGGGCACTGTAATTCACAAACCTGCAGAGTTATAAATGACAGCTATCGTCCAAAAATAGACTGAAGTAAGGCTGCCAAGAGGACTTGAAAGCAGGGCAGAATTGCAGGAAACCGATTTCAGGAGGTAGACTGGAATTGCATTGAAAGCATAGGAAAAGAGGCAGAACGTCCACAATGATGCACTTGGCCAAAAAGGGCGTATGCATTTTTTCCTGAATATATTCAGGAAAAAACGCATACACCCTTTTTGTCCAACCAAGCAAGCCTGCAAAGGAAATCTGCACTACAATGAAGTCTCACTTCCCCCCGGTCAAAAGGGCCATCTGAAAAAAGTGTAAAATCCAGAAAGGCAGGACAGGCCATGGAGAACTGGGAGCCTTGTTATGCTGATGGGCGGGATGTAAATTGCCAACAACCACTCGGGAGAAGTGTATGGTGTTTCCTGAAACATCTGAAAAACAAAGCAACAGAGCCTAGGGCACTTCCACTTATGGTCCTATAGCTTAGGGAAATTAAAATCAAAAAGACACAGCCACCCCAAAGTTTGGAACGGCTCTGTTTACAAGAACCTCGTTTACAGTACAAGTTCAACATCGCAGAAAGTGAAAAATGGATAAAGAAGTTGTGGTATTTACTTACAAAGCAATATCACTCAGCAATGAAATCTGTGTCATCAGGCCCTTAGCAGCACAATGAGTGGATTCAGGTATGATGATTCTAACTGAAATAAGTCACACAGAAAAAGAAACATCATAAGATATCAGTAATACACGGAATGGAAACTTGGCTACACAGGAACTGAATTACAAAACAGAACAGGGTCTCAAATTTAGAAAACCAACTTATGCTTGCTTAAGGGGAAAGGTGAGTTGGGGTGCTGCATAAAACCAGAGATTGAAATGAGCACAGATAAAGTTCCTTAAGCCAAATATGGAATAGACAAGAGCTACTGCTTGCTCAATGAAAGGGACTCAACACCCCATATTAAACGCCTAAGAATGTACCTGACTAGTAAGTATCTTAAAACCTATGGATTGCTATGTCTCCGAAAGAGAATCAAGCATGTGTACAGGGGCATAAACGCAGCAGTGATAGGATTGGAGAGGTTCGGTGAGCATATGAAGACCCTTTGAAGTCATATTGCATGGTACCCTGTCCACGGGTTTCACCTACCCAGGTTTAAGGTGTTCTTCCTTCAGCTAAAACATGCATTTGGAACCCAGAGTATGATCAACCATGTGAACGGGAGACGTGTTCAAATATATCTCAGTTTTCCTCCCCTGGTACTCGGGTGCAACATTCCAGACGCTTTACTAACACTCTCCCGACTTGGAGAGTCAGTCCCTTTAACCTCCTGTTTGGCGCAGTTTGCAATTTCTGCGGAAGATGAACAGGAATAGCGAGAACCAATGAGAGGCTAGCTGGAGGTGTCTGGACGGGCAAATTTAACTTTCATTTCCCACCAGGAAGAGGAATTAACCAAAGGCTGAGCATGCCGGGCCGGAACCAGATTAGGGTCTGAAGCCATCCTGCGGTGTTGCGGCCAGGTCACAAGAAAGCGAGTTGAAGAAAGGAGCTCAGGGGCACTGTAATTCACAAACCTGCAGAGTTATAAATGACAGCTATCGTCCAAAAATAGACTGAAGTAAGGCTGCCAAGAGGACTTGAAATTGGGGCAGAATTGCAGGAAACCGATTTCAGGAGGTAGACTGGAATTGCATTGAAAGCATAGGAAAAGAGGCAGAACGTCCACAATGATGCACTTGGCCAAAAAGGGCGTATGCGTTTTTTCCTGAATATATTCAGGAAAAAACGCATACGCCCTTTTTGGCCAACCAAGCAAACTTGCAAAGGAAATCTGCACTACAATGAAGTCTCACTTCCCCCCGGTCAAAAGGGCCATCTGAAAAAAGTGTAAAATCCAGAAAGGCAGGACAGGCCATGGAGAACTGGGAGCCTTGTTATGCTGATGTGCGGGATGTAAATTGCCAACAGACACTCAGGAGAAGTGTATGGTGTTTCCTGAAACATCTAAAAAACAAAGCAACAGAGCCGAGGGCACTTGCGCTTATGGTCCTATAGCTTAGGGAAATTAAAATGAAAAAGACACAGCCACCCCAAATTTTGGGACGCCTCCGTTTACAAGAACCTCGTTTACCATACAAGTTCAATATCACAGAAAGTGAAAAATGGATAAAGAACTTGTGGTACTTACGTACAATGCAGTATCACTCAGCAATGAAATCTATGTCATCAGGCCCGTAGCAGCATAATGAGTGGATTCAGGTACGATGATTCTAACTGAAATAAGTCACACAGAAAAAGAAACATCATAAGATATCACAAATACACGGAATGTAAACTTGGCTACACAGGAACTGCATTCCAAAACAGAACAGGGTCTCAAATTTAGAAAACCAACTTATGCTTGCTTAAGGGGAAAGGTGAGTTGGGGTGCTGCATAAAACCAGAGATTGCAATGAGCACAGATAAAGTTCCTTAAGCCAAATATGGAATAGACAAGAGCTACTCCTTGCTCAACGAAATGGACTCAAAACCCCATATTAAACGCCTAAGAATGTACCTGACTAGTAAGTATCTTAAAACCTATGGATTGCTATGTCTCCGAAAGAGAATCAAGCATGTGTACAGGGACATAAACGCAGCAGTGATAGGATTGGAGAGGTTCGGTGAGCAAATGAAGACCCTTTGAAGTCATATTGCATGGTACCCATTACACGGGTCTTAACTCTCCAGGTTTAAGGTATTCTTCCTTCAGCTAAAACATGCATGTGGAACCCAGAGTATGATCAACCATGTGAACGGGAGACGTGTTCAAATATGTCTCAGTTTTCCTCCCCTGGTACTCGGGTGCAACATTCCAGACGCTTTACTAACACTCTCTCCACGTGGAGAGTCAGTCCCTTTAACCTACTGTTTGGCCCAGTTTGCAATTTCTGCGGAAGATGAACAGGAATAGCGAGAACCAATGAGAGACTACCTGGAGGTGTCTGGACGGGCAAATTTAACTCTCATTTCCCACCAGGAAGAGGAATTAACCAAAGGCTCAGCGTGCCGTGCCGGAACCAGATTAGGGCCTGAAGCCATCCTGCGGTGTTGTGGCCAGGTCACAAGAAAGCGAGTTGAAGAAAGGAGCTCAGGGGCACTGTAATTCACAAACCTGCAGAGTTATAAATGACAGCTATCGTCCAAAAATAGACTGAAGTAAGGCTGCCAAGAGGACTTGAAAGCGGGGCAGAATTGCAGGAAACCGATTTCAGGAGGTAGACTGGAATTGCATTGAAAGCATAGGAAAAGAGGCAGAACGTCCACAATGATGCACTTGGCCAAAAAGGGCGTATGCGTTTTTTCCTGAATATATTCAGGAAAAAACGCATACGCCCTTTTTGGCCAACCAAGCAAGCTTGCAAAGGAAATCTGCACTACAATGAAGTCTCACTTCCCCCCGGTCAAAAGGGCCATCTGAAAAAAGTGTAAAATCCAGAAAGGCAGGACAGGCTATGGAGAACTGGGAGCCTTGTTATGCTGATGGGCGGGATGTAATTTGCCAACAACCACTCGGGAGAAGTGTATGGTGTTTCCTGAAACATCTAAAAAACAAAGCAACAGAACCTAGGGCACTTCCACTTATGGTCCTATAGCTTAGGGAAATTAAAATGAAAAAGACACAGCCACCCCAAAGTTTGGAACGGCTCTGTTTACAAGAACCTCGTTTACAGTACAAGTTCAACATCGCAGAAAGTGAAAAATGGATAAAGAAGTTGTGGTATTTACTTACAAAGCAATATCACTCAGCAATGAAATCTGTGTCATCAGGCCCTTAGCAGCACAATGAGTGGATTCAGGTATGATGATTCTAACTGAAATAAGTCACACAGAAAAAGAAACATCATAAGATATCACTAATACACGGAATGTAAACTTGGCTACACAGGAACTGCATTCCAAAACAGAACAGGGTCTCAAATTTAGAAAACCAACTTATGCTTGCTTAAGGGGAAAGGTGAGTTGGGGTGCTGCATAAAACCAGAGATTGAAATGAGCACAGATAAAGTTCCTTAAGCCAAATATGGAATAGACAAGAGCTACTCCTTGCTCAACAAAATGGACTCAAAACCCCATATTAAACGCCTAAGAATGTACCTGACTAGTAAGTATCTTAAAACCTATGGATTGCTATGTCTCCAAAAGAGAATCAAGCGTGTGTACAGGGGCATAAATGCAGCAGTGATAGGATTGGAGAGGTTCGGTGAGCAAATGAAGACCCTTTGAAGTCATATTGCATGGTACCCATTACACGGGTCTCAACTCTCCAGGTTTATGGTATTCTTCCTTCAGCTAAAACATGCATGTGGAACCCAGAGTATGATCAACCATGTGAACGGGAGACGTGTTCAAATATGTCTCAGTTTTCCTCCCCTGGTACTCGGGTGCAACATTCCAGACGCTTTACTAACACTCTCCCCACTTGGAGATTCAGTCCCTTTAACCTCCTGTTTGGCCCAGTTTGCAATTTCTGCGGAAGATGAACAGGAATAGCGAGAACCAATGAGAGACTACCTGGAGGTGTCTGGACGGGCAAATTTAACTCTCATTTCCCACCAGGAAGAGGAATTAACCAGAGGCTCAGCGTGCCGTGCCAGAACCAGATTAGGGCCTGAAGCCATCCTGCGGTGTTTTGGCCAGGTCACAAGAAAGCGAGTTGAAGAAAGGAGCTCAGGGGCACTGTAATTCACAAACCTGCAGAGTTATAAATGACAGCTATCGTCCAAAAATAGACTGAAGTAAGGCTGCCAAGAGGACTTGAAAGTGGGGCAGAATTGCAGGAAACCGATTTCAGGAGGTAGACTGGAATTGCATTTCAAGCATAGGAAAAGAGGCAGAACGTCCACAATGATGCACTTGGCCAAAAAGGGCGTATGCGTTTTTTCCTGAATATATTCAGGAAAAAACGCATACGCCCTTTTTGGCCAACCAAGCAAGCTTGCAAAGGAAATCTGCACTACAATGAAGTCTCACTTCCCCCCAGTCAAAAGGGCCATCAGAAAAAAGGGTAAAATCCAGAAAGGCACTACAGGCCATGGAGAACTGGGAGCCTTGTTATGCTGATGGGCGGGATGTAATTTGCCAACAACCACTCGGGAGAAGTGTATGGTGTTTCCTGAAACATCTAAAAAACAAAGCAACAGAACCTAGGGCACTTCCACTTATGGTCCTATAGCTTAGGGAAATTAAAATGAAAAAGACACAGCCACCCCAAAGTTTGGAACGGCTCTGTTTACAAGAACCTCGTTTACAGTACAAGTTCAACATCGCAGAAAGTGAAAAATGGATAAAGAAGTTGTGGTATTTACTTACAAAGCAATATCACTCAGCAATGAAATCTGTGTCATCAGGCCCTTAGCAGCACAATGAGTGGATTCAGGTATGATGATTCTAACTGAAATAAGTCACACAGAAAAAGAAACATCATAAGATATCACTAATACACGGAATGTAAACTTGGCTACACAGGAACTGCATTCCAAAACAGAACAGGGTCTCAAATTTAGAAAACCAACTTATGCTTGCTTAAGGGGAAAGGTGAGTTGGGGTGCTGCATAAAACCAGAGATTGAAATGAGCACAGATAAAGTTCCTTAAGCCAAATATGGAATAGACAAGAGCTACTCCTTGCTCAACGAAATGGACTCAAAACCCCATATTAAACGCCTAAGAATGTACCTGACTAGTAAGTATCTTAAAACCTATGGATTGCTATGTCTCCAAAAGAGAATCAAGCGTGTGTACAGGGGCATAAACGCAGCAGTGATAGGATTGGAGAGGTTCGGTGAGCAAATGAAGACCCTTTTAAGTCATATTGCATGGTACCCATTACACGGGTCTTAACTCTCCAGGTTTAAGGTATTCTTCCTTCAGCTAAAACATGCATGTGGAACCCAGAGTATGATCAACCATGTGATCGGGAGACGTGTTCAAATATGTCTCAGTTTTCCTCCCCTGGTACTCGGGTGCAACATTCTAGACGCTTTACTAACACTCTCCCCACTTGGAGAGTCAGTCCCTTTAACCTCCTGTTTGGCCCAGTTTGCAATTTCTGCGGAAGATGAACAGGAATAGCGAGAACCAATGAGAGGCTAGCTGGAGGTGTCTGGACGGGCAAATTCAACTCTCATTTCCCACCAGGAAGAGGAATTAACCAAAGGCTCAGCATGCCGGGCCGGAACCAGATTAGGGCCTGAAGCCATCCTGCGGTGTTGCGGCCAGCTCAAAAGAAAGCGAGTTGAAGAAAGGAGCTCAGGGGCACTGTAATTCACAAACCTGCAGAGTTATAAATGACAGCTATCGTCCAAAAATAGACTGAAGTAAGGCTGCCAAGAGGACTTGAAAGTGGGGCAGAATTGCAGGAAACCGATTTCAGGAGGTAGACTGGAATTGCATTGAAAGCATAGGAAAAGAGGCAGAACGTCACAATGATGCACTTGGCCAAAAAGGGCATATGCGTTTTTTCCTGAATATATTCAGGAAAAAACGCATACGCCCTTTTTGGCCAACCAAGCAAGCTTGCAAAGGAAATCTGCACTACAATGAAGTCTCACTTCCCCCCGGTCAAAAGGGCCATCTGAAAAAAGGGTAAAATCCAGAAAGGCAGGACAGGCCATGGAGAACTGGGAGCCTTGTTATGCTGATGGGCGGGATGTAAATTGCCAAGAACCACTTGGGAGAAGTGTATGGTGTTTCCTGAAACAACTAAAAAACAAAGCAACAGAACCTAGGGCACTTCCACTTATGGTCCTATAGCTTAGGGAAATTAAAATGAAAAAGACACAGCCACCCCAAAGTTTGGAACGGCTCTGTTTACAAGAACCTCGTTTACAGTACAAGTTCAACATCGCAGAAAGTGAAAAATGGATAAAGAAGTTGTGGTATTTACTTACAAAGCAATATCACTCAGCAATGAAATCTGTGTCAACAGGCCCTTAGCAGCACAATGAGTGGATTCAGGTATGATGATTCTAACTGAAATAAGTCACACAGAAAAAGAAACATCATAAGATATCACTAATACACGGAATGTAAACTTGGCTACACAGGAACTGCATTCCAAAACAGAACAGGGTCTCAAATTTAGAAAACCAACTTATGCTTGCTTAAGGGGAAAGGTGAGTTGGGGTGCTGCATAAAACCAGAGATTGAAATGAGCACAGATAAAGTTCCTTAAGCCAAATATGGAATACACAAGAGCTACTCCTTGCTGAACGAAATGGACACAAAACCCCATATTAAACGCCTAAGAATGCACCTGACTAGTAAGTATCTTAAAACCTATGGATTGCTATGTCTCCGAAAGAGAATCAAGCATGTGTACAGGGGCATAAACGCAGCAGTGATAGGATTGGAGAGGTTCGTAAGCAAATGAAGACCCTTTGAAGTCATATTGCATGGTACCCATTCCATTGGTTTCAACTACCCAGGTTTAAGGTATTCTTCCTTCATCTAAAACATGCATGTGGAACCTAGAGTATGATCAACCATGTGATCGGGAGACGTGTTCAAATATGTCTCAGTTTTCGTACCCTGGTACTCGGGTGCAACATTCCAGACGCTTTACTAACACTCTCCCCACTTGGAGAGTCAGTCCCTTTAACTTCCTGTTTGGCCCAGTTTGCAATTTCTGTGGAAGATGAACAGGAATAGCGAGAACCAATGAAAGACTAGCTGGAGGTGTCTGGATGGGCAAATATAACTCTCATTTCCCACCAGGAAGAGGAATTAACCAAAGGCTCAGCGTGCCGTGCCAGAACCAGATTAGGGCCTGAAGACATCCTGCGGTGTTGCGGCCAGGTCACAAGAAAGCGAGTTGAAGAAAGGAGCTCAGGGGCACTGTAATTCACAAACCTGCAGAGTTATAAATGACAGCTATCGTCCAAAAATAGACTGAAGTAAGGCTGCCAAGAGGACTTGAAAGCGGGGCAGAATTGCAGGAAACCGATTTCAGGAGGTAGACTGGAATTGCATTGAAGGCATAGGAAAAGAGGCAGAACGTCCACAATGATGCACTTGGCCAAAAAGGGCGTATGCGTTTTTTCCTGAATATATTCAGGAAAAAACGCATACGCCCTTTTTGGCCAACCAAGCAAGCTTGCAAAGGAAATCTGCACTACAATGAAGTCTCACTTCCCCCCGGTCAAAAGGGCCATCTGAAAAAAGGGTAAAATCCAGAAAGGCAGGACAGGCCATGGAGAACTGGGAGCCTTGTTATGCTGATGGGCGGGATGTAAATTGCCAAGAACCACTTGGGAGAAGTGTATGGTGTTTCCTGAAACAACTAAAAAACAAAGCAACAGAACCTAGGGCACTTCCACTTATGGTCCTATAGCTTAGGGAAATTAAAAGGAAAAAGACACAGCCACCCCAAAGTTTGGAACGGCTCTGTTTACAAGAACCTCGTTTACAGTACAAGTTCAACATCGCAGAAAGTGAAAAATGGATAAAGAAGTTGTGGTATTTACTTACAAAGCAATATCACTCAGCAATGAAATCTGTGTCATCAGGCCCTTAGCAGCACAATGAGTGGATTCAGGTATGATGATTCTAACTGAAATAAGTCACACAGAAAAAGAAACATCATAAGATATCACTAATACACGGAATGTAAACTTGGCTACACTGGAACTGCATTCCAAAACAGAACAGGGTCTCAAATTTAGAAAACCAACTTATGCTTGCTTAAGGGGAAAGGTGAGTTGGGGTGCTGCATAAAACCAGAGATTGAAATGAGCACAGATAAAGTTCCTTAAGCCAAATATGGAATAGACAAGAGCTACTCCTTGCTCAACGAAATGGACTCAAAACCCCATATTAAACGCCTAAGAATGTACCTGACTAGTAAGTATCTTAAAACCTATGGATTGCTATGTCTCCAAAAGAGAATCAAGTGTGTGTACAGGGGCATAAACGCAGCAGTGATAGGATTGGAGAGGTTCGGTGAGCAAATGAAGACCCTTTGAAGTCATATTGCATGGTACCCATTACACGGGTCTCAACTCTCCAGGTTTAAGGTATTCTTCCTTCAGCTAAAACATGCATGTGGAACCCAGAGTATGATCAACCATGTGAACGGGAGACGTGTTCAAATATGTCTCAGTTTTCCTCCCCTGGTACTCGGGTGCAACATTCCAGACGCTTTACTAACACTCTCCCGACTTGGAGAGTCAGTCCCTTTAACCTCCTGTTTGGCCCAGTTTGCAATTTCTGCGGAAGATGAACAGGAATAGCGAGAACCAATGAGAGTCTAGCTGGAGGTGTCTGGACGGGCAAATTCAACTCTCATTTCCCACCAGGAAGAGGAATTAACCAAAGGCTCAGCATGCCGGGCCGGAACCAGATTAGGGCCTGAAGCCATCCTGCGGTGTTGCGGCCAGCTCACAAGAAAGCGAGTTGAAGAAAGGAGCTCAGGGGCACTGTAATTCACAAACCTGCAGAGTTATAAATGACAGCTATCGTCCAAAAATAGACTGAAGTAAGGCTGCCAAGAGGACTTGAAAGCGGGGCAGAATTGCAGGAAACCGATTTCAGGAGGTAGACTGGAATTGCATTGAAAGCATAGGAAAAGAGGCAGAACGTCCACAATGATGCACTTGGCCAAAAAGGGCGTATGCGTTTTTTCCTGAATATATTCAGGAAAAAACGCATACGCCCTTTTTGGCCAACCAAGCAAGCTTGCAAAGGAAATCTGCACTACAATGAAGTCTCACTTCCCCCCGGTCAAAAGGGCCATCTGAAAAAAGGGTAAAATCCAGAAAGGCAGGACAGGCCATGGAGAACTGGGAGCCTTGTTATGCTGATGGGCGGGATGTAATTTGCCAAGAACCACTTGGGATAAGTGTATGGTGTTTCCTGAAACAACTAAAAAACAAAGCAACAGAACCTAGGGCACTTCCACTTATGGTCCTATAGCTTAGGGAAATTAAAATGAAAAAGACACAGCCACCCCAAAGTTTGGAACGGCTCTGTTTACAAGAACCTCGTTTACAGTACAAGTTCAACATCGCAGAAAGTGAAAAATGGATAAAGAAGTTGTGGTATTTACTTACAAAGCAATATCACTCAGCAATGAAATCTGTGTCATCAGGCCCTTAGCAGCACAATGAGTGGATTCAGGTATGATGATTCTAACTGAAATAAGTCACACAGAAAAAGAAACATCATAAGACATCACTAATACACGGAATGTAAACTTGGCTACACAGGAACTGCATTCCAAAACAGAACAGGGTCTCAAATTTAGAAAACCAACTTATGTTTGCTTAAGGGGAAAGGTGAGTTGGGGTGCTGCATAAAACCAGAGATTGAAATGAGCACAGATAAAGTTCCTTAAGCCAAATATGGAATAGACAAGAGCTACTCCTTGCTCAACGAAATGGACTCAAAACCCCATATTAAACGCCTAAGAATGTACCTGACTAGTAAGTATCTTAAAACCTATGGATTGCTATGTCTCCAAAAGAGAATCAAGCGTGTGTACAGGGGCATAAACGCAGCAGTGATAGGATTGGAGAGGTTCGGTGAGCAAATGAAGACCCTTTTAAGTCATATTGCATGGTACCCATTACACGGGTCTTAACTCTCCAGGTTTAAGGTATTCTTCCTTCAGCTAAAACATGCATGTGGAACCCAGAGTATGATCAACCATGTGAACGGGAGACGTGTTCAAATATGTCTCAGTTTTCCTCCCCTGGTACTCGGGTGCAACATTCCAGACGCTTTACTAACACTCTCCCCACTTGGAGAGTCAGTCCCTTTAACCTCCTGTTTGGCCCAGTTTGCAATTTCTGCGGAAGATGAACAGGAATAGCGAGAACCAATGAGAGGCTAGCTGGAGGTGTCTGGACGGGCAAATTCAACTCTCATTTCCCACCAGGAAGAGGAATTAACCAAAGGCTCAGCATGCCGGGCCGGAACCAGATTAGGGCCTGAAGCCATCCTGCGGTGTTGCGGCCAGCTCAAAAGAAAGCGAGTTGAAGAAAGGAGCTCAGGGGCACTGTAATTCACAAACCTGCAGAGTTATAAATGACAGCTATCGTCCAAAAATAGACTGAAGTAAGGCTGCCAAGAGGACTTGAAAGCGGGGCAGAATTGCAGGAAACCGATTTCAGGAGGTAGACTGGAATTGCATTGAAAGCATAGGAAAAGAGGCAGAACGTCCACAATGATGCACTTGGCCAAAAAGGGCATATGCGTTTTTTCCTGAATATATTCAGGAAAAAACGCATACGCCCTTTTTGGCCAACCAAGCAAGCTTGCAAAGGAAATCTGCACTACAATGAAGTCTCACTTCCCCCCGGTCAAAAGGGCCATCTGAAAAAAGGGTAAAATCCAGAAAGGCAGGACAGGCCATGGAGAACTGAGAGCCTTGTTATGCTGATGGGCGGGATGTAAATTGCCAAGAACCACTTGGGAGAAGTGTATGGTGTCTCCTGAAACAACTAAAAAACAAAGCAACAGAAACTAGGGCACTTCCACTTATGGTCCTATAGCTTAGGGAAATTAAAATGAAAAAGACACAGCCACCCCAAAGTTTGGAATGGCTCTGTTTACAAGAACCTCGTTTACAGTACAAGTTCAACATCGCAGAAAGTGAAAAATGGATAAAGAAGTTGTGGTATTTACTTACAAAGCAATATCACTCAGCAATGAAATCTGTGTCAACAGGCCCTTAGCAGCACAATGAGTGGATTCAGGTATGATGATTCTAACTGAAATAAGTCACACAGAAAAAGAAACATCATAAGATATCACTAATACACGGAATGTAAACTTGGCTACACAGGAACTGCATTCCAAAACAGAACAGGGTCTCAAATTTAGAAAACCAACTTATGCTTGCTTAAGGGGAAAGGTGAGTTGGGGTGCTGCATAAAACCAGAGATTGAAATGAGCACAGATAAAGTTCCTTAAGCCAAATATGGAATACACAAGAGCCACTCCTTGCTGAACGAAATGGACACAAAACCCCATATTAAACGCCTAAGAATGCACCTGACTAGTAAGTATCTTAAAACCTATGGATTGCTATGTCTCCGAAAGAGAATCAAGCACGTGTACAGGGGCATAAACGCAGCAGTGATAGGATTGGAGAGGTTCGTAAGCAAATGAAGACCCTTTGAAGTCATATTGCATGGTACCCATTCCATTGGTTTCAACTACCCAGGTTTAAGGTATTCTTCCTTCATCTAAAACATGCATGTGGAACCTAGAGTATGATCAACCATGTGATCGGGAGACGTGTTCAAATATGTCTCAGTTTTCGTACCCTGGTACTCGGGTGCAACATTCCAGACGCTTTACTAACACTCTCCCCACTTGGAGAGTCAGTCCCTTTAACTTCCTGTTTGGCCCAGTTTGCAATTTCTGTGGAAGATGAACAGGAATAGCGAGAACCAATGAAAGACTAGCTGGAGGTGTCTGGATGGGCAAATATAACTCTCATTTCCCACCAGGAAGAGGAATTAACCAAAGGCTCAGCGTGCCATGCCAGAACCAGATTAGGGCCTGAAGACATCCTGCGGTTTTGCGGCCAGGTCACAAGAAAGCCAGTTGAAGAAAGGAGCTCAGGGGCACTGTAATTCACAAACCTGCAGAGTTATAAATGACAGCTATCGTCCAAAAATAGACTGAAGTAAGGCTGCCAAGAGGACTTGAAAGCGGGGCAGAATTGCAGGAAACCGATTTCAGGAGGTAGACTGGAATTGCATTGAAGGCATAGGAAAAGAGGCAGAACGTCCACAATGATGCACTTGGCCAAAAAGGGCGTATGCGTTTTTTCCTGAATATATTCAGGAAAAAACGCATACGCCCTTTTTGGCCAACCAAGCAAGCTTGCAAAGGAAATCTGCACTACAATGAAGTCTCACTTCCCCCCGGTCAAAAGGGCCATCTGAAAAAAGTGTAAAATCCAGAAAGGCAGGACAGGCCATGGAGAACTGGGAGCCTTGTTATGCTGATGGGCGGGATGTAAATTGCCAAGAACCACTTGGGAGAAGTGTATGGTGTTTCCTGAAACAACTAAAAAACAAAGCAACAGAACCTAGGGCACTTCCACTTATGGTCCTATAGCTTAGGGAAATTAAAATGAAAAAGACACAGCCACCCCAAAGTTTGGAACGGCTCTGTTTACAAGAACCTCGTTTACAGTACAAGTTCAACATCGCAGAAAGTGAAAAATGGATAAAGAAGTTGTGGTATTTACTTACAAAGCAATATCACTCAGCAATGAAATCTGTGTCATCAGGCCCTTAGCAGCACAATGAGTGGATTCAGGTATGATGATTCTAACTGAAATAAGTCACACAGAAAAAGAAACATCATAAGATATCACTAATACACGGAATGTAAACTTGGCTACACAGGAACTGAATTACAAAACAGAACAGGGTCTCAAATTTAGAAAACCAACTTATGCTTGCTTAAGGGGAAAGGTGAGTTGGGGTGCTGCATAAAACCAGAGACTGAAATGAGCACAGATAAAGTTCCTTAAGCCAAATATGGAATAGACAAGAGCTACTCCTTGCTCAACGAAATGGACTCAAAACCCCATATTAAACGCCTAAGAATGTACCTGACTAGTAAGTATCTTAAAACCTATGGATTGCTATGTCTCCAAAAGAGAATCAAGCGTGTGTACAGGGGCATAAACGCAGCAGTGATAGGATTGGAGAGGTTCGGTGAGCAAATGAAGACCCTTTTAAGTCATATTGCATGGTACCCATTACACGGGTCTCAACTCTCCAGGTTTAAGGTATTCTTCCTTCAGCTAAAACATGCATGTGGAACCCAGAGTATGATCAACCATGTGAACGGGAGACGTGTTCAAATATGTCTCAGTTTTCCTCCCCTGGTACTCGGGTGCAACATTCCAGACGCTTTACTAACACTCTCCCGACTTGGAGAGTCAGTCTCTTTAACATCCTGTTTGGCCCAGTTTGCAATTTCTGCGGAAGATGAACAGGAATAGCGAGAACCAATGAGAGGCTAGCTGGAGGTGTCTGGACGGGCAAATTCAACTCTCATTTCCCACCAGGAAGAGGAATTAACCAAAGGCTCAGCATGCCGGGCCGGAACCAGATTAGGGCCTGAAGCCATCCTGCGGTGTTGCGGCCAGGTCACAAGAAAGCGAGTTGAAGAAAGGAGCTCAGGGGCACTGTAATTCACAAACCTGCAGAGTTATAAATGACAGCTATCGTCCAAAAATAGACTGAAGTAAGGCTGCCAAGAGGACTTGAAAGCGGGGCAGAATTGCAGGAAACCGATTTCAGGAGGTAGACTGGAATTGCATTGAAAGCATAGGAAAAGAGGCAGAACGTCCACAATGATGCACTTGGCCAAAAAGGGCGTATGCGTTTTTTCCTGAATATATTCAGGAAAAAACGCATACGCCCTTTTTGGCCAACCAAGCAAGCTTGCAAAGGAAATCTGCACTACAATGAAGTCTCACTTCCCCCCGGTCAAAAGGGCCATCTGAAAAAAGGGTAAAATCCAGAAAGGCAGGACAGGCCATGGAGAACTGGGAGCCTTGTTATGCTGATGGGCGGGATGTCAATTGCCAAGAACCACTTGGGAGAAGTGAATGGTGTTTCCTGAAACAACTAAAAAACAAAGCAACAGAACCTAGGGCACTTCCACTTATGGTCCTATAGCTTAGGGAAATTAAAATGAAAAAGACACAGCCACCCCAAAGTTTCGAACGGCTCTGTTTACAAGAACCTCGTTTACAGTACAAGTTCAACATCGCAGAAAGTGAAAAATGGATAAAGAAGTTGTGGTATTTACTTACAAAGCAATATCACTCAGCAATGAAATCTGTGTCATCAGGCCCTTAGCAGCACAATGAGTGGATTCAGGTATGATGATTCTAACTGAAATAAGTCACACAGAAAAAGAAACATCATAAGATATCACTAATACACGGAATGTAAACTTGGCTACACAGGAACTGCATTCCAAAACAGAACAGGGTCTCAAATTTAGAAAACCAACTTATGCTTGCTTAAGGGTAAAGGTGAGTTGGGGTGCTGCATAAAACCAGAGATTGAAATGAGCACAGATAAAGTTCCTTAAGCCAAATATGGAATAGACAAGAGCTACTCCTTGCTCAACGAAATGGACTCAAAACCCCATATTAAACGCCTAAGAATGTACCTGACTAGTAAGTATCTTAAAACCTATGGATTGCTATGTCTCCAAAAGAGAATCAAGCGTGTGTACAGGGGCATAAACGCAGCAGTGATAGGATTGGAGAGGTTCGGTGAGCAAATGAAGACCCTTTGAAGTCATATTGCATGGTACCCATTACACGGGTCTCAACTCTCCAGGTTTAAGGTATTCTTCCTTCAGCTGAAACATGCATGTGGAACCCAGAGTATGATCAACCATGTGAACGGGAGACGTGTTCAAATATGTCTCAGTTTTCCTCCCCTGGTACTCGGGTGCAACATTCCAGACGCTTTACTAACACTCTCCCGACTTGGAGAGTCAGTCCCTTTAACCTCCTGTTTGGCCCAGTTTGCAATTTCTGCGGAAGATGAACAGGAATAGCGAGAACCAATGAGAGGCTAGCTGGAGGTGTCTGGACGGGCAAATTCAACTCTGATTTCCCACCAGGAAGAGGAATTAAACAAAGGCTCAGCATGCCGAGCCGGAACCAGATTAGGGCCTGAAGCCATCCTGCGGTGTTGCGGCCAGGTCACAAGAAAGCGAGTTGAAGAAAGGAGCTCAGGGGCACTGTAATTCACAAACCTGCAGAGTTATAAATGACAGCTATCGTCCAAAAATAGACTGAAGTAAGGCTGCCAAGAGGACTTGAAAGCGGGGCAGAATTGCAGGAAACCGATTTCAGGAGGTAGACTGGAATTGCATTGAAAGCATAGGAAAAGAGGCAGAACGTCCACAATGATGCACTTGGCCAAAAAGGGCGTATGCGTTTTTTCCTGAATATATTCAGGAAAAAACGCATACGCCCTTTTTGGCCAACCAAGCAAGCTTGCAAAGGAAATCTGCACTACAATGAAGTCTCACTTCCCCCCGGTCAAAAGGACCATCTGAAAAAAGTGTAAAATCCAGAAAGGCAGGACAGGCCATGGAGAACTGGGAGCCTTGTTATGCTGATGGGCGGGATGTAATTTGCCAAGAACCACTCGGGAGAAGTGTATGGTGTCTCCTGAAACATCTAAAAAACAAAGCAACAGAACCTAGGGCACTTCCACTTATGGTCCTATAGCTTAGGGAAATTAAAATGAAAAAGACACAGCCACCCCAAAGTTTGGAACGGCTCTGTTTACAAGAACCTCGTTTACAGTACAAGTTCAACATCGCAGAAAGTGAAAAATGGATAAAGAAGTTGTGGTATTTACTTACAAAGCAATATCACTCAGCAATGAAATCTGTGTCATCAGGCCGTTAGCAGCACAATGAGTGGATTCAGGTATGATGATTCTAACTGAAATAAGTCACACAGAAAAAGAAACATCATAAGATATCACTAATACACGGAATGTAAACTTGGCTACACAGGAACTGCATTCCAAAACAGAACAGGGTCTCAAATTTAGAAAACCAACTTATTCTTGTTGAAGGGGAAAGGTGAGTTGGGGTGCTGCATAAAACCAGAGATTGAAATGAGCACAGATAAAGTTCCTTAAGCCAAATATGGAATAGACAAGAGCTACTCCTTGCTCAACGAAATGGACTCAAAACCCCATATTAAATGCCTAAGAATGTACCTGACTTGTAAGTATCTTAAAACCTATGGATTGCTATGTCTCCAAAAGAGAATCAAGCGTGTGTACAGGGGCATAAACGCAGCAGTGATAGGATTGGAGAGGTTCGGTGAGCAAATGAAGACCCTTTGAAGTCATATTGCATGGTACCCATTACACGGGTCTCAACTCTCCAGGTTTAAGGTATTCTTCCTTCAGCTGAAACATGCATGTGGAACCCAGAGTATGATCAACCATGTGAACGGGAGACGTGTTCAAATATGTCTCAGTTTTCCTCCCCTGGTACTCGGGTGCAACATTCCAGACGCTTTACTAACACTCTCCCGACTTGGAGAGTCAGTCCCTTTAACCTCCTGTTTGGCCCAGTTTGCAATTTCTGCGGAAGATGAACAGGAATAGCGAGAACCAATGAGAGGCTAGCTGGAGGTGTCTGGACGGGCAAATTCAACTCTGATTTCCCACCAGGAAGAGGAATTAAACAAAGGCTCAGCATGCCGAGCCGGAACCAGATTAGGGCCTGAAGCCATCCTGCGGTGTTGCGGCCAGGTCACAAGAAAGCGAGTTGAAGAAAGGAGCTCAGGGGCACTGTAATTCACAAACCTGCAGAGTTATAAATGACAGCTATCGTCCAAAAATAGACTGAAGTAAGGCTGCCAAGAGGACTTGAAAGCGGGGCAGAATTGCAGGAAACCGATTTCAGGAGGTAGACTGGAATTGCATTGAAAGCATAGGAAAAGAGGCAGAACGTCCACAATGATGCACTTGGCCAAAAAGGGCGTATGCGTTTTTTCCTGAATATATTCAGGAAAAAACGCATACGCCCTTTTTGGCCAACCAAGCAAGCTTGCAAAGGAAATCTGCACTACAATGAAGTCTCACTTCCCCCCGGTCAAAAGGACCATCTGAAAAAAGTGTAAAATCCAGAAAGGCAGGACAGGCCATGGAGAACTGGGAGCCTTGTTATGCTGATGGGCGGGATGTAATTTGCCAAGAACCACTCGGGAGAAGTGTATGGTGTCTCCTGAAACATCTAAAAAACAAAGCAACAGAACCTAGGGCACTTCCACTTATGGTCCTATAGCTTAGGGAAATTAAAATGAAAAAGACACAGCCACCCCAAAGTTTGGAACGGCTCTGTTTACAAGAACCTCGTTTACAGTACAAGTTCAACATCGCAGAAAGTGAAAAATGGATAAAGAAGTTGTGGTATTTACTTACAAAGCAATATCACTCAGCAATGAAATCTGTGTCATCAGGCCGTTAGCAGCACAATGAGTGGATTCAGGTATGATGATTCTAACTGAAATAAGTCACACAGAAAAAGAAACATCATAAGATATCACTAATACACGGAATGTAAACTTGGCTACACAGGAACTGCATTCCAAAACAGAACAGGGTCTCAAATTTAGAAAACCAACTTATGCTTGCTTAAGGGGAAAGGTGAGTTGGGGTGCTGCATAAAACCAGAGATTGAAATGAGCACAGATAAAGTTCCTTAAGCCAAATATGGAATAGACAAGAGCTACTCCTTGCTCAACGAAATGGACTCAAAACCCCATATTAAACGCCTAAGAATGTACCTGACTAGTAAGTATCTTAAAACCTATGGATTGCTATGTCTCCAAAAGAGAATCAAGCGTGTGTACAGGGGCATAAACGCAGCAGTGATAGGATTGGAGAGGTTCGGTGAGCAAATGAAGACCCTTTGAAGTCATATTGCATGGTACCCATTACACGGGTCTCAACTCTCCAGGTTTAAGGTATTCTTCCTTCAGCTGAAACATGCATGTGGAACCCAGAGTATGATCAACCATGTGAACGGGAGACGTGTTCAAATATGTCTCAGTTTTCCTCCCCTGGTACTCGGGTGCAACATTCCAGACGCTTTACTAACACTCTCCCGACTTGGAGAGTCAGTCCCTTTAACCTCCTGTTTGGCCCAGTTTGCAATTTCTGCGGAAGATGAACAGGAATAGCGAGAACCAATGAGAGGCTAGCTGGAGGTGTCTGGACGGGCAAATTCAACTCTCATTTCCCACCAGGAAGAGGAATTAACCAAAGGCTCAGCATGCCGAGCCGGAACCAGATTAGGGCCTGAAGCCATCCTGCGGTGTTGCGGCCAGGTCACAAGAAAGCGAGTTGAAGAAAGGAGCTCAGGGGCACTGTAATTCACAAACCTGCAGAGTTATAAATGACAGCTATCGTCCAAAAATAGACTGAAGTAAGGCTGCCAAGAGGACTTGAAAGCGGGGCAGAATTGCAGGAAACCGATTTCAGGAGGTAGACTGGAATTGCATTGAAAGCATAGGAAAAGAGGCAGAACGTCCACAATGATGCACTTGGCCAAAAAGGGCGTATGCGTTTTTTCCTGAATATATTCAGGAAAAAACGCATACGCCCTTTTTGGCCAACCAAGCAAGCTTGCAAAGGAAATCTGCACTACAATGAAGTCTCACTTCCCCCCGGTCAAAAGGGCCATCTGAAAAAAGTGTAAAATCCAGAAAGGCAGGACAGGCCATGGAGAACTGGGAGCCTTGTTATGCTGATGGGCGGGATGTAAATTGCCAACAACCACTTGGGAGAAGTGTATGGTGTTTCCTGAAACATCTAAAAAAAAAGCAACAGAACCTAGGGCACTTCCACTTATGGTCCTATAGCTTAGGGAAATTAAAATGAAAAAGACACAGCCACCCCAAAGTTTGGAACGGCTCTGTTTACAAGAACCTCGTTTACAGTACAAGTTCAACATCGCAGAAAGTGAAAAATGGATAAAGAAGTTGTGGTATTTACTTACAAAGCAATATCACTCAGCAATGAAATCTGTGTCATCAGGCCCTTAGCAGCACAATGAGTGGATTCAGGTATGATGATTCTAACTGAAATAAGTCACACAGAAAAAGAAACATCATGAGATATCACTAATACACGGAATGTAAACTTGGCTACACAGGAACTGCATTCCAAAACAGAACAGGGTCTAAAATTTAGAAAACCAACTTATGCTTGCTTAAGGGGAAAGGTGAGTTGGGGTGCTGCATAAAACCAGAGATTGAAATGAGCACAGATAAAGTTCCTTAAGCCAAATATGGAATAGACAAGAGCTACTCCTTGCTCAACGAAATGGACTCAAAACCCCATATTAAACGCCTAAGAATGTACCTGACAAGTAAGTATCTTAAAACCTATGGATTGCTATGTCTCCAAAAGAGAATCAAGCGTGTGTACAGGGGCATAAACGCAGCAGTGATAGGATTGGAGAGGTTCGGTGAGCAAATGAAGACCCTTTGAAGTCATATTACATGGTACCCATTACACGGGTCTCAACTCTCCAGGTTTAAGGTATTCTTCCTTCAGCTGAAACATGCATGTGGAACCCAGAGTATGATCAACCATGTGAACGGGAGACGTGTTCAAATATGTCTCAGTTTTCCTCCCCTGGTACTCGGGTGCAACATTCCAGACGCTTTACTAACACTCTCCCGACTTGGAGAGTCAGTCCCTTTAACCTCCTGTTTGGCCCAGTTTGCAATTTCTGCGGAAGATGAACAGGAATAGCGAGAACCAATGAGAGGCTAGCTGGAGGTGTCTGGACGGGCAAATTCAACTCTCATTTCCCACCAGGAAGAGGAATTAACCAAAGGCTCAGCATGCCGGGCCGGAACCAGATTAGGGCCTGAAGCCATCCTGCGGTGTTGCGGCCAGGTCACAAGAAAGCGAGTTGAAGAAAGGAGCTCAGGGGCACTGTAATTCACAAACCTGCAGAGTTATAAATGACAGCTATCGTCCAAAAATAGACTGAAGTAAGGCTGCCAAGAGGACTTGAAAGCGGGGCAGAATTGCAGGAAACCGATTTCAGGAGGTAGACTGGAATTGCATTGAAAGCATAGGAAAAGAGGCAGAACGTCCACAATGATGCACTTGGCCAAAAAGGGCGTATGCGTTTTTTCCTGAATATATTCAGGAAAAAACGCATACGCCCTTTTTGGCCAACCAAGCAAGCTTGCAAAGGAAATCTGCACTACAATGAAGTCTCACTTCCCCCCGGTCAAAAGGGCCATCTGAAAAAAGGGTAAAATCCAGAAAGGCAGGACAGGCCATGGAGAACTGGGAGCCTTGTTATGCTGATGGGCGGGATGTAAATTGCCAACAACCACTCGGGAGAAGTGTATGGTGTTTCCTGAAACATCTAAAAAACAAAGCAACAGAACCTAGGGCACTTCCACTTATGGTCCTATAGCTTAGGGAAATTAAAATCAAAAAGACACAGCCACCCCAAAGTTTGGAACGGCTCTGTTTACAAGAACCTCGTTTACAGTACAAGTTCAACATCACAGAATGTGAAAAATGGATAAAGAAGTTGTGGTATTTACTTACAAAGCAATATCACTCAGCAATGAAATCTGTGTCACAAGGCCCTTAGCAGCACAATGAGTGGATTCAGGTATGATGATTCTAACTGAAATAAGTCACACAGAAAAAGAAACATCATAAGATATCAGTAATACACGGAATGGAAACTTGGTTACACAAAAACTGAATTACAGAACAGAACAGTGTCTCAAATTTAGAAAACCAACTTATGCTTGCTTAAGGGTAAAGGTGAGTTGGGGTGCTGCATAAAACCAGAGATTGAAATGAGCACAGATAAAGTTCCTTAAGTCAAATATGGAATAGACAAGAGCTACTCCTTGCTCAACGAAATGGACTCAACACCGCATATTAAACGCCTAAGAATGTATCTGACTAGTAAGTTTCTTAAAACCTATGGATTGCTATGTCTCCGAAAGAGAATCAAGCATGTGTACAGGGGCATAAACGCAGCAGTGATAGGATTGGAGAGGTTCGGTGAGCAAATGAAGACCCTTTGAAGTCATATTGCATGGTACCCATTACACGTGTCTTAACTCTCCAGGTTTAAGGTATTCTTCCTTCAGCTAAAACATGCATGTGGAACCCAAGTATGATCAACCATGTGAACGGGAGATGTGTTCAAATATGTCTCAGTTTTCCTCCCCTGGTACTCGGTTGCAAAATTCCAGACGCTTTACTAACACTCTCCCCACTTGGAGAGTCAGTCCCTTTAACCTCCTGTTTGGCCCAGTTTGCAATTTCTGTGGAAGATGAACAGGAATAGCGAGAACCAATGAGAGACTAGCTGGAGGTGTCTGGATGGGTAAATTTAACTCTCATTTCCCACCAGGAAGAGGAATTTACCAAAGGCTCAGCGTGCCGTGCCAGAACCAGATTAGGGCCTGAAGACATCCTGCGGTGTTGCGGCCAGGTCACAAGAAAGAGAGTTGAAGAAAGGAGCTCAGGGGCACTGTAATTCACAAACCTGCAGAGTTATAAATGACAGCTATCGTCCAAAAATAGACTGAAGTAAGGCTGCCAAGAGGACTTGAAAGCGGGGCAGAATTGCAGGAAACCGATTTCAGGAGGTAGACTGGAATTGCATTGAAAGCATAGGAAAAGAGGCAGAACGTCCACAATGATGCACTTGGCCAAAAAGGGCGTATGCGTTTTTTCCTCAATATATTCAGGAAAAAACGCATACGCCGTTTTTGGCCAACCAAGCAAACTTGCAAAGGAAATCTGCACTACAATGGAGTCTCACTTCTCCCAGGTCAAAAGCGCCATCTGAAAAAAGTGTAAAATCCAGAAAGGCAGGACAGGCCATGGAGAACTGGGAGCCTTGTTATGCTGATGGGCGGGATGTAAATTGCCAACAGACACTCAGGAGAAGTGTATGGTGTTTCCTGAAACATCTAAAAAACAAAGCAACAGAGCGTAGGGCACTTCCACTTATGGTCCTATAGCTTAGGGAAATTAAAATCAAAAAGACACAGCCACCCCAAAGTTTGGAACGGCTCTGTTTACAAGAACCTCGTTTACAGTACAAGTTCAACATCGCAGAAAGTGAAAAATGGATAAAAAAGTTTTGGTCATTACTTACAAAGCAATATCACTCAGCAATGAAATCTGTGTCATCAGGCCCTTAGCAGCACAATGAGTGGATTCAGGTATGATGATTCTAACTGAAATAAGTCACACAGAAAAAGAAACATCATAAGATATCACTAATACACGGAATGTAAACTTGGCTACACAGGAACTGAATTACAGAACACAACAGGGTCTCAAATTTAGAAAACCAGCTTATGCTTGCTTAAGGGTAAAGGTGAGTTGGGGTGCTGCATAAAACCAGAGATTGAAATGAGCACAGATAAAGTTCCTTAAGCCAAATATGGAATAGACAAGAGCTACTCCTTGCTCAACGAAATGGACTCAACACCGCATATTAAACGCCTAAGAATGTACCTGACTAGTAAGTATCTTAAAACCTATGGATTGCTATGTCTCCAAAAGAGAATCAAGCATGTGTACAGGGGCATAAACGCAGCAGTGATAGGATTGGAGAGGTTCGGTGAGCAAATGAAGACCCTTTGAAGTCATATTACATAGTACCCATTCCACGGGTTTCAAATACCCAGGTTTAAGGTATTCTTCCTTCAGCTAAAACATGCATGTGGAACCTAGAGTATGATCAACCATGTGATCGGGAGACGTGTTCAAATATGTCTCAGTTTTCCTCCCCTGGTACTCGGGTGCAACATTCCAGACGCTTTACTAACACTCTCCCGACTTGGAGAGTCAGTCCCTTTAACCTCCTGTTTGGCCCAGTTTGCAATTTCTGTGGAAGATGAACAGGAATAGCGAGAACCAATGAGAGACTAGCTGGAGGTGTCTGGACGGGCAAATTTAACTCTCATTTCCCACCAGGAAGAGGAAATAAACAAAGGTTCAGCATGCCGTACCGGAACCAGATTAGGGCCTGAAGCCATCCTGCGGTGTTGCGGCCAGGTCACAAGAAAGCGAGTTGAAGAAAGGAGCTCAGGGGCACTGTAATTCACAAACCTGCAGAGTTATAAATGACAGCTATCGTCCAAAAATAGACTGAAGTAAGGCTGCCAAGAGGACTTGAAAGCGGGGCAGAATTGCAGGAAACCGATTTCAGGAGGTAGACTGGAATTGCATTGAAAGCATAGGAAAAGAGGCAGAACGTCCACAATGATGCACTTGGCCAAAAAGGGCGTATGCGTTTTTTCCTGAATATATTCAGGAAAAAACGCATACGCCCTTTTTGGCCAACCAAGCAAGCTTGCAAAGGAAATCTGCACTACAATGAAGTCTCACTTCCCCCCGGTCAAAAGGGCCATCTGAAAAAAGTGTAAAATCCAGAAAGGCAGGACAGGCCATGGAGAACTGGGCGCCTTGATATGCTGAAGGGCGGGATGTAAATTGCCAACAAAAACTCGGGAGAAGTGTATGGTGTTTCCTGAAATATCTAAAAAACAAAGCAAGAGAGCCTAGGGCACTTCCACTTATGATCCTATAGCTTAGGGAAATTAAAATGAAAAAGACACAGCCACCCCAAAGTTTCGAACGGCTCTGTTTACAAGAACCTCGTTTACAGTACCAGTTCAACATCGCAGAAAGTGAAAAATGGATAAAGAAGTTGTGGTATTTACTTACAAAGCAATATCACTCAGTAATGAAATCTGTGTCATCAGGCCCTTAGCAGCACAATGAGTGGATTCAGGTATGATGATTCTAACTGAAATAAGTCACACAGAAAAAGAAACATCATAAGATATCAGTAATACACGGAATGTAAACTTGACTACACAGGAACTGAATTACAGAACAGAACAGGGTCTCAAATTTAGAAAACCAACTTATGCTTGCTTAAGGAGAAAGGTGAGTTGGGGTGCTGCATAAAACCAGAGATTGAAATGAGCACAAAGTTCCTTAAGCCAAATATGGAATAGACAAGAGCTACTCCTTGCTCAACGAAATGGACTCAACACCGCATATTAAACGCCTAAGAATGTACCTGACTAGTAAGTATCTTAAAACCTATAGATTGCTATGTCTCCGAAAGAGAATCAAGCATGTGTACAGGGGCATAAACGCAGCAGTGATAGGATTGGAGCGGTTCAGTGAGCAAATGAAGACCCTTTGAAGTCATATTGCATGGTACCCATTCCACGGGTTTCAACTTCGCAGATTTTAGGTATTCTTCCTTCAGCTAAAACATGCATGTGGAACCCAGAGTATGATCAACCATGTGATCGGGAGACGTGTTCAAATATGTCTCAGTTTTCCTCCCCTGGTACTCGGGTGCAACATTCCAGACGCTTTACTAACACTCTCCCGACTTGGAGAGTCAGTCCCTTTAACCTCCTGTTTGGCCCAGTTTGCAATTTCTGCGGAAGATGAACAGGAATAGGGAGAACCAATGAGAGACTAGCTGGAGGTGTCTGAACGGGCAAATTTAACTCTCATTTCTCACCAGGAAGAGGAATTAACCAAAGGCTCAGCGTGCCGTGCCGGAACCAGATTAGGGCCTGAAGACATCCTGCGGTGTTGCGGCCAGGTCACAAGAAAGCGAGTTGAAGAAAGGAGCTCAGGGTCACTGTAATTCACAAACCTGCAGAGTTATAAATGACAGCTATCATCCAAAAATATACTGAAGTAAGGCTGCCAAGAGGACTTGAAAGTGGGGCAGAATTGCAGGAAACCGATTTCAGGAGGTAGACTGGAATTGCATTGAAAGCATAGGAAAAGAGGCAGAACGTCCACAATGATGCACTTGGCCAAAAAGGGCGTATGTGTTTTTTCCTGAACATATTCAGGAAAAAACGCATACGCCCTTTTTGGCCAACCAAGCAAACTTGCAAAGGAAATCTTCACTACAATGAAGTCTCACTTCTCCCCGGTCAAAAGGGCCATCTGAAAAAAGTGTAAAATCCAGAAAGGCAGGACAGGCCATGGAGAACTGGGAGCCTTGTTATGCTGATGGGCGGGATGTAAATTGCCAACAGACACTCGGGAGAAGTGTATGGTGTTTCCTGAAACATCTAAAAAACAAAGCAACAGAGCCTAGGGCACTTCCACTTATGGTCCTATAGCTTAGGGAAATTAAAATCAAAAAGACACAGCCACCCCAAAGTTTGGGACGCCTCTGTTTACAAGAACCTCGTTTACCGTACAAGTTCAATATCACAGAAAGTGAAAAATGGATAAAGAACTTGTCGTACTTACGTACAATGCAGTATCACTCAGCAATGAAATCTATGTCATCAGGCCCGTAGCAGCATAATGAGTGGATTCAGGTACGATGATTCTAACTGAAATAAGTCACACAGAAAAAGAAACATCATAAGATATCACTAATACACGGATTGTAAACTTGGCTACACAGGAACTGAATTACAGAACAGAACAGGGTCTCAAATTTAGAAAACCAACTTATGCTTGCTTAAGGGGAAAGGTGAGTTGGGGTGCTGCATAAAACCAGAGATTGAAATGAGCACAGATAAAGTTCCTTAAGCCAAATATGGAATAGACAAGAGCTACTCCTTGCTCAACGAAATGGACTCAACACCCCATATTAAACGCCTAAGAATGTACCTGACTAGTAAGTATCTTAAAACCTATGGATTGTTATGTCTCCGAAAGAGAATCAAGCATGTGTACAGGGGCATAAACGCAGCAGTGATAGGATTGGAGAGGTTCGGTGAGCAAATGAAGACCCTTTGAAGTCATATTGCATGGTACCCATTACACGGGTCTCAACTCTCCAGGTTTAAGGTATTCTTCCTTCAGCTAAAACATGCATGTGGAACCCAGAGTATGATCAACCATGTGAACGGGAGACGTGTTCAAATATATCTCAGTTTTCCTCCCCTGGTACTCGGGTGCAACATTCCAGACGCTTTACTAACACTCTCCCGACTTGGAGAGTCAGTCCCTTTAACCTCCTGTTTGTCCCAGTTTGCAATTTCTGCGGAAGATGAACAGGAATAGCGAGAACCAATGAGAGGCTAGCTGGAGGTGTCTGGACGGGCAAATTTAACTCTCATTTCCCACCAGGAAGAGGAATAAACCAAAGGCTCAGCATGCCGGGCCGGAACCAGATTAAGGCCTGAAGCCATCCTGCGGTGTTGCGGCCAGGTCACAAGAAAGCGAGTTGAAGAAAGGAGCTCAGGGGCACTGTAATTCACAAACCTGCAGAGTTATAAATGACAGCTATCGTCCAAAAATAGACTGAAGTAAGGCTGCCAAGAGGACTTGAAAGCGGGGCAGAATTGCAGGAAACCGATTTCAGGAGGTAGACTGGAATTGCATTGAAAGCATAGGAAAAGAGGCAGAACGTCCACAATGATGCACTTGGCCAAAAAGGGCGTATGCGTTTTTTCCTGAATATATTCAGGAAAAAACGCATACGCCCTTTTTGGCCAACCAAGCAAGCTTGCAAAGGAAATCTGCACTACAATGAAGTCTCACTTCCCCCCGGTCAAAAGGGCCATCTGAAAAAAGTATAAAATCCAGAAAGGCAGGACAGGCCATGGAGAACTGGGAGCCTTGTTATGCTGATGGGCGGTATGTAAATTGCCAAGAACCACTTGGGAGAAGTGTATGGTGTTTCCTGAAACAACTAAAAAACAAAGCAACAGAACCTAGGGCACTTCCACTTATGGTCCTATAGCTTAGGGAAATTAAAATGAAAAAGACACAGCCACCCCAAAGTTTGGAACGGCTCTGTTTACAAGAACCTCGTTTACAGTACAAGTTCAACATCGCAGAAAGTGAAAAATGGATAAAGAAGTTGTGGTATTTACTTACAAAGCAATATCACTCAGCAATGAAATCTGTGTCATCAGGCCCTTAGCAGCACAATGAGTGGATTCAGGTATGATGATTCTAACTGAAATAAGTCACACAGAAAAAGAAACATCATATCACTAATACACGGAATGTAAACATGGCTACACAGGAACTGCATTCCAAAACAGAACAGGGTCTCAAATTTAGAAAACCAACTTATGCTTGCTTAAGGGGAAAGGTGAGTTGGGGTGCTGCATAAAACCAGAGATTGAAATGAGCACAGATAAAGTTCCTTAAGCCAAATATGGAATAGACAAGAGCTACTCCTTGCTCAACGAAATGGACTCAAAACCCCATATTAAACGCCTAAGAATGTACCTGACTAGTAAGTATCTTAAAACCTATGGATTGCTATGTCTCCAAAAGAGAATCAATCATGTGTACAGGGGCATAAACGCAGCAGTGATAGGATTGGAGAGGTTCGGTGAGCAAATGAAGACCCTTTGAAGTCATATTGCATGGTACCCATTCCACGGGTCTCAACTCTCCAGGTTTAAGGTATTCTTCCTTCAGCTAAAACATGCATGTGGAACCCAGAGTATGATCACCCATGTGAATGGGAGACGTGTTCAAATATGTCTCAGTTTTCGTACCCTGGTACTCGGGTGCAACATTCCAGACGCTTTACTAACACTCTCCCGACTTGGAGAGTCAGTCCCTTTAATCTCCTGTTTGGCCCAGTTTGCAATTTCTGCGGAAGATGAACAGGAATAGCGAGAACCAATGAGAGGCTAGCTGGAGGTGTCTGGACGGACAAATTCAACTCTCATTTCCCAGCAGGAAGAGGAATTAACCAAAGGCTGAGCATGCCGGGCCGGAACCAGATTAGGGCCTGAAGCCATCCTGCGGTGTTGCGGCCAGCTCACAAGAAAGCGAGTTGAAGAAAGGAGCTCAGGGGCACTGTAATTCACAAACCTGCAGAGTTATAAATGACAGCTATCGTCCAAAAATAGACTGAAGTAAGGCTGCCAAGAGGACTTGAAAGCGGGGCAGAATTGCAGGAAACCGATTTCAGGAGGTAGACTGGAATTGCATTGAAAGCATAGGAAAAGAGGCAGAACGTCCACAATGATGCACTTGGCCAAAAAGGGCGTATGCGTTTTTTCCTGAATATATTCAGGAAAAAACGCATACGCCCTTTTTGGCCAACCAAGCAAGCTTGCAAAGGAAATCTGCACTACAATGAAGTCTCACATTCCCCCCGGTCAAAAGGGCCATCTGAAAAAAGTGTAAAATCCAGAAAGGCAGGACAGGCCATTGAGAACTGGGAGCCTTGTTATGCTGATGGGTGGGATGTAAATTGACAACAGCCACTCGGGTGAAGTGTATGGTGTTTCCTGAAACATCTAAAAAACAAAGCAACAGAACCTAGGGCACTTCCACTTATGGTCCTATAGCTTAGGGAAATTAAAATAAAAAAGACACAGCCACCCCAAAGTTTCGAACGGCTCTGTTTACAAGAACCTCGTTTACAGTACAAGTTCAACATCGCAGAAAGTGAAAAATGGATAAAGAAGTTGTGGTATTTACTTACAAAGCAATATCACTCAGCAATGAAATCTGTGTCATCAGGCCCTTAGCAGCACAATGAGTGGATTCAGGTATGATGATTCTAACTGAAATAAGTCACACAGAAAAAGAAACATCATAAGATATCACTAATACACGGAATGTAAACTTGGCTACACAGGAACTGCATTCCAAAACAGAACAGGGTCTCAAATTTAGAAAACCAACTTATGCTTGCTTAAGGGGAAAGGTGAGTTGGGGTGCTGCATAAAACCAGAGATTGAAATGAGCACAGATAAAGTTCCTTAAGCCAAATATGGAATAGACAAGAGCTACTCCTTGCTCAAAGAAATGGACTCAAAACCCCATATTAAACGCCTAAGAATGTACCTGACTAGTAAGTATCTTAAAACCTATGGATTGCTATGTCTCCAAAAGAGAATCAAGCGTGTGTACAGGGGCATAAACGCAGCAGTGATAGGATTGGAGAGGTTCGGTGAGCAAATGAAGACCCTTTGAAGTCATATTGCATGGTACCCATTACACGGGTCTCAACTCTCCAGGTTTAAGGTATTCTTCCTTCAGCTAAAACATGCATGTGGAACCCAGAGTATGATCAACCATGTGAACGGGAGACGTGTTCAAATATGTCTCAGTTTTCCTCCCCTGGTACTCGGGTGCAACATTCCAGACGCTTTACTAACACTATCCCGACTTGGAGAGTCAGTCCCTTTAACCTCCTGTTTGGCCCAGTTTGCAATTTCTGCGGAAGATGAACAGGAATAGCGAGAACCAATGAGAGGCTAGCTGGAGGTGTCTGGACGGGCAAATTCAACTCTCATTTCCCACCAGGAAGAGGAATTAACAAAAGGCTCAGCATGCCGGGCCGGAACCAGATTAGGGCCTGAAGCCATCCTGCGGTGTTGCGGCCAGCTCACAAGAAAGCGAGTTGAAGAAAGGAGCTCAGGGGCACTGTAATTCACAAAACTGCAGAGTTATAAATGACAGCTATCGTCCAAAAATAGACTGAAGTAAGGCTGCCAAGAGGACTTGAAAGCGGGGCAGAATTGCAGGAAACCGATTTCAGGAGGTAGACTGGAATTGCATTGAAAGCATAGGAAAAGAGGCAGAACGTCCACAATGATGCACTTGGCCAAAAAGGGCGTATGCGTTTTTTCCTGAATATATTCAGGAAAAAACGCATACGCCCTTTTTGGCCAACCAAGCAAGCTTGCAAAGGAAATCTGCACTACAATGAAGTCTCACTTCCCCCCGGTCAAAAGGGCCATCTGAAAAAAGTGTAAAATCCAGAAAGGCAGGACAGGCCATTGAGAACTGGGAGCCTTGTTATGCTGATGGGTGGGATGTAAATTGCCAACAGCCACTCGGGTGAAGTGTATGGTGTTTCCTGAAACATCTAAAAAACAAAGCAACAGAACCTAGGGCACTTCCACTTATGGTCCTATAGCTTAGGGAAATTAAAATCAAAAAGACACAGCCACCCCAAAGTTTCGAACGGCTCTGTTTACAAGAACCTCGTTTACAGTACAAGTTCAACATCGCAGAAAGTGAAAAATGGATAAAGAAGTTGTGGTATTTACTTACAAAGCAATATCACTCAGCAATGAAATCTGTGTCACAAGGCCCTTAGCAGCACAATGAGTGGATTCAGGTATGATGATTCTAACTGAAATAAGTCACACAGAAAAAGAAACATCATAAGATATCAGTAATACACGGAATGTAAACTTGGCTACACAGGAACTGAATTACAGAACAGAACAGGGTCTCAAATTTAGAAAACCAACTTATGCTTGCTTAAGGGTAAAGGTGAGTTGGGGTGCTGCATAAAACCAGAGATTGAAATGAGCATAGATAAAGTTCCTTAAGCCAAATATGGAATAGACAAGAGCTACTCCTTGCTCAACGAAATGGACTCAAAACCCCATATTAAACGCCTAAGAATGTACCTGACTAGTAAGTATCTTAAAACCTATGGATTGCTATGTCTCCAAAAGAGAATCAAGCGTGTGTACAGGGGCATAAACGCAGCAGTGATAGGATTGGAGAGGTTCGGTGAGCAAATGAAGACCCTTTGAAGTCATATTGCATGGTACCCATTACACGGGTCTCAACTCTCCAGGTTTAAGGTATTCTTCCTTCAGCTAAAACATGCATGTGGAACCCAGAGTATGATCAACCATGTGAACGGGAGACGTGTTCAAATATGTCTCAGTTTTCCTCCCCTGGTACTCGGGTGCAACATTCCAGACGCTTTACTAACACTATCCCGACTTGGAGAGTCAGTCCCTTTAACCTCCTGTTTGGCCCAGTTTGCAATTTCTGCGGAAGATGAACAGGAATAGCGAGAACCAATGAGAGGCTAGCTGGAGGTGTCTGGACGGGCAAATTCAACTCTCATTTCCCACCAGGAAGAGGAATTAACCAAAGGCTCAGCATGCCGGGCCGGAACCAGATTAGGGCCTGAAGCCATCCTGCGGTGTTGCGGCCAGCTCACAAGAAAGCGAGTTGAAGAAAGGAGCTCAGGGGCACTGTAATTCACAAAACTGCAGAGTTATAAATGACAGCTATCGTCCAAAAATAGACTGAAGTAAGGCTGCCAAGAGGACTTGAAAGCGGGGCAGAATTGCCGGAAACCGATTTCAGGAGGTAGACTGGAATTGCATTGAAAGCATAGGAAAAGAGGCAGAACGTCCACAATGATGCACTTGGCCAAAAAGGGCGTATGCGTTTTTTCCTGAATATATTCAGGAAAAAACGCATACGCCCTTTTTGGCCAACCAAGCAAGCTTGCAAAGGAAATCTGCACTACAATGAAGTCTCACTTCCCCCCGGTCAAAAGGGCCATCTGAAAAAAGTGTAAAATCCAGAAAGGCAGGACAGGCCATTGAGAACTGGGAGCCTTGTTATGCTGATGGGTGGGATGTAAATTGCCAACAGCCACTCGGGTGAAGTGTATGGTGTTTCCTGAAACATCTAAAAAACAAAGCAACAGAACCTAGGGCACTTCCACTTATGGTCCTATAGCTTAGGGAAATTAAAATCAAAAAGACACAGCCACCCCAAAGTTTCGAACGGCTCTGTTTACAAGAACCTCGTTTACAGTACAAGTTCAACATCGCAGAAAGTGAAAAATGGATAAAGAAGTTGTGGTATTTACTTACAAAGCAATATCACTCAGCAATGAAATCTGTGTCACAAGGCCCTTAGAAGCACAATGAGTGGATTCAAGTATGATGATTCTAACTGAAATAAGTCACACAGAAAAAGAAACATCATAAGATATCAGTAATACACGGAATGTAAACTTGGCTACACAGGAACTGAATTACAGAACAGAACAGGGTCTCAAATTTAGAAAACCAACTTATGCTTGCTTAAGGGTAAAGGTGAGTTGGGGTGCTGCATAAAACCAGAGATTGAAATGAGCATAGATAAAGTTCCTTAAGTTAAATATGGAATAGACAAGAGCTACTCCTTGCTCAACGAAACGGACTCAACACCGCATATTAAACGCCTAAGAATGTACCTGACTAGTAAGTATGTTCCAACCTATGGATTGCTATGTCTCTGAAAGAGAATCAAGCATGTGTACAGGGGCATAAACGCAGCAGTGATAGGATTGGAGAGGTTTGGTGAGCAAATGAAGACCCTTTGAAGTCATATTGCATGGTACCCATTACACGGGTCTTAACTCTCCAGGTTTAAGGTATTCTTCCTTCAGCTAAAACATGCATGTGGAACCCAAGTATGATCAACCATGTGAACGGGAGACGTGTTCAAATATGTCTCAGTTTTCGTACCCTGGTACTCGGGTGCAACATTCCAGATGCTTTACTAACACTCTCCCGACTTGGAGAGTCAGTGCCTTTAACCTCCTGTTTGGCCCAGTTTGCAATTTCTGCGGAAGATGAACAGGAATAGCGAGAACCAATGAGAGACTAGCTGGAGGTGTCTGGACGGGCAAATTTAACTCTCATTTCCCACCAGGAAGAGGAATTAACCAAAGGCTCAGCATGCCGTGCCGGAACCAGATTAGGGCCTGAAGCCATCCTGCGGTGTTGCGGCCAGCTCAAAAGAAAGCGAGTTGAAGAAAGGAGCTCAGGAGCACTGTAATTCACAAACCTGCAGAGTTATAAATGACAGCTATCGTCCAAAAATAGACTGAAGTAAGGCTGCCAAGAGGACTTGAAAGCGGGGCAGAATTGCAGGAAACCGATTTCAGGAGGTAGACTGGAATTGCATTGAAAGCATAGGAAAAGAGGCAGAACGTCCACAATGATGCACTTGAACAAAAAGGGCGTATGCGTTTTTTCCTGAATATATTCAGGAAAAAACGCATACGCCCTTTTTGGCCAACCAAGCAAGCTTGCAAAGGAAATCTGCACTACAATGAAGTCTCACTTCCCCCCGGTCAAAAGGGCCATCTGAAAAAAGGGTAAAATCCAGAAAGGCAGGACAGGCCATGGAGAACTGGGAGCCTTGTTATGCTGATGGGCGGGATGAAAATTGCCAAGAACCACTTGGGAGAAGTGTATGGTGTTTCCTGAAAAAACTAAAAAACAAAGCAACAGAACCTAGGGCACTTCCACTTATGGTCCTATAGCTTAGGGAAATTAAAATGAAAAAGACACATCCAACCCAAAGTTTGGAATGGCTCTGTTTACAAGAACCTCGTTTACAGTACAAGTTCAACATCACAGAAAGTGAAAAATGGATAAAGAAGTTGTGGTATTTACTTACAAAGCAATATCACTCAGCAATGAAATCTGTGTCATCAGGCCCTTAGCAGCACAATGAGTGGATTCAGGTATGATGATTCTAACTGAAATAAGTCACACAGAAAAAGAAACATCATAAGATATCACTAATACACGGAATGTAAACTTGGCTACACAGGAACTGCATTCCAAAACAGAACAGGGTCTCAAATTTAGAAAACCAACTTATGCTTGCTTAAGGGGAAAGGTGAGTTGGGGTGCTGCATAAAACCAGAGATTGAAATGAGCACAGATAAAGTTCCTTAAGCCAAATATGGAATAGACAAGAGCTACTCCTTGCTCAACGAAATGGACTCAAAACCCCATATTAAACGCCTAAGAATGTACCTGACTAGTAAGTATCTTAAAACCTATGGATTGCTATGTCTCCAAAAGAGAATCAAGCGTGTGTACAGCGGCATAAACGCAGCAGTGATAGGATTGGAGAGGTTCGGTGAGCAAATGAAGACCCTTTGAAGTCATATTGCATGGTACCCATTACACGGGTCTCAACTCTCCAGGTTTAAGGTATTCTTCCTTCAGCTAAAACATGCATGTGGAACCCAGAGTATGATCAACCATGTGAACGGGAGACGTGTTCAAATATGTCTCAGTTTTCCTCCCCTGGTACTCGGGTGTAACATTCCAGACGCTTTACTAACACTCTCCCGACTTGGAGAGTCAGTCCCTTTAACCTCCTGTTTGGCCCAGTTTGCAATTTCTGCGGAAGATGAACAGGAATAGCGAGAACCAATGAGAGGCTAGCTGGAGGTGTCTGGACGGGCAAATTCAACTCTCATTTCCCACCAGGAAGAGGAATTAACCAAAGGCTCAGCATGCCGGGCCGGAACCAGATTAGGGCCTGAAGCCATCCTGCGGTGTTGCGGCCAGCTCAAAAGAAAGCGAGTTGAAGAAAGGAGCTCAGGGGCACTGTAATTCACAAACCTGCAGAGTTATAAATGACAGCTATCGTCCAAAAATAGACTGAAGTAAGGCTGCCAAGAGGACTTGAAAACGGGGCAGAATTGCAGGAAACCGATTTTAGGAGGTAGACTGGAATTGCATTGAAAGCATAGGAAAAGAGGCAGAACGTCCACAATGATGCACTTGGCCAAAAAGGGCGTATGCGTTTTTTCCTGAATATATTCAGGAAAAAACGCATACGCCCTTTTTGGCCAACCAAGCAAGCTTGCAAAGGAAATCTGCACTACAATGAAGTCTCACTTCCCCCCGGTCAAAAGGGCCATCTGAAAAAAGTGTAAAATCCAGAAAGGCAGGACAGGCCATTGAGAACTGGGAGCCTTGTTATGCTGATGGGTGGGATGTAAATTGCCAACAGCCACTCGGGTGAAGTGTATGGTGTTTCCTGAAACATCTAAAAAACAAAGCAACAGAACCTAGGGCACTTCCACTTATGGTCCTATAGCTTAGGGAAATTAAAATCAAAAAGACACAGCCACCCCAAAGTTTCGAACAGCTCTGTTTACAAGAAACTCGTTTACAGTACAAGTTCAACATCGCAGAAAGTGAAAAATGGATAAAGAAGTTGTGGTATTTACTTACAAAGCAATATCACTCAGCAATGAAATCTGTGTCACAAGGCCCTTAGCAGCACAATGAGTGGATTCAGGTATGATGATTCTAACTGAGATAAGTCACACAGAAAAAGAAACATCATAAGATATCAGTAATACACGGAATGTAAACTTGGCTACACAGGAACTGAATTACAGAACAGAACAGGGTCTCAAATGTAGAAAACCAACTTATGCTTGCTTAAGGGTAAAGGTGAGTAGGGGTGCTGCATAAAACCAGAGATTGAAATGAGCATAGATAAAGTTCCTTAAGTTAAATATGGAATAGACAAGAGCTACTCCTTGCTCAACGAAACGGACTCAACACCGCATATTAAACGCCTAAGAATGTACCTGACTAGTAAGTATGTTCCAACCTATGGATTGCTATGTCTCTGAAAGAGAATCAAGCATGTGTACAGGGGCATAAACGCAGCAGTGATAGGATTGGAGAGGTTCGGTGAGCAAATGAAGACCCTTTGAAGTCATATTGCATGGTACCCATTACACGGGTCTTAACTCTCCAGGTTTAAGGTATTCTTCCTTCAGCTAAAACATGCATGTGGAACCCAAGTATGATCAACCATGTGAACGGGAGACGTGTTCAAATATGTCTCAGTTTTCGTACCCTGGTACTCTGGTGCAACATTCCAGACGCTTTACTAACACTCTCCCGACTTGGAGAGTCAGTGCCTTTAACCTCCCTTTTGGCCCAGTTTGCAATTTCTGCGGAAGATGAACAGGAATAGTGAGAACCAATGAGAGACTAGCTGGAGGTGTCTGGACGGGCAAATTTAACTCTCATTTCCCACCAGGAAGAGGAATTAACCAAAGGCTCAGCATGCCGTGCCGGAACCAGATTAGGGCCTGAAGCCATCCTGCGGTGTTGCGGCCAGCTCACAAGAAAGCGAGTTGAAGAAAGGAGCTCAGGAGCACTGTAATTCACAAACCTGCAGAGTTATAAATGACAGCTATCGTCCAAAAATAGACTGAAGTAAGGCTGCCAAGAGGACTTGAAAGCGGGGCAGAATTGCAGGAAACCGATTTCAGGAGGTAGACTGGAATTGCATTGAAAGCATAGGAAAAGAGGCAGAACGTCCACAATGATGCACTTGGCCAAAAAGGGCGTATGCGTTTTTTCCTGAATATATTCAGGAAAAAACGCATACGCCCTTTTCGGCCAACCAAGCAAGCTTGCAAAGGAAATCTGCACTACAATGAAGTCTCACTTCCCCCCGGTCAAAAGGGCCATCTGAAAAAAGTGTAAAATCCAGAAAGGCAGGACAGGCCATGGAGAACTGGGAGCCTTGTTATGCTGATGGGCAGGATGTAAATTGCCAAAAGAGACTCAGAAGAAGTGTATGGTGTTTCCTGAAACATCTAAAAAACAAAGCAACAGAACCTAGGGCACTTCCACTTATGGTCCTATAGCTTAGGGAAATTAAAATGAAAAAGACACAGCCACCCCAAAGTTTGGAACAGCTCTGTTTACAAGAACCTCGTTTACAGTACAAGTTCAACATCGCAGAAAGTGAAAAATGGATAAAGAAGTTGTGGTATTTACTTACAAAGCAATATCACTCAGCAATGAAATCTGTGTCATCAGGCCCTTAGCAGCACAATGAGTGGATTCAGGTATGATGATTCTACTGAAATAAGTCACACAGAAAAAGAAACATCATAAGATATCAGTAATACACGGAATGTAAACTTGGCTACACAGGAACTGAATTATAGAACAGAACAGGGTCTCAAATTTAGAAAACCAACTTATGCTTGCTTAAGGGGAAAGGTGAGTTGGGGTGCTGCATAAAACCAGAGATTGAAATGAGCATAGATAAAGTTTCTTAAGCCAAATATGGAATAGACAAGAGATACTCCTTGCTCAACGAAATGGACTCAACACCGCATATTAAACGCCTGAGAATGTACCTGACTAGTAAGTATCTTAAAACCTATAGATTGCTATGTCTCCGAAAGAGAATCAATCATGTGTACAGGGGCATAAATGCAGCAGTGATAGGATTGGAGAGGTTCAGTGAGCAAATGAAGACCCTTTGAAGTCATATTGCATGGTACCCATTACACGGGTTTCAACTCTCCAGGTTTAAGGTATTCTTCCTTCAGCTAAAACATGCATGTGGAACCTAGAGTATGATCAACCATGTGATCGGGAGACGTGTTCAAATATGTCTCAGCTTTCCTCCCCTGGTACTCGGGTGCAACATTCCAGACGCTTTACTAACACTCTCCCCCCTTGGAGAGTCAGCGCCTTTAACCTCCTGTTTGGCCCAGTTTGCAATTTCTGCGGAAGATGAACAGGAATAGTGAGAACCAATTAGAGGCTAGCTGGAGGTGTCTGGACGGGCAAATTTAACTCTCATTTCCCACCAGGAAGAGGAAATAACCAAAGGCTCAGCGAGCCGTACCGGAACCAGATTAGGGCCTGAAGCCATCTTGCGGTGTTGCGGCCAGCTCAAAAGAAAGCGAGTTGAAGAAAAGAGCTCAGGGGCACTGTAATTCACAAACCTGCAGAGTTATAAATGACAGCTATCGTCCAAAAATAGACTGAAGTAAGGCTGCCAAGAGGACTTGAAAGCGGGGCAGAATTGCAGGAAACCGATTTCAGGAGGTAGACTGGAATTGCATTGAAAGCATAGTAAAAGAGGCAGAACGTCCACAATGATGCACTTGGCCAAAAAGGGCGTATGCGTTTTTTCCTGAATATATTCAGGAAAAAACGCATACGCCCTTTTCGGCCAACCAAGCAAGCTTGCAAAGGAAATCTGCACTACAATGAAGTCTCACTTCCCCCCGGTCAAAAGGGCCATCTGAAAAAAGTGTAAAATCCAGAAAGGCAGGACAGGCCATGGAGAACTGGGAGCCTTGTTATGCTGATGGGCGGGATGGAAATTGCCAACAACCACTCGGGAGAAGTGTATGGTGTTTCCTGAAACATCTAAAAAACAAAGCAACAGAACCTAGGGCACTTCCACTTATGGTCCTATAGCTTAGGGAAATTAAAATGAAAAAGACACAGCCACCCCAAAGTTTGGAACGGCTCTGTTTACAAGAACCTCGTTTACAGTACAAGTTCAACATCGCAGAAAGTGAAAAATGGATAAAGAAGTTGTGGTATTTACTTACAAAGCAATATCACTCAGCAATGAAATCTGTGTCATCAGGCCCTTAGCAGCACAATGAGTGGATTCAGGTATGATGATTCTAACTGAAATAAGTCACACAGAAAAAGAAACATCATAAGATATCAGTAATACACGGAATGTAAAGTTGGCTACACAGGAACTGAATTGCAGAACAGAACAGGGTCTCAAATTTAGAAAACCAACTTATGCTTGCTTAAGGGGAAAGGTGAGTTGGGGTGCTGCATAAAACCAGAGATTGAAATGAGCACAGATAAAGTTCCTTAAGCCAAATATGGAATAGACAAGAGCTACTCCTTGCTCAACGAAATGGACTCAACACCGCATATTAAACACCTAAGAATGTACCTGACTAGTAAGTATCTTAAAACCTATGGATTGCTATGTCTCCGAAAGAGAATCAAGCATGTGTACAGGGGCATAAACGCAGCAGTGATAGGATTGGAGAGGTTCGGTGAGCAAATGAAGACCCTTTGAAGTCATCTTGCATGGTACCCATTCCACGGGTTTCAAATACCCAGGTTTAAGGTATTCCTCCTTCAGCTAAAACATCCATGTGGAACCTAGAGTATGATCAACCATGTGATCGGGAGACGTGTTCAAATATGTCTCAGTTTTCGTACCCTGGTACTCGGGTGCAACATTCCAGATGCTTTACTAACACTCTCCCGACTTGGAGAGTCAGTCCCTTTAACCTCCTCTTTGGCCCAGTTTGCAATTTCTGCGGAAGATGAACAGGAATAGCGAAAACCAATGAGAGACTAGCTGGAGGTGTCTGGACGGGCAAATTTAACTGTCATTTCCCACCAGGAAGAGGAATTAACCAAAGGCTCAGCATGCCGTGCCGGAACCAGATTAGGGCCTGAAGCCATCCTGCGGTGTTGCGGCCAGCTCACAAGAAAGCGAGTTGAAGAAAGGAGCTCAGGGGCACTGTAATTCACAAACCTGCAGAGTTATAAATGACAGCTATCGTCCAAAAATAGACTGAAGTAAGGCTGCCAAGAGGACTTGAAAGCGGGGCAGAATTGCAGGAAACCGATTTCAGGAGGTAGACTGGAATTGCATTGAAAGCATACGAAAAGAGGCAGAACGTCCACAATGATGCACTTGGCCAAAAAGGGCGTATGCGTTTTTTCCTGAATATATTCAGGAAAAAACGCATACGCCCTTTTTGGCCAACCAAGCAAGCTTGCAAAGGAAATCTGCACTACAATGAAGTCTCACTTCCCCCCGGTCAAAAGGGCCATCTGAAAAAAGTGTAAAATCCAGAAAGTCAGGAAAGGCCATGGAGAACTGGGAGCCTTGTTATGCTGATGGGCGGGATGTAAATTGCCAACAGACACTCGGGAGAAGTGTATGGTGTTTCCTGAAACATCTAAAAAACAAAGCAACAGAACCTAGGGCACTTCCACTTATGGTCCTATAGCTTAGGGAAATTAAAATCAAAAAGACACAGCCACCCCAAAGTTTGGAACGGCTCTGTTTACAAGAACCTCGTTTAGAGTACAAGTTCAACATCGCAGAAAGTGAAAAATGGATAAAGAAGTTGTGGTATTCACTTACAAAGCAATATCACTCAGCAATGAAATCTATGTCATCAGGCCCTTAGCAGCACAATGAGTGGATTCAGGTATGATGATTCTAACTGAAATAAGTCACACAGAAAAAGAAACATCATAAGATATCAGTAATACACGGAATGGAAACTTGGCTACACAGGAACTGAATTACAGAACAGAACAGGGCCTCAAATTTAGAAAAACAACTTATGCTTGCTTAAGGGTAAAGGTGAGTTGGGGTGCTGCATAAAACCAGAGATTGAAATGAGCACAGATAAAGTTCCTTAAGCCAAATATGGAATAGACAAGAGCTACTCCTTGCTCAACGAAATGGACTCAACACCGCATATTAAACGCCTAAGAATGTACCTGACTAGTAAGTATCTTAAAACCTATGGATTGCTATGTCTCCGAAAGAGAATCAAGCATGTGTACAGGGGCATAAACGCAGCAGTGATAGGATTGGAGAGGTGCGGTGAGCAAATGAAGACCCTTTGAAGTCATATTGCATGGTACCCATTCCACGGGTTTCAACTACCCAGGTTTTAGGTATTCTTCCTTCAGCTAAAACATGCATGTGGAACCCAAGTATGATCAACCATGTGAATGGGAGACCTGTTCAAATATGTCTCAGTTTTCCTCCCCTGGTACTCGGGTGCAACATTCCAGACGCTTTACTAACACTCTCCCCACTTGGAGAGTCAGCGCCTTTAACCTCCTGTTTGGCCCAGTTTGCAATTTCTGCGGAAGATGAACAGGAATAGCGAGAACCAATGAGAGGCTAGCTGGAGGTGTCTGGACGGGCAAATTTATCTCTCATTTCCCACCAGGAAGAGGAAATAACCAAAGGCTCAGTGTGCCGTGCTGGAACCAGATTAGGGCCTGAAGCCATCCTGCAGTGTTGCGGCCAGCTCAAAAGATAGCGAGTTGAAGAAAGGAGCTCAGGGGCACTGTAATTCACAAACCTGCAGAGTTATAAATGACAGCTATCGTCCAAAAATAGACTGAAGTAAGGCTGCCAAGAGGACTTGAAAGCGGGGCAGAATTGCAGGAAACCGATTTCAGGAGGTAGACTGGAATTGCATTGAAAGCATAGGAAAAGAGGCAGAACGTCCACAATGATGCACTTGGCCAAAAACGGCGTATGCGTTTTTTCCTGAATATATTCAGGAAAAAACGCATACGCCCTTTTTGGCCAACCAAGCAAGCTTGCAAAGGAAATCTGCACTACAATGAAGTCTCACTTCCCCCCGGTCAAAAGGGCCATCTGAAAAAAGTGTAAAATCCAGAAAGGCAGGACAGGCCATGGAGAACTGGGAGCCTTGTTATGCTGATGGGCGGGATGTAAATTGCCAACAACCACTCGGGAGAAGTGTATGGTGTTTCCTGAAACATCTAAAAAACAAAGCAACAGAGCCTAGGGCACTTCCACTTATGGTCCTATAGCTTAGGGAATTTAAAATCAAAAAGACACAGCCACCCCAAAGTTTCGAACGGCTCTGTTTACAAGAACCTCGTTTACAGTACAAGTTCAACATCGCAGAAAGTGAAAAATGGATAAAAAAGTTGTGGTATTTACTTACAAAGCAATATCACTCAGCAATGAAATCTGTGTCATCAGGCCCTTAACAGCACAATGAGTGGATTCAGGTATGATGATTCTAACTGAAATAAGTCACACAGAAAAAGAAACATCATAAGATATCAGTAATACACGGAATGTAAACTTGGCTACACAGGAACTGAATTACAGAACAGAACAGGGTCTCAAATTTAGAAAACCAACTTATGCTTGCTTAAGGGGAAAGGTGAGTTGGGGTGCTGCATAAAACCAGAGATTGAAATGAGCACAGATAAAGTTCCTTAAGCCAAATATGGAATAGACAAGAGCTACTCCTTGCTCAACGAAATGGACTCAACACCGCATATTAAACGCCTAAGAATGTACCTGACTAGTAAGTATCTTAAAACCTATGGATTGCTATGTCTCCGAAGGAGAATCAAGCATGTGTACAGGGGCATAAACGCAGCAGTGATAGGATTGGAGAGGTTCGGTGAGCAAATGAAGACCCTTTGAAGTCATATTGCATGGTACCCATTCCACGGGTTTCAACTACCCAGGTTTTAGGTATTCTTCCTTCAGCTAAAACATGCATGTGGAACCCAAGTATGATCAACCATGTGAATGGGAGACGTGTTCAAATATGTCTCACTTTTCCTCCCCTGGTCATCGGGTGCAACATTCCAGACGCTTTACTAACACTCTCCCCACTTGGAAAGTCAGCGCCTTTAACCTCCTGTTTGGCCCAGTTTGTAATTTCTGCGGAAGATGAACAGGAATAGCGAGAACCAATGAGAGGCTAGCTGGAGGTGTCTGGACGGGCAAATTTATCTCTCATTTCCCACCAGGAAGAGGAAATAACCAAAGGCTCAGTGTGCCGTGCCGGAACCAGATTAGGGCCTGAAGCCATCCTGCAGTGTTGCGGCCAGCTCAAAAGAAAGCGAGTTGAAGAAAGGAGCTCAGGGGCACTGTAATTCACAAACCTGCAGAGTTATAAATGACAGCTATCGTCCAAAAATAGACTGAAGTAAGGCTGCCAAGAGGACTTGAAAGCGGGGCAGAATTGCAGGAAACTGATTTCAGGAGGTAGACTGGAATTGCATTGAAAGCATAGGAAAAGAGGCAGAACGTCCACAATGATGCACTTGGCCAAAAAGGGCGTATGCGTTTTTTCCTGAATATATTCAGGAAAAAACGCATACGCCCTTTTCGGCCAACCAAGCAAGCTTGCAAAGGAAATCTGCACTACAATGAAGTCTCACTTCCCCCCGGTCAAAAGGGCCATCTGAAAAAAGTGTAAAATCCAGAAAGGCAGGACAGGCCATGGAGAACTGGGAGCCTTGTTATGCTGATGGGCGGGATGTAAATTGCCAACAGACACTCGGGAGAAGTGTATGGTGTTTCCTGAAACATCTAAAAAACAAAGCAACAGAACCTAGGGCACTTCCACTTATGGTCCTATAGCTTAGGGAAATTAAAATCAAAAAGACACAGCCACCCCAAAGTTTGGAACGGCTCTGTTTACAAGAACCTCGTTTACAGTACAAGTTCAACATCGCAGAAAGTGAAAAATGGAGAAAGAAGTTGTGGTATTTACTTACAAAGCAATATCACTCAGCAATGAAATCTGTGTCATCAGGCCCTTAGCAGCACAATGAGTGGATTCAGGTATGATGATTCTAACTGAAATAAGTCACACAGAAAATGAAACATCATAAGATATCAGTAATACACGGAATGTAAACTTGGCTACACAGGAACTGAATTACAGAACAGAGCAGGGTCTCAAATTTAGAAAACCAACTTATGCTTGCTTAAGGGGAAAGGTGAGTTGGGGTGCTGCATAAAACCAGAGATTGAAATGAGCACAGATAAAGTTCCTTAAGCCAAATATGGAATAGACAAGAGCTACTCCTTGCTCAACGAAATGGACTCAACACCGCATATTAAACGCCTAAGAATGTACCTGACTAGTAAGTATCTTAAAACCTATGGATTACTATGTCTCCGAAAGAGAATCAAGCATGTGTACAGGGGCATAAATGCAGCAGTGATAGGATTGGAGAGGTTCGGTGAGCAAATGAAGACCCTTTGAAGTCATATTGCATGGTACCCATTCCACGGGTTTCAAATACCCAGGTTTAAGGTATTCTTCCTTCAGCTAAAAGATGCATGTGGAACCCAAGTATGATCAACCATGTGAACAGGAGACGTGTTCAAATATGTCTCAGTTTTCCTCCCCTGGTACTCGAGTGCAACATTCCAGACGCTTTACTAACACTCTCCCCACTTGGAGAGTCAGCGCCTTTAACCTCCTGTTTGGCCCAGTTTGCAATTTCTGTGGAAGATGAACAGGAATAGCGAGAACCAATGAGAGACTAGCTGGAGCTGTCTGGATGGGCAAATTTAACTCTCATTTCCCACCAGGAAGAGGAAATAACCAAAGGCTCAGCGTGCCGTGCTGGAACCAGATTAGGGCCTGAAGCCATCCTGCGGTGTTGCGGCCAGGTCACAAGAAAGCGAGTTGAAGAAAGGAGCTCAGGGGCACTGTAATTCACAAACCTGCAGAGTTATAAATGACAGCTATCGTCCAAAAATAGACTGAAGTAAGGCTGCCAAGAGGACTTGAAAGCGGGGCAGAATTGCAGGAAACCGATTTCAGGAGGTAGACAGGAATTGCATTGAAAGCATAGGAAAAGAGGCAGAACGTCCACAATGATGCACTTGGCCAAAAAGGGCGTATGCATTTTTTCCTGAATATATTCAGGAAAAAACGCATACGCCCTTTTTAGCCAACCAAGCAAGCTTGCAAAGGAAATCAGCACTACAATGAAGTCTCACTTCCCCCCGGTCAAAATGGCCATCTGACAAAAGGGTAAAATCCAGAAAGGCAGGACAGGCCATGGAGAACTGGGAGCCTTGTTATGCTGATGGGCGGGATGTAAATTGCCAACAACCACTCGGGAGAAGTGTATGGTGTTTCCTGAAACATCTAAAAAACAAAGCAACAGAACCTAGGGCACTTCCACTTATGGTCCTATAGCTTAGGGAAATTAAAATCAAAAAGACACAGCCACCCCAAAGTTTGGAACGGCTCTGTTTACAAGAACCTCATTTACAGTACAAGTTCAACATCGCAGAAAGTGAAAAATGGATAAAGAAGTTGTGGTATTTACTTACAAAGCAATATCACTCAGCAATGAAATCTGTGTCATCAGGCCCTTAGCAGCACAATGAGTGGATTCAGGTATGATGATTCTAACTGAAATAAGTCACACAGAAAAAGAAACATCATAAGATATCAGTAATACACGGAATGTAAACTTGGCTACACAGGAACTGAATTACAGAACAGAACAGGGTCTCAAATTTAGAAAACCAACTTATGCTTGCTTAAGGGTAAAGGTGAGTTGGGGTGCTGCATAAAACCAGAGATTGAAATGAGCACAGATAAAGTTCCTTAAGCCAAATATGGAATAGACAAGAGCTACTCCTTGCTCAACGAAATGGACTCAACACCCCATATTAAACGCCTAAGAATGTACCTGACTAGTAAGTATCTTAAAACCTATGGATTGCTATGTCTCCGAAAGAGAATCAAGCATGTGTACAGGGGCATAAACGCAGCAGTGATAGGATTGGAGAGGTGCGGTGAGCAAATGAAGACCCTTTGAAGTCATATTGCATGGTACCCATTCCACGGGTTTCAACTACCCAGGTTTTAGGTATTCTTCCTTCAGCTAAAACATGCATGAGGAACCCAAGTATGATCAACCATGTGAATGGGAGACGTGTTCAAATATGTCTCAGTTTTCCTCCCCTGGTACTCGGGTGCAACATTCCAGACGCTTTACTAACACTCTCCCCACTTGGAAAGTCAGCGCCTTTAACCTCCTGTTTGGCCCAGTTTGCAATTTCTGCGGAAGATGAACAGGAATAGCGAGAACCAATGAGAGACTAGCTGGAGGTGTCTGGACGGGCAAATTTAACTCTCATTTCCCACCAGGAAGAGGAAATAACCAAAGGCTCAGCGTGCCGTGCCGGAACCAGATTAGGGCCTGAAGCCAGCCTGCGGTGTTGCGGCCAGGTCACAAGAAAGCAAGTTGAAGAAAGGAGCTCAGGGGCACTGTAATTCACAAACCTGCAGAGTTATAAATGACAGCTATCGTCCAAAAATAGACTGAAGTAAGGCTGCCAAGAGGACTTGAAAGCGGGGCAGAATTGCAGGAAACCGATTTCAGGAGGTAGACTGGAATTGCATTGAAAGCATAGGAAAAGAGGCAGAACGTCCACAATGATGCACTTGGCCAAAAAGGGCGTATGCGTTTTTTCCTGAATATATTCAGGAAAAAACGCATACGCCCTTTTTGGCCAACCAAGCAAGCTTGCAAAGGAAATCTGCACTACAAGGAAGTCTCACTTCCCCCCGGTCAAAAGGGCCATCTGAAAAAAGTGTAAAATCCAGAAAGGCAGGACAGGCCATGGAGAACTGGGAGCCTTGTTATGCTGATGGGCGGGATGTAAATTGCCAACAACCACTCGGGAGAAGTGTATGGTGTTTCCTGAAACATCTAAAAAACAAAGCAACAGAGCCTAGGGCACTGCCACTTATGGTCCTATAGCTTAGGGAAATTAAAATCAAAAACACAGCCACCCCAAAGTTTGGGACGCCTCTGTTTACAAGAACCTCGTTTACAGTACAAGTTCAACATCGCAGAAAGTGAAAAATGGATAAAGAAGTTGTGGTATTTACTTACAAAGCAATATCACTCAGCAATGAAATCTGTGTCATCAGGCCCGTAGCAGCACAATGAGTGGATTCAGGTATGATGATTCTAACTGAAATAAGTCACACAGAAAAAGAAACATCATAAGATATCAGTAATACACGGAATGGAAACTTGGCTACACAGGAACTGAATTACAGAACAGAACAGGGTCTCAAATTTAGAAAACCAACTTATTCTTGCTTAAGGGTAAAGGTGAGTTGGGGTGCTGCATAAAACCAGAGATTGAAATGAGCACAGATAAAGTTCCTTAAGCCAAATATGGAATAGACAAGAGCTACTCCTTGCTCAACGAAATGGACTCAAAACCCCATATTAAACGCCTAAGAATGTACCTGACTAGTAAGTATCTTAAAACCTATGGATTGCTATGTCTCCGAAAGAGAATCAAGCATGTGTACAGGGGCATGAACGCAGCAGTGATAGGATTGGAGAGGTTCGGTGAGCAAATGAAGACCCTTTGAAGTCATATTGCATGGTACCCATTCCACGGGTTTCAAATACACAGGTTTAAGGTATTCTTCCTTCAGCTAAAAGATGCATGTGGAACCCAAGTATGATCAACTATGTGAACGGGAGACGTGTTCAAATATTTCTCAGTTTTCCTCCCCTGGTACTCGGGTGCAACATTCCAGACGCTTTACTAACACTCTCCCCACTTGGAGAGTCAGCACCTTTAACCTCCTGTTTGGCCCAGTTTGCAATTTCTGCGGAAGATGAACAGGAATAGCGAGAACCAATGAGAGACTAGCTGGAGGTGTCTGGACGGGCAAATTTAACTCTCATTTCCCACCAGGAAGAGGAAATAACCAAAGGCTCAGCGTGCCGGGCCGGAACAAGATTAGGGCCTGAAGCCATCTTGCGGTGTTGCGTCCAGGTCACAGGAAAGCGAGTTGAAGAAAGGAGCTCAGGGGCACTGTAATTCACAAACCTGCAGAGTTATAAATGACAGCTATCGTCCAAAAATAGACTGAAGTAAGGCTGCGAAGAGGACTTGAAAGCGGGGCAGAATTGCAGGAAACCGATTTCAGGAGGTAGACTGGAATTGCATTGAAAGCATAGGAAAAGAGGCAGAACGTCCACAATGATGCACTTGGCCAAAAAGGGCGTATGCGTTTTTTCCTGAATATATTCAGGAAAAAACGCATACGCCCTTTTTGGCCAACCAAGCAAGCTTGCAAAGGAAATCTGCACTACAATGAAGTCTCACTTCCCCCCGGTCAAAAGGGCCATCTGAAAAAAGTGTAAAATCCAGAAAGGCAGGACAGGCCATGGAGAACTGGGAGCCTTGTTATGCTGAAGGGCGGGATGTAAATTGCCAGCAACCACTCGGGAGAAGTGTATGGTGTTTCCTGAAACATCTAAAAAACAAAGCAACAGAGCCTAGGGCACTTCCACTTATGGTCCTATAGCTTAGGGAATTTAAAATCAAAAAGACACAGGCACCCCAAAGTTTCGAACGGCTCTGTTTACAAGAACCTCGTTTACACTACAAGTTCAACATCACAGAAAGTGAAAAATGGATAAAAAAGTTGTGGTATTTACTTACAAAGCAATATCACTCAGCAATGAAATCTGTGTCATCAGGCCCTTAGCAGCACAATGAGTGGATTCAGGTATGATGATTCTAACTGAAATAAGTCACACAGAAAAAGAAACATCATAAGATATCAGTAATACACGGAATGTAAACCTGGCTAGACAGGAACTGAATTACAGAACAGAACAGGGTCTCAAATTTAGAAAACCAACTTATGCTTGCTTAAGGGGAAAGGTGAGTTGGGGTGCTGCATAAAACCAGAGATTGAAATGAGCACAGATAAAGTTCCTTAAGCCAAATATGGAATAGACAAGAGCTACTCCTTGCTCAACGAAATGGACTCAACATCCCATATTAAACGCCTAAGAATGTACCTGACTAGTAAGTATCTTAAAACCTATGGATTGCTATGTCTCCGAAAGAGAATCAAGCATGTGTACAGGGGCATAAACGCAGCAGTGATAGGATTGGAGAGGTTCGGTGAGCAAATGAAGACCCTTTGAAGTCATATTGCATGGTACCCATTCCACGGGTTTCAAATACACAGGTTTAAGGTATTCTTCCTTCAGCTAAAAGATGCATGTGGAACCCAAGTATGATCAACTATGTGAACGGGAGACGTGTTCAAATATTTCTCAGTTTTCCTACCCTGGTACTCGGGTGCAACATTCCAGACGCTTTACTAACACTCTCCCCACTTGGAGAGTCAGCACCTTTAACCTCCTGTTTGGCCCAGTTGCAATTTCTGCGGAAGATGAACAGGAATAGCGAGAACCAATGAGAGACTAGCTGGAGGTGTCTGGACGGGCAAATTTAACTCTCATTTCCCACCAGTAAGAGGAAATAACCAAAGGCTCAGCGTGCCGGGCCGGAACAAGATTAGGGCCTGAAGCCATCCTGCGGTGTTGCGGCCAGGTCACAGGAAAGCGAGTTGAAGAAAGGAGCTCAGGGGCACTGTAATTCACAAACCTGCAGAGTTATAAATGACAGCTATCGTCCAAAAATAGACTGAAGTAAGGCTGCCAAGAGGACTTGAAAGCGGGGCAGAATTGCAGGAAACCGATTTCAGGAGGTAGACTGGAATTGCATTGAAAGCATAGGAAAAGAGGCAGAACGTCCACAATGATGCACTTGGCCAAAAAGGGCGTATGCGTTTTTTCCTGAATATATTCAGGAAAAAATGCATACGCCCTTTTTGGCCAACCAAGCAAGCTTGCAAAGGAAATCTGCACTACAATGAAGTCTCACTTCCCCCCGGTCAAAAGGGCCATCTGAAAAAAGTGTAAAATCCAGAAAGGCAGGACAGGCCATGGAGAACTGGGAGCCTTGTTATGCTGATGGGCGGGATGTAAATTGCCAACAACCACTCGGGAGAAGTGTATGGTGTTTCCTGAAACATCTAAAAAACAAAGCAACAGAGCCTAGGGCACTTCCACTTATGGTCCTATAGCTTAGGGAATTTAAAATCAAAAAGACACAGCCACCCCAATGTTTCGAACGGCTCTGTTTACAAGAACCTCGTTTACAGTACAAGTTGAATATCGCAGAAAGTGAAAAATGGATAAAGAACTTGTGGTACTTACGTACAATGCAGTATCACTCAGCAATGAAATCTATGTCATCAGGCCCGTAGCAGCATAATGAGTGGATTCAGGTACGATGATTCTAACTGAAATAAGTCACACAGAAAAAGAAACATCATAAGATATCACTAATACACGGAATGTAAACTTGGCTACACAGGAACTGAATTACAGAACAGAACAGGGTCTCAAATTTAGAAAACCAACTTATGCTTGCTTAAGGGGAAAGGTGAGTTGGGGTGCTGCATAAAACCAGAGATTGAAATGAGCACAGATAAAGTTCCTTAAGCCAAATATGGAATAGACAAGAGCTACTCCTTGCTCAACGAAATGGACTCAATACCCCATATTAAACGCCTAAGAATGTACCTGACTAGTAAGTATCTTAAAACCTATGGATTGCTATGTCTCCGAAGGAGAATCAAGCATGTGTACAGGGGCATAAACGCAGCAGTGATAGGATTGGAGAGGTTCGGTGAGCAAATGAAGACCCTTTGAAGTCATATTGCATGGTACCCATTACACGGGTTTCAACTACCCAGGTTTTAGGTATTCTTCCTTCAGCTAAAACATGCATGTGGAACCTAGAGTATGATCAACCATGTGATCGGGAGACGTGTTCAAATATGTCTCAGTTTTCCTCCCCTGGTACTCGGGTGCAACATTCTAGACTCTTTACTAACACTCTCCCCACTTGGAGAGTCAGCGCCTTTAACCTCCTGTTTGGCACAGTTTGCAATTTCTGCGGAAGATGAACAGGAATAGCGAGAACCAATGAGAGGCTAGCTGGAGGTGTCTGGACGGACAAATTCAACTCTCATTTCCCACCAGGAAGAGGAAATAACCAAAGGCTCAGCGTGCCGTACCGGAACCAGATTAGGGCCTGAAGCCATCCTGCGGTGTTGCGGCCAGCTCAAAAGAAAGCGAGTTGAAGAAAGGAGCTCAGGGGCACTGTAATTCACAAACCTGCAGAGTTATAAATGACAGCTATCGTCCAAAAAAAGACTGAAGTAAGGCTGCCAAGAGGACTTGAAAGCGGAGCAGAATTGCAGGAAACCGATTTCAGGAGGTAGACTGGAATTGCATTGAAAGCATAGGAGAAGAGGCAGAACGTCCACAATGATGCACTTGGCCAAAAAGGGCGTATGCGTTTTTTCCTGAATATATTCAGGAAAAAACGCATACGCCCTTTTTGGCCAACCAAGCAAGCTTGCAAAGGAAATCTGCACTACAATGAAGTCTCACTTCCCCCCAGTCAAAAGGGCCATCTGAAAAAAGTGTAAAATCCAGAAAGGCAGGACAGGCCATGGAGAACTGGGAGCCTTGTTATGCTGATGGGCGGGATGTAAATTGCCAACAGACACTCTGGAGAAGTGTATGGTGTTTCCTGAAACATCTAAAAAACAAAGCAACAGAGCCTAGGGCACTTCCACTTACGGACCTATAGCTTAGGGAAATTAAAATCAATAAGACACAGCCAGCCCAAAGTTTGGGACACCTGTCTTTACAAGAACCTCGTTTACAGTACAAGTTCAACATCGCAGAAAGTGAAAAATGGATAAAGAACTTGTGGTACTTACGTACAATGCAATATCACTCAGCAAAAAAATCTATGTCATCAGGCCCGTAGCAGCATAATGAGTGGATTCAGGTACGATGATTGTAACTGAAATAAGTCACACAGAAAAAGAAACATCAAAAGATATCACTAATACACGGAATGTAAACTTGGATACACAGGAACTGAATTAAAGAACAGAACAGGGTCTCAAATTTAGAAAACCAACTTATGCTTGCTTAAGGGTAAAGGTGAGTTGGGGTGCTGCATAAAACCAGAGATTGAAATGAGCACAGATAAAGTTCCTTAAGCCAAATATGGAATAGACAAGAGCTACTCCTTGCTCAATGAAATGGACTCAACACCGCATATTAAACGCCTAAGAATGTACCTGACTAGTAAGTATCTTAAAACCTATGGATTGCTATGTCTCCGAAAGAGAATCAAGCATGTGTACAGGGGCATAAATGCAGCAGTGATAGGATTGGAGAGGTTCGGTGAGCAAATGAAGACCCTTTGAAGTCATATTGCATGGTACCCATTCCACGGGTTTCAACTACCCAGGTTTAAGGTATTCTTCCTTCAGCTAAAACATGCATGTGGAACCCAGAGTATGATCAACCATGTGATTGGGAGACGTGTTCAAATATGTCTCAGTTTTCATACCCTGGTACTCGGGTGCAACATTCCAGACGCTTTACTAACACTCTCCCGACTTGGACAGTCAGTGCCTTTAACCTCCTGTTTGGCCCAGTTTGCAATTTCTGCGGAAGATGAACAGGAATAGCAGAACCAATGAGAGACTAGCTTGAGGTGTCTGGACGGGCAAATTTAACTCTCATTTCCCACTAGGAAGAGGAATTAACCAAAGGCTCAGCGTGCCGTGGCGGAAACAGATTAGGGCCTGAAGCCATCCTGCGGTGTTGCGGCCAGCTCACAAGAAAGTGAGTTGAAGAAAGGAGCTCAGGGGCTCTGTAATTCACAAACCTGCAGAGTTATAAATGACAGCTATCGTCCAAAAATATACTGAAGTAAGGCTGCCAAGAGGACTTGAAACCGGGGCAGAATTGCAGGATATCGATTTCAGGAGGTAGACTGGAATTGCATTGAAAGCGTAGGAAAAGAGGCAGAACGTCCACAATGATGCACTTTGCCAAAAGGGCATATGCGTTTTTTCCTGAATATATTCAGGAAAAAACGCATACGCCCTTTTTGGCCAACCAAGCAAGCTTGCAAAGGAAATCTGCACTACAATGAAGTCTCACTTCCCCCAGGTCAAAAGGGCCATCAGAATAAAGTGTAAAATCCAGAAAGGCAGGACAGGCCATGGAGAACTGGGAGCCTTGTTATGCTGATGGGCGGGATGTAAATTGCCAACAGACACTCAGGAGAAGTGTATGGTGTTTCCTGAAACATCTAAAAAACAAAGCAACAGAGCCTAGGGCACTTCCACTTATGGTCCTATAGCTTAGGGAAATTAATATCAAAAAGACACAGCAACCCCAAAATTTGGGACGCCTCTTTTTACAGGAATCTCTTCTACGGCACAAGTTAAATATCCCAGAGAGCAAATAATGGATAAAGAAGTTGCGGTACTTCTGTACAACAGAATACCACTCAGCAATGAAATCTATGTCACCAGGCCCGTACCAGCATAATGAGTGGATTGAGGCACGATTATTCTAAGTGAAATAATTCACACAGAAAAAGAAACATCATAAGGTATCACTAATACACGGAATGTGAACTTGGCTACACATGAACTGAATTACAAAACAGAACAGGGTCTCAAGTTTAGAAAACCAACCTATGCTTGCTTAAGGGGGAAGGTGAGTTGGGGTGCTGCATAAAAGCAGAGTTTGCAATTAGCACAGATACCGTTCCATAAGCCAAATATGTAATAGACAAGAGCTACCCCTTGCTCAACGAAATGGATTCAACAATGAGGTATCACCTCACACCTGGTAGAATAGGCATCATTGAAAATCTACAAACAAAAAATGCTGGAAAGGGTGTGGAGAAAAGGAACCCTCTTCCACTATTTTTGGGAATATAAATTGATACAGTCATTATGGAGAACAATATGGAATTTCTTAAGAAACTAACAATAGAATTACCATAGGATACAGCAATCCCAGTACTGGACATATACCCAGACAAAACCATAAATCAAAAAGAGTCATTCACCGCAATGTTCATTGCATCACTATTTACAATATCGAGGTAATGGAAGCAACCTAAATGCCCACAGACAGACGAATGCATAAAGCTGTGGTACATATATAAAATGGAATATTACTCAGCCATGAAAAGGAATGAAATTGGGTCATTTGTAGAGACGTCGATGGATCTAGAGACTGTCATACAGAGTGAAGTAAGTCAGAAAGAGAAAAACAAATCTTGTATATTCATGCATATATGTGGAACCTAGAAAAACTGTACAGATTAACCATTTTGCAAGGCATAAACAGAGCAACAGATGTAGACAACAAACGTATGGACAACAAGGGGGGAAAGCTGTTGGGGGGGTGGTGGTGGGAGGAGTTGAGAGACTGGGATTGGCATGTATACATTTATATGTATAAAATAGATAACCAATAAGAACCTGCTGTATAAAAATATAAAATAAAATTCAAAATTAAAAAGAAATAAAATTTAAAAAATAAAACAGAAAAAACAATTATTCCCTGCACATACATGTATTTATATGAATAAATTATTTCCATGCTTATATCTGTAAATACAAAAAAGAGGAATAAAATCTACCTTGAACCAAAAACGAAAAAGAGAAAAAAAACACAGAACCCACCAGTTACACAGAGGAAAACCGTATCAGGGCACTTGCTCCAGTTGTAAACAATTCTGAAGTTGGTCAGTGGTGGGGAATCGTCTCCCATTCAGCCAGCAGCCCCCACGCAACAAGCATCCTCATTGCAAAGCTGGGGCACCGTGCCGAGGCATCTGTGAGTAAACGTGAGCTGAGCCCCAGGCCAGTTGCTGCTGAACTATTCCCACCCGTCCCAGGTAAAACACCTGAATATATACAAGGACTTGAAAGCCTAGAGGAAGGGCCATAGAGCCACACGAGTGACAGCATGCCGGCCGACTTGGTGCCTGCAGGCCAGCCAGGATGGTCCTGGCCCTGGGTGCTCTTCTGGAAGATTTCCATTTCCCTGCCTGAGATACCCGTCCTGTCCCTGCCCCCACTGCTTTTTTCCTTCCTCACCTCTGCCCAGGGAGAAATTCCAGCAGCAGGTATGGGTGACACATCCTCTTCTTTAGCAGGTGGCAGCCTGGCAACTGCTGCAGAAAGCCCAGCAGAGCCCCACTCACACTGGGCCACCCACAAAGCCGTGGCCTCTCACTCCCTCCCACCAGCCCAGCCCCGAGACTGCTGACAGGGCAGAGAAAATGGCGTCAGGCACGGCTGCAGGGGCTCTTGCTGCCTGGAGTGGTATTTATATTGATCTCAACCCAGGCACACCTGGGGAGGGCTGGCCGGCACGGTAAGGCTGCCCAGGTCAGCCAATCATCACCCCTCAGGGGCTCACAGTTGCAGAAAATGGAACTTGCTGAACCGGCCAGGTCCAAGGAACAGGTGTGGGCTCCTGAGAGTCAGGATAGACAAGGGGCTGCAGCTTTGGCTTGTTTTCTAATCATTTTATCTGGCCCATGAGTGGGAGACAACTTCAAGAAAACCCTCTCCTAATGAGAGGAACCCAGGAGTCAGGGAGAGGAAGGGTGGGTGGTGGTTGGAGACAGAGGCCTGGTGCCCCGGGTGCAGTGGAAGTCTCTGGAAGACCAGGTGGAGGGAGGCCTCACGGAGTGATGCCCAGGGTCACAGACCTGTCGCAGCTGCTGTTTGTTAGTTCAAGTCCTGCTCTGAGGTGCTCTGTGTCAGCTCTGAGCGACAGGTGAGCTGGGGGTGCTCTGCAATGAGGGCTATGTGCACGGTTCCTGTGTGCCCAGCCCTGCCACGGTACCTGCAAGGGTAGCTCTGTATCCTGGGAGGGGCCTGACCACGAGAGCCCCGTGGGCTGGGGTGGGGGTGGGGTACCTGCCCAGGTGAGCTCCATATTCTGGGATTGGTCTGACCACGAGAGCCCCATGGGCTGCTGGGGACCTGGTAATGGATGTCAGGACAGTCAGTGAAGCCACCGAGGATATACCTCCAGTTGCTCCTAATTCCTACACCCTGCTGGTCATTCTACCAACCACCAGGACATGGTATTCTGTATTAGTCTTCAATGATGCCTTCTTTTGTATTCCATTAGTCCCAGAGTCACAAGAAATTTTGGCTTGTGAGTGGCAGGACTCAACATACAACTAAAACAATACTTCCGGGCCGTCTGGCCCCAAGGGTGCAAAAATTCCCACACCATCTTTGGGGAAAGCTTAGCTAAAGACCTAAAAGTTCTACCTCTGGAAAAGGAAACCCTCCTTCAATATGCAGACGACATTCTGATCACCAGCCCTACTAAGGAGGCCTCTGAACTACCAAGCCAATAAAGGATAGAAGTTGTCCAAGAAAAAGCTCAAATATCACAGACTGCGGTGACCTGCCTGGGCTTCATTCTCACAGAAGGTCAGAGAAGCCCATCCCAGGAAAGGGAAGAAACCATTTTCAGCCTTACCCCTTTCTAAAACTAGAAGACAGCTTAGGGGTTCCTGGGGAGGCCAGGGTTTGCTGCTTCTGGATCCCTAACCACAGTCTACTAGCTGGGCCTCTATATGAAACACTGAAAGGAAAAGATGATGATCCTTTTGAATAGAATCCAGAAGTGGCCTTTCAAGAATGGAAAGAGCAGTCAATTCAGACCCTTGCCCTGGAACTCCCTAATTTAGCTAAACCCTTTGACCTTTACATTCCCGGTGAAAGGTGAATCGCCATTGGAGAATTAGTGCAAAAACTGGGACCACTTGAAATGGAACAATGCAAGAATGCCATCCAGGTAGGATAAACTACGGTCACTAAGGGGCTTGGCCCACTGCCACATCTGGCCAAGATACTGGCGGTATCTAAAAACCTGGAAATCAGCAGCCCAAAAGGCCACCTCCCTCCTAAGGGAAAAGGACCCCACGTGGTGATCCTAACCACCAACCATGCCCTGAAGTTGCAGGGTTCGCTCCGTGGGCACACCGACCTCGAGTGAGGAGGCCCTCCAACTCCAACATCCAGAGAGGTAACCGGGGGCAACAGGGCACCATGACGACTCGTGTGAACATCACTTGACCTGGAGTTTCTCTCATAAAACAACAAGAGTGTGTCCCAAAAGAGTAGACTACTGCTTGCAGGACTTACTGCACCCAGAGGGGAGCTAATAATCTTGGCAGGGGAACAGTATACCACACTGTCACCATAGAAAAGCCTACAGACACCGTGATGATGGTGGCCAATAAGACCGGCTGGACTCCTGTTTACTTCAAAAGGCTGTTGACTCAGTAGCCATCATGGTCCTTGGTCACCACTGACCCTGGACTGTCTGGGAGTTGAGCGGGCAGGGCTCTGACACCTGGTGCTGTTTGTACGTTAATTCAGGGGCCTAATTGAAGAAAGCGCAGACTACTGGTCAGAGCATCTAGGCTGGCAGAGACGGTCAGCCTAAGGTGGCCGAACAAATGTGGGGCGGGGTGAAACCGGCCCCCACAGCGTCTCTGCACATCTCTTTCCTGGACCCTTAAAGGTCATTAGAATCTATAACACTTCCAATGCTGGTGCTCAGGTGGACGAGCAGGGAGGCAGGGGTCCTGGGGACAATCAACGTCACCGGGAGGCTGCTGGGGAGAAGCTCTGACCCTCGCCCCAGGGTATGAGGGCTCCCAACTCAGCACTCAGCAGTTACAGAAGAAGGGTCTGCACCCTCAGCACTCCAAGAATGAGGAACGGGACAAAAGGCAGAGGAGGGGTTTGTCCCCAGCAAAGCCCATTAAAAATCCCTGGGAGATAAAAATAGAATCTGGGCAATAAAGTCAAGTCTAACCTTTTTTATCCTTTGTGCTTTGTCTAATTTCACGTGCTCCTAGGGTCCCGCATGCAGAGGTTCCACACCCGGCACTTCAGACCAGATTTCCTAGTGCAGAATGGCTGGGTCGACACCTCAGCTCCTGGGGCCCAGTGCAGACTCCACGATATAGAGCCTGAGCTACAGCCAACCCGGCCCTCGAGAGCTCCGCCGCCTCCCTCCCTCCCACTGACTCTGACAGGATCTCTACACAGCAGCCCAGCCCACAGCCCACGGGGTAGTGCATGCTCTCACCTCTCCATTCTCTGATCAAAATATAAAGTTTCCTTTGCTTGTGAACCAAACTCAGTCTCGATCTGTTGGCCCCAATGACACTGGGCAGGGGGACACTTGTTGGGGTCCACTCTGGAGGATCAGTAACAGAAATTGAGACTATTGTAACCTCAATGAACAGATGTGTGAGCCAAACTGTAGTTAACATAGAACAGTGTATAAGGCTCGGGTAAAATAAGATGTTTTTAACACTTCCATTTGATATTTCCATCACTTTTTATAAGCAAGTTCAGTGAAAAGGTTTGTCTTATTTGTCAGGTCAATATTAGAGAAACGAAGTGATTTCTTTCCAAGGATGTACAGCTAATAATCTTGGTTAAACCTTCAATCTTGTTTTAAATGCTTTTCCATTGAAAATGATACCTCTCTTTCAGCTCCCCCATTTCTGAGAAGTATAAAATCTTATAATTTATTATTACCAAAGGGGAAAGGTGGGAGGAGGGATAAATTAACAGTTTGGAATGAACACATACACACTGCTATGTATAAAATAGATCATCAACAAGGAACTACTGTATAGCACAGGGAACTACACTCAACATTTTGCAATAACCTATAAGGGGAAATAATCTGAAAAAGAATAGATATTTTTATTGACATCATCTATCAATGACAGTTAAAGTGTAGCCTAAGGGAAGCTGGTGGTGAGTGCTTCTGACCCTGAAGACTTCAATCATCTAAAGTTTGGACTCTGCCTACTTCCCAAGGCCCTTAATGAACATATGTGTAGCCGTAGCTTAAAAACTTCCCCAGTTTGGGTTTCGGGGAGACACTGATTTTGAAAAAGCCCTGGTGTTCTCCTTACATGAATGGGACTCTTCCTACTGCTAAAACATGTCTGTCACAGCCAGAGGATGGTATACCGTCTGATCGGGAAGAGTTTGGAAAAGGCATCTCATCTCCTCATCTCCTGGTGCTCGGGTTCACCCCTCCAGCGTCTTTACTAACAGTCTCCCCACTTGGAGATGTCAGCACTGTCAACATCCTGTTGCGTACAGTTTGGAATTTGTCCAGAGGATGAAGCGGAAGGATGAGGAACAATGAGAGACAAGTCCTAGGTGTTCAGACAGGCACATGTCACTCTAATTTCCAATCAGGAAGACGAATTGACCAAAGGCTAGGGTTGCCCATGGAAACAGTATAGGGCTTGAGGAAATCCCGCTGCTTTGTGGCCAGTTCCCATAAACACGAGTTGAACAATGGAACTCAGGGGCAGTAAAATTCACAAAACTGCAGAGTTGAAAATATCCATCACTGAAAAATGTCTTGAGGAAAGTCAGAGAAAAGGACTTGTAAGCAAGGGAGAATGGCAGGAAAGGGATTTGAGGAGGTAGAAAGGACTCGCCATTAAGCACAAGAAAAGGAGCTGAACATTGCCAACATTGCAGTTGGCCAAAAAGGGTGTATGCATTCTTTTCTGTATATATTCAAGAAAAGGGCATACACTTTTTTAGCCAACCAAACAGGTGGGCACTGGAAGTCAATACTACAAAAGATATCACTTCGCATCAGTCAGAAGAGCCATCCTCATAAAGCGTAAACAACAGAAATGCAGGACAGGGCAACGAGAAGAGGGAGCCCTGTGAGACTTATAGTGGAAATGTATATTGCCAACGGCCATTCTGGAGAAGTGTATTGTGTTTACTAAAGCATCTAAAAAATGAGCTACAGAGCATAGGGCACTTGCACTCATGGGCGTATATCTTGGGAAAAACAAAAATCGAGAGGACACAGGCACCCCAATGTTTACCCCCTCTCTGTTTAAAAGATCCTCGACTAGGATATAACTTAAATGTCTCTGGAGGGGAAAAATGGATAGAGATGTGGTACTTAGGTAGAGTGGAATATTATTCAGCCTGGAAATCAATGAAATATGGCCAGTTGTAACAACTCCGGAGGAGTTACGTATGATCATTCTAAGTGACAGAATTCAAAAAGAAAAAGACACATATCATAAGATATCACTTAAAGGTGGAATCCAAAATGGCTACACATGAAATAAATTACAAAACAAAAACATAGTCAAATATGTAGAAAACACGCATAAGGCTGCTAAACGGGAAAGGTGGGGAGGGGTGAGGCATCATCCAGGAGGTTGAAATTAGCAAAGATACCATTCCAAATACCAAACTGATAATCAACAAGGCCTACACGGTAGCTAAAAGAACTGCACTCAGCACACTCAAGTCACCGGAAAAGAATATATACGACTGGTAAGAATCTGAAAAAGAATTTATTGATGTCTCTCTGTACGTGAATCAAGTGGATGTACAGCAGCAAGAAACAGAGCTTTGAAAATCAGCTGTAACCAATATAGTAATAAATTGAAAAAAATAAACGACAGAGAGACAGAGAAAACCTCTTACAACTTTTCCTCAGGGACGGTGATGCAACATGGATTGAACACATCTAGACCCACAGCAGGATGAGACATAAGGCTGGAAACTGTTTGCGCTAAGAGTAATGTGAGGTTGGGTGAGGAAATGCACACCCTTTAAAGTAATACTACCTGGTACCCATTCAATGGGTCCCAAATCTGCAGGTTCAAGGGATCTTCCTACAGCTAAAACATGCATGGAAAACCCAGAGGACTGTACACCATGTGATCGGGAGATGTGTCTAAAATGCACCTCATTTATCCTCTCCTGGTGCTCCTGTTCACCATTCCAGCCACGCTACTTAGAATCTCCCCACTTGGAGAATCAGCACATTTAAACTTCTGTTTCACACATTTTGCAAATTGTGAGGAGGATGAACGGGAAGAGGGGGAACCAATGAGAGAAGAGTTGTAGGGGTTTGGACGGGCACATATCACTCTAATTTCCCATTAAGAATAAGAATTAAAGAAAGGCTCAGCCTGCCTCGCCGGAGCCAAAATAGGGCCTGAAGCAATCCTGCGGGTTTGAGGCCAGCTCACAAAAGAGCAACTTAAAAAATGGAGCTCAGGGTCACTGCAATTCACAAACCTGCAGAGTTATAAATGAAAACTAACGTCCAAAAATATGTTGAGGTAAGGCAAAGAAGAGGATCTGAATGCAAGACAGAATTGCAAGAAACAGATTTCAAGAGATAGATTGGACTCGTCTTTAACGCACATGAAAAGCGGCAGAATTTCGACAATGATGCAGTTGGCCCAAAAGGGCGTATGCGTTTTTTCCTGATTATATCCAGGAAAAAACGCATACGCACTTTATGGGCAACGAAGCAAGCAAGCAATGCAAATGTGCACAACAAAGAAGTCTCACTTCCCACCGGTCAAAAGGGTCATCCTAAAAAATTGTAAAAACCAGAAATGCAGGACAGGCCATGGAGAACAGGGAGCCTTTATACGCTGATGGGCAGTGTGTGAACTGCCGAGAGCCACTCTGGAGAAGTGTATGGTGGTTCCTAAATCATCTAAAAAACAGAGCTACAGAGCATAGGACACTTCCAATCATGGGAGTATATCTAGGGAAGTCTAAAAATCAACAAGACACAAGCACACCACAGTTTAGGGCTACTCTGTTTACAAGAACCTCAACTTCAGTACACCTTAAATATCCCAGGAAAGAGAACAATGGATAAAGAAGATGTGGTACTTATGTACAATGGAATATCTCTTCACCATGAAATCAATGTAATAAGGCTAGTAGAAGGATAAAGAGTGGATTTAGGTCCGATAATACTACTTGAAATAAGTCAAACAGAAAAAGAAACATATCATAAGATATCACTTATAGAGGGAGGGTAGATATGGCTGCACAAGAAATGAATTACAGAACAGAACAGTGTCTCACATTTAGAAAACACACTTATGTCAGCTTAAGGGGAAAGGAGAGGTGGGGTGATGCATAAAACCAGAGTTTGAAATTAGCACAGATACCGTTCAATAAACCAAATAGGTATTAGACAAGATCTACACCTTGCTCAATGAACTGGCCTCAACACACCCTATACACCGCAGAGAAATATATCTGAGGAATAAGAATCTTAAAACCCATGTATTGATATATCTCCATAAGGGAATCAAGTGTGTGCAGAGCGGCACAAACACAGCAGTGAAAAGGAGCTAAACCCCATTATAGAAATAAATTTTAAAAACAAAACGCTGAAACAATGAAAGAGAGAAAAATTCTTACAAAATTCGCTCAGGGGCTGTGATGCAACCTGGATTGACCACATATAAACCCACAGCTGGATAAGACATAAGGCTGGACACTTGGGGCTGACAGGATTGGTGAGCTTTGGTGAGCAACTGCCGAAAGTTTAATGCAATACTTCATGCTACTCAGTCCAAGGGTCCCAACACTCCAGGTTGAAGGGAATCTTCCTACAGCTAAACCATGCTTGGGAAACCCAGCGACTGGTATACCATATGATCGGGAAAGGTTTCTAAAACGCACCTCATTTTTCCTCTCCTGGGGCTCCGGATCGACATTCCAGCCGCTTTACTAACAACATCCCCACATGGAGTCAATGCCTTTAAGTTCTGGTATCGCACAGTCTGCAGTTAGTGCAGAGGATGAATGGGAATAGGGGGAACCAGTGAGAAACTAGCTGTAGCGGTTTCAATGGGCACATGTCACTCTAATATCACATCAGTAAGAAGAATTAACCAGAGGCACAGCAAGGTGCCCCAGAAGAAAAATAGGGCTTCAAGGAATCCTGTGGTTACGGGGCAAGACCACAAAAATAAGAGCTAAAAAATGGAGCTAAGGGCCACTGCAATTCAAAAACCTGCAGAGTTATAAAGGCCAACTATTTTTAAAAATATATTGAGGTAAGGCTATGAAGAGGCATTGAAAGCAAGGAAGAATTGCAGGAAACCGATTTCAGGAGGTAGACTGGAATTGCATTGAAAGCATATGAAGAGAGTCAGAAACTCGACAATGATGCACTTGGCCAAAAAGGGCGTATGCGTTTTTTCCTGAATATATTCAGGAAAAAACGCATACGCACTTTTTGGCCAACCAAGCAAGCTTGCAAAGGAAATCTGCACTACAATGAAGTCTCACTTCCACCCGGTCAAAAGGGCCATCTGAAAAAAGTGTAAAATCCAGAAAGGCACGACAGGCCATGGAGAACTGGGAGCCTTGTTATGCTGATGGGCGGGATGTAAATTGCCAACAGCCACTCTGGAGAAGTGTATGGTGTTTCCTGAAACATCTAAAAAACAAAGCAACAGAGCCTAGGGCACTTCCACTTATGGTCCTATAGCTTAGGGAAATTAAAATCAAAAAGACACACCACCCCAAAGTTTGGGACGGCTCTGTTTACAAGAACCTCGTTTACGGTACAAGTTAAATATCGCAGAAAGTGAAAAATGGATAAAGAACCTGTGGTACTTACGTACAATGCAATATCACACAGCAATGAAATCTATGTCATCAGGCCAGTAGCAGCATAATGAGTGGATTCAGGTATGATGATTCGAACTGAAATAAGTCACACAGAAAAGAAACATCATAAGGTATCACTAATACACAGAATGTGAACTTGGCTACACATGAACTGAATTACAAAACAGAACAGTGTCTCAAGTTTAGAAAACCAACTTACGCTTGCTTAAGGGGGAAGGTGAGTTGGGGTGCTGCATAAAACCAGAGATTGAAATGAGCACAGATAAAGTTCCTTAAGCCAAATATGTAATAGACAAGAGCTACTCCTTAGTCAACGAAATGGACTCAACACCGCATATTAAACGCCTAAGAATGTACCTGACTAGTAAGTATCTTAAAACCTATGGATTGCTATGTCTCCGAAAGAGAATCAAGCGTGTGTACAGGGGCATAAACGCAGCAGTGATAGGATTGGAGAGGTTCGGTGAGCAAATGAAGACCCTTTGAAGTCATATTGCATGGTACCCATTCCACGGGTCTCAACTCTCCAGGTTTAAGGTATTCTTCCTTCAGCTAAAACATGCATGTGGAACCCAGAGTATGATCAACCGTGTGAACGGGAGACGTGTTCAAATATGTCTCAGTTTTCCTCCCCTGGTACTCGGGTGCAACATTCCAGACCCTTTACTAACACTCTCCCAACTTGGAGAGTCAGCGCCTTTAACCTCCTGTTTGGCACAGTTTGCAATTTCTGCGGAAGATGAACAGGAATAGGGAGAACCAATGAGAGACTAGCTGGAGGTGTCTGGACGGGCAAATTTAACTCTCATTACCCACCAGGAAGAGGAATTAACCAAAGGCTCAGCGTGCCGTGCCGGAACCAGATTAGGGCCTGAAGCCATCCTGCGGTGTTGCGGCCAGCTCACAAGAAAGCGAGTTGAAGAAAGGAGCTCAGGGGCACTGTAATTCACAAACCTGCAGAGTTATAAATGACAGCTATCGTCCAAAAATAGACTGAAGTAAGGCTGCCAAGAGGACTTGAAAGCGGGGCAGAATTGCAGGAAACCGATTTCAGGAGGTAGACTGGAATTGCATTGAAAGCATAGGAAAAGAGGCAGAACGTCCACAATGATGCACTTGGCCAAAAAGGGTGTATGCGTTTTTTCCTGAATATATTCAGGAAAAAACGCATACGCCCTTTTTGGCCAACCAAGCAAGCTTGCAAAGGAAATCTGCACTACAATGAAGTCTCACTTCCCCCTGGTCAAAAGGGCCATCTGAAAAAAGTGTAAAACACAGAATGGCAGGACAGGCCATGGAGAACTGGGAGCCTTGTTATGCTGATGGGCGGGATGTAAATTGCCAACAGACACTCGGGAGAAGTGTATGGTGTTTCCTGAAACATCTAAAAAACAAAGCAACAGAACCTCGGGCACTTCCACTTATGGTCCTATAGCTTAGGGAAATTAAAATCAAAAAGACACAGCCACCCCAAAGTTTGGAACGGCTCTGTTTACAAGAACCTCGTTTACAGTACAAGTTCAACATCGCAGAAAGTGAAAAATGGAGAAAGAAGTTGTGGTATTTACTTACAAAGCAATATCACTCAGTAATGAAATCTGTGTCATCAGGCCCTTAGCAGCACAATGAGTGGATTCAGGTATGATGATTCTAACTGAAATAAGTCACACAGAAAAAGAAACATCATAAGATATCAGTAATACACGGAATGTAAACTTGGCTACACAGGAACTGAATTACAGAATAGAACAGGGTCTCAAATTTAGAAAAACAACTTATGCTTGCTTAAGGGGAAAGGTGAGTTGGGGTGCTGCATAAAACCAGAGATTGAAATGAGCACAGATAAAGTTCCTTAAGCCAAATATGGAATAGACAAGAGCTACTCCTTGCTCAACGAAATGGACTCAACACCCCATATTAAACGCCTAAGAATGTACCTGACTTGTAAGTATCTTAAAACCTATGGATTGCTATGTCTCCGAAAGAGAATCAAGCATGTGTACAGGGGCATAAACGCAGCAGTGATAGGATTGGAGAGGTTCGGTGAGCAAATGAAGACCCTTTGAAGTCATATTGCATGGTACCCATTCCACGGGTTTCAACTACCCAGGTTTTAGGTATTCTTCCTTCAGCTAAAACATGCATGTGGAACCTAGAGTATGATCAACCATGTGATCGGGAGACGTGTTCAAATATGTCTCAGTTTTCGTACCCTGGTACTCTGGTGCAACATTCCAGACGCTTTACTAACACTCTCCCGACTTGGAGAGTCAGTCCCTTTAACCTCCTGTTTGGCCCAGTTTGCAATTTCTGCGGAAGATGAACAGGAATAGCGAGAACCAATGAGAGACTAGCTGGAGGTGTCTGGACGGGCAAATTTAACTCTCATTTCCCACCAGGAAGAGGAATTAACCAAAGGCTCAGCGTGCCGTGCCGGAACCAGATTAGGGCCTGAAGCCATCCTGCGGTGTTGCGGCCAGCTCACAAGAAAGCGAGTTGAAGAAAGGAGCTCAGGGGCACTGTAATTCACAAACCTGCAGAGTTATAAATGACAGCTATCGTCCAAAAATAGACTGAAGTAAGGCTGCCAAGAGGACTTGAAAGCGGGGCAGAATTGCAGGAAACCGATTTCAGGAGGTAGACTGGAATTGCATTGAAAGCATAGGAAAAGAGGCAGAACGTCCACAATGATGCACTTGGCCAAAAAGGGCGTATGCGTTTTTTCCTCAATATATTCAGGAAAAAACGCATACGCCCTTTTTGGCCAACCAAGCAAGCTTGCAAAGGAAATCTGCACTACAATGAAGTCTCACTTCCCCCCGGTCAAAAGGGCCATCTGAAAAAAGTGTAAAGGCCAGATAGGCAGGACAGGCCATGGAGAACTGGGAGCCTTGTTATGCTGATGGGCGGGATGTAAATTGCCAACAACCACTCGGGAGAAGTGTATCGTGTTTCCTGAAACATGTAAAAAACAAAGCAACAGAACCTAGGGCACTTCCACTTATGGTCCTATAGCTTAGGGAAATTAAAATCAAAAAGACACAGCCACCCCAAAGTTTGGGACGCCTCTGTTTACAAGAACCTCGTTTACAGTACAAGTTCAACATCGCAGAAAGTGAAAAATGGAGAAAGAAGTTGTGGTATTTACTTACAAAGCAATATCACTCAGCAATGAAATCTGTGTCATCAGGCCCGTAGCAGCACAATGAGTGGATTCAGGTATGATGATTCTAACTGAAATAAGTCACACAGAAAAAGAAACATCATAAGATATCACTAATACACGGAATGTAAACTTGGCTACACAGGAACTGCATTCCAAAACAGAACAGGGTCTCAAATTTAGAAAACCAACTTATGCTTGGTTAAGGGGAAAGGTGAGTTGGGGTGCTGCATAAAACCAGAGATTGAAATGAGCACAGATAAAGTTCCTTAAGCCAAATATGGAATAGACAAGAGCTACTCCTTGCTCAACGAAATGGACTCAACACCCCATATTAAACGCCTAAGAATGTACCTGACTAGTAAGTATCTTAAAACCTATGGATTGCTATGTCTCCAAAAGAGAATCAAGCGTGTGTACAGGGGCATAAACGCAGCAGTGATAGGATTGGAGAGGTTCGGTGAGCAAATGAAGACCCTTTGAAGTCATATTGCATGGTACCCATTCCACGGGTCTCAACTCTCCAGGTTTAAGGTATTCTTCCTTCAGCTAAAACATGCATGTGGAACCCAGAGTATGATCAACCATGTGAACGGGAGACGTGTTCAAATATGTCTCAGTTTCCCTCCCCTGGTACTCGGGTGCAACATTCCAGACGCTTTACTAACACTCTCCCGTCTTGGAGAGTCAGTTCCTTTAACCTCCTGTTTGGCCCAGTTTGCAATTTCTGTGGAAGATGAACAGGAATAGCGAGAACCAATGAGAGGCTAGCTGGAGGTGTCTGGACAGGCAAATTTAACTCTCATTTCCCACCAGGAAGAGGAATTAACCAAAGGCTCAGCGTGCCGTGCCGGAACCAGATTAGGGCCTGAAGCCATCCTGCGGTGTTGCGGCCAGCTCACAAGAAAGCGAGTTGAAGAAAGGAGCTCAGGGGCACTGTAATTCACAAACCTGCAGAGTTATAAATGACAGCTATCGTCCAAAAATAGACTGAAGTAAGGCTGCCAAGAGGACTTGAAAGCGGGGCAGAATTGCAGGAAACCGATTTCAGGAGGTAGACTGGAATTGCATTGAAAGCATAGGAAAAGAGGCAGAACGTCCACAATGATGCACTTGGCCAAAAAGGGCGTATGCGTTTTTTCCTGAATATATTCAGGAAAAAACGCATACGCCCTTTTTGGCCAACCAAGCAAGCTTGCAAAGGAAATCTGCACTACAATGAAGTCTCACTTCCCCCCGGTCAAAAGGGCCATCTGAAAAAAGTGTAAAATCCAGAAAGGCAGGACAGGCCATGGAGAACTGGGAGCCTTGTTATGCTGATGGGCGGGATGTAAATTGCCAACAGACACTCGGGAGAAGTGTATGGTGTTTCCTGAAACATCTAAAAAACAAAGCAACAGAGCCTAGGGCACTGCCACTTATGGTCCTATAGCTTAGGGAAATTAAAATCAAAAAGACACAGCCACCCCAAAGTTTGGGACGCCTCTGTTTACAAGAACCTCGTTTACAGTACAAGTTCAACATCGCAGAAAGTGAAAAATGGATAAAGAAGTTGTGGTATTTACTTACAAAGCAATATCACTCAGGAATAAAATCTATGTCATCACACCCTTAGAAGAACAATGAGTGGATTCAGGTATGATGATTCTAACTGAAATAAGTCACACAGAAAAAGAAACATCATAAGATATCACTAATACACGGAATGTAAACTTGGCTACACAGGAACTGAATTACAGAACAGAACAGGGTCTCAAATTTAGAAAACCAACTTATGCTTGCTTAAGGGGAAAGGTGAGTTGGGGTGCTGCATAAAACCAGAGATTGAAATGAGCACAGATAAAGTTCCTTAAGCCAAATATGGAATAGACAAGAGCTACTCCTTGCTCAACGAAATGGACTCAACACCGCATATTAAACGCCTATGAATGTACCTGACTAGTAAGTATCTTAAAACCTATAGATTGCAATGTCTCCGAAAGAGAAACAAGCATGTGTACAGGGGCATAAACGCAGCAGTGATAGGATTGGAGAGGTTCGGTGAGCAAATGAAGACCCTTTGAAGTCATATTGCATGGTACCCATTACACGGGTTTCAACTACCCAGGTTTTAGGTATTCTTCCTTCAGCTATAACATGCATGTGGAACCCAGAGTATGATCAACCATGTGATCGGGAGACGTGTTCAAATATGTCTCAGTTTTCGTACCCTGGTACTCGGGTGCAACATTCCAGATGCTTTACTAACACTCTCCCCACTTGGAGAGTCAGTCCCTTTAACCTCCTGTTTGGCCCAGTTTGCAATTTCTGTGGAAGATGAACAGGAATAGCGAGAACCAATGAGAGACTAGCTGGAGGTGTCTGGATGGGCAAATTTAACTCTCATTTCCCACCAGGAAGAGGAATTAACCAAAGGCTCAGCGTGCCGTTCCAGAACCAGATTAGAGCCTGAAGACATCCTGTGGTGTTGCGGCCAGCTCAAAAGAAAGCGAGTTGAAGAAAGGAGCTCAGGGGCACTGTTATTCACAAACCTGCAGACTTATAAATGACAGCTATCGTCCAAAAATAGACTGAAGTAAGGCTGCCAAGAGGACTTGAAAGCGGGGCAGAATTGCAGGAAACCGATTTCAGGAGGTAGACTGGAATTGCATTGAAAGCATAGGAAAAGAGGCAGAACGTCCACAATGATGCACTTGGCCAAAAAGGGCGTATGCGTTTTTTCCTCAATATATTCAGGAAAAAACGCATACGCCCTTTTTGGCCAACCAAGCAAACTTGCAAAGGAAATCTGCACTACAATGAAGTCTCACTTCTCCCCGGTCAAAAGGTCCATCTGAAAAAAGTGTAAAATCCAAAAAGGCAGGACAGGCCATGGAGAACTGGGAGCCTTGTTATGCTGATGGGCGGGATGTAAATTGCCAACAGACACTCAGGAGAAGTGTATGGTGTTTCCTGAAACATCTAAAAAACAAAGCAACAGACCCTAGGGCACTTCCACTTATGGTCCTATAGCTTAGGGAAATTAAAATCAAAAAGACACAGCCACCCCAAAGTTTGGGACGCCTCCGTTTACAAGAACCTCGTTTACCGTACAAGTTCAATATCACAGAAAGTGAAAAATGGATAAAGAACTTGTGGTACTTACGTACAATGCAGTATCACTCAGCAATGAAATCTATGTCAACAGGCCCATAGCAGCATAATGCGTGGATTCAGGTACGAGGATTCTAACTGAAATAAGTCACACAGAAAAAGAAACATCATAAGATATCACTAATACACGGAATGTAAACTTGGCTACACAGGAACTGCATTCCAAAACAGAACAGGGTCTCAAATTTAGAAAACCAACTTATGCTTGCTTAAGGGGAAAGGTGAGTTGGGGTGCTGCATAAAACTAGAGATTGAAATGAGCACAGATAAAGGTCCTTAAGCCAAATATGGAATAGACAAGAGCTACTCCTTGCTCAACGAAATGGACTCAACACCCCATATTAAACGCCTAAGAATGTACCTGACTAGTAAGTATCTTAAAACCTATGGATTGCTATGTCTCCAAAAGAGAATGAAGCGTGTGTACAGGGGCATAAACGCAGCAGTGATAGGATTGGAGAGGTTCGGTGAGCAAATGAAGACCCTTTGAAGTCATATTTCATGGTACCCATTACACTGGTCTCAACTCTCCAGGTTTAAGGTATTCTTTCTTCAGCTAAAACATGCATGTGGAACCCAGAGTATGATCAACCATGTGAACGGGAGACGTGTTCAAATATGTCTCAGTTTTCCTCCCCTGGTACTCGGGTGCAACATTCCAGATGCTTTACTAACACTCTCCCGACTTGGAGAGTCAGTCCCTTTAACCTCCTGTTTGGCCCAGTTTGCAATTTCTGCGGAAGATGAACAGGAATAGGGAGAACCAATGGGAGACTAGCTGGAGGTGTCTGGACGGGCAAATTTAACTCTCATTTCCCACCAGGAAGAGGAATTAACCAAAGGCTCAGCGTGCCGTGCCGGAACCAGATTAGGGCCTGAAGCCATCCTGCGGTGTTGCGGCCAGGTCACAAGAAAGCGAGTTGAAGAAAGGAGCTCAGGGGCACTGTAATTCACAAACCTGCAGAGTTATAAATGACAGCTATCATTCAAAAATATACTGAAGTATGGCTGCCAAGAGAACTAGAAAGCGGGGCAGAATTGCGGGAAACCGATTTCAGGAGGTGGACTGGAAATGCATTGAAAGCATAGGAAAAGAGGCAGAACGTCCACAATGATGCACTTGGCCAAAAAGGGCGTATGCGTTTTTTCCTGAATATATTCAGGAAAAAACGCATACGCCCTTTTTGGCCAACCAAGCAAGCTTGCAAAGGAAATCTGCACTACAATGAAGTCTCACTTCCCCCCGGTCAAAAGGGCCATCTGAAAAATGTGTAAAATCCAGAAAGTTAGGACAGGCCATGGAGAACTGGGAGCCTTGTTATGCTGATGGGCGGGATGTAAATTGCCAACAACCACTCCGGAGAAGTGTATGGTGTTTCCTGAAACATCTAAAAAACAAAGCAACAGAGCCTAGGGCACTGCCACTTATGGTCCTATAGCTTAGGGAAATTAAAATCAAAAAGACACAGCCACCCCAAAGTTTGGGACGCCTCCGTTTACAAGAACCTCGTTTACAGTACAAGTTCAACATCGCAGAAAGTGAAAAATGGATAAAGAAGTTGTGGTATTTACTTACAAAGCAATATCACTCAGCAATGAAATCTATGTCATCAGGCCCTTAGCAGAACAATGAGTGGATTCAGGTATGATGATTCTAACTGAAATAAGTCACACAGAAAAAGAAACATCATAAGATATCAGTAATACACGGAATGTAAACTTGGCTACACAGGAACTGAATTACAGAACAGAACAGGGTCTCAAATTTAGAAAACCAACTTATGCTTGCTTAAGGGGAAAGGTGAGTTGGGGTGCTGCATAAAACCAGAGATTGAAATGAGCACAGATAAAGTTCCTTAAGCCAAATATGGAATAGACAACAGCTACTCCTTGCTCAACGAAATGGACTCAACACCGCATATTAAACGCCTAAGAATGTACCTGACTAGTAAGTATCTTAAAACCTATGGATTGCTATGTCTCCGAAAGAGAATCAAGCATGTGTACAGGGGCATGAACGCAGCAGTGATAGGATTGGAGATGTTCGGTGAGCAAATGAAGACCCTTTGAAGTCATATTGCATGGTACCCATTACACGGGTCTCAACTCTCCAGGTTTAAGGTATTCTTCCTTCAGCTAAATCATGCATGTGGAACCCCGAGTACGATCAACCGTGTGAACGGGAGACGTGTTCAAATATGTCTCAGTTTTCCTCCCCTGGTACTCGGGTGCAACATTCCAGACCCTTTACTAACACTCTCCCGACTTGGAGAGTCAGCGCCTTTAACCTCCTGTTTGGCCCAGTTTACAATTTCTGCGGAAGATGAACAGGAATAGGGAGAACCAATGAGAGACTAGCTGGAGGTGTCTGGACGGGCAAATTTAACTCTCATTTCCCACCAGGAAGAGGAAATAACCAAAGGCTCAGTGTGCCGTGCCGGAACCAGATTAGGGCCTGAAGCCATCCTGCGGTGTTGTGGCCAGGTCACAAGAAAGCGAGTTGAAGAAAGGAGCTCAGGGTCTCTGTAATTCACAAACCTGCAGAGTTATAAGTGACAGCTATTTTCCAAAAATAGACTGAAGTAAGGCTGCCAAGAGGACTTGAAAGCGGGGCAGAATTGCAGGAAACCGATTTCAGGAGGTAGACTGGAATTGCATTGAAAGCATAGGAAAAGAGGCAGAACGTCCACAATGATGCACTTGGCCAAAAGGGGCCTATGCGTTTTTTCCTGAATATATTCATGAAAAAACGCATACGCCCTTTTTGGCCAACCAAGCAAGCTTGCAAAGAAATCTGCACTACAATGAAGTCTCACTCCCCCCCGGTCAAAAGGGCCATCTGAAAAAAGTGTAAAATCCAGAAAGGCAGGACAGGCCCTGGAGAACTGGGAGCCTTGTTATGCTGATGGGCGGGATGTAAATTGCCAACAACCACTCCGGAGAAGTGTATGGTGTTTCCTGAAACATCTAAAAAACAAAGCAACAGAGCCTAGGGCACTGCCACTTATGGTCCTATAGCTTAGGGAAATTAAAATCAAAAAGACACAGCCACCCCAAAGTTTGGGACGCCTCTGTTTACAAGAACCTCGTTTACAGTACAAGTTCAACATCGCAGAAAGTGAAAAATGGATAAAGAAGTTGTGGTATTTACTTACAAAGCAATATCACTCAGCAATGAAATCTATGTCATCAGGCCCTTAGCAGAACAATGAGTGGATTCAGGTATGATGATTCTAACTGAAATAAGTCACACAGAAAAAGAAACATCATAAGATATCAGTAATACACGGAATGTAAACTTGGCTACACAGGAACTGAATTACAGAACAGAACAGGGTCTCAAATTTAGAAAACCAACTTATGCTTGCTTAAGGGGAAAGGTGAGTTGGGGTGCTGCATAAAACCAGAGATTGAAATGAGCACAGATAAAGTTCCTTAAGCCAAATATGGAATAGACAACAGCTACTCCTTGCTCAACGAAATGGACTCAACACCGCATATTAAACGCCTAAGAATGTACCTGACTAGTAAGTATCTTAAAACCTATGGATTGCTATGTCTCCGAAAGAGAATCAAGCATGTGTACAGGGGCATGAACGCAGCAGTGATAGGATTGGAGATGTTCGGTGAGCAAATGAAGACCCTTTGAAGTCATATTGCATGGTACCCATTACACGGGTCTCAACTCTCCAGGTTTAAGGTATTCTTCCTTCAGCTAAATCATGCATGTGGAACCCCGAGTACGATCAACCGTGTGAACGGGAGACGTGTTCAAATATGTCTCAGTTTTCCTCCCCTGGTACTCGGGTGCAACATTCCAGACCCTTTACTAACACTCTCCCGACTTGGAGAGTCAGCGCCTTTAACCTCCTGTTTGGCCCAGTTTACAATTTCTGCGGAAGATGAACAGGAATAGGGAGAACCAATGAGAGACTAGCTGGAGGTGTCTGGACGGGCAAATTTAACTCTCATTTCCCACCAGGAAGAGGAAATAACCAAAGGCTCAGTGTGCCGTGCCGGAACCAGATTAGGGCCTGAAGCCATCCTGCGGTGTTGCGGCCAGCTCAAAAGAAAGCGAGTTGAAGAAAGGAGCTCAGGGTCTCTGTAATTCACAAACCTGCAGAGTTATAAGTGACAGCTATTTTCCAAAAATAGACTGAAGTAAGGCTGCCAAGAGGACTTGAAAGCGGGGCAGAATTGCAGGAAACCGATTTCAGGAGGTAGACTGGAATTGCATTGAAAGCATAGGAAAAGAGGCAGAACGTCCACAATGATGCACTTGGCCAAAAGGGGCCTATGCGTTTTTTCCTGAATATATTCATGAAAAAACGCATACGCCCTTTTTGGCCAACCAAGCAAGCTTGCAAAGAAATCTGCACTACAATGAAGTCTCACTCCCCCCCGGTCAAAAGGGCCATCTGAAAAAAGTGTAAAATCCAGAAAGGCAGGACAGGCCCTGGAGAACTGGGAGCCTTGTTATGCTGATGGGCGGGATGTAAATTGCCAACAGACACTCGGGAGAAGTGTATGGTGTTTCCTGAAACATCTAAAAAACAAAGCAACAGAGCCTAGGGCACTTCCACTTATGGTCCTATAGCTTAGGGAAATTAAAATCAAAAAGACACAGCCACCCCAAAGTTTGGGACGCCTCCGTTTACAAGAACTTCGTTTACCGTACAAGTTCAATATCACAGAAAGTGAAAAATGGATAAAGAACTTGTGGTACTTACGTACAATGCAGTATCACTCAGCAATGAAATCTATGTCATCAGGCCCGTAGCAGTATAATGAGTGAATTCAGGTACGATGATTCTAACTGAAATAAGTCACACAGAAAAAGAAACATCATAAGATATCACTAATACACGGAATGTAAACTTGGCTACACAGGAACTGAATTCCAAAACAGCACAGGGTCTCAAATTCAGAAAACCAACTTATGCTTGCTTAAGGGGAAAGGTGAGTTGGGGTGCTGCATAAAACCAAAGATTGAAATGAGCACAGATAAAGTTCCTTAAGCCAAATATGGAATGGACAGGAGCTACTCCTTGCTCAACGAAATGGACTCAAAACCCCATATTAAACGCCTAAGAATGTAACTGACTTGTAAGTATCTTAAAACCTATGGATTGCTATGTCTCCAAAAGAGAATCAAGCGTGTGTACAGGGGCATAAATGCAGCAGTGATATGATTGGAGAGGTTCGGTGAGCAAATGAAGACCCTTTGAAGTCATATTGCATGGTACCCATTCCACGGGTTTCAACTACCCAGGTTTAAGGTATTCTTCCTTCAGCTAAAACATGCATGTGGAACCTAGAGTATGATCAACCATGTGATCGGGAGACGTGTTCAAATATGTCTCAGTTTTTGTACCCTGGTACTCGGGTGCAACATTCCAGACGCTTTACTAACACTCTCCCCACTTGGAGAGTCCGTCCCTTTAACCTCCTCTTTGGCCCAGTTTGCAATTTCTGCGGAAGATGAACAGGAATAGGGAGAACAAATGAGAGACTAGCTGGAGGTGTCTGGACGGGCAAATTTAACTCTCATTTCCCACCAGGAAGAGGAATTAACCAAAGGCTCAGCGTGCCGTGCCGGAACCAGATTAGGGCCTGAAGCCATCCTGCGGTGTTGCGGCCAGCTCACAAGAAAGCGAGTTGAAGAAAGGAGCTCAGGGGCACTGTAATTCACAAACCTGCAGAGTTATAAATGACAGCTATCGTCCAAAAATAGACTGAAGTAAGGCTGCCAAGAGGACTTGAAAGCGGGGCAGAATTGCAGGAAACCGATTTCAGGAGGTAGACTGGAATTGCATTGAAAGCATAGGAAAAGAGGCAGAACGTCCACAATGATGCACTTGGCCAAAAAGGGCGTATGCGTTTTTTCCTGAATATATTCAGGAAAAAACGCATACGCCCTTTTTGGCCAACCAAGCAAACTTGCAAAGGAAATCTGCACTACAATGAAGTCTCACTTCCCCCCGGTCAAAAGGGCCATCTGAAAAAAGTGTAAAATCCAGAAAGGCAGGACAGGACATGGAGAACTGGGAGCCTTGTTATGCTGATGGGCGGGAGGTAAATTGCCAACAGCCACTCGGGAGAAGTGTATGGTGTTTCCTGAAACATCTAAAAAGCAAAGCAACAGAGCCTAGTGCACTTCCACTTATGGTCTTATAGCTTAGGGAAATTAAAATCAAAAAGACACAGCCACCCCAAAGTTTGGGACGCCTCTGTTTACAAGAACCTCGTTTACAGTACAAGTTCAATATCACAGAAAGTGAAAAATGGATAAAGAAGTTGTGGTACTCACGTACAATGCAATATCACTCAGCAATGAAATCTATGTCACCAGGCCCGTAGCAGCACAATGAGTGGATTCGGGTATGTTGATTCTAACTGAAATAAGTCACACAGAAAAAGAAACATCATAAGATATCACTAATACACGGAATGTAAACTTGGCTACACAGGAACTGAATTACAGAACAGAACAGGGTCTCAAATTTAGAAAACCAACTTATGCTTGCTTAAGGGGAAAGGTGAGTTGGGGTGCTGCATAAAACCAGAGATTGAAATGAGCACAGATAAAGTTCCTTAAGCCAAATATGGAATAGACAAGAGCTACTCCTTGCTCAACGAAATGGACTCAACACCGCATATTAAACGCCTATGAATGTACCTGACTAGTAAGTATCTTAAAACCTATAGATTGCAATGTCTCCGAAAGAGAAACAAGCATGTGTACAGGGGCATAAACGCAGCAGTGATAGGATTGGAGAGGTTCGGTGAGCAAATGAAGTCCCTTTGAAGTCATATTGCATGGTACCCATTACACGGGTTTCAACTACCCAGGTTTTAGGTATTCTTCCTTCAGCTATAACATGCATGTGGAACCCAGAGTATGATCAACCATGTGATCGGGAGACGTGTTCAAATATGTCTCAGTTTTCGTACCCTGGTACTCGGGTGCAACATTCCAGATGCTTTACTAACACTCTCCCCACTTGGAGAGTCAGTCCCTTTAACCTCCTGTTTGGCCCAGTTTGCAATTTCTGTGGAAGATGAACAGGAATAGCGAGAACCAATGAGAGACTAGCTGGAGGTGTCTGGATGGGCAAATTTAACTCTCATTTCCCACCAGGAAGAGGAATTAACCAAAGGCTCAGCGTGCCGTTCCAGAACCAGATTAGAGCCTGAAGACATCCTGTGGTGTTGCGGCCAGCTCAAAAGAAAGCGAGTTGAAGAAAGGAGCTCAGGGGCACTGTTATTCACAAACCTGCAGACTTATAAATGACAGCTATCGTCCAAAAATAGACTGAAGTAAGGCTGCCAAGAGGACTTGAAAGCGGGGCAGAATTGCAGGAAACCGATTTCAGGAGGTAGACTGGAATTGCATTGAAAGCATAGGAAAAGAGGCAGAACGTCCACAATGATGCACTTGGCCAAAAAGGGCGTATGCGTTTTTTCCTCAATATATTCAGGAAAAAACGCATACGCCCTTTTTGGCCAACCAAGCAAACTTGCAAAGGAAATCTGCACTACAATGAAGTCTCACTTCTCCCCGGTCAAAAGGTCCATCTGAAAAAAGTGTAAAATCCAAAAAGGCAGGACAGGCCATGGAGAACTGGGAGCCTTGTTATGCTGATGGGCGGGATGTAAATTGCCAACAGACACTCAGGAGAAGTGTATGGTGTTTCCTGAAACATCTAAAAAACAAAGCAACAGACCCTAGGGCACTTCCACTTATGGTCCTATAGCTTAGGGAAATTAAAATCAAAAAGACACAGCCACCCCAAAGTTTGGGACGCCTCCGTTTACAAGAACCTCGTTTACCGTACAAGTTCAATATCACAGAAAGTGAAAAATGGATAAAGAACTTGTGGTACTTACGTACAATGCAGTATCACTCAGCAATGAAATCTATGTCAACAGGCCCATAGCAGCATAATGCGTGGATTCAGGTACGAGGATTCTAACTGAAATAAGTCACACAGAAAAAGAAACATCATAAGATATCACTAATACACGGAATGTAAACTTGGCTACACAGGAACTGCATTCCAAAACAGAACAGGGTCTCAAATTTAGAAAACCAACTTATGCTTGCTTAAGGGGAAAGGTGAGTTGGGGTGCTGCATAAAACTAGAGATTGAAATGAGCACAGATAAAGGTCCTTAAGCCAAATATGGAATAGACAAGAGCTACTCCTTGCTCAACGAAATGGACTCAACACCCCATATTAAACGCCTAAGAATGTACCTGACTAGTAAGTATCTTAAAACCTATGTATTGCTATGTCTCCAAAAGAGAATGAAGCGTGTGTACAGGGGCATAAACGCAGCAGTGATAGGATTGGAGAGGTTCGGTGAGCAAATGAAGACCCTTTGAAGTCATATTTCATGGTACCCATTACACGGGTCTCAACTCTCCAGGTTTAAGGTATTCTTTCTTCAGCTAAAACATGCATGTGGAACCCAGAGTATGATCAACCATGTGAACGGGAGACGTGTTCAAATATGTCTCAGTTTTCCTCCCCTGGTACTCGGGTGCAACATTCCAGATGCTTTACTAACACTCTCCCGACTTGGAGAGTCAGTCCCTTTAACCTCCTGTTTGGCCCAGTTTGCAATTTCTGCGGAAGATGAACAGGAATAGGGAGAACCAATGGGAGACTAGCTGGAGGTGTCTGGACGGGCAAATTTAACTCTCATTTCCCACCAGGAAGAGGAATTAACCAAAGGCTCAGCGTGCCGTGCCGGAACCAGATTAGGGCCTGAAGCCATCCTGCGGTGTTGCGGCCAGGTCACAAGAAAGCGAGTTGAAGAAAGGAGCTCAGGGGCACTGTAATTCACAAACCTGCAGAGTTATAAATGACAGCTATCATTCAAAAATATACTGAAGTATGGCTGCCAAGAGAACTAGAAAGCGGGGCAGAATTGCGGGAAACCGATTTCAGGAGGTGGACTGGAAATGCATTGAAAGCATAGGAAAAGAGGCAGAACGTCCACAATGATGCACTTGGCCAAAAAGGGCGTATGCGTTTTTTCCTGAATATATTCAGGAAAAAACGCATACGCCCTTTTTGGCCAACCAAGCAAGCTTGCAAAGGAAATCTGCACTACAATGAAGTCTCACTTCCCCCCGGTCAAAAGGGCCATCTGAAAAATGTGTAAAATCCAGAAAGTTAGGACAGGCCATGGAGAACTGGGAGCCTTGTTATGCTGATGGGCGGGATGTAAATTGCCAACAACCACTCCGGAGAAGTGTATGGTGTTTCCTGAAACATCTAAAAAACAAAGCAACAGAGCCTAGGGCACTGCCACTTATGGTCCTATAGCTTAGGGAAATTAAAATCAAAAAGACACAGCCACCCCAAAGTTTGGGACGCCTCCGTTTACAAGAACCTCGTTTACAGTACAAGTTCAACATCGCAGAAAGTGAAAAATGGATAAAGAAGTTGTGGTATTTACTTACAAAGCAATATCACTCAGCAATGAAATCTATGTCATCAGGCCCTTAGCAGAACAATGAGTGGATTCAGGTATGATGATTCTAACTGAAATAAGTCACACAGAAAAAGAAACATCATAAGATATCAGTAATACACGGAATGTAAACTTGGCTACACAGGAACTGAATTACAGAACAGAACAGGGTCTCAAATTTAGAAAACCAACTTATGCTTGCTTAAGGGGAAAGGTGAGTTGGGGTGCTGCATAAAACCAGAGATTGAAATGAGCACAGATAAAGTTCCTTCAGCCAAATATGGAATAGACAACAGCTACTCCTTGCTCAACGAAATGGACTCAACACCGCATATTAAACGCCTAAGAATGTACCTGACTAGTAAGTATCTTAAAACCTATGGATTGCTATGTCTCCGAAAGAGAATCAAGCATGTGTACAGGGGCATGAACGCAGCAGTGATAGGATTGGAGATGTTCGGTGAGCAAATGAAGACCCTTTGAAGTCATATTGCATGGTACCCATTACACGGGTCTCAACTCTCCAGGTTTAAGGTATTCTTCCTTCAGCTAAATCATGCATGTGGAACCCCGAGTACGATCAACCGTGTGAACGGGAGACGTGTTCAAATATGTCTCAGTTTTCCTCCCCTGGTACTCGGGTGCAACATTCCAGACCCTTTACTAACACTCTCCCGACTTGGAGAGTCAGCGCCTTTAACCTCCTGTTTGGCCCAGTTTACAATTTCTGCGGAAGATGAACAGGAATAGGGAGAACCAATGAGAGACTAGCTGGAGGTGTCTGGACGGGCAAATTTAACTCTCATTTCCCACCAGGAAGAGGAAATAACCAAAGGCTCAGTGTGCCGTGCCGGAACCAGATTAGGGCCTGAAGCCATCCTGCGGTGTTGCGGCCAGCTCAAAAGAAAGCGAGTTGAAGAAAGGAGCTCAGGGTCTCTGTAATTCACAAACCTGCAGAGTTATAAGTGACAGCTATTTTCCAAAAATAGACTGAAGTAAGGCTGCCAAGAGGACTTGAAAGCGGGGCAGAATTGCAGGAAACCGATTTCAGGAGGTAGACTGGAATTGCATTGAAAGCATAGGAAAAGAGGCAGAACGTCCACAATGATGCACTTGGCCAAAAGGGGCCTATGCGTTTTTTCCTGAATATATTCATGAAAAAACGCATACGCCCTTTTTGGCCAACCAAGCAAGCTTGCAAAGAAATCTGCACTACAATGAAGTCTCACTCCCCCCCGGTCAAAAGGGCCATCTGAAAAAAGTGTAAAATCCAGAAAGGCAGGACAGGCCCTGGAGAACTGGGAGCCTTGTTATGCTGATGGGCGGGATGTAAATTGCCAACAGACACTCGGGAGAAGTGTATGGTGTTTCCTGAAACATCTAAAAAACAAAGCAACAGAGCCTAGGGCACTTCCACTTATGGTCCTATAGCTTAGGGAAATTAAAATCAAAAAGACACAGCCACCCCAAAGTTTGGGACGCCTCCGTTTACAAGAACTTCGTTTACCGTACAAGTTCAATATCACAGAAAGTGAAAAATGGATAAAGAACTTGTGGTACTTACGTACAATGCAGTATCACTCAGCAATGAAATCTATGTCATCAGGCCCGTAGCAGTATAATGAGTGAATTCAGGTACGATGATTCTAACTGAAATAAGTCACACAGAAAAAGAAACATCATAAGATATCACTAATACACGGAATGTAAACTTGGCTACACAGGAACTGAATTCCAAAACAGCACAGGGTCTCAAATTCAGAAAACCAACTTATGCTTGCTTAAGGGGAAAGGTGAGTTGGGGTGCTGCATAAAACCAAAGATTGAAATGAGCACAGATAAAGTTCCTTAAGCCAAATATGGAATGGACAGGAGCTACTCCTTGCTCAACGAAATGGACTCAAAACCCCATATTAAACGCCTAAGAATGTAACTGACTTGTAAGTATCTTAAAACCTATGGATTGCTATGTCTCCAAAAGAGAATCAAGCGTGTGTACAGGGGCATAAATGCAGCAGTGATATGATTGGAGAGGTTCGGTGAGCAAATGAAGACCCTTTGAAGTCATATTGCATGGTACCCATTCCACGGGTTTCAACTACCCAGGTTTAAGGTATTCTTCCTTCAGCTAAAACATGCATGTGGAACCTAGAGTATGATCAACCATGTGATCGGGAGACGTGTTCAAATATGTCTCAGTTTTTGTACCCTGGTACTCGGGTGCAACATTCCAGACGCTTTACTAACACTCTCCCCACTTGGAGAGTCCGTCCCTTTAACCTCCTGTTTGGCCCAGTTTGCAATTTCTGCGGAAGATGAACAGGAATAGGGAGAACAAATGAGAGACTAGCTGGAGGTGTCTGGACGGGCAAATTTAACTCTCATTTCCCACCAGGAAGAGGAATTAACCAAAGGCTCAGCGTGCCGTGCCGGAACCAGATTAGGGCCTGAAGCCATCCTGCGGTGTTGCGGCCAGCTCACAAGAAAGCGAGTTGAAGAAAGGAGCTCAGGGGCACTGTAATTCACAAACCTGCAGAGTTATAAATGACAGCTATCGTCCAAAAATAGACTGAAGTAAGGCTGCCAAGAGGACTTGAAAGCGGGGCAGAATTGCAGGAAACCGATTTCAGGAGGTAGACTGGAATTGCATTGAAAGCATAGGAAAAGAGGCAGAACGTCCACAATGATGCACTTGGCCAAAAGGGGCCTATGCGTTTTTTCCTGAATATATTCATGAAAAAACGCATACGCCCTTTTTGGCCAACCAAGCAAGCTTGCAAAGAAATCTGCACTACAATGAAGTCTCACTCCCCCCCGGTCAAAAGGGCCATCTGAAAAAAGTGTAAAATCCAGAAAGGCAGGACAGGCCCTGGAGAACTGGGAGCCTTGTTATGCTGATGGGCGGGATGTAAATTGCCAACAGACACTCGGGAGAAGTGTATGGTGTTTCCTGAAACATCTAAAAAACAAAGCAACAGAGCCTAGGGCACTTCCACTTATGGTCCTATAGCTTAGGGAAATTAAAATCAAAAAGACACAGCCACCCCAAAGTTTGGGACGCCTCCGTTTACAAGAACTTCGTTTACCGTACAAGTTCAATATCACAGAAAGTGAAAAATGGATAAAGAACTTGTGGTACTTACGTACAATGCAGTATCACTCAGCAATGAAATCTATGTCATCAGGCCCGTAGCAGTATAATGAGTGAATTCAGGTACGATGATTCTAACTGAAATAAGTCACACAGAAAAAGAAACATCATAAGATATCACTAATACACGGAATGTAAACTTGGCTACACAGGAACTGAATTCCAAAACAGCACAGGGTCTCAAATTCAGAAAACCAACTTATGCTTGCTTAAGGGGAAAGGTGAGTTGGGGTGCTGCATAAAACCAAAGATTGAAATGAGCACAGATAAAGTTCCTTAAGCCAAATATGGAATGGACAGGAGCTACTCCTTGCTCAACGAAATGGACTCAAAACCCCATATTAAACGCCTAAGAATGTAACTGACTTGTAAGTATCTTAAAACCTATGGATTGCTATGTCTCCAAAAGAGAATCAAGCGTGTGTACAGGGGCATAAATGCAGCAGTGATATGATTGGAGAGGTTCGGTGAGCAAATGAAGACCCTTTGAAGTCATATTGCATGGTACCCATTCCACGGGTTTCAACTACCCAGGTTTAAGGTATTCTTCCTTCAGCTAAAACATGCATGTGGAACCTAGAGTATGATCAACCATGTGATCGGGAGACGTGTTCAAATATGTCTCAGTTTTTGTACCCTGGTACTCGGGTGCAACATTCCAGACGCTTTACTAACACTCTCCCCACTTGGAGAGTCCGTCCCTTTAACCTCCTGTTTGGCCCAGTTTGCAATTTCTGCGGAAGATGAACAGGAATAGGGAGAACAAATGAGAGACTAGCTGGAGGTGTCTGGACGGGCAAATTTAACTCTCATTTCCCACCAGGAAGAGGAATTAACCAAAGGCTCAGCGTGCCGTGCCGGAACCAGATTAGGGCCTGAAGCCATCCTGCGGTGTTGCGGCCAGCTCACAAGAAAGCGAGTTGAAGAAAGGAGCTCAGGGGCACTGTAATTCACAAACCTGCAGAGTTATAAATGACAGCTATCGTCCAAAAATAGACTGAAGTAAGGCTGCCAAGAGGACTTGAAAGCGGGGCAGAATTGCAGGAAACCGATTTCAGGAGGTAGACTGGAATTGCATTGAAAGCATAGGAAAAGAGGCCGAACGTCCACAATGATGCACTTGGCCAAAAAGGGCGTATGCGTTTTTTCCTGAATATATTCAGGAAAAAACGCATACGCCCTTTTTGGCCAACCAAGCAAACTTGCAAAGGAAATCTGCACTACAATGAAGTCTCACTTCCCCCCGGTCAAAAGGGCCATCTGAAAAAAGTGTAAAATCCAGAAAGGCAGGACAGGACATGGAGAACTGGGAGCCTTGTTATGCTGATGGGCGGGAGGTAAATTGCCAACAGCCACTCGGGAGAAGTGTATGGTGTTTCCTGAAACATCTAAAAAGCAAAGCAACAGAGCCTAGTGCACTTCCACTTATGGTCTTATAGCTTAGGGAAATTAAAATCAAAAAGACACAGCCACCCCAAAGTTTGGGACGCCTCTGTTTACAAGAACCTCGTTTACAGTACAAGTTCAATATCACAGAAAGTGAAAAATGGATAAAGAAGTTGTGGTACTCACGTACAATGCAATATCACTCAGCAATGAAATCTATGTCACCAGGCCCGTAGCAGCACAATGAGTGGATTCGGGTATGTTGATTCTAACTGAAATAAGTCACACAGAAAAAGAAACATCATAAGATATCAGTAATACACGGAATGGAAACTTGGCTACACAGGAACTGAATTACAGAACAGAACAGGGTCTCAAATTTAGAAAACCAACTTATTCTTGCTTAAGGGGAAAGGTGAGTTGGGGTGCTGCATAAAACCAGAGATTGAAATGAGCACAGATAAAGTTCCTTAAGCCAAATATGGAATAGACAAGAGCTACTCCTTGCTCAACGAAATGGACTCAACACCCCATATTAAACGCCTAAGAATGTACCTGACTAGTAAGTATCTTAAAACCTATGGATTGCTATGTCTCCGAAAGAGAATCAAGCATGTGTACAGGGGCATAAACACAGCAGTGATAGGATTGGAGAGGTTCGGTGAGCAAATGAAGACCCTTTGAAGTCATATTGCATGGTACCCATTCCACAGGTTTCAACTACCCAGGTTTAAGGTATTCTTCCTTCAGCTAAAACATGCATGTGGAACCTAGAGTATGATCAACCATGTGATCGGGAGACGTGTTCAAATATGTCTCAGTTTTCCTCCCCTGGTACTCGGGTGCAACATTCCAGACGCTTTACTTACACTCTCCCCACTTGGAGAGTCAGTCCCTTTAACCTCCTGTTTGGCACAGTTTGCAATTTCTGCGGAAGATGAACAGGAATAGGGAGAACCAATGAGAGACTAGCTGGAGGTGTCTGGACGGGCAAATTTAACTCTCATTTCCCTCCAGGAAGAGGAATTAACCAAAGGCTCAGCATGCCGGGCCGGAACCAGATTAGGGCCTGAAGCCATCCTGCGGTGTTGCGGCCAGGTCACAAGAAAGCGAGTTGAAGAAAGGAGCTCAGGGGCTCTGTAATTTACAAACCTGCAGAGTTATAAATGACAGCTATCGTCCAAAAATAGACTGAAGTAAGGCTGCCAAGAGGACTTGAAAGCGGGGCAGAATTGCAGGAAACCGATTTCAGGAGGTAGACTGGAATTGCATTGAAAGCATAGGAAAAGAGGCAGAACGTCCACAATGATGCACTTGGCCAAAAAGGGCGTATGCGTTTTTTCCTGAATATATTCAGGAAAAAACGCATACGCCCTTTTTGGCCAACCAAGCAAGCTTGCAAAGGAAATCTGCACTACAATGAAGTCTCACTTCCCCCTGGTCAAAAGGGCCATCTGAAAAAAGTGTAAAATCCAGAAAGGCAGGACAGGCAATGGAGAACTGGGAGCCTTGTTATGCTGATGGGCGGGATGTAAATTGCCAACAGACACTCGGGAGAAGTGTATGGTGTTTCCTGAAACATCTAAAAAACAAAGCAACAGAGCCTAGGGCACTTCCACTTATGGTCCTATAGCTTAGGGAAATTAAAATCAAAAAGACACAGCCACCCCAAAGTTTGGGACGCCTCTGTTTACAAGAACCTCGTTTACCGTACAAGTTCAAGATCACAGAAAGTGAAAAATGGATAAAGAACTTGTGGTACTTACGTATAATGCAGTATCATGCAGCAATGAAATCTATGTCACCAGGCCCGTACCAGCATAATGAGTGGATTGAGGCACGATGATTCTAAGTGAAATAAGTCACACAGAAAAAGAAACATCATAAGGTATCACTAATACACGGAATGTGAACTTGGCTACACATGAACTGAATTACAAAACAGAACAGGGTCTCAAGTTTAGAAAACCAACTTATGCCTGCTTAAGGGGGAAGGTGAGTTGGGGTGCTGCATAAAAGCAGAGTTTGAAATTAGCACAGATACCGTTCCATAAGCCAAATATGTAATAGACAAGAGCTACCCCTTGCTCAACGAAATGGATTCAACAATGAGGTATCACCTCACACCTGGTAGAATAGGCATCATTGAAAATCTACAAACAAAAAATGCTGGAAAGGGTGTGGAGAAAAGGAACCCTCTTCCACTATTGTTGGGAATATAAATTGATACAGTCATTATGGAGAACAATATGGAATTTCTTAAGAAACTAACAATAGAATTACCATATAATACAGCAATCCCAGTACTGGACATATACCCAGACAAAACCATAAATCAAAAAGAGTCATTCACCGCAATGTTCATTGCATCACTATTTACAATATCGAGGTAATGGAAGCAACCTAAATGCCCACAGACAGACGAATGCATAAAGCTGTGGTACATATATAAAATGGAATATTACTAAGCCATGAAAAGGAATGAAATTGGGTCATTTGTAGAGACGTCGATGGATCTAGAGACTGTCATACAGAGTGAAGTAAGTCAGAAAGAGAAAAACAAATCTTGTATATTCATGCATATATGTGGAACCTAGAAAAACTGTACAGATTAACCATTTTGCAAGGCATAAATAGAGCAACAGATGTACACAACAAACGTATGGACAACAAGGGGGGAAAGCTGTTGGGGGGGTGGTGGTGGGAGGAGTTGAGAGACTGGGATTGGCATGTATACATTTATATGTATAAAATAGATAACCAATAAGAACCTGCTGTATAAAAATATAAAATAAAATTCAAAATTAAAAAGAAATAAAATTTAAAAAATAAAACAGAAAAAACAATTATTCCCTGCACATACATGTATTTATATGAATAAATTATTTCCATGCTTATATCTGTAAATACAAAAAAGAGGAATAAAATCTACCTTGAACCAAAAACGAAAAAGAGAAAAAAAACACAGAACCCACCAGTTACACAGAGGAAAACCGTATCAGGGCACTTGCTCCAGTTGTAAACAATTCTGAAGTTGGTCAGTGGTGGGGAATCATCTCCCATTCAGCCAGCAGCCCCCACGCAACAAGCGTCCTCATTGCAAAGCTGGGGCACCGTGCCGAGGCATCTGTGAGTAAACGTGAGCTGAGCCCCAGGCCAGTTGCTGCTGAACTATTCCCACCCGTCCCAGGTAAAACACCTGAATATATACAAGGACTTGAAAGCCTAGAGGAAGGGCCATAGAGCCACACGAGTGACAGCATGCCGGCCGACTTGGTGCCTGCAGGCCAGCCAGGATGGTCCTGGCCCTGGGTGCTCTTCTGGAAGATTTCCATTTCCCTGCCTGAGATACCCGTCCTGTCCCTGCCCCCACTGCTTTTTTCCTTCCTCACCTCTGCCCAGGGAGAAATTCCAGCAGCAGGTATGGGTGACACATCCTCTTCTTTAGCAGGTGGCAGCCTGGCAACTGCTGCAGAAAGTCCAGCAGAGCCCCACTCACACTGGGCCACCCACAAAGCCGTGGCCTCTCACTCCCTCCCACCAGCCCAGCCCCGAGACTGCTGACAGGGCAGAGAAAATGGCGTCAGGCACGGCTGCAGGGGCTCTTGCTGCCTGGAGTGGTATTTATATTGATCTCAACCCAGGCACACCTGGGGAGGGCTGGCCGGCACGGTAAGGCTGCCCAGGTCAGCCAATCATCACCCCTCAGGGGCTCACAGTTGCAGAAAATGGAACTTGCTGAACCGGCCAGGTCCAAGGAACAGGTGTGGGCTCCTGAGAGTCAGGATAGACAAGGGGCTGCAGCTTTGGCTTGTTTTCTAATCATTTTATCTGGCCCATGAGTGGGAGACAACTTCAAGAAAACCCTCTCCTAATGAGAGGAACCCAGGAGTCAGGGAGAGGAGGGGTGGGTGGTGGTTGGAGACAGAGGCCTGGTGCCCCGGGTGCAGTGGAAGTCTCTGGAAGACCAGGTGGAGGGAGGCCTCACGGAGTGATGCCCAGGGTCACAGACCTGTCGCAGCTGCTGTTTGTTAGTTCAAGTCCTGCTCTGAGGTGCTCTGTGTCAGCTCTGAGCGACAGGTGAGCTGGGGGTGCTCTGCAATGAGGGCTATGTGCACGGTTCCTGTGTTCCCAGCCCTGCCACGGTACCTGCAAGGGTAGCTCTGTATCCTGGGAGGGGCCTGACCACGAGAGCCCCGTGGGCTGGGGTGGGGGTGGGGTACCTGCCCAGGTGAGCTCCATATTCTGGGATTGGTCTGACCACGAGAGCCCCATGGGCTGCTGGGGACCTGGTAAAGGATGTCAGGACAGTCAGTGAAGCCACTGAGGATATACCTCCAGTTGCTCCTAATTCCTACACCCTGCTGGTCATTCTACCAACCACCAGGACATGGTATTCTGTATTAGTCTTCAATGATGCCTTCTTTTGTATTCCATTAGTCCCAGAGTCACAAGAAATTTTGGCTTGTGAGTGGCAGGACTCCACATACAACTAAAACAATACTTCCGGGCCGTCTGGCCCCAAGGGTGCAAAAATTCCCACACCATCTTTGGGGAAAGCTTAGCTAAAGACCTAAAAGTTCTACCTCTGGAAAAGGAAACCCTCCTTCAATATGCAGACGACATTCTGATCACCAGCCCTACTAAGGAGGCCTCTGAACTACCAAGCCAATAAAGGATAGAAGTTGTCCAAGAAAAAGCTCAAATATCACAGACTGCGGTGACCTGCCTGGGCTTCATTCTCACAGAAGGTCAGAGAAGCCCATCCCAGGAAAGGGAAGAAACCATTTTCAGCCTTACCCCTTTCTAAAACTAGAAGACAGCTTAGGGGTTCCTGGGGAGGCCAGGGTTTGCTGCTTCTGGATCCCTAGCTACAGTCTACTAGCTGGGCCTCTATATGAAACACTGAAAGGAAAAGATGATGATCCTTTTGAATAGAATCCAGAAGTGGCCTTTCAAGAATGGAAAGAGCAGTCAATTCAGACCCTTGCCCTGGAACTCCCTAATTTAGCTAAACCCTTTGACCTTTACATTCCCGGTGAAAGGTGAATCGCCATTGGAGAATTAGTGCAAAAACTGGGACCACTTGAAATGGAACAATGCAAGAATGCCATCCAGGTAGGATAAACTACGGTCACTAAGGGGCTTGGCCCACTGCCACATCTGGCCAAGATACTGGCGGTATCTAAAAACCTGGAAATCAGCAGCCCAAAAGGCCACCTCCCTCCTAAGGGAAAAGGACCCCACGTGGTGATCCTAACCACCAACCATGCCCTGAAGTTGCAGGGTTCGCTCCGTGGGCACACCGACCTCGAGTGAGGAGGCCCTCCAACTCCAACATCCAGAGAGATAACCGGGGGCAACAGGGCACCATGACGACTCGTGTGAACATCACTTGACCTGGAGTTTCTCTCATAAAACAACAAGAGTGTGTCCCAAAAGAGTAGACTACTGCTTGCAGGACTTACTGCACCCAGAGGGGAGCTAATAATCTTGGCGGGGGAACAGTATACCACACTGTCACCATAGAAAAGCCTACAGACACCGTGATGATGGTGGCCAATAAGACCGGCTGGACTCCTGTTTACTTCAAAAGGCTGTTGACTCAGTAGCCATCATGGTCCTTGGTCACCACTGACCCTGGACTGTCTGGGAGTTGAGCGGGCAGGGCTCTGACACCTGGTGCTGTTTGTACGTTAATTCAGGGGCCTAATTGAAGAAAGCGCAGACTACTGGTCAGAGCATCTAGGCTGGCAGAGACGGTCAGCCTAAGGTGGCCGAACAAATGTGGGGCGGGGTGAAACCGGCCCCCACAGCGTCTCTGCACATCTCTTTCCTGGACCCTTAAAGGTCATTAGAATCTATAACACTTCCAATGCTGGTGCTCAGGTGGACGAGCAGGGAGGCAGGGGTCCTGGGGACAATCAACGTCACCGGGAGGCTGCTGGGGAGAAGCTCTGACCCTCGCCCCAGGGTATGAGGGCTCCCAACTCAGCACTCAGCAGTTACAGAAGAAGGGTCTGCACCCTCAGCACTCCAAGAATGAGGAACGGGACAAAAGGCAGAGGAGGGGTTTGTCCCCAGCAAAGCCCATTAAAAATCCCTGGGAGATAAAAATAGAATCTGGGCAATAAAGTCAAGTCTAACCTTTTTTATCCTTTGTGCTTTGTCTAATTTCACGTGCTCCTAGGGTCCCGCATACAGAGGTTCCACACCCGGCACTTCAGACCAGATTTCCTAGTGCAGAATGGCTGGGTCGACACCTCAGCTCCTGGGGCCCAGTGCAGACTCCACGATATAGAGCCTGAGCTACAGCCAACCCGGCCCTCGAGAGCTCCGCCGCCTCCCTCCCTCCCACTGACTCTGACAGGATCTCTACACAGCAGCCCAGCCCACAGCCCACGGGGTAGTGCATGCTCTCACCTCTCCATTCTCTGATCAAAATATAAAGTTTCCTTTGCTTGTGAACCAAACTCAGTCTCGATCTGTTGGCCCCAATGACACTGGGCAGGGGGACACTTGTTGGGGTCCACTCTGGAGGATCAGTAACAGAAATTGAGACTATTGTAACCTCAATGAACAGATGTGTGAGCCAAACTGTAGTTAACATAGAACAGTGTATAAGGCTCGGGTAAAATAAGATGTTTTTAACACTTCCATTTGATATTTCCATCACTTTTTATAAGCAAGTTCAGTGAAAAGGTTTGTCTTATTTGTCAGGTCAATATTAGAGAAACGAAGTGATTTCTTTCCAAGGATGTACAGCTAATAATCTTGGTTAAACCTTCAATCTTGTTTTAAATGCTTTTCCATTGAAAATGATACCTCTCTTTCAGCTCCCCCATTTCTGAGAAGTATAAAATCTTATAATTTATTATTACCAAAGGGGAAAGGTGGGAGGAGGGATAAATTAACAGTTTGGAATGAACACATACACACTGCTATGTATAAAATAGATCATCAACAAGGAACTACTGTATAGCACAGGGAACTACACTCAACATTTTGCAATAACCTATAAGGGGAAATAATCTGAAAAAGAATAGATATTTTTATTGACATCATCTATCAATGACAGTTAAAGTGTAGCCTAAGGGAAGCTGGTGGTGAGTGCTTCTGACCCTGAAGACTTCAATCATCTAAAGTTTGGACTCTGCCTACTTCCCAAGGCCCTTAATGAACATATGTGTAGCTGTAGCTTAAAAAATTCCCCAGTTTGGGTTTCGGGGAGACACTGATTTTGAAAAAGCCTTGGTGTTCTCCTTACATGAATGGGACTCTTCCTACTGCTAAAACATGTCTGTCACACCCAGAGGATGGTATACCGTCTGATCGGGAAGAGTTTGGAAAAGGCATCTCATCTCCTCATCTCCTGGTGCTCGGGTTCACCCCTCCAGCGTCTTTACTAACAGTCTCCCCACTTGGAGATGTCAGCACTGTCAACATCCTGTTGCGTACAGTTTGGAATTTGTCCAGAGGATGAAGCGGAAGGATGAGGAACAATGAGAGACAAGTCCTAGGTGTTCAGACAGGCACATGTCACTCTAATTTCCAATCAGGAAGACGAATTGACCAAAGGCTAGGGTTGCCCATGGAAACAGTATAGGGCTTGAGGAAATCCCGCTGCTTTGTGGCCAGTTCCCATAAACACGAGTTGAACAATGGAACTCAGGGGCAGTAAAATTCACAAAACTGCAGAGTTGAAAATATCCATCACTGAAAAATGTCTTGAGGAAAGTCAGAGAAAAGGACTTGTAAGCAAGGGAGAATGGCAGGAAAGGGATTTGAGGAGGTAGAAAGGACTCGCCATTAAGCACAAGAAAAGGAGCTGAACATTGCCAACATTACCAACATTGCAGTTGGCCAAAAAGGGTGTATGCGTTCTTTTCTGTATATATTCAAGAAAAGGGCATACACTTTTTTAGCCAACCAAACAGGTGGGCACTGGAAGTCAATACTACAAAAGATATCACTTCGCATCAGTCAGAAGAGCCATCCTCATAAAGCGTAAACAACAGAAATGCAGGACAGGGCAACGAGAAGAGGGAGCCCTGTGAGACTTATAGTGGAAATGTATATTGCCAACGGCCATTCTGGAGAAGTGTATTGTGTTTACTAAAGCATCTAAAAAATGAGCTACAGAGCATAGGGCACTTGCACTCATGGGCGTATATCTTGGGAAAAACAAAAATCGAGAGGACACAGGCACCCCAATGTTTACCCCCTCTCTGTTTAAAAGATCCTCGACTAGGATATAACTTAAATGTCTCTGGAGGGGAAAAATGAATAGAGATGTGGTACTTAGGTAGAGTGGAATATTATTCAGCCTGGAAATCAATGAAATATGGCCAGTTGTAACAACTCCGGAGGAGTTACGTATGATCATTCTAAGTGACAGAATTCAAAAAGAAAAAGACACATATCATAAGATATCACTTAAAGGTGGAATCCAAAATGGCTACACATGAAATAAATTACAAAACAAAAACATAGTCAAATATGTAGAAAACACGCATAAGGCTGCTAAACGGGAAAGGTGGGGAGGGGTGAGGCATCATCCAGGAGGTTGAAATTAGCAAAGATACCATTCCAAATACCAAACTGATAATCAACAAGGCCTACACGGTAGCTAAAAGAACTGCACTCAGCACACTCAAGTCACCGGAAAAGAATATATACGACTGGTAAGAATCTGAAAAAGAATTTATTGATGTCTCTCTGTACGCGAATCAAGTGGATGTACAGCAGCAAGAAACAGAGCTTTGAAAATCAGCTGTAACCAATATAGTAATAAATTGAAAAAAATAAACGACAGAGAGACAGAGAAAACCTCTTACAACTTTTCCTCAGGGACGGTGATGCAACATGGATTGAACACATCTAGACCCACAGCAGGATGAGACATAAGGCTGGAAACTGTTTGCGCTAAGAGAAATGTGAGGTTGGGTGAGGAAATGCACACCCTTTAAAGTAATACTACCTGGTACCCATTCAATGGGTCCCAAATCTGCAGGTTCAAGGGATCTTCCTACAGCTAAAACATGCATGGAAAACCCAGAGGACTGTACACCATGTGATCGGGAGATGTGTCTAAAATGCACCTCATTTATCCTCTCCTGGTGCTCCTGTTCACCATTCCAGCCACGCTACTTAGAATCTCCCCACTTGGAGAATCAGCACATTTAAACTTCTGTTTCACACATTTTGCAAATTGTGAGGAGGATGAACGGGAAGAGGGGGAACCAATGAGAGAAGAGTTGTAGGGGTTTGGACGGGCACATATCACTCTAATTTCCCATTAAGAATAAGAATTAAAGAAAGGCTCAGCCTGCCTCGCCGGAGCCAAAATAGGGCCTGAAGCAATCCTGCGGGTTTGAGGCCAGCTTACAAAAGAGCAACTTAAAAAATGGAGCTCAGGGTCACTGCAATTCACAAACCTGCAGAGTTATAAATGAAAACTAACGTCCAAAAATATGTTGAGGTAAGGCAAAGAAGAGGATCTGAATGCAAGACAGAATTGCAAGAAACAGATTTCAAGAGATAGATTGGACTCGTCTTTAACGCACATGAAAAGCGGCAGAATTTCGACAATGATGCAGTTGGCCCAAAAGGGCGTATGCGTTTTTTCCTGATTATATCCAGGAAAAAACGCATACGCACTTTATGGGCAACGAAGCAAGCAAGCAATGCAAATGTGCACAACAAAGAAGTCTCACTTCCCACCGGTCAAAAGGGCCATCCTAAAAAATTGTAAAAACCAGAAATGCAGGACAGGCCATGGAGAACAGGGAGCCTTTATACGCTGATGGGCAGTGTGTGAACTGCCGAGAGCCACTCTGGAGAAGTGTATGGTGGTTCCTAAATCATCTAAAAAACAGCGCTACAGAGCATAGGACTCTTCCAATCATGGGAGTATATCTAGGGAAGTCTAAAAATCAACAAGACACAAGCACACCACAGTTTAGGGCTACTCTGTTTACAAGAACCTCAACTTCAGTACACCTTAAATATCCCAGGAAAGAGAACAATGGATAAAGAAGATGTGGTACTTATGTACAATGGAATATCTCTTCACCATGAAATCAATGTAATAAGGCTAGTAGAAGGATAAAGAGTGGATTTAGGTCCGATAATACTACTTGAAATAAGTCAAACAGAAAAAGAAACATATCATAAGATATCACTTATAGAGGGAGGGTAAATATGGCTGCACAAGAAATGAATTACAGAACAGAACAGTGTCTCACATTTAGAAAACACACTTATGTCAGCTTAAGGGGAAAGGAGAGGTGGGGTGATGCATAAAACCAGAGTTTGAAATTAGCACAGATACCGTTCAATAAACCAAATAGGTATTAGACAGGATCTACACCTTGCTCAATGAACAGGCCTCAACACACCCTATACACCGCAGAGAAATATATCTGAGGAATAAGAATCTTAAAACCCATGTATTGATATATGTCCATAAGGGAATCAAGTGTGTGCAGAGCGGCACAAACACAGCAGTGAAAAGGAGCTAAACCCCATTATAGAAATAAATTTTAAAAACAAAACGCTGAAACAATGAAAGAGAGAAAAATTCTTACAAAATTCGCTCAGGGGCTGTGATGCAACCTGGATTGACCACATATAAACCCACAGCTGGATAAGACATAAGGCTGGACACTTGGGGCTGAGAGGATTGGTGAGCTTTGGTGAGCAACTGCCGAAAGTTTAATGCAATACTTCATGCTACTCAGTCCAAGGGTCCCAACACTCCAGGTTGAAGGGAATCTTCCTACAGCTAAACCATGCTTGGGAAACCCAGCGACTGGTATACCATATGATCGGGAAAGGTTTCTAAAACGCACCTCATTTTTCCTCTCCTGGGGCTCCGGATCGACATTCCAGCCGCTTTACTAACAACATCCCCACATGGAGTCAATGCCTTTAAGTTCTGGTATCGCACAGTCTGCAGTTAGTGCAGAGGATGAATGGGAATAGGGGGAACCAGTGAGAAACTAGCTGTAGCGGTTTCAATGGGCACATGTCACTCTAATATCACATCAGTAAGAAGAATTAACCAAAGGCACAGCAAGGTGCCCCAGAAGAAAAATAGGGCTTCAAGGAATCCTGTGGTTATGGGGCAAGACCACAAAAATAAGAGCTAAAAAATGGAGCTAAGGGCCACTGCAATTCAAAAACCTGCAGAGTTATAAAGGCCAACTATTTTTAAAAAATATATTGAGGTAAGGCTATGAAGAGGCATTGAAAGCAAGGAAGAATTGCAGGAAACCGATTTCAGGAGGTAGACTGGAATTGCATTGAAAGCATATGAAGAGAGTCAGAAACTCGACAATGATGCACTTGGCCAAAAAGGGCGTATGCGTTTTTTCCTGAATATATTCAGGAAAAAACGCATACGCCCTTTTTGGCCAACCAAGCAAGCTTGCAAAGGAAATCTGCACTACAATGAAGTCTCACTTCCCCCCGGTCAAAAGGGCCATCTGAAAAAAGTGTAAAATCCAGAAAGGCAGGACAGGCCATGGAGAACTGGGAGCCTTGTTATGCTGATGGGCGGGATGTAAATTGCCAACAGACACTCGGGAGAAGTGTATGGTGTTTCCTGAAACATCTAAAAAACAAAGCAACAGAGCCTAGGGCACTGCCACTTATGGTCCTATAGCTTAGGGAAATTAAAATCAAAAAGACACAGCCACCCCAAAGTTTGGGACGCCTCTGTTTACAAGAACCTCGTTTACAGTACAAGTTCAACATCGCAGAAAGTGAAAAATGGATAAAGAAGTTGTGGTATTTACTTACAAAGCAATATCACTCAGCAGTGAAATCTGTGTCATCAGGCCCTTAGCAGCACAATGAGTGGATTCAGGTATGATGATTCTAACTGAAATAAGTCACACAGAAAAAGAAACATCATAAGATATCAGTAATACACGGAATGTAAACTTGGCTACACAGGAACTGAATTACAGAACAGAACAGGGTCTCAAATTTAGAAAACCAACTTATGCTTGCTTAAGGGGAAAGGTGAGTTGGGGTGCTGCATAAAACCAGAGATTGAAATGAGCACAGATAAAGTTCCTTAAGCCAAATATGGAATAGACAAGAGCTACTCCTTGCTCAACGAAATGGACTCAACACCGCATATTAAACGCCTAAGAATGTACCTGACTAGTAAGTATCTTAAAACCTATGGATTGCTATGTCTCCAAAAGAGAATCAAGCGTGTGTACAGGGGCATAAATGCAGCAGTGATAGGATTGGAGAGGTTCGGTGAGCAAATGAAGACCCTTTGAAGTCATATTGCATGGTACCCATTCCACGGGTCTCAACTCTCCAGGTTTAAGGTATTCTTCCTTCAGCTAAAACATGCATGTGGAACCCAGAGTATGATCAACCATGTTATCGGGAGACGTGTTCAAATATGTCTCAGTTTTCGTACCCTGGTACTCGGGTGCAACATTCCAGACGCTTTACTAACACTCTCCCGACTTGGAGAGTCAGTCCCTTTAACCTCCTGTTTGGCCCAGTTTGCAATTTCTGCGGAAGATGAACAGGAATAGCGAGAACCAATGAGAGGCTAGCTGCAGGTGTCTGGACGGGCAAATTTAACTCTCATTTCCCACCAGGAAGAGGAATTAACCAAAGGCTCAGCATGCCGGGCCGGAACCAGATTAGGGACTGAAGCCATCCTGCGGTGTTGCGGCCAGCTCAAAAGAAAGCGAGTTGAAGAAAGGAGCTCAGGGGCACTGTAATTCACAAACCTGCAGAGTTATAAATGACAGCTATTGTCCAAAAATAGACTGAAGTAAGGCTGCCAAGAGGACTTGAAAGCGGAGCAGAATTGCAGGAAACCGATTTCAGGAGGTAGACTGGAATTGCATTGAAAGCATACGAAAAGAGGCAGAACGTCCACAATGATGCACTTGGCCAAAAAGGGCGTATGCGTTTTTTCCTGAATATATTCAGGAAAAAACGCATACGCCCTTTTTGGCCAACCAAGCAAGCTTGCAAAGGAAATCTGCACTACAATGAAGTCTCACTTCCCCCCGGTCAAAAGGGCCATCTGAAAAAAGTGTAAAATCCAGAAAGGCAGGACAGGCCATGGAGAACTGGGAGCCTTGTTATGCTGATGGGCGGGATGTAAATTGCCAACAGACACTCAGGAGAAGTGTATGGTGTTTCCTGAAACATCTAAAAAACAAAGCAACAGAGCCTAGGGCACTGCCACTTATGGTCCTATAGCTTAGGGAAATTAAAATCAAAAAGACACAGCCACCCCAAAGTTTGGGACGCCTCTGTTTACAAGAACCTCGTTTACAGTACAAGTTCAACATCGCAGAAAGTGAAAAATGGATAAAGAAGTTGTGGTATTTACTTACAAAGCAATATCACTCAGCAATGAAATCTATGTCATCAGGCCCTTAGCAGCACAATGAGTGGATTCAGGTATGATGATTCTAACTGAAATAAGTCACACAGAAAAAGAAACATCATAAGATATCAGTAATACACGGAATGTAAACTTGGCTACACAGGAACTGAATTACAGAACAGAACAGGGTCTCAAATTTAGAAAACCAACTTATGCTTGCTTAAGGGGAAAGGTGAGTTGGGGTACTGCATAAAACCAGAGACTGAAATGAGCACAGATAAAGTTCCTTAAGCCAAATATGGAATAGACAAGAGCTACTCCTTGCTCAACGAAATGGACTCAACACCGCATATTAAACGCCTAAGAATGTACCTGACTAGTAAGTATCTTAAAACCTATGGATTGCTATGTCTCCGAAAGAGAATCAAGCGTGTGTACAGGGGCATAAACGCAGCAGTGATAGGATTGGAGAGGTTCGGTGAGCAAATGAAGACCCTTTGAAGTCATATTGCATGGTACCCATTCCACGGGTCTCAACTCTCCAGGTTTAAGGTATTCTTCCTTCAGCTAAAACATGCATGTGGAACCCAAGTATGATCAACCATGTGAACGAGAGACGTGTTCAAATATGTCTCAGTTTTCCTCCCCTGGTACTCGGGTGCAACATTCCAGATGCTTTACTAACACTCTCCCCACTTGGAGAGTCAGCGCCTTTAACCTCCTGTTTGGCCCAGTTTGCAATTTCTGCGGAAGATGAACAGGAATAGCGAGAACCAATGAGAGGCTAGCTGGAGGTGTCTGGACGGGCAAATTTAACTCTCATTTCCCACCAGGAAGAGGAAATAACCAGAGGCTCAGCGTGCCATGCCGGAACCAGATTAGGGCCTGAAGCAATCCTGCGGTGTTGCGGCCAGGTCACAAGAAAGCGAGTTGAAGAAAGGAGCTCAGGGGCACTGTAATTCACAAACCTGCAGACTTATAAATGAGAGCTATCGTCCAAAAATAGACTGAAGTAAGGCTGCCAAGAGGACTTGAAAGCGGGGCAGAATTGCAGGAAACCGATTTCAGGAGGTAGACTGGAATTGCATTGAAAGCATAGGAAAAGAGGCAGAACGTCCACAATGATGCACTTGGCCAAAAAGGGCGTATGCGTTTTTTCCTGAATATATTCAGGAAAAAACGCATACGCCCTTTTTGGCCAACCAAGCAAGCTTGCAAAGGAAATCTGCACTACAATGAAGTCTCACTTCCTCCCGGTCAAAAGGGCCATCTGAAAAAAGTGTAAAATCCAGAAAGGCAGGACAGGCCATGGAGAACTGGGAGCCTTGTTATGCTGATGGGCGGGATGTAAATTGCCAACAGACACTCGGGAGTAGTGTATGGTGTTTCCTGAAACATCTAAAAAACAAAGCAACAGAGCCTAGGGCACTTCCACTTATGGTCCTATAGTTTAGGGAAATTAAAATCAAAAAGACACAGCCACCCCAAAGTTTGGGACGCCTCTGTTTACAAGAACCTCGTTTACCGTACAAGTTCAATATCACAGAAAGTGAAAAATGGATAAAGAACTTGTGGTACTTACGTACAATGCAGTATCACTCAGCAATGAAATCTATGTCATCTGGCCCGTAGCAGCATAATGAGTAGATTCAGGTACGATGATTCTAACTGAAATAAGTCACACAGAAAAAGAAACATCATAAGATATCAGTAATACACGGAATGTAAACTTGGCTACACAGGAACTGAATTACAGAACAGAACAGGTTCTCAAATTTAGAAAACCAACTTATGCTTGCTTAAGGGGAAAGGTGAGTTGGGGTGCTGCATAAAACCAGAGATTGAAATGAGCACAGATAAAGTTCCTTAAGCCAAATATGGAATAGACAAGAGCTACTCCTTGCTCAACGAAATGGACTCAACACCGCATATTAAACGCCTAAGAATGTACCTGACTAGTAAGTATCTTAAAACCTATGGATTGCTATGTCTCCGAAAGAGAATCAAGCATGTGTACAGGGGCATAAACGCAGCAGTGATAGGACTGGAGAGGTTCGGTGAGCAAATGAAGACCCTTTGAAGTCATATTGCATGGTACCCAACCACGGGTTTCAACTACCCAGGTTTTAGGTATTCTTCCTTCAGCTAAAACATGCATGTGGAACCCAGAGTATGATCAACCATGTGATCAGGAGATGTGTTCAAATATGTCTCAGTTTTCCTCCCCTGGTACTCGGGTGCAACATTCCAGACGCTTTACTAACACTCTCCCAACTTGGAGAGTCAGCGCCTTTAACCTCCTGTTTGGCACAGTTTGCAATTTCTGCGGAAGATGAACAGGAATAGCGAGAACCAATGAGAGGCTAGCTGGAGGTGTCTGGACGGGCAAATTTAACTCTCATTTCCCACCAGGAAGAGGAAATAACCAAAGGCTCAGTTTGCCGTACCGGAACCAGATTAGGGCCTGAAGCCATCCTGCGGTGTTGCGGCCAGCTCAAAAGAAAGCGAGTTGAAGAAAGGAGCTCAGGGGCACTGTAATTCACAAACCTGCAGAGTTATAAATGACAGCTATCGTCCAAAAATATACTGAAGTTAGGCTGCCAAGAGGACTTGAAAGCGGGGCAGAATTGCAGGAAACCGATTTCAGGAGGTAGACTGGAATTGCATTGAAAGCATAGGAAAAGAGGCAGAACGTCCACAATGATGCACTTGGCCAAAAAGGGCGTATGCGTTTTTTCCTGAATATATTCAGGAAAAAACGCATACGCCCTTTTTGGCCAACCAAGCAAGCTTGCAAAGGAAATCTGCACTACAATGAAGTCTCACTTCCCCCCGGTCAAAAGGGCCATCTGAAAAAAGTGTAAAATCCAGAAAGGTAGGACAGGCCATGGAGAACTGGGAGCCTTGTTATGCTGATGGGCGGGATGTAAATTGCCAACAGACACTCGGGAGTAGTGTATGGTGTTTCCTGAAACATCTAAAAAACAAAGCAACAGAGCCTAGGGCACTTCCACTTATGGTCCTATAGTTTAGGGAAATTAAAATCAAAAAGACACAGCCACCCCAAAGTTTGGGACGCCTCTGTTTACAAGAACCTCGTTTACCGTACAAGTTCAATATCACAGAAAGTGAAAAATGGATAAAGAACTTGTGGTACTTACGTACAATGCAGTATCACTCAGCAATGAAATCTATGTCATCTGGCCCGTAGCAGCATAATGAGTAGATTCAGGTACGATGATTCTAACTGAAATAAGTCACACAGAAAAAGAAACATCATAAGATATCAGTAATACACGGAATGTAAACTTGGCTACACAGGAACTGAATTACAGAACAGAACAGGTTCTCAAATTTAGAAAACCAACTTATGCTTGCTTAAGGGGAAAGGTGAGTTGGGGTGCTGCATAAAACCAGAGATTGAAATGAGCACAGATAAAGTTCCTTAAGCCAAATATGGAATAGACAAGAGCTACTCCTTGCTCAACGAAATGGACTCAACACCGCATATTAAACGCCTAAGAATGTACCTGACTAGTAAGTATCTTAAAACCTATGGATTGCTATGTCTCCGAAAGAGAATCAAGCATGTGTACAGGGGCATAAACGCAGCAGTGATAGGACTGGAGAGGTTCGGTGAGCAAATGAAGACACTTTGAAGTCATATTGCATGGTACCCAACCACGGGTTTCAACTACCCAGGTTTTAGGTATTCTTCCTTCAGCTAAAACATGCATGTGGAACCCAGAGTATGATCAACCATGTGATCAGGAGATGTGTTCAAATATGTCTCAGTTTTCCTCCCCTGGTACTCGGGTGCAACATTCCAGACGCTTTACTAACACTCTCCCAACTTGGAGAGTCAGCGCCTTTAACCTCCTGTTTGGCACAGTTTGCAATTTCTGCGGAAGATGAACAGGAATAGCGAGAACCAATGAGAGGCTAGCTGGAGGTGTCTGGACGGGCAAATTTAACTCTCATTTCCCACCAGGAAGAGGAAATAACCAAAGGCTCAGTTTGCCGTACCGGAACCAGATTAGGGCCTGAAGCCATCCTGTGGTGTTGCGGCCAGCTCAAAAGAAAGCGAGTTGAAGAAAGGAGCTCAGGGGCACTGTAATTCACAAACCTGCAGAGTTATAAATGACAGCTATCGTCCAAAAATATACTGAAGTTAGGCTGCCAAGAGGACTTGAAAGCGGGGCAGAATTGCAGGAAACCGATTTCAGGAGGTAGACTGGAATTGCATTGAAAGCATAGGAAAAGAGGCAGAACGTCCACAATGATGCACTTGGCCAAAAAGGGCGTATGCGTTTTTTCCTCAATATATTCAGGAAAAAACGCATACGCGCTTTTTGGCCAACCAAGCAAGCTTGCAAAGGAAATCTGCACTACAATGAAGTCTCACTTCCTCCCGGTCAAAAGGGCCATCTGAAAAAAGTGTAAAATCCAGAAAGGCAGGACAGGCCATGGAGAACTGGGAGCCTTGTTATGCTGATGGGCGGGATGTAAATTGCCAACAGACACTCGGGAGTAGTGTATGGTGTTTCCTGAAACATCTAAAAAACAAAGCAACAGAGCCTAGGGCACTTCCACTTATGGTCCTATAGTTTAGGGAAATTAAAATCAAAAAGACACAGCCACCCCAAAGTTTGGGACGCCTCTGTTTACAAGAACCTCGTTTACCGTACAAGTTCAATATCACAGAAAGTGAAAAATGGATAAAGAACTTGTGGTACTTACGTACAATGCAGTATCACTCAGCAATGAAATCTATGTCATCTGGCCCGTAGCAGCATAATGAGTAGATTCAGGTACGATGATTCTAACTGAAATAAGTCACACAGAAAAAGAAACATCATAAGATATCAGTAATACACGGAATGGAAACTTGGCTACACAGGAACTGAATTACAGAACAGAACAGGTTCTCAAATTTAGAAAACCAACTTATGCTTGCTTAAGGGGAAAGGTGAGTTGGGGTGCTGCATAAAACCAGAGATTGAAATGAGCACAGATAAAGTTCCTTAAGCCAAATATGGAATAGACAAGAGCTACTCCTTGCTCAACGAAATGGACTCAACACCGCATATTAAACGCCTAAGAATGTACCTGACTAGTAAGTATCTTAAAACCTATGGATTGCTATGTCTCCGAAAGAGAATCAAGCATGTGTACAGGGGCATAAACGCAGCAGTGATAGGATTGGAGAGGTTCGGTGAGCAAATGAAGACCCTTTGAAGTCATATTGCATGGTACCCAACCACGGGTTTCAACTACCCAGGTTTTAGGTATTCTTCCTTCAGCTAAAACATGCATGTGGAACCCAGAGTATGATCAACCATGTGATCGGGAGATGTGTTCAAATATGTCTCAGTTTTCCTCCCCTGGTACTCGGGTGCAACATTCCAGACGCTTTACTAACACTCTCCCAACTTGGAGAGTCAGCGCCTTTAACCTCCTGTTTGGCACAGTTTGCAATTTCTGCGGAAGATGAACAGGAATAGCGAGAACCAATGAGAGGCTAGCTGGAGGTGTCTGGACGGGCAAATTTAACTCTCATTTCCCACCAGGAAGAGGAAATAACCAAAGGCTCAGTTTGCCGTACCGGAACCAGATTAGGGCCTGAAGCCATCCTGCGGTGTTGCGGCCAGCTCAAAAGAAAGCGAGTTGAAGAAAGGAGCTCAGGGGCACTGTAATTCACAAACCTGCAGAGTTATAAATGACAGCTATCGTCCAAAAATATACTGAAGTTAGGCTGCCAAGAGGACTTGAAAGCGGGGCAGAATTGCAGGAAACCGATTTCAGGAGGTAGACTGGAATTGCATTGAAAGCATAGGAAAAGAGGCAGAACGTCCACAATGATGCACTTGGCCAAAAAGGGCGTATGCATTTTTTCCTCAATATACTCAGGAAAAAACGCATACGCCCTTTTTGGCCAACCAAGCAAGCTTGCAAAGGAAATCTGCACTACAATGAAGTCTCACTTCCCCCCGGTCAAAAGGGCCATCTGAAAAAAGTGTAAAATCCAGAAAGGCAGGACAGGCCATGGAGAACTGGGAGCCTTGTTATGCTGATGGGCGGGATGTAAATTGCCAACAACCACTCGGGAGAAGTGTATGGTGTTTCCTGAAACATCTAAAAAACAAAGCAACAGAACCTAGGGCACTTCCACTTATGGTCCTATAGCTTAGGGAAATTAAAATCAAAAAGACACAGCCACCCCAAAGTTTGGGACGGCTCTGTTTACAAGAACCTCGTTTACAGTACAAGTTCAACATCGCAAAAAGTGAAAAATGGAGAAAGAAGTTGTGGTATTTACTTACAAAGCAATATCACTCAGCAATGAAATCTGTGTCATCAGGCCCTTAGCAGCACAATGAGTGGATTCAGGTATGATGATTCTAACTGAAATAAGTCACACAGAAAAAGAAACATCATAAGATATCAGTAATACACGGAATGTAAACTTGGCTACACAGGAACTGAATTACAGAACAGAACAGGGACTCAAATTTAGAAAACCAACTTATGCTTGCTTAAGGGGAAAGGTGAGTTGGGGTGCTGCATAAAACCAGAGATTGAAATGAGCACAGATAAAGTTCCTTAAGCCAAATATGAAATAGACAAGAGCTACTCCTTGCTCACGAAATGGACTCAACACCCCATATTAAACGCCTAAGAATGTACCTGACTAGTAAGTATCTTAAAACCTATGGATTGCTATGTCTCCGAAAGAGAATCAAGCATGTGTACAGGGGCATAAACGCAGCAGTGATAGGATTGGAGAGGTTCGGTGAGCAAATGAAGACCCTTTGAAGTCATATTGCATGGTACCCATTCCACGGGTTTCAACTACCCAGGTTTTAGGTATTCTTCCTTCAGCTAAAACATGCATGTGGAACCCAGAGTATGATCAACCATGTGATCCGGAGACGTGTTCAAATATGTCTCAGTTTTCGTACCCTGGTACTCGGGTGCAACATTCCAGATGCTTTACTAACACTCTCCCGTCTTGGAGAATCAGTCCCTTTAACCTCCTGTTTGGCCCAGTTTGCAATTTCTGTGGAAGATGAACAGGAATAGCGAGAACCAATGAGAGACTAGCTGGAGGTGTCTGGATGGGCAAATTTAACTCTCATTTCCCACCAGGAAGAGGAATTAACCAAAGGCTCAGCGTGCCGGGCCGGACCCAGATTAGGGCCTGAAGCCATCCTGCGGTGTTGCGGCCAGGTCACAAGAAAGCGAGTTGAAGAAAGGAGCTCAGGGGCACTGTAATTCACAAACCTGCAGACTTATAAATGAGAGCTATCGTCCAAAAATAGACTGAAGTAAGGCTGCCAAGAGGACTTGAAAGCGGGGCAGAATTGCAGGAAACCGATTTCAGGAGGTAGACTGGAATTGCATTGAAAGCATAGGAAAAGAGGCAGAACGTCCACAATGATGCACTTGGCCAAAAAGGGCGTATGCGTTTTTTCCTGAATATATTCAGGAAAAAACGCATACGCCCTTTTTGGCCAACCAAGCAAGCTTGCAAAGGAAATCTGCACTACAATGAAGTCTCACTTCCCCCCGGTCAAAAGGGACATCTGAAAAAAGTGTAAAATCCAGAAAGGCAGGACAGGCCATGGAGAACTGGGAGCCTTGTTATGCTGATGGGCGGGATGTAAATTACCAACAGACACTCAGGAGAAGTGTATGGTGTTTCCTGAAACATCTAAAAAACAAAGCAACAGAGCCTAGGGCACTGCCACTTATGGTCCTATAGCTTAGGGAAATTAAAATCAAAAAGACACAGCCACCCCAAAGTTTGGGACGCCTCTGTTTACAAGAACCTCGTTTACAGTACAAGTTCAACATCGCAGAAAGTGAAAAATGGATAAAGAATTTGTGGTATTTACTTACAAAGCAATATCACTCAGCAATGAAATCTGTGTCATCAGGCCCTTAGCAGCACAATGAGTGGATTCAGGTATGATGATTCTAACTGAAATAAGTCACACAGAAAAAGAAACATCATAAGATATCAGTAATACACGGAATGTAAACTTGGCTACACAGGAACTGAATTACAGAACAGAACAGGGACTCAAATTTAGAAAACCAACTTATGCTTGCTTAAGGGTAAAGGTGAGTTGGGGTGCTGCATAAAACCAGAGATTGAAATGAGCACAGATAAAGTTCCTTAAGCCAAATATGGAATAGACAAGAGCTACTCCTTGCTCAACGAAATGGACTCAAAACCCCATATTAAACGCCTAAGAATGTACCTGACTAGTAAGTATCTTAAAACCTATGGATTGCTATGTCTCCGAAAGAGAATCAAGCGTGTGTACAGGGGCATAAATGCAGCAGTGATAGGATTGGAGAGGTTCGGTGAGCAAATGAAGACCCTTTGAAGTCATATTGCATGGTACCCATTCCACGGGTCTCAACTCTCCAGGTTTAAGGTATTCTTCCTTCAGCTAAAACATGCATGTGGAACCCAGAGTATGATCAACCATGTTATCGGGAGACGTGTTCAAATATGTCTCAGTTTTCCTACCCTGGTACTCGGGTGCAACATTCCAGACGCTTTACTAACACTCTCCCGACTTGGAGAGTCAGTCCCTTTAACCTCCTGTTTGGCCCAGTTTGCAATTTCTGTGGAAGATGAACAGGAATAGCGAGAACCAATGAGAGACTAGCTGGAGGTGTCTGGATGGGCAAATTTAACTCTCATTTCCCACCAGGAAGAGGAATTAACCAAAGGCTCAGCGTGCCGGGCCGGACCCAGCTTAGGGCCTGAAGCCATCCTGCGGTGTTGCGGCCAGCTCACAAGAAAGCGAGTTGAAGAAAGGAGCTCAGGGGCACTGTAATTCACAAACCTGCAGACTTATAAATGAGAGCTATCGTCCAAAAATAGACTGAAGTAAGGCTGCCAAGAGGACTTGAAAGCGGGGCAGAATTGCAGGAAACCGATTTCAGGAGGTAGACTGGAATTGCATTGAAAGCATAGGAAAAGAGGCAGAACGTCCACAATGATGCACTTGGCCAAAAAGGGCGTATGCGTTTTTTCCTGAATATATTCAGGAAAAAACGCATACGCCCTTTTTGGCCAACCAAGCAAGCTTGCAAAGGAAATCTGCACTACAATGAAGTCTCACTTCCCCCCGGTCAAAAGGGCCATCTGAAAAAAGTGTAAAATCCAGAAAGGCAGGACAGGCCATGGAGAACTGGGAGCCTTGTTATGCTGATGGGCGGGATGGAAATTGCCAACAACCACTCGGGAGAAGTGTATGGTGTTTCCTGAAACATCTAAAAAACAAAGCAACAGAGGCTAGGGCACTTCCACTTATGGTCCTATAGCTTAGGGAAATTAAAATCAAAAAGACACAGCCACCCCAAAGTTTGGGACGCCTCTGTTTACAAGAACTTCGTTTACAGTACAAGTTCAACATCGCAGAAAGTGAAAAATGGATAAAGAAGTTGTGGTATTTACTTAAAAAGCAATATCACTCAGCAATGAAATCTATGTCATCAGGCCCTTAGCAGCACAATGAGTGGATTCAGGTATGATGATTCTAACTGAAATAAGTCACACAGAAAAAGAAACATCATAAGATATCAGTAATACACGGAATGTAAACTTGGCTACACAGGAACTGAATTACAGAACAGAACAGGGTCTCAAATTTAGAAAACCAACTTATGCTTGCTTAAGGGGAAAGGTGAGTTGGGGTGCTGCATAAAACCAGAGATTGAAATGAGCACAGATAAAGTTCCTTAAGCCAAATATGGAATAGACAAGAGCTACTCCTTGCTCAACGAAATGGACTCAACACTGCATATTAAACGCCTAAGAATGTACCTGACTAGTAAGTATCTTAAAACCTATGGATTGCTATGTCTCCGAAAGAGAATCAAGCATGTGTACAGGGGCATAAACGCAGCAGTGATAGGATTAGAGAGGTTCGTGAGCAAATGAAGACCCTTTGAAGTCATATTGCATGGTAACCATTCCACGGGTTTCAACTACCCAGGTTTAAGGTATTCTTCCTTCAGCTAAAACATGCATGTGGAACCTAGAGTATGATCAACCATGTGATCGGGAGACGTGTTCAAATATGTCTCAGTTTTCGTACCCTGGTACTCGGGTGCAACATTCCAGACGCTTTACTAACACTCTCCCCACTTGGAGAGTCAGTCCCTTTAACCTCCTGTTTGGCCTAGTTTGCAATTTCTGTGGAAGATGAACAGGAATAGCGAGAACCAATGAGAGACTAGCTGGAGGTGTCTGGATGGGCAAATTTAACTCTCATTTCCCACCAGGAAGAGGAATTAACCAAAGGCTCAGCGTGCCGTGCCGGAACCAGATTAGGGCCTGAAGACATCCTGCGGTGTTGCGGACAGGTCACAAGAAAGCGAGTTGAAGAAAGGAGCTCAGGGGCACTGTAAGTCACAAACCTGCAGAGTTATAAATGACAGCTATCGTCCAAAAATGGACTGAAGTAAGGCTGCCAAGAGGACTTGAAAGCGGGGCAGAATTGCAGGAAACCGATTTCAGGAGGTAGACTGGAATTGCATTGAAAGCATAGGAAAAGAGGCAGAATGTCCACAATGATGCACTTGGCCAAAAAGGGCGTATGCGTTTTTTCCTGAATATATTCAGGAAAAAACGCATACGCCCTTTTTGGCCAACCAAGCAAGCTTGCAAAGGAAATCTGCACTACAATGAAGTCTCACTTCCCCCCGGTCAAAAGGGCCATCTGAAAAAAGTGTAAAATCCAGAAAGGCAGGACAGGCCATGGAGAACTGGGAGCCTTGTTATGCTGATGGGCGGGATGTAAATTGCCAACAACCACTTGGGAGAAGTGTATGGTGTTTCCTGAAACATCTAAAAACAAAGCAACAGAGGCTAGGGCACTTCCACTTATGGTCCTATAGCTTAGGGAAATTAAAATCAAAAAGACACAGCCACCCCAAAGTTTGGGACGCCTCTGTTTACAAGAACCTCGTTTAACGTATAAGTTCAATATCACAGAAAGTGAAAAATGGATAAAGAACTTGTGGTACTTACGTACAATGCAGTATCACTCAGCAATGAAATCTATGTCATCAGGCCCGTAGCAGCATCATGAGTTGATTCAGGTACGATGATTCTAACTGAAATAAGTCACACAGAAAAAGAAACATCATAAGATATCACTAATACACGGAATGTAAACTTGGCTACACAGGAACTGAATTCCAAAACAGAACAGGTTCTCAAATTTAGAAAACCAACTTATGCTTGCTTAAGGGGAAAGGTGAGTTGGATTGCTGCATAAAACCAGAGATTGAAATGAGCACAGATAAAGTTCCTTAAGCCAAATATGGAATAGACAAGAGCTACTCCTTGCTCAACGAAATGGACTCAACACCGCATATTAAACGCCTAAGAATGTACCTGACTAGTAAGTATCTTAAAACCTATGGATTGCTATGTCTCCGAAAGAGAATCAAGCATGTGTACAGGGGCATAAACGCAGCAGTGATAGAATTGGAGATGTTCGGTGAGCAAATGAAGACCCTGTGAAGTCATATTGCATGGTACCCATTACACGGGTCTCAACTCTCCAGGTTTAAGGTATTCTTCCTTCAGCTAAAACATGCATGTGGAACCCAGAGTATGATCAACCATGTGAACGGGAGACGTGTTCAAATATGTCTCAGTTTTCCTCCCCTGGTACTCGGGTGCAACATTCCAGACGCTTTACTAACACTCTCCCCACTTGGAGAGTAAGCGCCTTTAACCTCCTGTTTGGCCCAGTTTGCAATATCTGCGGAAGATGAACAGGAATAGCGAGAACCAATGAGAGGCTAGCTGGAGGTGTCTGGACGGGCAAATTTAACTCTCATTTCCCACCAGGAAGAGGAAATAACCAAAGGCTCAGCGTGCCGTACCGGAACCAGATTAGGGCCTGAAGCCATCCTGCAGTGTTGCGGCCAGGTCACAAGAAAGCGAGTTGAAGAAAGGAGCTCAGGGGCACTGTAATTCACAAACCTGCAGAGTTATAAATGACAGCTATCGTCCAAAAATAGACTGAAGTAAGGCTGCCAAGAGGACTTGAAAGCGGGGCAGAATTGCAGGAAACCGATTTCAGGAGGTAGACTGGAATTGCATTGAAAGCATAGGAAAAGAGGCAGAACGTCCACAATGATGCACTTGGCCAAAAAGGGCGTATGCGTTTTTTCCTGAATATATTCAGGAAAAAACGCATACGCCCTTTTTGGCCAACCAAGCAAGCTTGCAAAGGAAATCTGCACTACAATGAAGTCTCACTTCTCCCGGTCAAAAGGGCCATCTGAAAAAAGTGTAAAATCCAGAAAGGCAGGACAGGCCATGGAGAACTGGGAGCCTTGTTATGCTGAAGGGCGGGATGTAAATTGCCAACAGCCACTCTGGAGAAGTGTATGGTGTTTCCTGAAACATCTAAAAAACAAAGCAACAGAGCCTAGGGCACTGCCACTTATGGTCCTATAGCTTAGGGAATTTAAAATCAAAAAGACACAGCCACCCCAAAGTTTCGAATGGCTCTGTTTACAAGAACCTCATTTACAGTACAAGTTCAACATCGCAGAAAGTGAAAAATGTATAATAAAGTTGTGGTATTTACTTACAAAGCAATATCACTCAGCAATGAAATCTGTGTCATCAGGCCCTTAGCAGCACAATGAGTGGATTCAGGTATGATGATTCTAACTGAAATAAGTCACACAGAAAAAGAAACATCATAAGATATCAGTAATACACGGAATGTAAACTTGGCTACACAGGAACTGAATTACAGAACAGAACAGGGTCTCAAATTTAGAAAACCAACTTATGCTTGCTTAAGGGGAAAGGTGAGTTGGGGTGCTGCATAAAACCAGAGATTGAAATGAGCACAGATAAAGTTCCTTAAGCCAAATATGGAATAGACAAGAGCTACTCCTTGCTCAACGAAGTGGACTCAACACCGCATATTAAACGCCTAAGAATGTACCTGACTAGTAAGTATCTTAAAACCTATGGATTGCTATGTCTCCGAATGAGAATCAAGCATGTGTACAGGGGCATAAACGCAGCAGTGATAGGATTGGAGAGGTTCGGTGAGCAAATGAAGACCCTTTGAAGTCATATTGCATGGTACCCATTCCACGGGTTTCAAATACACAGGTTTAAGGTATTCTTCCTTCAGCTAAAACATGCATGTGGAACCCAAGTATGATCAACCATGTGATCGGGAGACGTGTTCAAATATGTCTCAGTTTTCCTCCCCTGGTACTCGGGTGCAACATTCCAGACGCTTTACTAACACTCTCCCGACTTGGAGAGTCAGTCCCTTTAACCTCCTGTTTGGCCCAGTTTGCAATTTCTGTGGAAGATGAACAGGAATAGCGACAACCAATGAGAGACTAGCTGGAGGTGTCTGGACGGGCAAATTTAACTCTCATTTCCCACCAGGAAGAGGAAATAACCAAAGGCTCACCATGCCGTGCCGCAAACAGATTAGGGCCTGAAGCCATCCTGCGGTGTTGCGGCCAGGTCACAAGAAAGCGAGTTGAAGAAAGGAGCTCAGGGGCACTGTAATTCACAAACCTGCAGAGTTATAAATGACAGCTATCGTCCAAAAATAGACTGAAGTAAGGCTGCCAAGAGGACTTGAAAGCGGGGCAGAATTGCAGGAAACCGATTTCAGGAGGTAGACTGGAATTGCATTGAAAGCATAGGAAAAGAGGCAGAACGTCCACAATGATGCACTTGGCCAAAAAGGGCATATGCGTTTTTTCCTGAATATATTCAGGAAAAAACGCATACGCCCTTTTTGGCCAACCAAGCAAGCTTGCAAAGGAAATCTGCACTACAATGAAGTCTCACTTCCACCCGGTCAAAAGGGCCATCTGAAAAAAGTGTAAAATCCAGAAAGGCAGGACAGGCCATGGAGAACTGGGAGCCTTGTTATGCTGATGGGCGGGATGTAAAATGCCAACAACCACTCGGGAGAAGTGTATGGTGTTTCCTGAAACATCTAAAAAACAAAGCAACAGAACCTAGGGCACTTCCACTTATGGTCCTATAGCTTAGGGAAATTAAAATCAAAAAGACACAGCCACCCCAAAGTTTGGGACGCCTCCGTTTACAAGAACCTCGTTTACCATACAAGTTCAATATCACAGAAAGTGAAAAATGGATAAAAAAGTTGTGGTATTTACTTAAAAAGCAATATCACTCAGCAATGAAATCTGTGTCATCAGGCCCTTAGCAGCACAATGAGTGGATTCAGGTATGATGATTCTAACTGAAATAAGTCACACATAAAATGAAACATCATAAGATATCAGTAATACACGGAATGTAAACTTGGCTACACAGGAACTGAATTACAGAAGAGAACAGGGTCTCAAATTTAGAAAACCAACTTATGCTTGCTTAAGGGTAAAGGTGAGTTGGGGTGCTGCATAAAACCAGAGATTGAAATGAGCACAGATAAAGTTCCTTAAGTTAAATATGGAATAGACAAGAGCTACTCCTTGCTCAACGAAATGGACTCAACACCGCATATTAAACGCCTAAGAATGTACCTGACTAGTAAGTATCTTACAACCTATGGATTGCTATGTCTCCGAAAGAGAATCAAGCATGTGTACAGGGGCATAAACGCAGCAGTGATAGGATTGGAGAGGTTCGGTGAGCAAATGAAGACCCTTTGAAGTCATATTGCATGGTACCCATTCCACGGGTTTCAAATACCCAGGTTTAAGGTATTCTTCCTTCAGCTAAAACATGCATGTGGAACCCAACTATGATCAACCATGTGAACGGGAGACGTGTTCAAATATGTCTCAGTTTTCCTTCCCTGGTACTCGGGTGCAACATTCCAGACGCTTTACTAACACTCTCCCGACTTGGAGAGTCAGTCCCTTTAAGCTCCTGTTTGGCCCAGTTTGCAATTTCTGTGGAAGATGAACAGGAATAGCGAGAACCAATGAGAGACTAGCTGGAGGTGTCTGGATGGGCAAATTTAACTCTCATTTCCCACCAGGAAGAGGAATTAACCAAAGGCTCAGCGTGCCGTGCCAGAACCAGATTAGGGCCTTAAGACATCCTGCGGTGTTGCGGCCAGGTCACAAGAAAGCGAGTTGAAGAAAGGAGCTCAGGGGCACTGTAATTCACAAACCTGCAGAGTTATAAATGACAGCTATTGTCCAAAAATACACTGAAGTAAGGCTGCCAAGAGGACTTGAAAGCGGGGCAGAATTGCAGGAAACCGATTTCAGGAGGTAGACTGGAATTGCATTGAAAGCATAGGAAAAGAGGCAGAACGTCCACAATGATGCACTTGGCCAAAAAGGGCGTATGCGTTTTTTCCTGAATATATTCAGGAAAAAACGCATACGCCCTTTTTGGCCAACCAAGCAGGCTTGCAAAGGAAATCTGCACTACAATGAAGTCTCACTTCTCCCCGGTCAAAAGGGCCATCTGAAAAAAGTGTAAAATCCAGAAAGGCAACAGGCCATTGAGAACTGGGAGCCTTGTTATGCTGATGGGCGGGATGTAAATTGCCAACAGACACTCAGGAAAAGTGTATGGTGTTTCCTGAAACATCTAAAAAACAAAGCAACAGAGCCTAGGGCACTTCCACTTATGGTCCTATAGCTTAGGGAAATTAAAATCAAAAAGACACAGCCACCCCAAAGTTTGGGACGCCTCCGTTTACAAGAACCTCGTTTACCGTACAAGTTCAATATCACAGAAAGTGAAAAATGGATAAAGAACTTGTGGTACTTACGTACAATGCAGTATCACTCAGCAATGAAATCTATGCCATCAGGCCCGTAGCAGCATAATGAGTGGATTCAGGTACGATGATTCTAACTGAAATAAGTCACACAGAAAAAGAAACATCATAAGATATCACTAATACACGGAATGTAAACTTGGCTACACAGGAACTGCATTCCAAAACAGAACAGGGTCTCAAATTTAGAAAACCAACTTATGCTTGCTTAAGGGGAAAGGTGAGTTGGGGTGCTGCATAAAACCAGAGATTGAAATGAGAACAGATAAAGTTCCTTAAGCCAAATATGGAATAGACAAGAGCTACTCCTTGCTCAACAAAATGAACTCAAAACCCCATATTAAACGCCTAAGAATGTACCTGACTAGTTAGTATCTTAAAACCTATGGATTGCTATGTCTCCAAAAGAGAATCAAGCGTGTGTACAGGGGCATAAACGCAGCAGTGATAGGATTGGAGAGGTTTGGTGAGCAAATGAAGACCCTTTGAAGTCATATTGCATGGTACCCATTACACGGGTCTCAACTCTCCAGGTTTAAGGTATTCTTCCTTCAGCTAAAACATGCATGTGGAACCCAGAGTATGATCAACCATGTGAACGGGAGACGTGTTCAAATATGTCTCAGTTTTCGTACCCTGGTACTCGGGTGCAACATTCCAGACGCTTTACTAACACTCTCCCGACTTGGAGAGTCAGTCCCTTTAACCTCCTGTTTGGCCCAGTTTGCAATTTCTGCGGAAGATGAACAGGAATAGCGAGAACCAATGAGAGGCTAGCTGGAGGTGTCTGGACGGGCAAATTTAACTCTCATTTCCCACCAGGAAGAGGAATTAACCAAAGGCTCAGCATGCCGGGCCCGAACCAGATTAGGGCCTGAAGCCATCCTGCAGTGTTGCGGCCAGGTCACAAGAAAGCGAGTTGAAGAAAGGAGCTCAGGGGCACTGTAATTCACAAACCTGCAGAGTTATAAATGAGAGCTATCGTCCAAAAATAGACTGAAGTAAGGCTGCCAAGAGGACTTGAAAGCGGGGCAGAATTGCAGGAAACCGATTTCAGGAGGTAGACTGGAATTGCATTGAAAGCATAGGAAAAGAGGCAGAACGTCCACAATGATGCACTTGGCCAAAAAGGGCGTATGCGTTTTTTCCTGAATATATTCAGGAAAAAACGCATACGCCCTTTTTGGCCAACCAAGCAAGCTTGCAAAGGAAATCTGCACTACAATGAAGTCTCACTTCCCCCCGGTCAAAAGGGACATCTGAAAAAAGTGTAAAATCCAGAAAGGCAACAGGCATTGAGAACTGGGAGCCTTGTTATGCTGATGGGCGGGATGTAAATTGCCAACAGACACTCGGGAGAAGTGTATGGTGTTTCCTGAAACATCTAAAAAACAAAGCAACAGAGCATAGGGCACTTCCACTTATGGTCCTATAGCTTCGGGAAATTAAAATCAAAAAGACACAGCCACCCCAAAGTTTGGGACGCCTCTGTTTACAAGAACCTCGTTTACCGTACAAGTTCAATATCACAGAAAGTGAAAAATGGATAAAGAACTTGTGGAACTTACGTACAATGCAGTATCACTCAGCAATGAAATCTATGTCATCAGGCCCGTAGCAGCATAATGAGTGGATTCAGGTACAATGATTCTAACTGAAATAAGTCACACAGAAAAAGAAACATCATAAGATATCACTAATACACGGAATGTAAACTTGGCTACACAGGAACTGCATTCCAAAACAGAACAGGGTCTCAAATTTAGAAAACCAACTTATGCTTGCATAAGGGGAAAGGTGAGTTGGGGTGCTGCATAAAACCAGAGATTGAAATGAGCACAGATAAAGTTCCTTAAGCCAAATATGGAATAGACAAGAGCTACTCCTTGCTCAACGAAATGGACTCAACACCGCATATTAAACGCCTAAGAATGTACCTGACTAGTAAGTATCATAAAACCTATAGATTGCTATGTCTCCGAAACAGAATCAAGCATGTGTACAGGGGCATAAACGCAGCAGTGATAGGATTGGAGAGGTTCGGTGAGCAAATGAAGACCCTTTGAAGTCATATTGCATGGTACCCATTCCACGGGTTTCAAATACCCAGGTTTAAGGTATTCTTCCTTCAGCTAAAACATGCATGTGGAACCTAGAGTATGATCAACCATGTGATTGGGAGACGTGTTCAAATATGTCTCAGTTTTCGTACCCTGGTCCTCGGGTGCAACATTCCAGACGCTTTACTAACACTCTCCCGACTTGGAGAGTCAGTCCCTTTAACCTCCGGTTTGGCCCAGTTTGCAATTTCTGCGGAAGATGAACAGGAATAGCGAGAACCAATGAGAGGCTAGCTGGAGGTGTCTGGACGGGCAAATTAAACTCTCATTTCCCACCAGGAAGAGGAAATAACCAAAGGCTCAGCGTGCCGTACCGGAACCAGATTAGGGCCTGAAGCCATCCTGCGGTGTTGCGGCCAGCTCAAAAGAAAGCAAGTTGAAGAAAGGAGCTCAGGGGCACTGTAATTCACAAACCTGCAGAGTTATAAATGACAGCTATCGTCCAAAAATAGACTGAAGTAAGGCTGCCAAGAGGACTTGAAAGCGGGGCAGAATTGCAGGAAACCGATTTCAGGAGGTAGACTGGAATTGCATTGAAAGCATAGGAAAAGAGGCAGAACGTCCACAATGATGCACTTCGACAAAAAGGGCGTATGTGTTTTTTCCTGAATATATTCAGGAAAAAACGCATATGCCCTTTTTGGCCAACCAAGCAAGCTTGCAAAGGAAATCTGCACTACAATGAAGTCTCACTTCCCCCCGGTCAAAAGGGCCATCTGAAAAAAGTGTAAAATCCAGAAAGGCAGGACAGGCCATGGAGAACTGGGAGCCTTGTTATGCTGAAGGGCGGGATGTAAATTGCCAACAAACACTCGGGAGAAGTGTATGGTGTTTCCTGAAACATCTAAAAAACAAAGCAACAGAGCCTAGGGCACTTCCACTTATGGTCCTATAGCTTAGGGAAATTAAAATCAAAAAGACACAGCCACCCCAAAGTTTGGGACGCCTCTGTTTACAAGAACCTCGTTTACCGTACAAGTTCAAGATCACAGAAAGTGAAAAATGGATAAAGAACTTGTGGTACTTACGTATAATGCAGTATCATGCAGCAATGAAATCTATGTCACCAGGCCCGTACCAGCATAATGAGTGGATTGAGGCACGATGATTCTAAGTGAAATAAGTCACACAGAAAAAGAAACATCATAAGGTATCACTAATACACGGAATGTGAACTTGGCTACACATGAACTGAATTACAAAACAGAACAGGGTCTCAAGTTTAGAAAACCAACTTATGCCTGCTTAAGGGGGAAGGTGAGTTGGGGTGCTGCATAAAAGCAGAGTTTGAAATTAGCACAGATACCGTTCCATAAGCCAAATATGTAATAGACAAGATCTACCCCTTGCTCAACGAAATGGATTCAACAATGAGGTATCACCTCACACCTGGTAGAATAGGCATCATTGAAAATCTACAAACAAAAAATGCTGGAAAGGGTGTGGAGAAAAGGAACCCTCTTCCACTATTGTTGGGAATATAAATTGATACAGTCATTATGGAGAACAATATGGAATTTCTTAAGAAACTAACAATAGAATTACCATAGGATACAGCAATCCCAGTACTGGACATATACCCAGACAAAACCATAAATCAAAAAGAGTCATTCACCGCAATGTTCATTGCATCACTATTTACAATATCGAGGTAATGGAAGCAACCTAAATGCCCACAGACAGACGAATGCATAAAGCTGTGGTACATATATAAAATGGAATATTACTAAGCCATGAAAAGGAATGAAATTGGGTCATTTGTAGAGACGTCGATGGATCTAGAGACTGTCATACAGAGTGAAGTAAGTCAGAAAGAGAAAAACAAATCTTGTATATTCATGCATATATGTGGAACCTAGAAAAACTGTACAGATTAACCATTTTGCAAGGCATAAACAGAGCAACAGATGTAGACAACAAACGTATGGACAACAAGGGGGGAAAGCTGTTGGGGGGGTGGTGGTGGGAGGAGTTGAGAGACTGGGATTGGCATGTATACATTTATATGTATAAAATAGATAACCAGTAAGAACCTGCTGTATAAAAATATAAAATAAAATTCAAAATTAAAAAGAAGTAAAATTTAAAAAATAAAACAGAAAAAACAATTATTCCCTGCACATACATGTATTTATATGAATAAATTATTTCCATGCTTATATCTGTAAATACAAAAAAGAGGAATAAAATCTACCTTGAACCAAAAACGAAAAAGAGAAAAAAAACACAGAACCCACCAGTTACACAGAGGAAAACCGTATCAGGGCACTTGCTCCAGTTGTAAACAATTCTGAAGTTGGTCAGTGGTGGGGAATCGTCTCCCATTCAGCCAGCAGCCCCCACGCAACAAGCGTCCTCATTGCAAAGCTGGGGCACCGTGCCGAGGCATCTGTGAGTAAACGTGAGCTGAGCCCCAGGCCAGTTGCTGCTGAACTATTCCCACCCGTCCCAGGTAAAACACCTGAATATATACAAGGACTTGAAAGCCTAGAGGAAGGGCCATAGAGCCACACGAGTGACAGCATGCCGGCCGACTTGGTGCCTGCAGGCCAGCCAGGATGGTCCTGGCCCTGGGTGCTCTTCTGGAAGATTTCCATTTCCCTGCCTGAGATACCCGTCCTGTCCCTGCCCCCACTGCTTTTTTCCTTCCTCACCTCTGCCCAGGGAGAAATTCCAGCAGCAGGTATGGGTGACACATCCTCTTCTTTAGCAGGTGGCAGCCTGGCAACTGCTGCAGAAAGTCCAGCAGAGCCCCACTCACACTGGGCCACCCACAAAGCCGTGGCCTCTCACTCCCTCCCACCAGCCCAGCCCCGAGACTGCTGACAGGGCAGAGAAAATGGCGTCAGGCACGGCTGCAGGGGCTCTTGCTGCCTGGAGTGGTATTTATATTGATCTCAACCCAGGCACACCTGGGGAGGGCTGGCCGGCACGGTAAGGCTGCCCAGGTCAGCCAATCATCACCCCTCAGGGGCTCACAGTTGCAGAAAATGGAACTTGCTGAACCGGCCAGGTCCAAGGAACAGGTGTGGGCTCCTGAGAGTCAGGATAGACAAGGGGCTGCAGCTTTGGCTTGTTTTCTAATCATTTTATCTGGCCCATGAGTGGGAGACAACTTCAAGAAAACCCTCTCCTAATGAGAGGAACCCAGGAGTCAGGGAGAGGAGGGGTGGGTGGTGGTTGGAGACAGAGGCCTGGTGCCCCGGGTGCAGTGGAAGTCTCTGGAAGACCAGGTGGAGGGAGGCCTCACGGAGTGATGCCCAGGGTCACAGACCTGTCGCAGCTGCTGTTTGTTAGTTCAAGTCCTGCTCTGAGGTGCTCTGTGTCAGCTCTGAGCGACAGGTGAGCTGGGGGTGCTCTGCAATGAGGGCTATGTGCACGGTTCCTGTGTGCCCAGCCCTGCCACGGTACCTGCAAGGGTAGCTCTGTATCCTGGGAGGGGCCTGACCACGAGAGCCCCGTGGGCTGGGGTGGGGGTGGGGGTGGGGTACCTGCCCAGGTGAGCTCCATATTCTGGGATTGGTCTGACCACGAGAGCCCCATGGGCTGCTGGGGACCTGGTAAAGGATGTCAGGACAGTCAGTGAAGCCACCGAGGATATACCTCCAGTTGCTCCTAATTCCTACACCCTGCTGGTCATTCTACCAACCACCAGGACATGGTATTCTGTATTAGTCTTCAATGATGCCTTCTTTTGTATTCCATTAGTCCCAGAGTCACAAGAAATTTTGGCTTGTGAGTGGCAGGACTCCACATACAACTAAAACAATACTTCCGGGCCGTCTGGCCCCAAGGGTGCAAAAATTCCCACACCATCTTTGGGGAAAGCTTAGCTAAAGACCTAAAAGTTCTACCTCTGGAAAAGGAAACCCTCCTTCAATATGCAGACGACATTCTGATCACCAGCCCTACTAAGGAGGCCTCTGAACTACCAAGCCAATAAAGGATAGAAGTTGTCCAAGAAAAAGCTCAAATATCACAGACTGCGGTGACCTGCCTGGGCTTCATTCTCACAGAAGGTCAGAGAAGCCCATCCCAGGAAAGGGAAGAAACCATTTTCAGCCTTACCCCTTTCTAAAACTAGAAGACAGCTTAGGGGTTCCTGGGGAGGCCAGGGTTTGCTGCTTCTGGATCCCTAACCACAGTCTACTAGCTGGGCCTCTATATGAAACACTGAAAGGAAAAGATGATGATCCTTTTGAATAGAATCCAGAAGTGGCCTTTCAAGAATGGAAAGAGCAGTCAATTCAGACCCTTGCCCTGGAACTCCCTAATTTAGCTAAACCCTTTGACCTTTACATTCCCGGTGAAAGGTGAATCGCCATTGGAGAATTAGTGCAAAAACTGGGACCACTTGAAATGGAACAATGCAAGAATGCCATCCAGGTAGGATAAACTACGGTCACTAAGGGGCTTGGCCCACTGCCACATCTGGCCAAGATACTGGCGGTATCTAAAAACCTGGAAATCAGCAGCCCAAAAGGCCACCTCCCTCCTAAGGGAAAAGGACCCCACGTGGTGATCCTAACCACCAACCATGCCCTGAAGTTGCAGGGTTCGCTCCGTGGGCACACCGACCTCGAGTGAGGAGGCCCTCCAACTCCAACATCCAGAGAGATAACCGGGGGCAACAGGGCACCATGACGACTCGTGTGAACATCACTTGACCTGGAGTTTCTCTCATAAAACAACAAGAGTGTGTCCCAAAAGAGTAGACTACTGCTTGCAGGACTTACTGCACCCAGAGGGGAGCTAATAATCTTGGCGGGGGAACAGTATACCACACTGTCACCATAGAAAAGCCTACAGACACCGTGATGATGGTGGCCAATAAGACCGGCTGGACTCCTGTTTACTTCAAAAGGCTGTTGACTCAGTAGCCATCATGGTCCTTGGTCACCACTGACCCTGGACTGTCTGGGAGTTGAGCGGGCAGGGCTCTGACACCTGGTGCTGTTTGTACGTTAATTCAGGGGCCTAATTGAAGAAAGCGCAGACTACTGGTCAGAGCATCTAGGCTGGCAGAGACGGTCAGCCTAAGGTGGCCGAACAAATGTGGGGCGGGGTGAAACCGGCCCCCACAGCGTCTCTGCACATCTCTTTCCTGGACCCTTAAAGGTCATTAGAATCTATAACACTTCCAATGCTGGTGCTCAGGTGGACGAGCAGGGAGGCAGGGGTCCTGGGGACAATCAACGTCACCGGGAGGCTGCTGGGGAGAAGCTCTGACCCTCGCCCCAGGGTATGAGGGCTCCCAACTCAGCACTCAGCAGTTACAGAAGAAGGGTCTGCACCCTCAGCACTCCAAGAATGAGGAACGGGACAAAAGGCAGAGGAGGGGTTTGTCCCCAGCAAAGCCCATTAAAAATCCCTGGGAGATAAAAATAGAATCTGGGCAATAAAGTCAAGTCTAACCTTTTTATCCTTTCTGCTTTGTCTAATTTCACGTGCTCCTAGGGTCCTGCATGCAGAGGTTCCACACCCGGCACTTCAGACCAGATTTCCTAGTGCAGAATGGCTGGGTCGACACCTCAGCTCCTGGGGCCCAGTGCAGACTCCACGATATAGAGCCTGAGCTACAGCCAACCCGGCCCTCGAGAGCTCCGCCGCCTCCCTCCCTCCCACTGACTCTGACAGGATCTCTACACAGCAGCCCAGCCCACAGCCCACGGGGTAGTGCATGCTCTCACCTCTCCATTCTCTGATCAAAATATAAAGTTTCCTTTGCTTGTGAACCAAACTCAGTCTCGATCTGTTGGCCCCAATGACACTGGGCAGGGGGACACTTGTTGGGGTCCACTCTGGAGGATCAGTAACAGAAATTGAGACTATTGTAACCTCAATGAACAGATGTGTGAGCCAAACTGTAGTTAACATAGAACAGTGTATAAGGCTCGGGTAAAATAAGATGTTTTTAACACTTCCATTTGATATTTCCATCACTTTTTATAAGCAAGTTCAGTGAAAAGGTTTGTCTTATTTGTCAGGTCAATATTAGAGAAACGAAGTCATTTCTTTCCAAGGATGTACAGCTAATAATCTTGGTTAAACCTTCAATCTTGTTTTAAATGCTTTTCCATTGAAAATGATACCTCTCTTTCAGCTCCCCCATTTCTGAGAAGTATAAAATCTTATAATTTATTATTACCAAAGGGGAAAGGTGGGAGGAGGGATAAATTAACAGTTTGGAATGAACACATACACACTGCTATGTATAAAATAGATCATCAACAAGGAACTACTGTATAGCACAGGGAACTACACTCAACATTTTGCAATAACCTATAAGGGGAAATAATCTGAAAAAGAATAGATATTTTTATTGACATCATCTATCAATGACAGTTAAAGTGTAGCCTAAGGGAAGCTGGTGGTGAGTGCTTCTGACCCTGAAGACTTCAATCATCTAAAGTTTGGACTCTGCCTACTTCCCAAGGCCCTTAATGAACATATGTGTAGCCGTAGCTTAAAAACTTCCCCAGTTTGGGTTTCGGGGAGACACTGATTTTGAAAAAGCCCTGGTGTTCTCCTTACATGAATGGGACTCTTCCTACTGCTAAAACATGTCTGTCACAGCCAGAGGATGGTATACCGTCTGATCGGGAAGAGTTTGGAAAAGGCATCTCATCTCCTCATCTCCTGGTGCTCGGGTTCACCCCTCCAGCGTCTTTACTAACAGTCTCCCCACTTGGAGATGTCAGCACTGTCAACATCCTGTTGCGTACAGTTTGGAATTTGTCCAGAGGATGAAGCGGAAGGATGAGGAACAATGAGAGACAAGTCCTAGGTGTTCAGACAGGCACATGTCACTCTAATTTCCAATCAGGAAGACGAATTGACCAAAGGCTAGGGTTGCCCATGGAAACAGTATAGGGCTTGAGGAAATCCCGCTGCTTTGTGGCCAGTTCCCATAAACACGAGTTGAACAATGGAACTCAGGGGCAGTAAAATTCACAAAACTGCAGAGTTGAAAATATCCATCACTGAAAAATGTCTTGAGGAAAGTCAGAGAAAAGGACTTGTAAGCAAGGGAGAATGGCAGGAAAGGGATTTGAGGAGGTAGAAAGGACTCGCCATTAAGCACAAGAAAAGGAGCTGAACATTGCCAACATTGCAGTTGGCCAAAAAGGGTGTATGCGTTCTTTTCTGTATATATTCAAGAAAAGGGCATACACTTTTTTAGCCAACCAAACAGGTGGGCACTGGAAGTCAATACTACAAAAGATATCACTTCGCGTCAGTCAGAAGAGCCATCCTCATAAAGCGTAAACAACAGAAATGCAGGACAGGGCAACGAGAAGAGGGAGCCCTGTGAGACTTATAGTGGAAATGTATATTGCCAACGGCCATTCTGGAGAAGTGTATTGTGTTTACTAAAGCATCTAAAAAATGAGCTACAGAGCATAGGGCACTTGCACTCATGGGCGTATATCTTGGGAAAAACAAAAATCGAGAGGACACAGGCACCCCAATGTTTACCCCCTCTCTGTTTAAAAGATCCTCGACTAGGATATAACTTAAATGTCTCTGGAGGGAAAAAATGGATAGAGATGTGGTACTTAGGTAGAGTGGAATATTATTCAGCCTGGAAATCAATGAAATATGGCCAGTTGTAACAACTCCGGAGGAGTTACGTATGATCATTCTAAGTGACAGAATTCAAAAAGAAAAAGACACATATCATAAGATATCACTTAAAGGTGGAATCCAAAATGGCTACACATGAAATAAATTACAAAACAAAAACATAGTCAAATATGTAGAAAACACGCATAAGGCTGCTAAACGGGAAAGGTGGGGAGGGGTGAGGCATCATCCAGGAGGTTGAAATTAGCAAAGATACCATTCCAAATACCAAACTGATAATCAACAAGGCCTACACGGTAGCTAAAAGAACTGCACTCAGCACACTCAAGTCACCGGAAAAGAATATATACGACTGGTAAGAATCTGAAAAAGAATTTATTGATGTCTCTCTGTACGTGAATCAAGTGGATGTACAGCAGCAAGAAACAGAGCTTTGAAAATCAGCTGTAACCAATATAGTAATAAATTGAAAAAAATAAATGACAGAGAGACAGAGAAAACCTCTTACAACTTTTCCTCAGGGACGGTGATGCAACATGGATTGAACACATCTAGACCCACAGCAGGATGAGACATAAGGCTGGAAACTGTTTGCGCTAAGAGAAATGTGAGGTTGGGTGAGGAAATGCACACCCTTTAAAGTAATACTACCTGGTACCCATTCAATGGGTCCCAAATCTGCAGGTTCAAGGGATCTTCCTACAGCTAAAACATGCATGGAAAACCCAGAGGACTGTACACCATGTGATCGGGAGATGTGTCTAAAATGCACCTCATTTATCCTCTCCTGGTGCTCCTGTTCACCATTCCAGCCACGCTACTTAGAATCTCCCCACTTGGAGAATCAGCACATTTAAACTTCTGTTTCACACATTTTGCAAATTGTGAGGAGGATGAACGGGAAGAGGGGGAACCAATGAGAGAAGAGTTGTAGGGGTTTGGACGGGCACATATCACTCTAATTTCCCATTAAGAATAAGAATTAAAGAAAGGCTCAGCCTGCCTCGCCGGAGCCAAAATAGGGCCTGAAGCAATCCTGCGGGTTTGAGGCCAGCTCACAAAAGAGCAACTTAAAAAATGGAGCTCAGGGTCACTGCAATTCACAAACCTGCAGAGTTATAAATGAAAACTAACGTCCAAAAATATGTTGAGGTAAGGCAAAGAAGAGGATCTGAATGCAAGACAGAATTGCAAGAAACAGATTTCAAGAGATAGATTGGACTCGTCTTTAACGCACATGAAAAGCGGCAGAATTTCGACAATGATGCAGTTGGCCCAAAAGGGCGTATGCGTTTTTTCCTGATTATATCCAGGAAAAAACGCATACGCACTTTATGGGCAACGAAGCAAGCAAGCAATGCAAATGTGCACAACAAAGAAGTCTCACTTCCCACCGGTCAAAAGGGTCATCCTAAAAAATTGTAAAAACCAGAAATGCAGGACAGGCCATGGAGAACAGGGAGCCTTTATACGCTGATGGGCAGTGTGTGAACTGCCGAGAGCCACTCTGGAGAAGTGTATGGTGGTTCCTAAATCATCTAAAAAACAGAGCTACAGAGCATAGGACACTTCCAATCATGGGAGTATATCTAGGGAAGTCTAAAAATCAACAAGACACAAGCACACCACAGTTTAGGGCTACTCTGTTTACAAGAACCTCAACTTCAGTACACCTTAAATATCCCAGGAAAGAGAACAATGGATAAAGAAGATGTGGTACTTATGTACAATGGAATATCTCTTCACCATGAAATCAATGTAATAAGGCTAGTAGAAGGATAAAGAGTGGATTTAGGTCCGATAATACTACTTGAAATAAGTCAAACAGAAAAAGAAACATATCATAAGATATCACTTATAGAGGGAGGGTAAATATGGCTGCACAAGAAATGAATTACAGAACAGAACAGTGTCTCACATTTAGAAAACACACTTATGTCAGCTTAAGGGGAAAGGAGAGGTGGGGTGATGCATAAAACCAGAGTTTGAAATTAGCACAGATACCGTTCAATAAACCAAATAGGTATTAGACAAGATCTACACCTTGCTCAATGAACTGGCCTCAACACACCCTATACACCGCAGAGAAATATATCTGAGGAATAAGAATCTTAAAACCCATGTATTGATATATCTCCATAAGGGAATCAAGTGTGTGCAGAGCGGCACAAACACAGCAGTGAAAAGGAGCTAAACCCCATTATAGAAATAAATTTTAAAAACAAAACGCTGAAACAATGAAAGAGAGAAAAATTCTTACAAAATTCGCTCAGGGGCTGTGATGCAACCTGGATTGACCACATATAAACCCACAGCTGGATAAGACATAAGGCTGGACACTTGGGGCTGACAGGATTGGTGAGCTTTGGTGAGCAACTGCCGAAAGTTTAATGCAATACTTCATGCTACTCATTCCAAGGGTCCCAACACTCCAGGTTGAAGGGAATCTTCCTACAGCTAAACCATGCTTGGGAAACCCAGCAACTGGTATACCATATGATCGGGAAAGGTTTCTAAAACGCACCTCATTTTTCCTCTCCTGGGGCTCCGGATCGACATTCCAGCCGCTTTACTAACAACATCCCCACATGGAGTCAATGCCTTTAAGTTCTGGTATCGCACAGTCTGCAGTTAGTGCAGAGGATGAATGGGAATAGGGGGAACCAGTGAGAAACTAGCTGTAGCGGTTTCAATGGGCACATGTCACTCTAATATCACATCAGTAAGAAGAATTAACCAAAGGCACAGCAAGGTGCCCCAGAAGAAAAATAGGGCTTCAAGGAATCCTGTGGTTATGGGGCAAGACCACAAAAATAAGAGCTAAAAAATGGAGCTAAGGGCCACTGCAATTCAAAAACCTGCAGAGTTATAAAGGCCAACTATTTTTAAAAATATATTGAGGTAAGGCTATGAAGAGGCATTGAAAGCAAGGCAGAATTGCAGGAAACCGATTTCAGGAGGTAGACTGGAATTGCATTGAAAGTATATGAAGAGAGTCAGAAACTCGACAATGATGCACTTGGCCAAAAACGGCGTATGCGTTTTTTCCTGAATATATTCAGGAAAAAACGCATACGCACTTTTTGGCCAACCAAGCAAGCTTGCAAAGGAAATCTGCACTACAATGAAGTCTCACTTCCACCCGGTCAAAAGGGCCATCTGAAAAAAGTGTAAAATCCATAAAGGCACGACAGGCCATGGAGAACTGGGAGCCTTCTTATGCTGATGGGCGGGATGTAAATTGCCAACAGCCACTCTGGAGAAGTGTATGGTGTTTCCTGAAACATCTAAAAAACAAAGCAACAGAGCCTAGGGCACTTCCACTTATGGTCCTATAGCTTAGGGAAATTAAAATCAAAAAGACACAGCCACCCCAAAGTTTGGGACGGCTCTGTTTACAAGAACCTCGTTTATGGTACAATTTCAATATCGCAGAAAGTGAAAAATGGATAAAGAACTTGTGGTACTTACGTACAATGCAATATCACTCAGCAATGAAATCTATGTCATCAGGCCAGTAGCAGCATAATGAGTGGATTCAGGTATGATGATTCGAACTGAAATAAGTCACACAGAAAAGAAACATCATAAGGTATCACTAATACACAGAATGTGAACTTGGCTACACATGAACTGAATTACAAAACAGAACAGTGTCTCAAGTTGAGAAAACCAACTTACGCTTGCTTAAGGGGGAAGGTGAGTTGGGGTGCTGCATAAAACCAGAGATTGAAATGAGCACAGATAAAGTTCCTTAAGCCAAATATGGAATAGACAAGAGCTACTCCTTGCTCAACGAAATGGACTCAACACCGCATGTTAAACGCCTAAGAATGTACCTGACTAGTAAGTATCTTAAAACCTATGGATTGCTATGTCTCCGAAAGAGAATCAAGCGTGTGTACAGGGGCATAAACGCAGCAGTGATAGGATTGGAGAGGTTCGGTGAGCAAATGAAGACCCTTTGAAGTCATATTGCATGGTACCCATTCCACGGGTCTCAACTCTCCAGGTTTAAGGTATTCTTCCTTCAGATAAAACATGCATGTGGAACCCAGAGTATGATCAACCGTGTGAACGGGAGACGTGTTCAAATATGTCTCAGTTTTCGTACCCTGGTACTCGGGTGCAACATTCCAGCCGCTTTACTAACACTCTCCCCACTTGGAGAGTCAGTCCCTTTAACCTCCTGTTTGGCCCAGTTTGCAATTTCTGTGGAAGATGAACAGGAATAGCGAGAATCAATGAGAGACTAGCTGGAGGTTTCTGGATGGGCAAATTTAACTCTCATTTCCCACCAGGAAGAGGAATTAACCAAAGGCTCAGCGTGCCGAGCCAGAACCAGATTAGGGCCTGAAGACATCCTGCGGTGTTGCGACCAGGTCACAAGAAAGCGAGTTGAAGAAAGGAGCTCAGGGGCACTGTAATTCACAAACCTGCAGAGTTATAAATGACAGCTATCGTCCAAAAATAGACTGAAGTAAGGCTGCCAAGAGGACTTGAAAGCGGGGCAGAATTGCAGGAAACCGATTTCAGGAGGTAGACTGGAATTGCATTGTAAGCATAGGAAAAGAGGCAGAACGTCCACAATGATGCACTTGGCCAAAAAGGGCGTATGCGTTTTTTCCTGAATATATTCAGGAAAAAACGCATACACCCTTTTTGGCCAACCAAGCAAACTTGCAAAGGAAATCTGCACTACAATGAAGTCTCACTTCCCCCCGGTCAAAAGGGCCATCTGAAAAAAGTGTAAAATCCAGAAAGGCAGGACAGGCCATGGAGAACTGGGAGCCTTGTTATGCTGATGGGCGGGATGTAAATTGCCAACAGACACTCAGGAGAAGTGTATGGTGTTTCCTGAAACATCTAAAAAACAAAGCAACAGAGCCTAGGGCACTTCCACTTATGGTCCTATAGCTTAGGGAAATTAAAATCAAAAAGACACAGCCACCCCAAAGTTTGGGACGCCTCCGTTTACAAGAACCTCGTTTACCGTACAAGTGCAATATCAAAGAAAGTGAAAAATGGATAAAGAACTTGTGGTACTTACGTACAATGCAGTATCACTCAGCAATGAAATCTATGTCATCAGGCCCTTAGCAGCACAATGAGTGGATTCAGGTATGATGATTCTAACTGAAATAATTCACACAGAGAAAGAAACATCATAAGATATCACTAATACACGGAATGGAAACTTGGCTACACAGGAACTGAATTACAGAACAGAACAGGGTCTCAAATTTAGAAAACCAACTTATAGTTGCTTAAGGGTAAAGGTGAGTTGGGGTGCTGCATAAAACCAGAGATTGAAATGAGCACAGATAAAGTTCCTTAAGCCAAATATGGAATAGACAAGAGCTACTCCTTGCTCAACGAAATGGACTCAACACCGCATATTAAACGCCTAAGAATGTACCTGACTAGTAAGTATCTTAAAACCTATGGATTGCTATGTCTCCGAAAGAGAATCAAGCATGTGTACAGGGGCATAAACGCAGCAGTGATAGGATTGGAGAGGTTCGGTGAGCAAATGAAGACCCTTTGAAGTCATATTGCATGGTACCCATTCCACGGGTTTCAACTACCCAGGTTTAAGGTATTCTTCCTTCAGCTAAAACATGCATGTGGAACCTAGAGTATGATCAACCATGTGATCAGGAGACGTGTTCAAATATGTCTCAGTTTTCGTACCCTGGTACTCGGGTGCAACATTCCAGACGCTTTACTAACACTCTCCCCACTTGGAGAGTCAGTCCCTTTAACCTCCTGTTTGGCCCAGTTTGCAATTTCTGCGGAAGATGAACAGGAATAGCGAGAACCAATGAGAGGCTAGCTGGAGGTGTCTGGACGGGCAAATTTAACTCTCATTTCCCACCAGGAAGAGGAAATAACCAAAGGCTCAGTGTGCCGTACCGGAACCAGATTAGGGCCTGAAGCCATCCTGCGGTGTTGCGGCCAGGTCAAAAGAAAGCGAGTTGAAGAAAGGAGCTCAGGGGCACTGTAATTCACAAACCTGCAGAGTTATAAATGACAGCTATCGTCCAAAAATAGACTGAAGTAAGGCTGCCAAGAGGACTTGAAAGCGGGGCAGAATTGCAGGAAACCGATATCAGGAGGTAGACTGGAATTGCATTGAAAGCATAGGAAAAGACGCAGAACCTCCACAATGATGCACTTGGCCAAAAAGGGCGTATGCGTTTTTTCCTGAATATATTCAGGAAAAAACGCATACGCCCTTTTTGGCCAACCAAGCAAGCTTGCAAAGGAAATCTGCACTACAATGAAGTCTCACTTCCCCCCGGTCAAAAGGGCCATCTGAAAAAAGTGTAAAATCCAGAAAGGCAGGACAGGCCATGGAGAACTGGGAGCCTTGTTATGCTGATGTGCGGGATGTAAATTGCCAACAACCACTCCGGAGAAGTGTATGGTGTTTCCTGAAACATCTAAAAAACAAAGCAACAGAACCTAGGGCACTTCCACTTATGGTCCTATAGCTTAGGGAAATTAAAATCAAAAAGACACAGCCACCCCAAAGTTTGGAACGGCTCTGTTTACAAGAACCTCGTTTACCGTACAAGTTCAACATCGCAGAAAGTGAAAAATGGATAAAGAAGTTGTGGTATTTACTTACAAAGCAATATCACTCAGCAATGAAATCTGTGTCATCAGGCCCGTAGCAGCATAATGAGTGGATTCAGGTACGATGATTCTAACTGAAATAAGTCACACAGAAAAAGAAACATCATAAGATATCACTAATACACGGAATGTAAACTTGGCTACACAGGAACTGCATTCCAAAACATAACAGGGTCTCAAATTTAGAAAACCAACTTATGCTTGCTTAAGGGGAAAGGTGAGTTGGGGTGCTGCATAAAACCAGAGATTGAAATGAGCACAGATAAAGTTCCTTAAGCCAAATATGGAATAGACAAGAGCTACTCCTTGCTCAACGAAATGGACTCAACACCGCATATTAAACGCCTAAGAATGTACCTGACTAGTAAGTATCTTAAAACCTATGGATTGCTATGTCTCCGAAAGAGAATCAAGCATGTGTACAGGGGCATAAACGCAGCAGTGATAGGATTGGAGAGGTTCGGTGAGCAAATGAAGACCCTTTGAAGTCATATTGCATGGTACCCATTCCACGGGTTTCAACTACCCAGGTTTAAGGTATTCTTCCTTCAGCTAAAACATGCATGTGGAACCTAGAGTATGATCAACCATGTGATCGGGAGACGTGTTCAAATATGTCTCAGTTTTCGTACCCTGGTACTCGGGTGCAACATTCCAGACGCTTTACTAACACTCTCCCCACTTGGAGAGTCAGTCCCTTTAACCTCCTGTTTGGCCTAGTTTGCAATTTCTGTGGAAGATGAACAGGAATAGCGAGAACCAATGAGAGACTAGCTGGAGGTGTCTGGATGGGCAAATTTAACTCTCATTTCCCACCAGGAAGAGGAAATAACCAAAGGCTCAGCGTGCCGTGCCGGAACCAGATTAGGGCCTGAAGACATCCTGCGGTGTTGCGGCCAGGTCACAAGAAAGCGAGTTGAAGAAAGGAGCTCAGGGGCACTGTAATTCACAAACCTGCAGAGTTATAAATGACAGCTATCGTCCAAAAATAGACTGAAGTAAGGCTGCCAAGAGGACTTGAAAGCGGGGCAGAATTGCAGGAAACCGATTTCAGGAGGTAGACTGGAATTGCATTGAAAGCATAGGAAAAGAGGCAGAACGTCCACAATGATGCACTTGGCCAAAAAGGGCGTAGGCGTTTTTTCCTGAATATATTCAGGAAAAAACGCCTACGCCCTTTTTGGCCAACCAAGCAAACTTGCAAAGGAAATCTGCACTACAATGAAGTCTCACTTCCCCCCGGTCAAAAGGGCCATCTGAAAAAAGTGTAAAATCCAGAAAGGCAGGACAGGCCATGGAGAACTGGGAGCCTTGTTATGCTGATGGGCGGGATGTAAATTGCCAACAGACACTCGGGAGAAGTGTATGGTGTTTCCTGAAACATCTAAAAAACAAAGCAACAGAGCCTAGGGCACTTCCACTTATGGTCCTATAGCTTAGGGAAATTAAAATCAAAAAGACACAGCCACCCCAAAGTTTGGGACGCCTCCGTTTACAAGAACCTCGTTTACCATACAAGTTCAATATCACAGAAAGTGAAAAATGGATAAAGAACTTGTGGTACTTACATACAATGCAGTATCACTCAGCAATGAAATCTATGTCATCAGGCCCTTAGCAGCATAATGAGTGGATTCAGGTATGATGATTCTAACTGAAATAAGTCACACAGAAAAAGAAACATCATAAGATATCACTAATACACGGAATGGAAACTTGGCTACACAGGAACTGAATTACAGAACAGAACAGGGTCTCAAATTTAGAACACCAACTTATGCTTGCTTAAGGGGAAAGGTGAGTTGGGGTGCTGCATAAAACCAGAGATTGAAATGAGCACAGATAAAGTTCCTTAAGCCAAATATGGAATAGACAAGAGCTACTCCTTGCTCAATGAAATGGACTCAACACCCCATATTAAACGCCTAAGAATGTACCTGACTAGTAAGTATCTTAAAACCTATGGATTGCTATGTCTCCGAAAGAGAATCAAGCATGTGTACAGGGGCATGAACGCAGCAGTGATAGGATTGGAGAGGTTCGGTGAGCAAATGAAGACCCTTTGAAGTCATATTGCATGGTACCCATTACACGGGTCTCAACTCTCCAGGTTTAAGGTATTCTTCCTTCAGCTAAAACATGCATGTGGAACCCCGAGTATGATCAACCGTGTGAACGGGAGACGTGTTCAAATATGTCTCAGTTTTCCTCCCCTGGTACTCGGGTGCAACATTCCAGACCCTTTACTAACACTCTCCTGACTTGGAGAGTCAGCGCCTTTAACCTCCTGTTTGGCCCAGTTTGCAATTTCTGCGGAAGATGAACAGGAATAGGGAGAACCAATGAGAGACTAGCTGGAGGTGTCTGGACGGGCAAATTTAACTCTCATTTCCCACCAGGAAGAGGAAATAACCAAAGGCTCAGCGTGCCGTGCCGGAACCAGATTAGGGCCTGAAGCCATCCTGCGGTGTTGCGGCCAGCTCAAAAGAAAGCGAGTTGAAGAAAGGTGCTCAGGGTCTCTGTAATTCACAAACCTGCAGAGTTATAAATGACAGCTATCGTCCAAAAATATACTGAAGTAAGGCTGCCAAGAGGACTTGAAAGCGGGGCAGAATTGCAGGAACCCGATTTCAGGAGGTAGACTGGAATTGCATTGAAAGCATAGGAAAAGAGGCAGAACGTCCACAATGATGCACTTTGCCAAAAGGGCGTATGCGTTTTTTCCTGAATATATTCAGGAAAAAACGCATACGCCCTTTTTGGCCAACCAAGCAAGCTTGCAAAGGAAATCTGCACTACAATGAAGTCTCACTTCCCCCCGGTCAAAAGGGCCATCTGAAAAAAGTGTAAAATCCAGAAAGGCAGGACAGGCCATGGAGAACTGGGAGCCTTGTTATGCTGATGGGCGGGATGTAAATTGCCACCAGACACTCGGGAGAAGTGTATGGTGTTTCCTGAAACATCTAAAAAACAAAGCAACAGAGCCTAGGGCACTTCCACTTATGGTCCTATAGCTTAGGGAAATTAATATCAAAAAGACACAGCAACCCCAAAATTTGGGATGGGTCTTTTTACAGAAATCTCTTCTACGGCACAAGTTAAATATCCCAGAGAGCAAATAATGGATAAAGAAGTTGTGGTACTTATGTACAACAGAATACCACTCAGCAATGAAATCTATGTCACCAGGCCCGTACCAGCATAATGAGTGGATTGAGGCACGATGATTCTAAGTGAAATAAGTCACACAGAAAAAGAAACATCATAAGGTATCACTAATACACGGAATGTGAACTTGGCTACACATGAACTGAATTACAAAACAGAACAGGGTCTCAAGTTTAGAAAACCAACTTATGCCTGCTTAAGGGGGAAGGTGAGTTGGGGTGCTGCATAAAAGCAGAGTTTGAAATTAGCACAGATACCTTTCCATAAGCCAAATATGTAATAGACAAGAGCTACCCCTTGCTCAACGAAATGGATTCAACAATGAGGTATCACCTCACACCTGGTAGAATAGGCATCATTGAAAATCTACAAACAAAAATGCTGGAAAGGGTGTGGAGAAAAGGAACCCTCTTCCACTATTGTTGGGAATATAAATTGATACAGTCATTATAGAGAACAATATGGAATTTCTTAAGAAACTAACAATAGAATTACCATATGATACAGCAATCCCAGTACTGGACATATACCCAGACAAAACCATAAATCAAAAAGAGTCATTCACCGCAATGTTCATTGCATCACTACAATATCGAGGTAATGGAAGCAACCTAAATGCCCACAGACAGACGAATGCATAAAGCTGTGGTACATATATAAAATGGAATATTACTAAGCCATGAAAAGGAATGAAATTGGGTCATTTGTAGAGACGTCGATGGATCTAGAGACTGTCATACAGAGTGAAGTAAGTCAGAAAGAGAAAAACAAATCTTGTATATTCATGCATATATGTGGAACCTAGAAAAACTGTACAGATTAACCATTTTGCAAGGCATAAACAGAGCAACAGATGTAGACAACAAACGTATGGACAACAAGGGGGGAAAGCTGTTGGGGGGGTGGTGGTGGGAGGAGTTGAGAGACTGGGATTGGCATGTATACATTTATATGTATAAAATAGATAACCAATAAGAACCTGCTGTATAAAAATATAAAATAAAATTCAAAATTAAAAAGAAGTAAAATTTAAAAAATAAAACAGAAAAAACAATTATTCCCTGCACATACATGTATTTATATGAATAAATTATTTCCATGCTTATATCTGTAAATACAAAAAAGAGGAATAAAATCTACCTTGAACCAAAAACGAAAAAGAGAAAAAAAACACAGAACCCACCAGTTACACAGAGGAAAACCGTATCAGGGCACTTGCTCCAGTTGTAAACAATTCTGAAGTTGGTCAGTGGTGGGGAATCGTCTCCCATTCAGCCAGCAGCCCCCACGCAACAAGCGTCCTCATTGCAAAGCTGGGGCACCGTGCCGAGGCATCTGTGAGTAAACGTGAGCTGAGCCCCAGGCCAGTTGCTGCTGAACTATTCCCACCCGTCCCAGGTAAAACACCTGAATATATACAAGGACTTGAAAGCCTAGAGGAAGGGCCATAGAGCCACACGAGTGACAGCATGCCGGCCGACTTGGTGCCTGCAGGCCAGCCAGGATGGTCCTGGCCCTGGGTGCTCTTCTGGAAGATTTCCATTTCCCTGCCTGAGATACCCGTCCTGTCCCTGCCCCCACTGCTTTTTTCCTTCCTCACCTCTGCCCAGGGAGAAATTCCAGCAGCAGGTATGGGTGACACATCCTCTTCTTTAGCAGGTGGCAGCCTGGCAACTGCTGCAGAAAGTCCAGCAGAGCCCCACTCACACTGGGCCACCCACAAAGCCGTGGCCTCTCACTCCCTCCCACCAGCCCAGCCCCGAGACTGCTGACAGGGCAGAGAAAATGGCGTCAGGCACGGCTGCAGGGGCTCTTGCTGCCTGGAGTGGTATTTATATTGATCTCAACCCAGGCACACCTGGGGAGGGCTGGCCGGCACGGTAAGGCTGCCCAGGTCAGCCAATCATCACCCCTCAGGGGCTCACAGTTGCAGAAAATGGAACTTGCTGAACCGGCCAGGTCCAAGGAACAGGTGTGGGCTCCTGAGAGTCAGGATAGACAAGGGGCTGCAGCTTTGGCTTGTTTTCTAATCATTTTATCTGGCCCATGAGTGGGAGACAACTTCAAGAAAACCCTCTCCTAATGAGAGGAACCCAGGAGTCAGGGAGAGGAGGGGTGGGTGGTGGTTGGAGACAGAGGCCTGGTGCCCCGGGTGCAGTGGAAGTCTCTGGAAGACCAGGTGGAGGGAGGCCTCACGGAGTGATGCCCAGGGTCACAGACCTGTCGCAGCTGCTGTTTGTTAGTTCAAGTCCTGCTCTGAGGTGCTCTGTGTCAGCTCTGAGCGACAGGTGAGCTGGGGGTGCTCTGCAATGAGGGCTATGTGCACGGTTCCTGTGTGCCCAGCCCTGCCACGGTACCTGCAAGGGTAGCTCTGTATCCTGGGAGGGGCCTGACCACGAGAGCCCCGTGGGCTGGGGTGGGGGTGGGGGTGGGGTACCTGCCCAGGTGAGCTCCATATTCTGGGATTGGTCTGACCACGAGAGCCCCATGGGCTGCTGGGGACCTGGTAAAGGATGTCAGGACAGTCAGTGAAGCCACCGAGGATATACCTCCAGTTGCTCCTAATTCCTACACCCTGCTGGTCATTCTACCAACCACCAGGACATGGTATTCTGTATTAGTCTTCAATGATGCCTTCTTTTGTATTCCATTAGTCCCAGAGTCACAAGAAATTTTGGCTTGTGAGTGGCAGGACTCCACATACAACTAAAACAATACTTCCGGGCCGTCTGGCCCCAAGGGTGCAAAAATTCCCACACCATCTTTGGGGAAAGCTTAGCTAAAGACCTAAAAGTTCTACCTCTGGAAAAGGAAACCCTCCTTCAATATGCAGACGACATTCTGATCACCAGCCCTACTAAGGAGGCCTCTGAACTACCAAGCCAATAAAGGATAGAAGTTGTCCAAGAAAAAGCTCAAATATCACAGACTGCGGTGACCTGCCTGGGCTTCATTCTCACAGAAGGTCAGAGAAGCCCATCCCAGGAAAGGGAAGAAACCATTTTCAGCCTTACCCCTTTCTAAAACTAGAAGACAGCTTAGGGGTTCCTGGGGAGGCCAGGGTTTGCTGCTTCTGGATCCCTAACCACAGTCTACTAGCTGGGCCTCTATATGAAACACTGAAAGGAAAAGATGATGATCCTTTTGAATAGAATCCAGAAGTGGCCTTTCAAGAATGGAAAGAGCAGTCAATTCAGACCCTTGCCCTGGAACTCCCTAATTTAGCTAAACCCTTTGACCTTTACATTCCCGGTGAAAGGTGAATCGCCATTGGAGAATTAGTGCAAAAACTGGGACCACTTGAAATGGAACAATGCAAGAATGCCATCCAGGTAGGATAAACTACGGTCACTAAGGGGCTTGGCCCACTGCCACATCTGGCCAAGATACTGGCGGTATCTAAAAACCTGGAAATCAGCAGCCCAAAAGGCCACCTCCCTCCTAAGGGAAAAGGACCCCACGTGGTGATCCTAACCACCAACCATGCCCTGAAGTTGCAGGGTTCGCTCCGTGGGCACACCGACCTCGAGTGAGGAGGCCCTCCAACTCCAACATCCAGAGAGATAACCGGGGGCAACAGGGCACCATGACGACTCGTGTGAACATCACTTGACCTGGAGTTTCTCTCATAAAACAACAAGAGTGTGTCCCAAAAGAGTAGACTACTGCTTGCAGGACTTACTGCACCCAGAGGGGAGCTAATAATCTTGGCGGGGGAACAGTATACCACACTGTCACCATAGAAAAGCCTACAGACACCGTGATGATGGTGGCCAATAAGACCGGCTGGACTCCTGTTTACTTCAAAAGGCTGTTGACTCAGTAGCCATCATGGTCCTTGGTCACCACTGACCCTGGACTGTCTGGGAGTTGAGCGGGCAGGGCTCTGACACCTGGTGCTGTTTGTACGTTAATTCAGGGGCCTAATTGAAGAAAGCGCAGACTACTGGTCAGAGCATCTAGGCTGGCAGAGACGGTCAGCCTAAGGTGGCCGAACAAATGTGGGGCAGGGTGAAACCGGCCCCCACAGCGTCTCTGCACATCTCTTTCCTGGACCCTTAAAGGTCATTAGAATCTATAACACTTCCAATGCTGGTGCTCAGGTGGACGAGCAGGGAGGCAGGGGTCCTGGGGACAATCAACGTCACCGGGAGGCTGCTGGGGAGAAGCTCTGACCCTCGCCCCAGGGTATGAGGGCTCCCAACTCAGCACTCAGCAGTTACAGAAGAAGGGTCTGCACCCTCAGCACTCCAAGAATGAGGAACGGGACAAAAGGCAGAGGAGGGGTTTGTCCCCAGCAAAGCCCATTAAAAATCCCTGGGAGATAAAAATAGAATCTGGGCAATAAAGTCAAGTCTAACCTTTTTATCCTTTCTGCTTTGTCTAATTTCACGTGCTCCTAGGGTCCTGCATGCAGAGGTTCCACACCCGGCACTTCAGACCAGATTTCCTAGTGCAGAATGGCTGGGTCGACACCTCAGCTCCTGGGGCCCAGTGCAGACTCCACGATATAGAGCCTGAGCTACAGCCAACCCGGCCCTCGAGAGCTCCGCCGCCTCCCTCCCTCCCACTGACTCTGACAGGATCTCTACACAGCAGCCCAGCCCACAGCCCACGGGGTAGTGCATGCTCTCACCTCTCCATTCTCTGATCAAAATATAAAGTTTCCTTTGCTTGTGAACCAAACTCAGTCTCGATCTGTTGGCCCCAATGACACTGGGCAGGGGGACACTTGTTGGGGTCCACTCTGGAGGATCAGTAACAGAAATTGAGACTATTGTAACCTCAATGAACAGATGTGTGAGCCAAACTGTAGTTAACATAGAACAGTGTATAAGGCTCGGGTAAAATAAGATGTTTTTAACACTTCCATTTGATATTTCCATCACTTTTTATAAGCAAGTTCAGTGAAAAGGTTTGTCTTATTTGTCAGGTCAATATTAGAGAAACGAAGTGATTTCTTTCCAAGGATGTACAACTAATAATCTTGCTTAAACCTTCAATCTTGTTTTAAATGCTTTTCCATTGAAAATGATACCTCTCTTTCAGCTCCCCCATTTCTGAGAAGTATAAAATCTTATAATTTATTATTACCAAAGGGGAAAGGTGGGAGGAGGGATAAATTAACAGTTTGGAATGAACACATACACACTGCTATGTATAAAATAGATCATCAACAAGGAACTACTGTATAGCACAGGGAACTACACTCAACATTTTGCAATAACCTATAAGGGGAAATAATCTGAAAAAGAATAGATATTTTTATTGACATCATCTATCAATGACAGTTAAAGTGTAGCCTAAGGGAAGCTGGTGGTGAGTGCTTCTGACCCTGAAGACTTCAATCATCTAAAGTTTGGACTCTGCCTACTTCCCAAGGCCCTTAATGAACATATGTGTAGCCGTAGCTTAAAAACTTCCCCAGTTTGGGTTTCGGGGAGACACTGATTTTGAAAAAGCCCTGGTGTTCTCCTTACATGAATGGGACTCTTCCTACTGCTAAAACATGTCTGTCACAGCCAGAGGATGGTATACCGTCTGATCGGGAAGAGTTTGGAAAAGGCATCTCATCTCCTCATCTCCTGGTGCTCGGGTTCACCCCTCCAGCGTCTTTACTAACAGTCTCCCCACTTGGAGATGTCAGCACTGTCAACATCCTGTTGCGTACAGTTTGGAATTTGTCCAGAGGATGAAGCGGAAGGATGAGGAACAATGAGAGACAAGTCCTAGGTGTTCAGACAGGCACATGTCACTCTAATTTCCAATCAGGAAGACGAATTGACCAAAGGCTAGGGTTGCCCATGGAAACAGTATAGGGCTTGAGGAAATCCCGCTGCTTTGTGGCCAGTTCCCATAAACACGAGTTGAACAATGGAACTCAGGGGCAGTAAAATTCACAAAACTGCAGAGTTGAAAATATCCATCACTGAAAAATGTCTTGAGGAAAGTCAGAGAAAAGGACTTGTAAGCAAGGGAGAATGGCAGGAAAGGGATTTGAGGAGGTAGAAAGGACTCGCCATTAAGCACAAGAAAAGGAGCTGAACATTGCCAACATTGCAGTTGGCCAAAAAGGGTGTATGCGTTCTTTTCTGTATATATTCAAGAAAAGGGCATACACTTTTTTAGCCAACCAAACAGGTGGGCACTGGAAGTCAATACTACAAAAGATATCACTTCGCGTCAGTCAGAAGAGCCATCCTCATAAAGCGTAAACAACAGAAATGCAGGACAGGGCAACGAGAAGAGGGAGCCCTGTGAGACTTATAGTGGAAATGTATATTGCCAACGGCCATTCTGGAGAAGTGTATTGTGTTTACTAAAGCATCTAAAAAATGAGCTACAGAGCATAGGGCACTTGCACTCATGGGCGTGTATCTTGGGAAAAACAAAAATCGAGAGGACACAGGCACCCCAATGTTTACCCCCTCTCTGTTTAAAAGATCCTCGACTAGGATATAACTTAAATGTCTCTGGAGGGAAAAAATGGATAGAGATGTGGTACTTAGGTAGAGTGGAATATTATTCAGCCTGGAAATCAATGAAATATGGCCAGTTGTAACAACTCCGGAGGAGTTACGTATGATCATTCTAAGTGACAGAATTCAAAAAGAAAAAGACACATATCATAAGATATCACTTAAAGGTGGAATCCAAAATGGCTACACATGAAATAAATTACAAAACAAAAACATAGTCAAATATGTAGAAAACACGCATAAGGCTGCTAAACGGGAAAGGTGGGGAGGGGTGAGGCATCATCCAGGAGGTTGAAATTAGCAAAGATACCATTCCAAATACCAAACTGATAATCAACAAGGCCTACACGGTAGCTAAAAGAACTGCACTCAGCACACTCAAGTCACCGGAAAAGAATATATACGACTGGTAAGAATCTGAAAAAGAATTTATTGATGTCTCTCTGTACGCGAATCAAGTGGATGTACAGCAGCAAGAAACAGAGCTTTGAAAATCGGCTGTAACCAATATAGTAATAAATTGAAAAAAATAAATGACAGAGAGACAGAGAAAACCTCTTACAACTTTTCCTCAGGGACGGTGATGCAACATGGATTGAACACATCTAGACCCACAGCAGGATGAGACATAAGGCTGGAAACTGTTTGCGCTAAGAGAAATGTGAGGTTGGGTGAGGAAATGCACACCCTTTAAAGTAATACTACCTGGTACCCATTCAATGGGTCCCAAATCTGCAGGTTCAAGGGATCTTCCTACAGCTAAAACATGCATGGAAAACCCAGAGGACTGTACACCATGTGATCGGGAGATGTGTCTAAAATGCACCTCATTTATCCTCTCCTGGTGCTCCTGTTCACCATTCCAGCCACGCTACTTAGAATCTCCCCACTTGGAGAATCAGCACATTTAAACTTCTGTTTCACACATTTTGCAAATTGTGAGGAGGATGAACGGGAAGAGGGGGAACCAATGAGAGAAGAGTTGTAGGGGTTTGGACGGGCACATATCACTCTAATTTCCCATTAAGAATAAGAATTAAAGAAAGGCTCAGCCTGCCTCGCCGGAGCCAAAATAGGGCCTGAAGCAATCCTGCGGGTTTGAGGCCAGCTCACAAAAGAGCAACTTAAAAAATGGAGCTCAGGGTCACTGCAATTCACAAACCTGCAGAGTTATAAATGAAAACTAACGTCCAAAAATATGTTGAGGTAAGGCAAAGAAGAGGATCTGAATGCAAGACAGAATTGCAAGAAACAGATTTCAAGAGATAGATTGGACTCGTCTTTAACGCACATGAAAAGCGGCAGAATTTCGACAATGATGCAGTTGGCCCAAAAGGGCGTATGCGTTTTTTCCTGATTATATCCAGGAAAAAACGCATACGCACTTTATGGGCAACGAAGCAAGCAAGCAATGCAAATGTGCACAACAAAGAAGTCTCACTTCCCACCGGTCAAAAGGGTCATCCTAAAAAATTGTAAAAACCAGAAATGCAGGACAGGCCATGGAGAACAGGGAGCCTTTATACGCTGATGGGCAGTGTGTGAACTGCCGAGAGCCACTCTGGAGAAGTGTATGGTGGTTCCTAAATCATCTAAAAAACAGAGCTACAGAGCATAGGACACTTCCAATCATGGGAGTATATCTAGGGAAGTCTAAAAATCAACAAGACACAAGCACACCACAGTTTAGGGCTACTCTGTTTACAAGAACCTCAACTTCAGTACACCTTAAATATCCCAGGAAAGAGAACAATGGATAAAGAAGATGTGGTACTTATGTACAATGGAATATCTCTTCACCATGAAATCAATGTAATAAGGCTAGTAGAAGGATAAAGAGTGGATTTAGGTCCGATAATACTACTTGAAATAAGTCAAACAGAAAAAGAAACATATCATAAGATATCACTTATAGAGGGAGGGTAAATATGGCTGCACAAGAAATGAATTACAGAACAGAACAGTGTCTCACATTTAGAAAACACACTTATGTCAGCTTAAGGGGAAAGGAGAGGTGGGGTGATGCATAAAACCAGAGTTTGAAATTAGCACAGATACCGTTCAATAAACCAAATAGGTATTAGACAAGATCTACACCTTGCTCAATGAACTGGCCTCAACACACCCTATACACCGCAGAGAAATATATCTGAGGAATAAGAATCTTAAAACCCATGTATTGATATATCTCCATAAGGGAATCAAGTGTGTGCAGAGCGGCACAAACACAGCAGTGAAAAGGAGCTAAACCCCATTATAGAAATAAATTTTAAAAACAAAACGCTGAAACAATGAAAGAGAGAAAAATTCTTACAAAATTCGCTCAGGGGCTGTGATGCAACCTGGATTGACCACATATAAACCCACAGCTGGATAAGACATAAGGCTGGACACTTGGGGCTGACAGGATTGGTGAGCTTTGGTGAGCAACTGCCGAAAGTTTAATGCAATACTTCATGCTACTCATTCCAAGGGTCCCAACACTCCAGGTTGAAGGGAATCTTCCTACAGCTAAACCATGCTTGGGAAACCCAGCGACTGGTATACCATATGATCGGGAAAGGTTTCTAAAACGCACCTCATTTTTCCTCTCCTGGGGCTCCGGATCGACATTCCAGCCGCTTTACTAACAACATCCCCACATGGAGTCAATGCCTTTAAGTTCTGGTATCGCACAGTCTGCAGTTAGTGCAGAGGATGAATGGGAATAGGGGGAACCAGTGAGAAACTAGCTGTAGCGGTTTCAATGGGCACATGTCACTCTAATATCACATCAGTAAGAAGAATTAACCAAAGGCACAGCAAGGTGCCCCAGAAGAAAAATAGGGCTTCAAGGAATCCTGTGGTTATGGGGCAAGACCACAAAAATAAGAGCTAAAAAATGGAGCTAAGGGCCACTGCAATTCAAAAACCTGCAGAGTTATAAAGGCCAACTATTTTTAAAAATATATTGAGGTAAGGCTATGAAGAGGCATTGAAAGCAAGGCAGAATTGCAGGAAACCGATTTCAGGAGGTAGACTGGAATTGCATTGAAAGTATATGAAGAGAGTCAGAAACTCGACAATGATGCACTTGGCCAAAAACGGCGTATGTGTTTTTTCCTGAATATATTCAGGAAAAAACGCATACGCACTTTTTGGCCAACCAAGCAAGCTTGCAAAGGAAATCTGCACTACAATGAAGTCTCACTTCCACCCGGTCAAAAGGGCCATCTGAAAAAAGTGTAAAATCCATAAAGGCACGACAGGCCATGGAGAACTGGGAGCCTTCTTATGCTGATGGGCGGGATGTAAATTGCCAACAGCCACTCTGGAGAAGTGTATGGTGTTTCCTGAAACATCTAAAAAACAAAGCAACAGAGCCTAGGGCACTTCCACTTATGGTCCTATAGCTTAGGGAAATTAAAATCAAAAAGACACAGCCACCCCAAAGTTTGGGACGGCTCTGTTTACAAGAACCTCGTTTATGGTACAATTTCAATATCGCAGAAAGTGAAAAATGGATAAAGAACTTGTGGTACTTACGTACAATGCAATATCACTCAGCAATGAAATCTATGTCATCAGGCCAGTAGCAGCATAATGAGTGGATTCAGGTATGATGATTCGAACTGAAATAAGTCACACAGAAAAGAAACATCATAAGGTATCACTAATACACAGAATGTGAACTTGGCTACACATGAACAGAATTACAAAACAGAACAGTGTCTCAAGTTGAGAAAACCAACTTACGCTTGCTTAAGGGGGAAGGTGAGTTGGGGTGCTGCATAAAACCAGAGATTGAAATGAGCACAGATAAAGTTCCTTAAGCCAAATATGGAATAGACAAGAGCTACTCCTTGCTCAACGAAATGGACTCAACACCGCATGTTAAACGCCTAAGAATGTACCTGACTAGTAAGTATCTTAAAACCTATGGATTGCTATGTCTCCGAAAGAGAATCAAGCGTGTGTACAGGGGCATAAACGCAGCAGTGATAGGATTGGAGAGGTTCGGTGAGCAAATGAAGACCCTTTGAAGTCATATTGCATGGTACCCATTCCACGGGTCTCAACTCTCCAGGTTTAAGGTATTCTTCCTTCAGATAAAACATGCATGTGGAACCCAGAGTATGATCAACCATGTGAACGGGTGACGTGTTCAAATATGTCTCAGTTTTCCTCCCCTGGTACTCGGGTGCAACATTCCAGACCCTTTACTAACACTCTCCCAACTTGGAGAGTCAGCGCCTTTAACATCCTGTTTGGCCCAGTTTGCAATTTCTGCGGAAGATGAACAGGAATAGCGAGAACCAATGAGAGGCTAGCTGGAGGTGTCTGGACGGGCAAATTTAACTCTCATTTCCCACCAGGAAGAGGAAATAACCAAAGGCTCAGCGTGCCGTGCCGGAACCAGATTAGGGCCTGAAGCCATCCTGCGGTGTTACGGCCAGCTCAAGAGAAAGCGAGTTGAAGAAAGGAGCTCAGGGTCTCTGTAATTCACAAACCTGCAGAGTTATAAATGACAGCTATCGTCCAAAAATAGACTGAAGTAAGGCTTCCAAGAGGACTTGAAAGCGGGGCATAATTGCAGGATACCGATTTCAGGAGGTAGACTGGAATTGCATTGAAAGCGTAGGAAAAGAGGCAGAACGTCCACAATGATGCACTTTGCCAAAAGGGCATATGCGTTTTTTCCTGAATATATTCAGAAAAAAACGCATACGCCCTTTTTGGCCAACCAAGCAAGCTTGCAAAGGAAATCTGCACGACAATGAAGTCTCACTTCCCCCCGGTCAAAAGGGCCATCAGAATAAAGTGTAAAATCCAGAAAGGCAGGACAGGCCATGGAGAACTGGGAGCCTTGTTATGCTGATGGGCGGGATGTAAATTGCCAACAGACACTCGGGAGAAGTGTATGGTGTTTCCTGAAACATCTAAAAAACAAAGCAACAGAGCCTAGGGCACTTCCACTTATGGTCCTATAGCTTAGGGAAATTAATATCAAAAAGACACAGCAACCCCAAAATTTGGGACGGCTCTTTTTACAGGAATCTCTTCTACGGCACAAGTTAAATATCCCAGAGAGCAAATAATGGATAAAGAAGTTGCGGTACTTCTGTACAACAGAATACCACTCAGCAATGAAATCTATGTCACCAGGCCCGTACCAGCATAATGAGTGGATTGAGGCACGATGATTCTAAGTGAAATAAGTCACACAGAAAAAGAAACATCATAAGGTATCACTAATACACGGAATGTGAACTTGGCTACACATGAACTGAATTACAAAACAGAACAGGGTCTCAAGTTTAGAAAACCAACTTATGCCTGCTTAAGGGGGAAGGTGAGTTGGGGTGCTGCATAAAAGCAGAGTTTGCAATTAGCACAGATACCGTTCCATAAGCCAAATATGTAATAGACAAGAGCTACCCCTTGCTCAACGAAATGGATTCAACAATGAGGTATCACCTCACACCTGGTAGAATAGGCATCATTGAAAATCTACAAACAAAAAATGCTGGAAAGGGTGTGGAGAAAAGGAACCCTCTTCCACTATTGTTGGGAATATAAATTGATACAGTCATTATGGAGAACAATATGGAATTTCTTAAGAAACTAACAATAGAATTACCATAGGATACAGCAATCCCAGTACTGGACATATACCCAGACAAAACCATAAATCAAAAAGAGTCATTCACCGCAATGTTCATTGCATCACTATTTACAATATCGAGGTAATGGAAGCAACCTAAATGCCCACAGACAGACGAATGCATAAAGCTGTGGTACATATATAAAATGGAATATTACTAAGCCATGAAAAGGAATGAAATTGGGTCATTTGTAGAGACGTCGATGGATCTAGAGACTGTCATACAGAGTGAAGTAAGTCAGAAAGAGAAAAACAAATCTTGTATATTCATGCATATATGTGGAACCTAGAAAAACTGTACAGATTAACCATTTTGCAAGGCATAAACAGAGCAACAGATGTAGACAACAAACGTATGGACAACAAGGGGGGAAAGCTGTTGGGGGGGTGGTGGTGGGAGGAGTTGAGAGACTGGGATTGGCATGTATACATTTATATGTATAAAATAGATAACCAGTAAGAACCTGCTGTATAAAAATATAAAATAAAATTCAAAATTAAAAAGAAGTAAAATTTAAAAAATAAAACAGAAAAAACAATTATTCCCTGCACATACATGTATTTATATGAATAAATTATTTCCATGCTTATATCTGTAAATACAAAAAAGAGGAATAAAATCTACCTTGAACCAAAAACGAAAAAGAGAAAAAAAACACAGAACCCACCAGTTACACAGAGGAAAACCGTATCAGGGCACTTGCTCCAGTTGTAAACAATTCTGAAGTTGGTCAGTGGTGGGGAATCGTCTCCCATTCAGCCAGCAGCCCCCACGCAACAAGCGTCCTCATTGCAAAGCTGGGGCACCGTGCCGAGGCATCTGTGAGTAAACGTGAGCTGAGCCCCAGGCCAGTTGCTGCTGAACTATTCCCACCCGTCCCAGGTAAAACACCTGAATATATACAAGGACTTGAAAGCCTAGAGGAAGGGCCATAGAGCCACACGAGTGACAGCATGCCGGCCGACTTGGTGCCTGCAGGCCAGCCAGGATGGTCCTGGCCCTGGGTGCTCTTCTGGAAGATTTCCATTTCCCTGCCTGAGATACCCGTCCTGTCCCTGCCCCCACTGCTTTTTTCCTTCCTCACCTCTGCCCAGGGAGAAATTCCAGCAGCAGGTATGGGTGACACATCCTCTTCTTTAGCAGGTGGCAGCCTGGCAACTGCTGCAGAAAGTCCAGCAGAGCCCCACTCACACTGGGCCACCCACAAAGCCGTGGCCTCTCACTCCCTCCCACCAGCCCAGCCCCGAGACTGCTGACAGGGCAGAGAAAATGGCGTCAGGCACGGCTGCAGGGGCTCTTGCTGCCTGGAGTGGTATTTATATTGATCTCAACCCAGGCACACCTGGGGAGGGCTGGCCGGCACGGTAAGGCTGCCCAGGTCAGCCAATCATCACCCCTCAGGGGCTCACAGTTGCAGAAAATGGAACTTGCTGAACCGGCCAGGTCCAAGGAACAGGTGTGGGCTCCTGAGAGTCAGGATAGACAAGGGGCTGCAGCTTTGGCTTGTTTTCTAATCATTTTATCTGGCCCATGAGTGGGAGACAACTTCAAGAAAACCCTCTCCTAATGAGAGGAACCCAGGAGTCAGGGAGAGGAGGGGTGGGTGGTGGTTGGAGACAGAGGCCTGGTGCCCCGGGTGCAGTGGAAGTCTCTGGAAGACCAGGTGGAGGGAGGCCTCACGGAGTGATGCCCAGGGTCACAGACCTGTCGCAGCTGCTGTTTGTTAGTTCAAGTCCTGCTCTGAGGTGCTCTGTGTCAGCTCTGAGCGACAGGTGAGCTGGGGGTGCTCTGCAATGAGGGCTATGTGCACGGTTCCTGTGTGCCCAGCCCTGCCACGGTACCTGCAAGGGTAGCTCTGTATCCTGGGAGGGGCCTGACCACGAGAGCCCCGTGGGCTGGGGTGGGGGTGGGGTACCTGCCCAGGTGAGCTCCATATTCTGGGATTGGTCTGACCACGAGAGCCCCATGGGCTGCTGGGGACCTGGTAAAGGATGTCAGGACAGTCAGTGAAGCCACCGAGGATATACCTCCAGTTGCTCCTAATTCCTACACCCTGCTGGTCATTCTACCAACCACCAGGACATGGTATTCTGTATTAGTCTTCAATGATGCCTTCTTTTGTATTCCATTAGTCCCAGAGTCACAAGAAATTTTGGCTTGTGAGTGGCAGGACTCCACATACAACTAAAACAATACTTCCGGGCCGTCTGGCCCCAAGGGTGCAAAAATTCCCACACCATCTTTGGGGAAAGCTTAGCTAAAGACCTAAAAGTTCTACCTCTGGAAAAGGAAACCCTCCTTCAATATGCAGACGACATTCTGATCACCAGCCCTACTAAGGAGGCCTCTGAACTACCAAGCCAATAAAGGATAGAAGTTGTCCAAGAAAAAGCTCAAATATCACAGACTGCGGTGACCTGCCTGGGCTTCATTCTCACAGAAGGTCAGAGAAGCCCATCCCAGGAAAGGGAAGAAACCATTTTCAGCCTTACCCCTTTCTAAAACTAGAAGACAGCTTAGGGGTTCCTGGGGAGGCCAGGGTTTGCTGCTTCTGGATCCCTAGCTACAGTCTACTAGCTGGGCCTCTATATGAAACACTGAAAGGAAAAGATGATGATCCTTTTGAATAGAATCCAGAAGTGGCCTTTCAAGAATGGAAAGAGCAGTCAATTCAGACCCTTGCCCTGGAACTCCCTAATTTAGCTAAACCCTTTGACCTTTACATTCCCGGTGAAAGGTGAATCGCCATTGGAGAATTAGTGCAAAAACTGGGACCACTTGAAATGGAACAATGCAAGAATGCCATCCAGGTAGGATAAACTACGGTCACTAAGGGGCTTGGCCCACTGCCACATCTGGCCAAGATACTGGCGGTATCTAAAAACCTGGAAATCAGCAGCCCAAAAGGCCACCTCCCTCCTAAGGGAAAAGGACCCCACGTGGTGATCCTAACCACCAACCATGCCCTGAAGTTGCAGGGTTCGCTCCGTGGGCACACCGACCTCGAGTGAGGAGGCCCTCCAACTCCAACATCCAGAGAGATAACCGGGGGCAACAGGGCACCATGACGACTCGTGTGAACATCACTTGACCTGGAGTTTCTCTCATAAAACAACAAGAGTGTGTCCCAAAAGAGTAGACTACTGCTTGCAGGACTTACTGCACCCAGAGGGGAGCTAATAATCTTGGCGGGGGAACAGTATACCACACTGTCACCATAGAAAAGCCTACAGACACCGTGATGATGGTGGCCAATAAGACCGGCTGGACTCCTGTTTACTTCAAAAGGCTGTTGACTCAGTAGCCATCATGGTCCTTGGTCACCACTGACCCTGGACTGTCTGGGAGTTGAGCGGGCAGGGCTCTGACACCTGGTGCTGTTTGTACGTTAATTCAGGGGCCTAACTGAAGAAAGCGCAGACTACTGGTCAGAGCATCTAGGCTGGCAGAGACGGTCAGCCTAAGGTGGCCGAACAAATGTGGGGCGGGGTGAAACCGGCCCCCACAGCGTCTCTGCACATCTCTTTCCTGGACCCTTAAAGGTCATTAGAATCTATAACACTTCCAATGCTGGTGCTCAGGTGGACGAGCAGGGAGGCAGGGGTCCTGGGGACAATCAACGTCACCGGGAGGCTGCTGGGGAGAAGCTCTGACCCTCGCCCCAGGGTATGAGGGCTCCCAACTCAGCACTCAGCAGTTACAGAAGAAGGGTCTGCACCCTCAGCACTCCAAGAATGAGGAACGGGACAAAAGGCAGAGGAGGGGTTTGTCCCCAGCAAAGCCCATTAAAAATCCCTGGGAGATAAAAATAGAATCTGGGCAATAAAGTCAAGTCTAACCTTTTTTATCCTTTGTGCTTTGTCTAATTTCACGTGCTCCTAGGGTCCCGCATGCAGAGGTTCCACACCCGGCACTTCAGACCAGATTTCCTAGTGCAGAATGGCTGGGTCGACACCTCAGCTCCTGGGGCCCAGTGCAGACTCCACGATATAGAGCCTGAGCTACAGCCAACCCGGCCCTCGAGAGCTCCGCCGCCTCCCTCCCTCCCACTGACTCTGACAGGATCTCTACACAGCAGCCCAGCCCACAGCCCACGGGGTAGTGCATGCTCTCACCTCTCCATTCTCTGATCAAAATATAAAGTTTCCTTTGCTTGTGAACCAAACTCAGTCTCGATCTGTTGGCCCCAATGACACTGGGCAGGGGGACACTTGTTGGGGTCCACTCTGGAGGATCAGTAACAGAAATTGAGACTATTGTAACCTCAATGAACAGATGTGTGAGCCAAACTGTAGTTAACATAGAACAGTGTATAAGTCTCGGGTAAAATAAGATGTTTTTAACACTTCCATTTGATATTTCCATCACTTTTTATAAGCAAGTTCAGTGAAAAGGTTTGTCTTATTTGTCAGGTCAATATTAGAGAAACGAAGTGATTTCTTTCCAAGGATGTACAGCTAATAATCTTGCTTAAACCTTCAATCTTGTTTTAAATGCTTTTCCATTGAAAATGATACCTCTCTTTCAGCTCCCCCATTTCTGAGAAGTATAAAATCTTATAATTTATTATTACCAAAGGGGAAAGGTGGGAGGAGGGATAAATTAACAGTTTGGAATGAACACATACACACTGCTATGTATAAAATAGATCATCAACAAGGAACTACTGTATAGCACAGGGAACTACACTCAACATTTTGCAATAACCTATAAGGGGAAATAATCTGAAAAAGAATAGATATTTTTATTGACATCATCTATCAATGACAGTTAAAGTGTAGCCTAAGGGAAGCTGGTGGTGAGTGCTTCTGACCCTGAAGACTTCAATCATCTAAAGTTTGGACTCTGCCTACTTCCCAAGGCCCTTAATGAACATATGTGTAGCTGTAGCTTAAAAACTTCCCCAGTTTGGGTTTCGGGGAGACACTGATTTTGAAAAAGCCCTGGTGTTCTCCTTACATGAATGGGACTCTTCCTACTGCTAAAACATGTCTGTCACAGCCAGAGGATGGTATACCGTCTGATCGGGAAGAGTTTGGAAAAGGCATCTCATCTCCTCATCTCCTGGTGCTCGGGTTCACCCCTCCAGCGTCTTTACTAACAGTCTCCCCACTTGGAGATGTCAGCACTGTCAACATCCTGTTGCGTACAGTTTGGAATTTGTCCAGAGGATGAAGCGGAAGGATGAGGAACAATGAGAGACAAGTCCTAGGTGTTCAGACAGGCACATGTCACTCTAATTTCCAATCAGGAAGACGAATTGACCAAAGGCTAGGGTTGCCCATGGAAACAGTATAGGGCTTGAGGAAATCCCGCTGCTTTGTGGCCAGTTCCCATAAACACGAGTTGAACAATGGAACTCAGGGGCAGTAAAATTCACAAAACTGCAGAGTTGAAAATATCCATCACTGAAAAATGTCTTGAGGAAAGTCAGAGAAAAGGACTTGTAAGCAAGGGAGAATGGCAGGAAAGGGATTTGAGGAGGTAGAAAGGACTCGCCATTAAGCACAAGAAAAGGAGCTGAACATTGCCAACATTGCAGTTGGCCAAAAAGGGTGTATGCGTTCTTTTCTGTATATATTCAAGAAAAGGGCATACACCTTTTTAGCCAACCAAACAGGTGGGCACTGGAAGTCAATACTACAAAAGATATCACTTCGCATCAGTCAGAAGAGCCATCCTCATAAAGCGTAAACAACAGAAATGCAGGACAGGGCAACGAGAAGAGGGAGCCCTGTGAGACTTATAGTGGAAATGTATATTGCCAACAGCCATTCTGGAGAAGTGTATTGTGTTTACTAAAGCATCTAAAAAATGAGCTACAGAGCATAGGGCACTTGCACTCATGGGCGTATATCTTGGGAAAAACAAAAATCGAGAGGACACAGGCACCCCAATGTTTACCCCCTCTCTGTTTAAAAGATCCTCGACTAGGATATAACTTAAATGTCTCTGGAGGGAAAAAATGGATAGAGATGTGGTACTTAGGTAGAGTGGAATATTATTCAGCCTGGAAATCAATGAAATATGGCCAGTTGTAACAACTCCGGAGGAGTTACGTATGATCATTCTAAGTGACAGAATTCAAAAAGAAAAAGACACATATCATAAGATATCACTTAAAGGTGGAATCCAAAATGGCTACACATGAAATAAATTACAAAACAAAAACATAGTCAAATATGTAGAAAACACGCATAAGGCTGCTAAACGGGAAAGGTGGGGAGGGGTGAGGCATCATCCAGGAGGTTGAAATTAGCAAAGATACCATTCCAAATACCAAACTGATAATCAACAAGGCCTACACGGTAGCTAAAAGAACTGCACTCAGCACACTCAAGTCACCGGAAAAGAATATATACGACTGGTAAGAATCTGAAAAAGAATTTATTGATGTCTCTCTGTACGTGAATCAAGTGGATGTACAGCAGCAAGAAACAGAGCTTTGAAAATCAGCTGTAACCAATATAGTAATAAATTGAAAAAAATAAACGACAGAGAGACAGAGAAAACCTCTTACAACTTTTCCTCAGGGACGGTGATGCAACATGGATTGAACACATCTAGACCCACAGCAGGATGAGACATAAGGCTGGAAACTGTTTGCGCTAAGAGAAATGTGAGGTTGGGTGAGGAAATGCACACCCTTTAAAGTAATACTACCTGGTACCCATTCAATGGGTCCCAAATCTGCAGGTTCAAGGGATCTTCCTACAGCTAAAACATGCATGGAAAACCCAGAGGACTGTACACCATGTGATCGGGAGATGTGTCTAAAATGCACCTCATTTATCCTCTCCTGGTGCTCCTGTTCACCATTCCAGCCACGCTACTTAGAATCTCCCCACTTGGAGAATCAGCACATTTAAACTTCTGTTTCACACATTTTGCAAATTGTGAGGAGGATGAACGGGAAGAGGGGGAACCAATGAGAGAAGAGTTGTAGGGGTTTGGACGGGCACATATCACTCTAATTTCCCATTAAGAGTAAGAATTAAAGGAAGGCTCAGCCTGCCTCGCCGGAGCCAAAATAGGGCCTGAAGCAATCCTGCGGGTTTGAGGCCAGCTCACAAAAGAGCAACTTAAAAAATGGAGCTCAGGGTCACTGCAATTCACAAACCTGCAGAGTTATAAATGAAAACTAACGTCCAAAAATATGTTGAGGTAAGGCAAAGAAGAGGATCTGAATGCAAGACAGAATTGCAAGAAACAGATTTCAAGAGATAGATTGGACTCGTCTTTAACGCACATGAAAAGCGGCAGAATTTCGACAATGATGCAGTTGGCCCAAAAGGGCGTATGCGTTTTTTCCTGATTATATCCAGGAAAAAACGCATACGCACTTTATGGGCAACGAAGCAAGCAAGCAATGCAAATGTGCACAACAAAGAAGTCTCACTTCCCACCGGTCAAAAGGGCCATCCTAAAAAATTGTAAAAACCAGAAATGCAGGACAGGCCATGGAGAACAGGGAGCCTTTATACGCTGATGGGCAGTGTGTGAACTGCCGAGAGCCACTCTGGAGAAGTGTATGGTGGTTCCTAAATCATCTAAAAAACAGAGCTACAGAGCATAGGACACTTCCAATCATGGGAGTATATCTAGGGAAGTCTAAAAATCAACAAGACACAAGCACACCACAGTTTAGGGCTACTCTGTTTACAAGAACCTCAACTTCAGTACACCTTAAATATCCCAGGAAAGAGAACAATGGATAAAGAAGATGTGGTACTTATGTACAATGGAATATCTCTTCACCATGAAATCAATGTAATAAGGCTAGTAGAAGGATAAAGAGTGGATTTAGGTCCGATAATACTACTTGAAATAAGTCAAACAGAAAAAGAAACATATCATAAGATATCACTTATAGAGGGAGGGTAAATATGGCTGCACAAGAAATGAATTACAGAACAGAACAGTGTCTCACATTTAGAAAACACACTTATGTCAGCTTAAGGGGAAAGGAGAGGTGGGGTGATGCATAAAACCAGAGTTTGAAATTAGCACAGATACCGTTCAATAAACCAAATAGGTATTAGACAAAATCTACACCTTGCTCAATGAACTGGCCTCAACACACCCTATACACCGCAGAAAAATATATCTGAGGAATAAGAATCTTAAAACCCATGTATTGATATATCTCCATAAGGGAATCAAGTGTGTGCAGAGCGGCACAAACACAGCAGTGAAAAGGAGCTAAACCCCATTATAGAAATAAATTTTAAAAACAAAACGCTGAAACAATGAAAGAGAGAAAAATTCTTACAAAATTCGCTCAGGGGCTGTGATGCAACCTGGATTGACCACATATAAACCCACAGCTGGATAAGACATAAGGCTGGACACTTGGGGCTGACAGGATTGGTGAGCTTTGGTGAGCAACTGCCGAAAGTTTAATGCAATACTTCATGCTACTCAGTCCAAGGGTCCCAACACTCCAGGTTGAAGGGAATCTTCCTACAGCTAAACCATGCTTGGGAAACCCAGCGACTGGTATACCATATGATCGGGAAAGGTTTCTAAAACGCACCTCATTTTTCCTCTCCTGGGGCTCCGGATCGACATTCCAGCCGCTTTACTAACAACATCCCCACATGGAGTCAATGCCTTTAAGTTCTGGTATCGCACAGTCTGCAGTTAGTGCAGAGGATGAATGGGAATAGGGGGAACCAGTGAGAAACTAGCTGTAGCGGTTTCAATGGGCACATGTCACTCTAATATCACATCAGTAAGAAGAATTAACCAAAGGCACAGCAAGGTGCCCCAGAAGAAAAATAGGGCTTCAAGGAATCCTGTGGTTACGGGGCAAGACCACAAAAATAAGAGCTAAAAAATGGAGCTAAGGGCCACTGCAATTAAAAAACCTGCAGAGTTATAAAGGCCAACTATTTTTAAAAATATATTGAGGTAAGGCTATGAAGAGGCATTGAAAGCAAGGCAGAATTGCAGGAAACCGATTTCAGGAGGTAGACTGGAATTGCATTGAAAGCATATGAAGAGAGTCAGAAACTCGACAATGATGCACTTGGCCAAAAAGGGCGTATGCGTTTTTTCCTGAATATATTCAGGAAAAAACGCATACGCACTTTTTGGCCAACCAAGCAAACTTGCAAAGGAAATCTGCACTACAATGAAGTCTCACTTCCACCCGGTCAAAAGGGCCATCTGAAAAAAGTGTAAAATCCATAAAGGCACGACAGGCCATGGAGAACTGGGAGCCTTCTTATGCTGATGGGCGGGATGTAAATTGCCAACAGCCACTCTGGAGAAGTGTATGGTGTTTCCTGAAACATCTAAAAAACAAAGCAACAGAGCCTAGGGCACTTCCACTTATGGTCCTATAGCTTAGGGAAATTAAAATCAAAAAGACACAGCCACCCCAAAGTTTGGGACGGCTCTGTTTACAAGAACCTCGTTTACGGTACAAGTTCAATATCGCAGAAAGTGAAAAATGGATAAAGAACCTGTGGTACTTACGTACAATGCAATATCACTCAGCAATGAAATCTATGTCATCAGGCCAGTAGCAGCATAATGAGTGGATTCAGGTATGATGATTCGAACTGAAATAAGTCACACAGAAAAGAAACATCATAAGATATCAGTAATACACAGAATGTGAACTTGGCTACACATGAACTGAATTACAAAACAGAACAGTGTCTCAAGTTTAGAAAACCAACTTACGCTTGCTTAAGGGGGAAGGTGAGTTGGGGTGCTGCATAAAACCAGAGATTGAAATGAGCACAGATAAAGTTCCTTAAGCCAAATATGGAATAGACAAGAGCTACTCCTTGCTCAACGAAATGGACTCAACACCGCATATTAAACGCCTAAGAATGTACCTGACTAGTAAGTATCTTAAAACGTATGGATTGCTATGTCTCCGAAAGAGAATCAAGCGTGTGTACAGGGGCATAAATGCAGCAGTGATAGGATTGGAGAGGTTCGGTGAGCAAATGAAGACCCTTTGAAGTCATATTGCATGGTACCCATTCCACGGGTCTCAACTCTCCAGGTTTAAGGTATTCTTCCTTCAGCTAAAACATGCATGTGGAACCCAGAGTATGATCAACCATGTTATCGGGAGACGTGTTCAAATATGTCTCAGTTTTCCTCCCCTGGTACTCGGGTGCAACATTCCAGACGCTTTACTAACACTCTCCCCACTTGGAGAGTCAGTCCCTTTAACCTCCTGTTTGGCCCAGTTTGCAATTTCTGTGGAAGATGAACAGGAATAGCGAGAACCAATGAGAGACTAGCTGGAGGTGTCTGGATGGGCAAATTTAACTCTCATTTCCCACCAGGAAGAGGAATTAACCAAAGGCACAGCGTGCCATGCCAGAACCAGATTAGAGCCTGAAGACATCCTGCGGTGTTGCGGCCAGCTCAAAAGAAAGCAAGTTGAAGAAAGGAGCTCAGGGGCACTGTAATTCACAAACCTGCAGAGTTATAAATGACAGCTATCGTCCAAAAATATACTGAAGTAAGGCTGCCAAGAGGACTTGAAAGCGGGGCAGAATTGCAGGAAACCGATTTCAGGAGGTAGACTGGAATTGCATTGAAAGCATAGGAAAAGAGGCAGAACGTCCACAATGATGCACTTGGACAAAAAGTGCGTATGCATTTTTTCCTGAATATATTCAGGACAAAACGCATACGCCCTTTTTGGCCAACCAAGCAAACTTGCAAAGGAAATCTGCACTACAATGAAGTCTCACTTCTCCCCGGTCAAAACGTCCATCTGAAAAAAGTGTAAAATCCAGAAAGGCAGGACAGGCCATGGAGAACTGGGAGCCTTGTTATGCTGATGGGCGGGATGTAAATTGCCAACAGACACTCAGGAGAAGTGTATGGTGTTTCCTGAAACATCTAAAAAACAAAGCAACAGACCCTAGGGCACTTCCACTTATGATCCTATAGCTTAGGGAAATTAAAATCAAAAAGACACAGCCACCCCAAAGTTTGGGACGCCTCCGTTTAAGAGAACCTCGTTTACCGTACAAGTTCAATATCACAGAAAGTGAAAAATGGATAAAGAACTTGTGGTACTTACGTACAATGCAGTATAACTCAGCAATGAAATCAATGTCATCAGGCCCATAGCAGCATAATGAGTGGATTCAGGTACGATGATTCTAACTGAAATAAGTCACACAGAAAAAGAAACATCATAAGATATCACTAATACACGGAATGTAAACTTGGCTACACAGGAACTGCATTCCAAAGCAGAACAGGGTCTCAAATTTAGAAAACCAACTTATGCTTGCTTAAGGGGAAAGGTGAGTTGGGGTGCTGCATAAAACAAGAGATTGAAATGAGCAAAGATAAAGGTCCTTAAGCCAAATATGGAATAGACAAGAGCTACTCCTTGCTCAACGAAATGGACTCAACACCCCATATTAAACGCCTAAGAATGTACCTGACTAGTAAGTATCTTAAAACCTATGGATTGCTATGTCTCCAAAAGAGAATCAAGCGTGTGTACAGGGGCATAAACGCAGCAGTGATAGGTTTGGAGAGGTTCGGTGAGCAAATGAAGACCCTTTGAAGTCATATTGCATGGTACCCATTACACGGGTCTCAACTCTCCAGGTTTAAGGTATTCTTTCTTCAGCTAAAACATGCATGTGGAACCCAGAGTATGATCAACCATGTGAACGGGAGACGTGTTCAAATATGTCTCAGTTTTCCTCCCCTGGTACTCGGGTGCAACATTCCAGACGCTTTACTAAGACTCTCCCGACTTGGAGAGTCAGTCCCTTTAGCCTCCTGTTTGGCCCAGTTTGCAATTTCTGCGGAAGATGAACAGGAATAGCGAAAACCAATGAGAGACTAGCTGGAGGTGTCTGAACGGGCAAATGTAACTCTCATTTCCCACCAGGAAGAGGAATTAACCAAAGGCTCAGCATGCCGGGCCGGAACCAGATTAGGGCCTGAAGCCATCCTGCGGTGTTGCGGCCAGGTCACAAGAAAGCGAGTTGAAGAAAGGAGCTCAGGGGCACTGTAATTCACAAACCTGCAGAGTTATAAATGACAGCTATCGTCCAAAAATAGACTGAAGTAAGGCTGCCAAGAGGACTTGAAAGCGGGGCAGAATTGCAGGAAACCGAATTCAGGAGGTAGACTGGAATTGCATTGAAAGCATAGGAAAAGAGGCAGAACGTCCACAATGATGCACTTGGCCAAAAAGGGCGTATGCGTTTTTTCCTGAATATATTCAGGAAAAAACGCATACGCCCTTTTTGGCCAACCAAGCAAGCTTGCAAAGGAAATCTGCACTACAATGAAGTCTCACTTCCCCCCGGTCAAAAGGGCCATCTGAAAAAAGTGTAAAATCCAGAAAAGCAGGACAGGCCATGGAGAACTGGGAGCCTTGTTATGCTGATGGGTGGGATGTAAATTGCCAACAACCACTTGGGAGAAGTGTATGGTGTTTCCTGAAACATCTAAAAAACAAAGCATCAGAACCTAGGGCACTTCCACTTATGGTCCTATAGCTTAGGGAAATTAAAATGAAAAAGACACAGCCACCCCAAAGTTTGGAACGGCTCTGTTTACAACAACCTCGTTTACAGTACAAGTTCAACATCGCAGAAAGTGAAAAATGGATAAAGAAGTTGTGGTATTTACTTACAAAGCAATATCACTCAGCAATGAAATCTGTGTCATCAGGCCCTTAGCAGCACAATGAGTGGATTCAGGTATGATGATTCTAACTGAAATAAGTCACACAGAAAAAGAAACATCATAAGATATCACTAATACACGGAATGTAAACTTGGCTACACAGGAACTGAATTCCAAAACAGAACAGGGTCTCAAATTTAGAAAACCAACTTATGCTTGCTTAAGGGGAAAGGTGAGTTGGGGTGCTGCATAAAACCAGAGATTGAAATGAGCACAGATAAAGTTCCTTAAGCCAAATATGGAATAGACAAGAGCTACTCCTTGCTCAACGAAATGGACTCAACACCGCATATCAAACGCCTAAGAATGTACCTGACTAGTAAGTATCTTAAAACCTATGGATTGCTATGTCTCCGAAAGAGAATCAAGCATGTGTACAGGGGCATAAACGCAGCAGTGATAGGATTGGAGAGGTTCGGTGAGCAAATGAAGACCCTTTGAAGTCATATTGCATGGTACCCATTACACGGGTCTTAACTCTACAGGTTTAAGGTATTCTTCCTTTAGCTAAAACATGCATGTGGAACATAGAGTATGATCAACCATGTGATCGGGAGACGTGTTCACATATGTCTCAGTTTTTGTACCCTGGTACTCGGGTGCAACATTCCAGACGCTTTACTAACACTCTCCCGACTTGGAGAGTCAGTCCCTTTAACCTCCTGTTTGGCCCAGTTTGCAATTTCTGCGGAAGATGAACAGGAATAGCGAGAACCAATGAGAGACTAGCTGGAGGTGTCTGGACGGGCAAATTTAACACTCACATCCCACCAGAAAGAGGAATTAACCAAAGGCTCAGCGTGCCGTGCCGGAACCAGATTAGGGCCTGAAGCCATCCTGCGGTGTTGCGGCCAGCTCACAAGAAAGCGAGTTGAAGAAAGGAGCTCAGGGGCACTGTAATTCACAAACCTGCAGAGTTATAAATGAGAGCTATCGTCCAAAAATATACTGAAGTAAGGCTGCCAAGAGGACTTGAAAGCGGGGCAGAATTGCAGGAAACCAATTTCAGGAGGTAGACTGGAATTGCATTGAAAGCATAGGAAAAGAGGCAGAACCTCCACAATGATGCACTTGGCCAAAAAGGGCGTATGCGTTTTTTCCTGAATATATTCAGGAAAAAACGCATACGCCCTTTTTGGCCAACCAAGCAAGCTTGCAAAGGAAATCTGCACTACAATGAAGTCTCACTTCCCCCCGGTCAAAAGGGCCATCTGAAAAAAGTGTAAAATCCAAAAAGGCAGGACAGGCCATGGAGAACTGGGAGCCTTGTTATGCTGATGGGCGGGATGTAAATTGCCAACAACCACTTGGGAGAAGTGTATGGTGTTTCCTTAAACATCTAAAAAACAAAGCAACAGAACCTAGGGCACTTCCACTTATGGTCCTATAGCTTAGGGAAATTAAAATGAAAAAGACACAGCCACCCCAAAGTTTGGAACGGCTCTGTTTACAAGAACCTCGTTTACAGTACAAGTTCAACATCGCAGAAAGTGAAAAATGGATAAAGAAGTTGTGGTATTTACTTACAAAGCAATATCACTCAGCAATGAAATCTGTGTCATCAGGCCCTTAGCAGCACAATGAGTGGATTCAGGTATGATGATTCTAACTGAAATAAGTCACACAGAAAAAGAAACATCATAAGATATCAGTAATACACGGAATGTAAACTTGGCTACACAGGAACTGATTTACAGAACAGAACAGGTTCTCAAATTTAGAAAACCAACTTATGCTTGCTTAAGTGGAAAGGTGAGTTGGGGTGCTGCATAAAACCAGAGATTGAAATGAGCACAGATAATGTTCCTTAAGCCAAATATGGAATAGACAAGAGCTACTCCTTGCTCAACGAAATGGACACAACACCGCATATTAAACGCCTAAGAATGTACCTGACTACTAAGTATCTTAAAACCTATGGATTGCTATGTCTCCGAAAGAGAATCAAGCATGTGTACAGGGGCATAAACGCAGCAGTGATAGGATTGGAGATGTTCGGTGAGCAAATGAAGACCCTTTGAAGTCATATTGCATGGTACCCATTCCACGGATTTCAACTACCCAGGTTTTAGGTATTCTTCCTTCAGCTAAAACATGCATGTGGAACCCAGAGTATGATCAACCATGTGATCGGGAGACGTGTTCAAATATGTCTCAGGTTTCGTACCCTGGTACTCGGGTGCAACATTCCAGACGCTTTACTAACACTCTCCCGACTTGGAGAGTCAGTGCCTTTAACCTCCTGTTTGGCCCAGTTTGCAATTTCTGTGGAAGATGAACAGGAATAGCGAGAACCAATGAGAGACTAGCTGGAGGTGTCTGGATGGGCAAATTTAACTCTCATTTCCCACCAGGAAGAGGAATTAACCAAAGGCTCAGCGTGCCATGCCAGAACCAGATTAGGGCCTGAAGATATCCTGCGGTGTTGTGGCCAGCTCACAAGAAAGCGAGTTGAAGAAAGGAGCTCAGGGGCACTGTAATTCACAAACCTGCAGAGTTATAAATGACAGCTATCGTCCAAAAATAGACTGAAGTAAGGCTGCCAAGAGGACTTGAAAGCGGGGCAGAATTGCAGGAAACCGATTTCAGGAGGTAGACTGGAATTGCATTGAAAGCATAGGAAAAGAGGCAGAACGTCCACAATGATGCACTTGGCCAAAAAGGGCGTATGCGTTTTTTCCTGAATATATTCAGGAAAAAACGCATACGCCCTTTTTGGCCAACCAAGCAAGCTTGCAAAGGAAATCTGCACTACAATGAAGTCTCACTTCCCCCCGGTCAAAAGGGCCATCTGAAAAAAGTGTAAAATCCAGAAAGGCAGGACAGGCCATGGAGAACTGGGAGCCTTGTTATGCTGATGGGCGGGATGTAAATTGCCAACAGACACTGGGGAGAAGTGTATGGTGTTTCCTGAAACATCTAAAAAACAAAGCAACAGAGCCTAGGGCACTTCCACTTATGGTCCTAAAGCTTAGGGAAATTAAAATCAAAAAGACACAGCCACCCCAAAGTTTGGGACGCCTCCGTTTACAAGAACCTCGTTTACTGTACAAGTTCAACATCGCAGAAAGTGAAAAATGCATAAAGAAGTTGTGGTATTCACTTACAAAGCAATATCACTCAGCAATGAAATCTATGTCATCAGGCCCTTAGCAGCATAATGAGTGGATTCAGGTACAATGATTCTAACTGAAATAAGTGACACAGAAAAAGAAACATCATAAGATATCACTAATACACGGAATGTAAACTTGGCTACACAGGAACTGCATTCCAAAACAGAACAGGGTCTCAAATTTAGAAAACCAACTTATGCTTGCTTAAGGGGAAAGGTGAGTTGGGGTGCTGCATAAAACCAGAGATTGAAATGAGCACAGATAAAGTTCCTTAAGCCAAATATGGAATAGACAAGAGCTACTCCTTGCTCAATGAAATGGACTCAACACCGCATATTAAACGCCTAAGAATGTACCTGACTAGTAAGTATCTTAAAACCTATGGATTGCTATGTCTCCAAAAGAGAATCAAGCGTGTGTACAGGGGCATAAACGCAGCAGTGATAGGATTGGAGAGGTTCGGTGAGCAAATGAAGACCCTTTGAAGTCATATTGCATGGTACCCATTCCACGGGTCTCAACTCTCCAGGTTTAAGGTATTCTTCCTTCAGCTAAAACATGCATGTGGAACCCAGAGTATGATCAACCATGTGAACGGGAGACGTGTTCAAATATGTCTCAGTTTTCCTCACCTCGTACTCGGGTGCAACATTCCAGACGCTTTACTAACACTCTCCCGACTTGGAGAGTCAGTCCCTTTAACCTCCTGTTTGGCCCAGTTTGCAATTTCTGCGGAAGATGAACAGGAATAGCGAGAACCAATGAGAGACTAGCTGGAGGTGTCTGAACGGGCAAATTTAACTCTCATTTCCCACCAGGAAGAGGAATTAACCAAAGGCTCAGCATGCCGGGCCGGAACCAGATTAGGGCCTGAAGCCATCCTGCGGTGTTGCGGCCAGGTCACAAGAAAGCGAGTTGAAGAAAGGAGCTCAGGGGCACTGTAATTCACAAACCTGCAGAGTTATAAATGACAGCTATCGTCCAAAAATAGACTGAAGTAAGGCTGCCAAGAGGACTTGAAAGCGGGGCAGAATTGCAGGAAACCGATTTCAGGAGGTAGACTGGAATTGCATTGAAAGCAGAGGAAAAGAGGCAGAACGTACACAATGATGCACTTGGCCAAAAAGGGCGTATGCGTTTTTTCCTGAATATATTCAGGAAAAAACGCATACGCCCTTTTTGGCCAACCAAGCAAGCTTGCAAAGGAAATCTGCACTACAATGAAGTCTCACTTCCCCCTGGTCAAAAGGGCCCTCTGAAAAAAGTGTAAAATCCAGAAAGGCAGGACAGGCCATGGAGAACTGGGAGCCTTGTTATGCTGATGGGCGGGATGTAAATTGCCAACAACCACTTGGGAGAAGTGTATGGTGTTTCCTGAAACATCTAAAAAACAAAGCAACAGAACCTAGGGCACTTCCACTTATGGTCCTATAGCTTAAGGAAATTAAAATGAAAAAGACACAGCCACCCCAAAGTTTGGAATGGCTCTGTTTACAAGAACCTCATTTACAGTACAAGTTCAACATCGCAGAAAGTGAAAAATTGATAAAGAAGTTGTGGTATTTACTTACAAAGCAATATCACTCAGCAATGAAATCTGTGTCATCAGGCCCTTAGCAGCACAATGAGTGGATTCAGGTATGATGATTCTAACTGAAATAAGTCACACAGAAAAAGAAACATCATAAGATATCAGTAATACACGGAATGTAAACTTGGCTACACAGGAACTGATTTACAGAACAGAACAGGTTCTCAAATTTAGAAAACCAACTTATGCTTGCTTAAGGGGAAAGGTGAGTTGGGGTGCTGCATAAAACCAGAGATTGAAATGAGCACAGATAATGTTCCTTAAGCCAAATATGGAATAGACAAGAGCTACTCCTTGCTCAACGAAATGGACACAACACCGCATATTAAACGCCTAAGAATGTACCTGACTACTAAGTATCTTAAAACCTATGGATTGCTATGTCTCCGAAAGAGAATCAAGCATGTGTACAGGGGCATAAACGCAGCAGTGATAGGATTGGAGATGTTCGGTGAGCAAATGAAGACCCTTTGAAGTCATATTGCATGGTACCCATTCCACGGGTTTCAACTACCCAGGTTTTAGGTATTCTTCCTTCAGCTAAAACATGCATGTGGAACCCAGAGTATGATCAACCATGTGATCGGGAGACGTGTTCAAATATGTCTCAGGTTTCGTACCCTGGTACTCGGGTGCAACATTCCAGACGCTTTACTAACACTCTCCCGACTTGGAGAGTCAGTGCCTTTAACCTCCTGTTTGGCCCAGTTTGCAATTTCTGTGGAAGATGAACAGGAATAGCGAGAACCAATGAGAGACTAGCTGGAGGTGTCTGGATGGGCAAATTTAACTCTCATTTCCCACCAGGAAGAGGAATTAACCAAAGGCTCAGCGTGCCATGCCAGAACCAGATTAGGGCCTGAAGATATCCTGCGGTGTTGTGGCCAGCTCACAAGAAAGCGAGTTGAAGAAAGGAGCTCAGGGGCACTGTAATTCACAAACCTGCAGAGTTATAAATGACAGCTATCGTCCAAAAATAGACTGAAGTAAGGCTGCCAAGAGGACTTGAAAGCGGGGCAGAATTGCAGGAAACCGATTTCAGGAGGTAGACTGGAATTGCATTGAAAGCATAGGAAAAGAGGCAGAACGTCCACAATGATGCACTTGGCCAAAAAGGGCGTATGCGTTTTTTCCTGAATATATTCAGGAAAAAACGCATACGCCCTTTTTGGCCAACCAAGCAAGCTTGCAAAGGAAATCTGCACTACAATGAAGTCTCACTTCCCCCCGGTCAAAAGGGCCATCTGAAAAAAGTGTAAAATCCAGAAAGGCAGGACAGGCCATGGAGAACTGGGAGCCTTGTTATGCTGATGGGCGGGATGTAAATTGCCAACAGACACTGGGGAGAAGTGTATGGTGTTTCCTGAAACATCTAAAAAACAAAGCAACAGAGCCTAGGGCACTTCCACTTATGGTCCTAAAGCTTAGGGAAATTAAAATCAAAAAGACACAGCCACCCCAAAGTTTGGGACGCCTCCGTTTACAAGAACCTCGTTTACTGTACAAGTTCAACATCGCAGAAAGTGAAAAATGCATAAAGAAGTTGTGGTATTCACTTACAAAGCAATATCACTCAGCAATGAAATCTATGTCATCAGGCCCTTAGCAGCATAATGAGTGGATTCAGGTACAATGATTCTAACTGAAATAAGTGACACAGAAAAAGAAACATCATAAGATATCACTAATACACGGAATGTAAACTTGGCTACACAGGAACTGCATTCCAAAACAGAACAGGGTCTCAAATTTAGAAAACCAACTTATGCTTGCTTAAGGGGAAAGGTGAGTTGGGGTGCTGCATAAAACCAGAGATTGAAATGAGCACAGATAAAGTTCCTTAAGCCAAATATGGAATAGACAAGAGCTACTCCTTGCTCAATGAAATGGACTCAACACCGCATATTAAACGCCTAAGAATGTACCTGACTAGTAAGTATCTTAAAACCTATGGATTGCTATGTCTCCAAAAGAGAATCAAGCGTGTGTACAGGGGCATAAACGCAGCAGTGATAGGATTGGAGAGGTTCGGTGAGCAAATGAAGACCCTTTGAAGTCATATTGCATGGTACCCATTCCACGGGTCTCAACTCTCCAGGTTTAAGGTATTCTTCCTTCAGCTAAAACATGCATGTGGAACCCAGAGTATGATCAACCATGTGAACGGGAGACGTGTTCAAATATGTCTCAGTTTTCCTCACCTCGTACTCGGGTGCAACATTCCAGACGCTTTACTAACACTCTCCCGACTTGGAGAGTCAGTCCCTTTAACCTCCTGTTTGGCCCAGTTTGCAATTTCTGCGGAAGATGAACAGGAATAGCGAGAACCAATGAGAGGCTAGCTGGAGGTGTCTGAACGGGCAAATTTAACTCTCATTTCCCACCAGGAAGAGGAATTAACCAAAGGCTCAGCATGCCGGGCCGGAACCAGATTAGGGCCTGAAGCCATCCTGCGGTGTTGCGGCCAGCTCACAAGAAAGCGAGTTGAAGAAAGGAGCTCAGGGGCACTGTAATTCACAAACCTGCAGAGTTATAAATGACAGCTATCGTCCAAAAATAGACTGAAGTAAGGCTGCCAAGAGGACTTGAAAGTGGGGCAGCATTGCAGGAAACCGATTTCAGGAGGTAGACTGGAATTGCATTGAAAGCATAGGAAAAGAGGCAGAACGTCCACAATGATGCACTTGGCCAAAAAGGGCGTATGCGTTTTTTCCAGAATATATTCAGGAAAAAACGCATACGCCCTTTTTGGCCAACCAAGCAAGCTTGCAAAGGAAATCTGCACTACAATGAAGTCTCACTTCCCCCGGTCAAAAGGGCCATCTGATAAAAGTGTAAAATCCAGAAAGGCAGGACAGGCCATGGAGAACTGGGAGCCTTGTTATGCTGATGGGCGGGATGTAAATTGCCAACAGACACTCAGGAGAAGTGTATGGTGTTTCCTGAAACATGTAAAAAACAAAGCAACAGAGCCTAGGGCACTGCCACTTATGGTCCTATAGCTTAGGGAAATTAAAATCAAAAAGACACAGCCACCCCAAAGTTTGGGACGCCTCTGTTTACAAGAACCTCATTTACAGTACAAGTTCAACATCGCAGAAAGTGAAAAATGGATAAAGAATTTGTGGTATTTACTTACAAAGCAATATCACTCAGCAATGAAATCTATGTCATCAGGCCCTTAGCAGCACAATGAGTGGATTCAGGTATGATGATTCTAACTGAAATAAGTCACACAGAAAAAGAAACATCATAAGATATCACTAATACACGGAATGTAAACTTGGCTACACAGGAACTGAATTCCAAAACAGAACAGGTTCTCAAATTTAGAAAACCAACTTATGCTTGCTTAAGGGGAAAGGTGAGTTGGATTGCTGCATAAAACCAGAGATTGAAATGAGCACAGATAAAGTTCCTTAAGCCAAATATGGAATAGACAAGAGCTACTCCTTGCTCAACGAAATGGACTCAACACCGCATATTAAACGCCTAAGAATGTACCTGACTAGTAAGTATCTTAAAACCTATGGATTGCTATGTCTCCGAAAGAGAATCAAGCATGTGTACAGGGGCATAAACGCAGCAGTGATAGGATTGGAGAGGTTCGGTGAGCAAATGAAGACCCTTTGAAGTCATATTGCATGGTACCCATTCCACGGGTTTCAAATACCCAGGTTTTAGGTATTCTTCCTTCAGCTAAAACATGCATGTGGAACCTAGAGTATGATCAACCATGTGATCGGGAGACGTGTTCAAATATGTCTCAGTTTTCGTACCCTGGTACTTGGGTGCAACATTCCAGACGCTTTACTAACACTCTCCCGACTTGGAGAGTCAGTCCCTTTAACCTCCTGTTTGGCCCAGTTTGCAATTTCTGCGGAAGATGAACAGGAATAGCGAGAACCAATGAGAGACTAGCTGGAGGAGTCTGGACGGGCAAATTTAACTCTCATTTCCCACCAGGAAGAGGAAATAACCAAAGGCTCAGCGTGCCGTACCAGAATCAGATTAGGGCCTGAAGCCATCCTGCGGTGTTGCGGCCAGCTCAAAAGAAAGCGAGTTGAAGAAAGGAGCTCAGGGGCACTGTAATTCACAAACCTGCAGAGTTATAAATGACAGCTATCGTCCAAAAATATACTGAAGTAAGGCTGCCAAGAGGACTTGAAAGCAGGGCAGAATTGCAGGAAACCGATTTCAGGAGGTAGACTGGAATTGCATTGAAAGCATAGGAAAAGAGGCAGAACGTCCACAATGATGCACTTGGCCAAAAAGGGCGTATGCGTTTTTTCCTGAATATATTCAGGAAAAAACGCATACGCCCTTTTTGGCCAACCAAGCAAGCTTGCAAAGGAAATCTGCACTACAATGAAGTCTCACTTCCCCCCGGTCAAAAGGGCCATCTGAAAAAAGTGTAAAATCCAGAAAGGCAGGACAGGCCATGGAGAACTGGGAGCCTTGTTATGCTGATGGGCGGGATATAAATTACCAACAGACACTCAGAAGTGTATGGTGTTTCCTGAAACATCTAAAAAACAAAGCAACAGAGCCTAGGGCACTGCCACTTATGGTCCTATAGCTTAGGGAAATTAAAATCAAAAAGACACAGCGACCCCAAAGTTTGGGACGCCTCTGTTTACAAGAACCTCGTTTACAGTACAAGTTCAACATCACAGAAAGTGAAAAATGGATAAAGAAGTTGTGGTATTTACTTACAAAGCAATATCACTCAGCAATGAAATCTGTGTCATCAGGCCCTTAGCAGCACAATGAGTGGATTCAGGTATGATGATTCTAACTGAAATAAGTCACACAGAAAAAGAAACATCATAAGATATCAGTAATACACGGAATGTAAACTTGGCTACACAGGAACTGAATTACAGAACAGAACAGGGTCTCAAATTTAGAAAACCAACTTATGCTTGCTTAAGGGGAAAGGTGAGTTGGGGTGCTGTATAAAACCAGAGATCGAAATGAGCACAGATAAAGTTCCTTAAGCCAAATATGGAATAGACAAGAGCTACTCCTTGCTCAACGAAATGGACTCAACACCGCATATTAAACGCCTCAGAATGTACCTGACTAGTAAGTATCTTAAAACCTATGGATTGCTATGTCTCCGAAAGAGAATCAAGCATGTGTACAGGGGCATAAACGCAGCAGTGATAGGATTGGAGAGGTTCGGTGAGCAAATGAAGACCCTTTGAAGTCATATTGCATGGTACCCATTCCACGGGTTTCAACTACCCAGGTTTAAGGTATTCTTCCTTCAGCTAAAACATGCATGTGGAACCTAGAGTATGATCAACCATGTGATCGGGAGACGTGTTCAAATATGTCCCAGTTTTCGTACCCTGGTACTCGGGTGCAACATTCCAGACGCTTTACTAACACTCTCCCGACTTGGAGAGTCAATCCCTTTAACCTCCTGTTTGGCCCAATTTGCAATTTCTGCGGAAGATGAACAGGAATAGCGAGAACCAATGAGAGGCTAGCTGGAGGTGTCTGGACGGGCAAAGTTAACTCTCATTTCCCACCAGGAAGAGGAATTAAACAAAGGCTCAGCATGCCGGGCCGGAACCAGATTAGGGCCTGAAGCCATCCTGCGGTGTTGCGGCCAGCTCAAAAGAAAGCGAGTTGAAGAAAGGAGCTCAGGGGCACTGTAATTCACAAACCTGCAGAGTTATAAATGACAGCTATCGTCCAAAAATAGACTGAAGTAAGGCTGCCAAGAGGACTTGAAAGCGGGGCAGAATTGCAGGAAACCGATTTCAGGAGGTAGACTGGAATTGCATTGAAAGCATAGGAAAAGAGGCAGAACGTCCACAATGATGCACTTGGCCAAAAAGTGCGTATGCGTTTTTTCCTGAATATATTCAGGAAAAAACGCATACGCACTTTTTGGCCAACCAAGCAAGCTTGCAAAGGAAATCTGCACTACAATGAAGTCTCACTTCCCCCCGGTCACAAAGGCCATCTGAAAAAAGTGTAAAATCCAGAAAGGCAGGACAGGCCATGGAGAACTGGGAGCCTTGTTATGCTGATGGGCGGGATGTAAATTACCAACAGACACTCAGGAGAAGTGTATGGTGTTTCCTGAAACATCTAAAAAACAAAGCAACAGAGCCTAGGGCACTGCCACTTATGGTCCTATAGCTTAGGGAAATTAAAATCAAAAAGACACAGCCACCCCAAAGTTTGGGATGCCTCTGTTTACAAGAACCTCGTTTACAGTACAAGTTCAGCATCGCAGAAAGTGAAAAATGGATAAAGAAGATGTGGTATTTACTTACAAAGCAATATCACTCAGCAATGAAATCTATGTCATCAGGCCCTTAGCAGCACAATGAGTGGATTCAGGTATGATGATTCTAACTGAAATAAGTCACACAGAAAAAGAAACATCATAAGATATCAGTAATACACGGAATGTAAACTTGGCTACACAGGAAATGAATTACAGAACAGAACAGGGTCTCAAATTTAGAAAACCAACTTATGCTTGCTTAAGGGGAAAGGTGAGTTGGGGTGCTGCATAAAACCATAGATTGAAATGAGCACAGATAAAGTTCCTTAAGCCAAATATGGAATAGACAAGAGCTACTCCTTGCTCAATGAAATGGACTCAACACCGCATATTAAACGCCTAAGAATGTACCTGACTAGTAAGTATCTTAAAACCTATGGATTGCTATGTCTCCGAAAGAGAATCAAGCATGCGTACAGGGGCATAAACGCAGCAGTGATAGGATTGGAGAGGTTCGTGAGCAAATGAAGACCCTTTGAAGTCATATTGCATGGTACCCATTCCACGGGTTTCAACTACCCAGGTTTAAGGTATTCTTCCTTCAGCTAAAACATGCATGTGGAACCTAGAGTATGATCAACCATGTGATCAGGAGACGTGTTCAAATATGTCTCAGTTTTCCTCCCCTGGTACTCGGGTGCAACATTCCAGACGCTTTACTAACACTCTCCCCACTTGGAGAGTCAGTCCCTTTAACCGCCTGTTTGGCCCCGTTTGCAATTTCTGTGGAAGATGAACAGGAATAGCGAGAACCAATGAGAGACTAGCTGGAGGTGTCTGGATGGGCAAATTTAACTCTCATTTCCCACCAGGAAGAGGAATTAACCAAAGGCTCAGCGTGCCGTGCTGGAACCAGATTAGGGCCTGAAGACATCCTGCGGTGTTGCGGCCAGCTCACAAGAAAGCGAGTTGAAGAAAGGAGCTCAGGGGCACTGTAATTCACAAACCTGCAGAGTTATAAATGACAGCTATCGTCCAAAAATAGACTGAAGTAAGGCTGCCAAGAGGACTTGAAAGCGGGGCAGCATTGCAGGAAACCGATTTCAGGAGGTAGACTGGAATTGCATTGAAAGCATAGGAAAAGAGGCAGAACGTCCACAATGATGCACTTGGCCAAAAAGGGCGTATGCGTTTTTTCCTGAATATATTCAGGAAAAAACGCATACGCCCTTTTTGGCCAACCAAGCAAACTTGCAAAGGAAATCTGCACTACAATGAAGTCTCACTTCCCCCTGGTCAAAAGGGCCATCTGAAAAAAGTGTAAAATCCAGAAAGGCAGGACAGGCCATGGAGAACTGGGAGCCTTGTTATGCTGATGGGCGGGATGTAAATTGCCAACAGACACTCAGGAGAAGTGTATGGTGTTTCCTGAAACATCTAAAAAACAAAGCAACAGAGCCTAGGGCACTGCCACTTATGGTCCTATAGCTTAGGGAAATTAAAATCAAAATGACACAGCCACCCCAAAGTTTGGGACGCCTCTGTTTACAAGAACCTCGTTTACAGTACAAGTTCAACATCGCAGAAAGTGAAAAATGGATAAAGAAGTTGTGGTATTTACTTACAAAGCAATATCACTCAGCAATGAAATCTATGTCATCAGGCCCTTAGCAGCACAATGAGTGGATTCAGGTATGATGATTCTAACTGAAATAAGTCACACAGAAAAAGAAACATCATAAGATATCAGTAATACACGGAATGTAAACTTGGCTACACAGGAACTGAATTACAGAACAGAACAGGGTCTCAAATTTAGAAAACCAACTTATGCTTGCTTAAGGGTAAAGGTGAGTTGGGGTGCTGCATAAAACCAGAGATTGAAATGAGCACAGATAAAGTTCCTTAAGCCAAATATGGAATAGACAAGAGCTACTCCTTGCTCAACGAAATGGACTCAACACCGCATATTAAACGCCTAAGAATGTACCTGACTAGTAAGTATCTTAAAACCTATGGATTGCTATGTCTCCGAAAGAGAATCAAGCATGTGTACAGGGGCATAAAGGCAGCAGTGATAGGATTGGAGAGGTTCGGTGAGCAAATGAATACCCTTTGAAGTCATATTGCATGGTACACATTCCACGGGTTTCTACTACCCAGGTTTAAGGTATTCTTCCTTCAGCTAAAACATGCATGTGGAACCCAGAGTATGATCAACCATGTGATCGGGAGACGTGTTCAAATATGTCTCAGTTTTCGTACCCTGGTATTCGGGTGCAACATTCCAGACGCTTTACTAACACTCTCCCGACTTGGAGAGTCAGTCCCTTTAACCTCCTGTTTGGCCCAGTTTGCAATTTCTACGGAAGATGAACAGGAATAGCAAGAACCAATGAGAGGCTAGCTGCAGGTGTCTGGACGGGCAAATTTAACTCTCATTTCCCACCAGGAAGAGGAATTAACCAAAGGCTCAGCATGCCGGGCCGGAACCAGATTAGGGCCTGAAGCCATCCTGCGGTGTTGCGGCCAGGTCACAAGAAAGCGAGTTGAAGAAAGGAGCTCAGGGGCACTGTAATTCACAAACCTGCAGAGTTATAAATGACAGCTATCGTCCAAAAATAGACTGAAGTAAGGCTGCCAAGAGGACTTGCAAGCGGGGCAGAATTGCAGGAAACCGATTTCAGGAGGTAGACTGGAATTGCATTGAAAGCATAGGAAAAGAGGCAGAACGTCCACAATGATGCACTTGGCCAAAAAGGGCGTATGCGTTTTTTCCTGAATATATTCAGGAAAAAACGCATACGCCCTTTTTGGCCAACCAAGCAAGCTTGCAAAGGAAATCTGCACTACAATGAAGTCTCACTTCCCCCGGTCAAAAGGGCCATCTGATAAAAGTGTAAAATCCAGAAAGGCAGGACAGGCCATGGAGAACTGGGAGCCTTGTTATGCTGATGGGCGGGATGTAAATTGCCAACAGACACTCAGGAGAAGTGTATGGTGTTTCCTGAAACATCTAAAAAACAAAGCAACAGAGCCTAGGGCACTGCCACTTATGGTCCTATAGCTTAGGGAAATTAAAATCAAAAAGACACAGCCACCCCAAAGTTTGGGACGCCTCTGTTTACAAGAACCTCGTTTAACGTACAAGTTCAACATCGCAGAAAGTGAAAAATGGATAAAGAAGTTGTGGTATTTACTTACAAAGCAATATCACTCAGCAATGAAATCTATGTCATCAGGCCCTTAGCAGCACAATGAGTGGATTCAGGTATGATGATTCTAACTGAAATAAGTCACACAGAAAAAGAAACATCATAAGATATCACTAATACACGGAATGTAAACTTGGCTACACAGGAACTGAATTCCAAAACAGAACAGGTTCTCAAATTTAGAAAACCAACTTATGCTTGCTTAAGGGGAAAGGTGAGTTGGATTGCTGCATAAAACCAGAGATTGAAATGAGCACAGATAAAGTTCCTTAAGCCAAATATGGAATAGACAAGAGCTACTCCTTGCTCAACGAAATGGACTCAACACCGCATATTAAACGCCTAAGAATGTACCTGACTAGTAAGTATCTTAAAACCTATGGATTGCTATGTCTCCGAAAGAGAATCAAGCATGTGTACAGGGGCATAAACGCAGCAGTGATAGGATTGGAGAGGTTCGGTGAGCAAATGAAGACCCTTTGAAGTCATATTGCATGGTACCCATTCCACGGGTTTCAAATACCCAGGTTTAAGGTATTCTTCCTTCAGCTAAAACATGCATGTGGAACCTAGAGTATGATCAACCATGTGATCGGGAGACGTGTTCAAATATGTCTCAGTTTTCGTACCCTGGTACTTGGGTGCAACATTCCAGACGCTTTACTAACACTCTCCCGACTTGGAGAGTCAGTCCCTTTAACCTCCTGTTTGGCCCAGTTTGCAATTTCTGCGGAAGATGAACAGGAATAGCGAGAACCAATGAGAGACTAGCTGGAGGAGTCTGGACGGGCAAATTTAACTCTCATTTCCCACCAGGAAGAGGAAATAACCAAAGGCTCAGCGTGCCGTACCAGAATCAGATTAGGGCCTGAAGCCATCCTGCGGTGTTGCGGCCAGCTCAAAAGAAAGCGAGTTGAAGAAAGGAGCTCAGGGGCACTGTAATTCACAAACCTGCAGAGTTATAAATGACAGCTATCGTCCAAAAATACACTGAAGTAAGGCTGCCAAGAGGACTTGAAAGCAGGGCAGAATTGCAGGAAACCGATTTCAGGAGGTAGACTGGAATTGCATTGAAAGCATAGGAAAAGAGGCAGAACGTCCACAATGACGCACTTGGCCAAAAAGGGCGTATGCGTTTTTTCCTGAATATATTCAGGAAAAAACGCATACGCCCTTTTTGGCCAACCAAGCAAACTTGCAAAGGAAATCTGCACTACAATGAAGTCTCACTTCCCCCCGGTCAAAAGGGCCATCTGAAAAAAGTGTAAAATCCAGAAAGGCAGGACAGGCCATGGAGAACTGGGAGCCTTGTTATGCTGATGGGCGGGATGTAAATTACCAACAGACACTCAGAAGTGTATGGTGTTTCCTGAAACATCTAAAAAACAAAGCAACAGAGCCTAGGGCACTGCCACTTATGGTCCTATAGCTTAGGGAAATTAAAATCAAAAAGACACAGCCACCCCAAAGTTTGGGACGCCTCTGTTTACAAGAACCTCGTTTAACGTACAAGTTCAACATCGCAGAAAGTGAAAAATGGATAAAGAAGTTGTGGTATTTACTTACAAAGCAATATCACTCAGCAATGAAATCTATGTCATCAGGCCCTTAGCAGCACAATGAGTGGATTCAGGTATGATGATTCTAACTGAAATAAGTCACACAGAAAAAGAAACATCATAAGATATCACTAATACACGGAATGTAAACTTGGCTACACAGGAACTGAATTCCAAAACAGAACAGGTTCTCAAATTTAGAAAACCAACTTATGCTTGCTTAAGGGGAAAGGTGAGTTGGATTGCTGCATAAAACCAGAGATTGAAATGAGCACAGATAAAGTTCCTTAAGCCAAATATGGAATAGACAAGAGCTACTCCTTGCTCAACGAAATGGACTCAACACCGCATATTAAACGCCTAAGAATGTACCTGACTAGTAAGTATCTTAAAACCTATGGATTGCTATGTCTCCGAAAGAGAATCAAGCATGTGTACAGGGGCATAAACGCAGCAGTGATAGGATTGGAGAGGTTCGGTGAGCAAATGAAGACCCTTTGAAGTCATATTGCATGGTACCCATTCCACGGGTTTCAAATACCCAGGTTTAAGGTATTCTTCCTTCAGCTAAAACATGCATGTGGAACCTAGAGTATGATCAACCATGTGATCGGGAGACGTGTTCAAATATGTCTCAGTTTTCGTACCCTGGTACTTGGGTGCAACATTCCAGACGCTTTACTAACACTCTCCCGACTTGGAGAGTCAGTCCCTTTAACCTCCTGTTTGGCCCAGTTTGCAATTTCTGCGGAAGATGAACAGGAATAGCGAGAACCAATGAGAGACTAGCTGGAGGAGTCTGGACGGGCAAATTTAACTCTCATTTCCCACCAGGAAGAGGAAATAACCAAAGGCTCAGCGTGCCGTACCAGAATCAGATTAGGGCCTGAAGCCATCCTGCGGTGTTGCGGCCAGCTCAAAAGAAAGCGAGTTGAAGAAAGGAGCTCAGGGGCACTGTAATTCACAAACCTGCAGAGTTATAAATGACAGCTATCGTCCAAAAATATACTGAAGTAAGGCTGCCAAGAGGACTTGAAAGCAGGGCAGAATTGCAGGAAACCGATTTCAGGAGGTAGACTGGAATTGCATTGAAAGCATAGGAAAAGAGGCAGAACGTCCACAATGACGCACTTGGCCAAAAAGGGCGTATGCGTTTTTTCCTGAATATATTCAGGAAAAAACGCATACGCACTTTTTGGCCAACCAAGCAAGCTTGCAAAGGAAATCTGCACTACAATGAAGTCTCACTTCCCCCCGGTCAAAAAGGCCATCTGAAAAAAGTGTAAAATCCAGAAAGGCAGGACAGGCCATGGAGAACTGGGAGCCTTGTTATGCTGATGGGCGGGATGTAAATTACCAACAGACACTCAGGAGAAGTGTATGGTGTTTCCTGAAACATCTAAAAAACAAAGCAACAGAGCCTAGGGCACTGCCACTTATGGTCCTATAGCTTAGGGAAATTAAAATCAAAAAGACACAGCCACCCCAAAGTTTGGGACGCCTCTGTTTACAAGAACCTCGTTTACAGTACAAGTTCAACATCGCAGAAAGTGAAAAATGGATAAAGAAGATGTGGTATTTACTTACAAAGCAATATCACTCAGCAATGAAATCTATGTCATCAGGCCCTTAGCAGCACAATGAGTGGATTCAGGTATGATGATTCTAACTGAAATAAGTCACACAGAAAAAGAAACATCATAAGATATCAGTAATACACGGAATGTAAACTTGGCTACACAGGAAATGAATTACAGAACAGAACAGGGTCTCAAATTTAGAAAACCAACTTATGCTTGCTTAAGGGGAAAGGTGAGTTGGGGTGCTGCATAAAACCATAGATTGAAATGAGCACAGATAAAGTTCCTTAAGCCAAATATGGAATAGACAAGAGCTACTCCTTGCTCAATGAAATGGACTCAACACCGCATATTAAACGCCTAAGAATGTACCTGACTAGTAAGTATCTTAAAACCTATGGATTGCTATGTCTCCGAAAGAGAATCAAGCATGCGTACAGGGGCATAAACGCAGCAGTGATAGGATTGGAGAGGTTCGTGAGCAAATGAAGACCCTTTGAAGTCATATTGCATGGTACCCATTCCACGGGTTTCAACTACCCAGGTTTAAGGTATTCTTCCTTCAGCTAAAACATGCATGTGGAACCTAGAGTATGATCAACCATGTGATCAGGAGACGTGTTCAAATATGTCTCAGTTTTCCTCCCCTGGTACTCGGGTGCAACATTCCAGACGCTTTACTAACACTCTCCGCACTTGGAGAGTCAGTCCCTTTAACCTCCTGTTTGGCCCCGTTTGCAATTTCTGTGGAAGATGAACAGGAATAGCGAGAACCAATGAGAGACTAGCTGGAGGTGTCTGGATGGGCAAATTTAACTCTCATTTCCCACCAGGAAGAGGAATTAACCAAAGGCTCAGCGTGCCGTGCCGGAACCAGATTAGGGCCTGAAGACATCCTGCGGTGTTGCGGCCAGCTCACAAGAAAGCGAGTTGAAGAAAGGAGCTCAGGGGCACTGTAATTCACAAACCTGCAGAGTTATAAATGACAGCTATCGTCCAAAAATAGACTGAAGTAAGGCTGCCAAGAGGACTTGAAAGCGGGGCAGCATTGCAGGAAACCGATTTCAGGAGGTAGACTGGAATTGCATTGAAAGCATAGGAAAAGAGGCAGAACGTCCACAATGATGCACTTGGCCAAAAAGGGCGTATGCGTTTTTTCCTGAATATATTCAGGAAAAAACGCATACGCCCTTTTTGGCCAACCAAGCAAGCTTGCAAAGGAAATCTGCACTACAATGAAGTCTCACTTCCCCCCGGTCAAAAGGGCCATCTGAAAAAAGTGTAAAATCCAGAAAGGCAGGACAGGCCATGGAGAACTGGGAGCCTTGTTATGCTGATGGGCGGGATGTAAATTGCCAACAGACACTCGGGAGAAGTGTATGGTGTTTCCTGAAACATCTAAAAAACAAAGCAACAGAGCCTAGGGCACTGCCACTTATGGTCCTATAGCTTAGGGAAATTAAAATCAAAAAGACACAGCCACCCCAAAGTTTGGGACGCCTCCGTTTACAAGAACCTCGTTTACCGTACAAGTGCAATATCACAGAAAGTGAAAAATGGATAAAGAACTTGTGGTACTTACGTACAATGCAGTATCACTCAGCAATGAAATCTATGTCATCAGGCCCGTAGCAGCATAATGAGTGGATTCAGGTATGATGATTCTAACTGAAATAAGTCACACAGAAAAAAAACATCATAAGATATCACTAATACACGGAATGTAAACTTGGCTACACAGGAACTGCATTCCAAAACAGAACAGTGTCTCAAATTTAGAAAACCAACTTATGCTTGCTTAAGGGTAAAGGTGAGTTGGGGTGCTGCATAAAACCAGAGATTGAAATGAGCACAGATAAAGTTCCTTAAGCCAAATATGGAATAGACAAGAGCTACTCCTTGCTCAACGAAATGGACTCAACACCCCATATTAAACGCCTAAGAATGTACCTGACTAGTAAGTATCTTAAAACCTATGGATTGCTATGTCTCCAAAAGAGAATCAAGTGTGTGTACAGGGGCATAAACGCAGCAGTGATAGGATTGGAGAGGTTCGGTGAGCAAATGAAGACCCTTTGAAGTCATATTGCACGGTACCCATTCCACGGTCTCAACTCTCCAGGTTTAAGGTATTCTTCCTTCAGCTAAAACATGCATGTGGAACCCAGAGTATGATCAACCATGTGAACGGGAGACGTGTTCAAATATGTCTCAGTTTTCCTACCCTGGTACTCGGGTGCAACATTCCAGACGCTTTACTAACACTCTCCCCACTTGGAGAGTCAGCGCCTTTAACCTCCTGTTTGGCACAGTTTGCAATTTCTGCGGAAGATGAACAGGAATAGCGAGAACCAATGAGAGGCTAGCTGGAGGTGTCTGAACGGGCAAATTTAACTCTCATTTCCCACCAGGAAGAGGAAATAACCAAAGGCTCAGTGTGCCGTACCGGAAACAGATTAGGGCCTGAAGCCATCCTGCGGTGTTGCGGCCAGCTCAAAAGAAAGCGAGTTGAAGAAAGGAGCTCAGGGGCACTGTAATTCACAAACCTGCAGAGTTATAAATGACAGCTATCGTCCAAAAATAGACTGAAGTAAGGCTGCCAAGAGGACTTGAAAGCGGGGCAGAATTGCAGGAAACCGATATCAGGAGGTAGACTGGAATTGCATTGAAAGCATAGGAAAAGAGGCAGAACGTCCACAATGATGCACTTGGCCAAAAAGGGCGTATGCGTTTTTTCCTGAATATATTCAGGAAAAAACGCATACGCCCTTTTTGGCCAACCAAGCAAGCTTGCAAAGGAAATCTGCACTACAATGAAGTCTCACTTCCCCCGGGTCAAAAGGGCCATCTGAAAAAAGTGTAAAATCCAGAAAGGCAGGACAGGCCATGGAGAACTGGGAGCCTTGTTATGCTGATGGGCGGGATGTAAATTGCCAACAACCACTAGGGAGAAGTGTATGGTGTTTCCTGAAATATCTAAAAAACAAAGCAACAGAACCTAGGGCACTTCCACTTATGGTCCTATAGCTTAGGGAAATTAAAATCAAAAAGACACAGCCACCCCAAAGTTTGGAACGGTTCTGTTTACAAGAACCTCGTTTACAGTACAAGTTCAACATCGCAGAAAGTGAAAAATGGATAAAGAAGTTGTGGTATTTACTTACAAAACAATATCACTCAGCAATGAAATCTGTGTCATCAGGCCCTTAGCAGCACAATGAGTAGATTCAGGTATGATGATTCTAACTGAAATAAGTCACACAGAAAAAGAAACATCATAAGATATCAGTAATACACGGAATGTAAACTTGGCTACACAGGAACTGAATTACAGAACAGAACAGGGTCTCAAATTTAGAAAACCAACTTATGCTTGCTTAAGGGTAAAGGTGAGTTGGGGTGCTGCATAAAACCAGAGATTGAAATGAGCACAGATAAAGTTCCTTAAGCCAAATATGGAATAGACAAGAGCTACTCCTTGCTCAACGAAATGGACTCAAAACCCCATATTAAATGCCTAAGAATGTACCTGACTAGTAAGTATCTTAAAACCTATGGATTGCTATGTCTCCAAAAGAGAATCAAGCGTGTGTACAGGGGCATAAATGCAGCAGTGATAGGACTGGAGAGGTTCGGTGAGCAAATGAAGACCCTTTGAAGTCATATTGCACGGTACCCATTCCACGGGTCTCAACTCTCCAGGTTTAAGGTATTCTTCCTTCAGCTAAAACATGCATGTGGAACCCAGAGTATGATCAACCATGTGAACGGGAGACGTGTTCAAATATGTCTCAGTTTTCCTACCCTGGTACTCGGGTGCAACATTCCAGACGCTTTACTAACACTCTCCCGACTTGGAGAGTCAGTCCCTTTAACCTCCTGTTTGGCCCAGTTTGCAATTTCTGTGGAAGATGAACAGGAATAGCGAGAACCAATGAGAGGCTAGCTGCAGGTGTCTTGACGGGCAAATTTAACTCTCATTTCCCACCAGGAAGAGGAATTAACCAAAGGCTCAGTGTGCCGTGCCGGAACCAGATTAGGGCCTGAAGCCATCCTGCGGTGTTGCGGCCAGGTCACAAGAAAGCGAGTTGAAGAAAGGAGCTCAGGGGCACTGTAATTCACAAACCAGCAGAGTTATAAATGACAGCTATCGTCCAAAAATAGACTGAAGTAAGGCTGCCAAGAGGACTTGAAAGCGGGGCAGAATTGCAGGAAACCGATTTCAGGAGGTAGACTGGAATTGCATTGAAAGCATAGGAAAAGAGGCAGAACGGCCACAATGATGCACTTGGCCAAAAAGGGCGTATGCGTTTTTTCCTGAATATATTCAGGAAAAAACGCATACGCCCTTTTTGGCCAACCAAGCAAGCTTGCAAAGGAAATCTGCACTACAATGAAGTCTCACTTCCCCCCGGTCAAAAGGGCCATCTGAAAAAAGTGTAAAATCCAGAAAGGCAGGACAGGCCATGGAGAACTGGGAGCCTTGTTATGCTGATGGGCGGGATGTAAATTGCCAACAGACACTCGGGAGAAGTGTATGGTGTTTCCTGAAACATCTAAAAAACAAAGCAACAGAGCCTAGGGCACTGCCACTTATGGTCCTATAGCTTAGGGAAATTAAAATCAAAAAGACACAGCCACCCCAAAGTTTGGGACGCCTCCGTTTACAAGAACCTCGTTTACCGTACAAGTTCAATATCACAGAAAGTGAAAAATGGATAAAGAACTTGTGGTACTTACGTACAATGCAGTATCACTCAGCAATGAAATCTATGTCATCAGGCCCGTAGCAGCATAATGAGTGGATTCAGGTACGATGATTCTAACTGAAATAAGTCACACAGAAAAAGAAACATCATAAGATATCACTAATACACGGAATGTAAACTTGGCTACACAGGAACTGCATTCCAAAACAGAACTGGGTCTCAAATTTAGAAAACCAACTTATGCTTGCTTAAGGGGAAAGGTGAGTTGGGGTGCTGCATAAAACCAGAGATTGAAATGAGCACAGATAAAGTTCCTTAAGCCAAATATGGAATAGACAAGAGCTACTCCTTGCTCAACGAAATGGACTCAAAACCCCATATTAAACGCCTAAGAATGTACCTGACTAGTAAGTATCTTAAAACCTATGGATTGCTATGTCTCCAAAAGAGAATCAAGCGTGTGTACAGGGGCATAAATGCAGCAGTGATAGGATTGGAGAGGTTCGGTGAGCAAATGAAGACCCTTTGAAGTCATATTGCATGGTACCCATTACTCGGGTCTCAACTCTCCAGGTTTAAGGTATTCTTCCTTCAGCTAAAACATGCATGTGGAACCCAAGTATGATCAACCATGTGATCGGGAGACGTGTTCAAATATGTCTCAGTTTTCCTCCCCTGGTACTCGGGTGCAACATTCCAGACGCTTTACTAACCCTCTCCCCACTTGGAGAGTCAGCGCCTTTAACCTCCTGTTTGGCACAGTTTGCAATTTCTGCGGAAGATGAACAGGAATAGCGAGAACCAATGAGAGGCTAGCTGGAGGTGTCTGGACGGGCAAATTTAACTCTCATTTCCCACCAGGAAGAGGAATTAACCAAAGGCTCAGCGTGCCGGGCCGGAACCAGATTAGGGCCTGAAGCCATCCTGCGGTGTTGCGGCCAGGTCACAAGAAAGCGAGTTGAAGAAAGGAGCTCAGGGGCACTGTAATTCACAAACCTGCAGAGTTATAAATGACAGCTATCGTCCAAAAATAGACTGAAGTAAGGCTGCCAAGAGGACTTGAAAGCGGGGCAGAATTGCAGGAAACCGATTTCAGGAGGTAGACTGGAATTGCATTGAAAGCATAGGAAAAGAGGCAGAACGTCCACAATGATGCACTTGGCCAAAAAGGGCGTATGCGTTTTTTCCTGAATATATTCAGGAAAAAACGCATACGCCCTTTTTGGCCAACCAAGCAAGCTTGCAAAGGAAATCTGCACTACAATGAAGTCTCACTTCCCCCCGGTCAAAAGGGCCATCTGAAAAAAGTGTAAAATCCAGAAAGGCAGGACAGGCCATGGAGAACTGGGAGCCTTGTTATGCTGATGGGCGGGATGTAAATTGCCAACAGACACTCGGGAGAAGTGTATGGTGTTTCCTGAAACATCTAAAAAACAAAGCAACAGAGCCTAGGGCACTGCCACTTATGGTCCTATAGCTTAGGGAAATTAAAATCAAAAAGACACAGCCACCCCAAAGTTTGGGACGCCTCCGTTTACAAGAACCTCGTTTACCGTACAAGTGCAATATCACAGAAAGTGAAAAATGGATAAAGAACTTGTGGTACTTACGTACAATGCAGTATCACTCAGCAATGAAATCTATGTCATCAGGCCCGTAGCAGCATAATGAGTGGATTCAGGTATGATGATTCTAACTGAAATAAGTCACACAGAAAAAAAACATCATAAGATATCACTAATACACGGAATGTAAACTTGGCTACACAGGAACTGCATTCCAAAACAGAACAGTGTCTCAAATTTAGAAAACCAACTTATGCTTGCTTAAGGGTAAAGGTGAGTTGGGGTGCTGCATAAAACCAGAGATTGAAATGAGCACAGATAAAGTTCCTTAAGCCAAATATGGAATAGACAAGAGCTACTCCTTGCTCAACGAAATGGACTCAACACCCCATATTAAACGCCTAAGAATGTACCTGACTAGTAAGTATCTTAAAACCTATGGATTGCTATGTCTCCAAAAGAGAATCAAGTGTGTGTACAGGGGCATAAACGCAGCAGTGATAGGATTGGAGAGGTTCGGTGAGCAAATGAAGACCCTTTGAAGTCATATTGCACGGTACCCATTCCACGGTCTCAACTCTCCAGGTTTAAGGTATTCTTCCTTCAGCTAAAACATGCATGTGGAACCCAGAGTATGATCAACCATGTGAACGGGAGACGTGTTCAAATATGTCTCAGTTTTCCTACCCTGGTACTCGGGTGCAACATTCCAGACGCTTTACTAACACTCTCCCCACTTGGAGAGTCAGCGCCTTTAACCTCCTGTTTGGCACAGTTTGCAATTTCTGCGGAAGATGAACAGGAATAGCGAGAACCAATGAGAGGCTAGCTGGAGGTGTCTGAACGGGCAAATTTAACTCTCATTTCCCACCAGGAAGAGGAAATAACCAAAGGCTCAGTGTGCCGTACCGGAAACAGATTAGGGCCTGAAGCCATCCTGCGGTGTTGCGGCCAGCTCAAAAGAAAGCGAGTTGAAGAAAGGAGCTCAGGGGCACTGTAATTCACAAACCTGCAGAGTTATAAATGACAGCTATCGTCCAAAAATAGACTGAAGTAAGGCTGCCAAGAGGACTTGAAAGCGGGGCAGAATTGCAGGAAACCGATATCAGGAGGTAGACTGGAATTGCATTGAAAGCATAGGAAAAGAGGCAGAACGTCCACAATGATGCACTTGGCCAAAAAGGGCGTATGCGTTTTTTCCTGAATATATTCAGGAAAAAACGCATACGCCCTTTTTGGCCAACCAAGCAAGCTTGCAAAGGAAATCTGCACTACAATGAAGTCTCACTTCCCCCGGGTCAAAAGGGCCATCTGAAAAAAGTGTAAAATCCAGAAAGGCAGGACAGGCCATGGAGAACTGGGAGCCTTGTTATGCTGATGGGCGGGATGTAAATTGCCAACAACCACTAGGGAGAAGTGTATGGTGTTTCCTGAAATATCTAAAAAACAAAGCAACAGAACCTAGGGCACTTCCACTTATGGTCCTATAGCTTAGGGAAATTAAAATCAAAAAGACACAGCCACCCCAAAGTTTGGAACGGTTCTGTTTACAAGAACCTCGTTTACAGTACAAGTTCAACATCGCAGAAAGTGAAAAATGGATAAAGAAGTTGTGGTATTTACTTACAAAACAATATCACTCAGCAATGAAATCTGTGTCATCAGGCCCTTAGCAGCACAATGAGTAGATTCAGGTATGATGATTCTAACTGAAATAAGTCACACAGAAAAAGAAACATCATAAGATATCAGTAATACACGGAATGTAAACTTGGCTACACAGGAACTGAATTACAGAACAGAACAGGGTCTCAAATTTAGAAAACCAACTTATGCTTGCTTAAGGGTAAAGGTGAGTTGGGGTGCTGCATAAAACCAGAGATTGAAATGAGCACAGATAAAGTTCCTTAAGCCAAATATGGAATAGACAAGAGCTACTCCTTGCTCAACGAAATGGACTCAAAACCCCATATTAAATGCCTAAGAATGTACCTGACTAGTAAGTATCTTAAAACCTATGGATTGCTATGTCTCCAAAAGAGAATCAAGCGTGTGTACAGGGGCATAAATGCAGCAGTGATAGGACTGGAGAGGTTCGGTGAGCAAATGAAGACCCTTTGAAGTCATATTGCACGGTACCCATTCCACGGGTCTCAACTCTCCAGGTTTAAGGTATTCTTCCTTCAGCTAAAACATGCATGTGGAACCCAGAGTATGATCAACCATGTGAACGGGAGACGTGTTCAAATATGTCTCAGTTTTCCTACCCTGGTACTCGGGTGCAACATTCCAGACGCTTTACTAACACTCTCCCGACTTGGAGAGTCAGTCCCTTTAACCTCCTGTTTGGCCCAGTTTGCAATTTCTGTGGAAGATGAACAGGAATAGCGAGAACCAATGAGAGGCTAGCTGCAGGTGTCTTGACGGGCAAATTTAACTCTCATTTCCCACCAGGAAGAGGAATTAACCAAAGGCTCAGTGTGCCGTGCCGGAACCAGATTAGGGCCTGAAGCCATCCTGCGGTGTTGCGGCCAGGTCACAAGAAAGCGAGTTGAAGAAAGGAGCTCAGGGGCACTGTAATTCACAAACCAGCAGAGTTATAAATGACAGCTATCGTCCAAAAATAGACTGAAGTAAGGCTGCCAAGAGGACTTGAAAGCGGGGCAGAATTGCAGGAAACCGATTTCAGGAGGTAGACTGGAATTGCATTGAAAGCATAGGAAAAGAGGCAGAACGGCCACAATGATGCACTTGGCCAAAAAGGGCGTATGCGTTTTTTCCTGAATATATTCAGGAAAAAACGCATACGCCCTTTTTGGCCAACCAAGCAAGCTTGCAAAGGAAATCTGCACTACAATGAAGTCTCACTTCCCCCCGGTCAAAAGGGCCATCTGAAAAAAGTGTAAAATCCAGAAAGGCAGGACAGGCCATGGAGAACTGGGAGCCTTGTTATGCTGATGGGCGGGATGTAAATTGCCAACAGACACTCGGGAGAAGTGTATGGTGTTTCCTGAAACATCTAAAAAACAAAGCAACAGAGCCTAGGGCACTGCCACTTATGGTCCTATAGCTTAGGGAAATTAAAATCAAAAAGACACAGCCACCCCAAAGTTTGGGACGCCTCCGTTTACAAGAACCTCGTTTACCGTACAAGTTCAATATCACAGAAAGTGAAAAATGGATAAAGAACTTGTGGTACTTACGTACAATGCAGTATCACTCAGCAATGAAATCTATGTCATCAGGCCCGTAGCAGCATAATGAGTGGATTCAGGTACGATGATTCTAACTGAAATAAGTCACACAGAAAAAGAAACATCATAAGATATCACTAATACACGGAATGTAAACTTGGCTACACAGGAACTGCATTCCAAAACAGAACTGGGTCTCAAATTTAGAAAACCAACTTATGCTTGCTTAAGGGGAAAGGTGAGTTGGGGTGCTGCATAAAACCAGAGATTGAAATGAGCACAGATAAAGTTCCTTAAGCCAAATATGGAATAGACAAGAGCTACTCCTTGCTCAACGAAATGGACTCAAAACCCCATATTAAACGCCTAAGAATGTACCTGACTAGTAAGTATCTTAAAACCTATGGATTGCTATGTCTCCAAAAGAGAATCAAGCGTGTGTACAGGGGCATAAATGCAGCAGTGATAGGATTGGAGAGGTTCGGTGAGCAAATGAAGACCCTTTGAAGTCATATTGCATGGTACCCATTACTCGGGTCTCAACTCTCCAGGTTTAAGGTATTCTTCCTTCAGCTAAAACATGCATGTGGAACCCAAGTATGATCAACCATGTGATCGGGAGACGTGTTCAAATATGTCTCAGTTTTCCTCCCCTGGTACTCGGGTGCAACATTCCAGACGCTTTACTAACCCTCTCCCCACTTGGAGAGTCAGCGCCTTTAACCTCCTGTTTGGCACAGTTTGCAATTTCTGCGGAAGATGAACAGGAATAGCGAGAACCAATGAGAGGCTAGCTGGAGGTGTCTGGACGGGCAAATTTAACTCTCATTTCCCACCAGGAAGAGGAATTAACCAAAGGCTCAGCGTGCCGGGCCGGAACCAGATTAGGGCCTGAAGCCATCCTGCGGTGTTGCGGCCAGGTCACAAGAAAGCGAGTTGAAGAAAGGAGCTCAGGGGCACTGTAATTCACAAACCTGCAGAGTTATAAATGACAGCTATCGTCCAAAAATAGACTGAAGTAAGGCTGCCAAGAGGACTTGAAAGCGGGGCAGAATTGCAGGAAACCGATTTCAGGAGGTAGACTGGAATTGCATTGAAAGCATAGGAAAAGAGGCAGAACGTCCACAATGATGCACTTGGCCAAAAAGGGCGTATGCGTTTTTTCCTGAATATATTCAGGAAAAAACGCATACGCCCTTTTTGGCCAACCAAGCAAGCTTGCAAAGGAAATCTGCACTACAATGAAGTCTCACTTCCCCCCGGTCAAAAGGGCCATCTGAAAAAAGTGTAAAATCCAGAAAGGCAGGACAGGCCATGGAGAACTGGGAGCCTTGTTATGCTGATGGGCGGGATGTAAATTGCCAACAACCACTCGGGAGAAGTGTATGGTGTTTCCTGAAACATCTAAAAAACAAAGCAACAGAGCCTAGGGCACTGCCACTTATGGTCCTATAGCTTAGGGAAATTAAAATCAAAAAGACACAGCCACCCCAAAGTTTGGGACGCCTCTGTTTACAAGAACCTCGTTTACCGTACAAGTTCAATATCACAGAAAGTGAAAAATGGATAAAGAACTTGTGGTACTTATATACAATGCAGTATCACTCAGCAATGAAATCTATGTCATCAGGCCCGTAGCAGCATAATGAGTGATTTCAGGTACGATGATTCTAACTGAAATAAGTCACACAGAAAAAGAAACATCATAAGATATCACTAATACACGGAATGTAAACTTGGCTACACAGGAACTCAATTACAGAACAGAACAGGTTCTCAAATTTAGAAAACCAACTTATGCTTGCATAAGGGTAAAGGTGAGTTGGGGTGCTGCATAAAACCAGAGATTGAAATGAGCACACATAAAGTTCCTTAAGCCAAATATGGAATAGACAAGAGCTACTCCTTGCTCAACGAAATGGACTCAACACCGCATATTAAACGCCTAAGAATGTACCTGACTAGTAAGTATCTTAAAACCTATGGATTGCTATGTCTCCGAAAGAGAATCAAGCATGTGTACAGGGGCATAAACGCAGCAGTGATAGGATTGGAGAGGTTCGGTGAGCAAATGAAGACCCTTTGAAGTCATATTGCATGGTACCCATTCCACGGGTTTCAACTACCCAGGTTTAACGTATTCTTCCTTCAGCTAAAACATGCATGTGGAACCCAGAGTATGATCAACCATGTGATCGGGAGACGTGTTCAAATATGTCTCAGTTTTCGTACCCTGGTACTCGGGTGCAACATTCCAGACGCTTTACTAACACTCTCCCCACTTGGAGAGTCAGCGCCTTTAACCTCCTGTTTGGCACAGTTTGCAATTTCTGCGGAAGATGAACAGGAATAGCGAGAACCAATGAGAGACTAGCTGGAGGTGTCTGGACGGGCAAATTTAACTCTCATTTCCCACCAGGAAGAGGAAATAACCAAAGGCTCAGCGTGCCGTACCGGAACCAGATTAGGGCCTGAAGCCATCCTGCGGTGTTGCGGCCAGCTCAAAAGAAAGCGAGTTGAAGAAAGGAGCTCAGGGGCACTGTAATTCACAAACCTGCAGAGTTATAAATGACAGCTATCGTCCAAAAATAGACTGAAGTAAGGCTGCCGAGAGGACTTGAAAGCGGGGCAGAATTGCAGGAAACCGATTTCAGGAGGTAGACTGGAATTGCATTGAAAGCATAGGAAAAGAGGCAGAACGTCCACAATGATGCACTTGGCCAAAAAGGGCGTATGCATTTTTTCCTGAATATATTCAGGAAAAAACGCATACGCCCTTTTTGGCCAACCAAGCAAGCTTGCAAAGGAAATCTGCACTACAATGAAGTCTCACTTCCCCCCGGTCAAAAGGGCCATCTGAAAAAAGGGTAAAATCCAGAGAGGCAGGACAAGCCATGGAGAACTGGGAGCCTTGTTATGCTGATGGGCGGGATGTAAATTGCCAACAGACACTCGGGAGAAGTGTATGGTGTTTCCTGAAACATCTAAAAAACAAAGCAACAGAGCCTAGGGCACTGCCACTTATGGTCCTATAGCTTAGGGAAATTAAAATCAAAAAGACACAGCCACCCCAAAGTTTGGAACGGCTCTGTTTACAAGAACCTCGTTTACAGTACAAGTTCAACATCGCAGAAAGTGAAAAATGGATAAAGAAGTTGTGGTATTTACTTACAAAGCAATATCACTCAGCAATGAAATCTGTGTCATCAGGCCCTTAGCAGCACAATGAGTGGATTCAGGTATGATGATTCTAACTGAAATAAGTCACACAGAAAAAGAAACATCATAAGATATCAGTAATACACGGAATGTAAACTTGGCTACACAGGAACTGAATTACAGAACAGAACAGGGTCTCAAATTTAGAAAACCAACTTATGCTTGCTTAAGGGGAAAGGTGAGTTGGGGTGCTGCATAAAACCAGAGATTGAAATGAGCACAGATAAAGTTCCTTAAGCCAAATATGGAATAGACAAGAGCTACTCCTTGCTCAACGAAATGGACTCAACACCGCATATTAAACGCCTTAGAATGTACCTGACTAGTAAGTATCTTAAAACCTATGGATTGCTATGTCTCCGAAAGAGAATCAAGCATGTGTACAGGGGCATAAACGCAGCAGTGATAGGATTGGAGAGGTTCGGTGAGCAAATGAAGACCCTTTGAAGTCATATTGCATGGTACCCATTCCACGGGTTTCACCTACCCAGGTTTAAGGTATTCTTCCTTAAGCTAAAACATGCATGTGGAACCTAGAGTATGATCAACCATGTGATCGGGAGACGTGTTCAAATATGTCTCAGTTTTCGTACCCTGGTACTCGGGTGCAACATTCCAGACGCTTTACTAACACTCTCCTGACTTGGAGAGTCAGTCCCTTTAACCTCCTGTTTGGCCCAGTTTGCAATTTCTGCGGAAGATGAACAGGAATAGCGAGAACCAATGAGAGACTAGCTGGAGGTGTCTGAACGGGCAAATTTAACTCTCATTTCCCACCAGGAAGAGGAATTAACCAAAGGCTCAGCGTGCCGTGCCAGAACCAGATTAGGGCCTGAAGCCATCCTGCGGTGTTGCGGCCAGGTCACAAGAAAGCGAGTTGAAGAAAGGAGCTCAGGGGCACTGTAATTCACAAACCTGCAGAGTTATAAATGACAGCTATCGTCCAAAAATAGACTGAAGTAAGGCTGCCAAGAGGACTTGAAAGCGGGGCAGAATTGCAGGAAACCGATTTCAGGAGGTAGACTGGAATTGCATTGAAAGCATAGGAAAAGAGGCAGAACGTCCACAATGATGCACTTGGCCAAAAAGGGCATATGCGTTTTTTCCTGAATATATTCAGGAAAAAACGCATACGCCCTTTTTGGCCAACCAAGCAAGCTTGCAAAGGAAATCTGCACTACAATGAAGTCTCACTTCCCCCCGGTCAAAAGGGCCATCTGAAAAAAGTGTAAAATCCAGAAAGGCAGGACAGGCCATGGAGAACTGGGAGCCTTGTTATGCTGATGGGCGGGATGTAAATTGCCAACAGACACTCGGGAGAAGTGTATGGTGTTTCCTGAAACATCTAAAAAACAAAGCAACAGAGCCTAGGGCACTGCCACTTATGGTCCTATAGCTTAGGGAAATTAAAATCAAAAAGACACAGCCACCCCAAAGTTTGGGACGCCTCTGTTTACAAGAACTTCGTTTACAGTACAAGTTCAACATCGCAGAAAGTGAAAAATGGATAAAGAAGTTGTGGTATTTACTTACAAAGCAATATCACTCAGCAATGAAATCTATGTCATCAGGCCCTTAGCAGCACAATGAGTGGATTCAGGTATGATGATTCTAACTGAAATAAGTCACACAGAAAAAGAAACATCATAAGATATCAGTAATACACGGAATGTAAACTTGGCTACACAGGAACTGAATTACAGAACAGAACAGGGTCTCAAATTTAGAAAACCAACTTATGCTTGCTTAAGGGGAAAGGTGAGTTGGGGTGCTGCATAAAATCAGAGATTGAAATGAGCACAGATAAAGTTCCTTAAGCCAAATATGGAATAGACAAGAGCTACTCCTTGCTCAACGAAATGGACTCAACACCGCATATTAAACGCCTAAGAATGTACATGACTAGTAAGTATCTTAAAACCTATGGATTGCTATGTCTCCGAAAGAGAATCAAGCATGTGTACAGGGGCATAAACGCAGCAGTGATAGGATTGGAGAGGTTCGTGAGCAAATGAAGACCCTTTGAAGTCATATTGCATGGTACCCATTCCACGGGTTTCAACTACCCAGGTTTAAGGTATTCTTCCTTCAGCTAAAAGATGCATGTGGAACCTAGAGTATGATCAACCATGTGATCGGGAGACGTGTTCAAATATGTCTCAGTTTTCGTACCCTGGTAGTCAGGTGCAACATTCCAGACGCTTTACTAACACTCTCCCCACTTGGAGAGTCAGCGCCTTTAACCTCCTGTTTGGCCCAGTTTGCAATTTCTGCGGAAGATGAACAGGAATAGCGAGAACCAATGAGAGGCTAGCTGGAGGTGTCTGGACGGGCAAATTTAACTCTCATTTCCCACCAGGAAGAGGAAATAACCAAAGGCTCAGCGTGCCGTACCGGAACCAGATTAGGGCCTGAAGCCATCCTGCAATGTTGCGGCCAGGTCACAAGAAAGCGAGTTGAAGAAAGGAGCTCAGGGGCACTGTAATTCACAAACCTGCAGAGTTATAAATGACAGCTATCGTCCAAAAATAGACTGAAGTAAGGCTGCCAAGAGGACTTGAAAGCGGGGCAGAACTGCAGGAAACCGATTTCAGGAGGTAGACTGGAATTGCATTGAAAGCATAGGAAAAGAGGCAGAACGTCCACAATGATGCACTTGGCCAAAAAGGGCGTATGCATTTTTTCCTGAATATATTCAGGAAAAAACGCATACGCCCTTTTTGGCCAACCAAGCAAGCTTGCAAAGGAAATCTGCACTACAATGAAGTCTCACTTCCCCCCGGTCAAAAGGGCCATCTGAAAAAAGTGTAAAATCCAGAAAGGCAGGACAGGCCATGGAGAACTGGGAGCCTTGTTATGCTGATGGGCGGGATGTAAATTGCCAACAACCACTCGGGAGAAGTGTATGGTGTTTCCTGAAACATCTAAAAAACAAAGCAACAGAACCTAGGGCACTTCCACTTATGGTCCTATAGCTTAGGGAAATTAAAATCAAAAAGACACAGCCACCCCAAAGTTTGGAACGGCTCTGTTTACAAGAACCTCGTTTACCGTACAAGTTCAATATCACAGAAAGTGAAAAATGGATAAAGAACTTGTGGTACTTACGTACAATGCAGTATCACTCAGCAATGAAATCTATGTCATCAGGCCCGTAGCAGCATAATGAGTGGATTCAGGTACGATGATTCTAACTGAAATAAGTCACACAGAAAAAGAAACATCATAAGATATCACTAATACACGGAATGTAAACTTGGCTACAAAGGAACTGCATTCCAAAACAGAACAGGGTCTCAAATTTAGAAAACCAACTTATGCTTGCTTAAGGGGAAAGGTGAGTTGGGGTGCTGCATAAAACCAGAGATTGAAATGAGCACAGATAAAGTTCCTTAAGCCAAATATGGAATAGACAAGAGCTACTCCTTGCTCAACGAAATGGACTCAACACCCCATACTAAACGCCTAAGAATGTACCTGACTAGTAAGTATCTTAAAACCTATGGATTGCTATGTCTCCAAAAGAGAATCAAGCGTGTGTACAGGGGCATAAACACAGCAGTGATAGGATTGGAGAGGTTCGGTGAGCAAATGAAGACCCTTTGAAGTCATATTGCATGGTACCCATTCCACGGGTTTCAACTACCCAGGTTTAAGGTATTCTTCCTTCAGCTAAAACATGCATGTGGAACCTAGAGTATGATCAACCATGTGATCGGGAGACGTGTTCAAATATGTCTCAGTTTTCGTACGCTGGTACTCGGGTGCAACATTCCAGACGCTTTACTAACACTCTCCCGACTTGGAGAGTCAGTCCCTTTAACCTCCTGTTTGGCCCAGTTTGCAATTTCTGTGGAAGATGAACAGGAATAGCGAGAACCAATGAAAGAATAGCTGGAGGTGTCTGGTTGGGCAAATTTAACTCTCATTTCCCACCAGGAAGAGGAAATAACCAAAGGCTCAGCGTGCCGTGCCGGAACCAGATTAGGGCCTGAAGCCATCCTGCGGTGTTGCGGCCAGGTCACAAGAAAGCGAGTTGAAGAAACGAGCTCAGGGGCACTGTAATTCACAAACCTGCAGAGTTATAAATGAGAGCTATCGTCCAAAAATAGACTGAAGTAAGGCTGCCAAGGGAACTTGAAAGCGGGGCAGAATTGCAGGAAACCGATTTCAGGAGGTAGACTGGAATTGCATTGAAAGCATAGGAAAAGAGGCAGAACCTCCACAATGATGCACTTGGCCAAAAAGGGCGTATGCGTTTTTTCCTGAATATATTCAGGAAAAAACGCATACGCCCTTTTTGGCCAACCAAGCAAGCTTGCAAAGAAATCTGCACTACAATGAAGTCTCACTTCCCCCCGGTCAAAAGGGCCATCTGAAAAAAGTGTAAAATCCAGAAAGGCAGGACAGGCCATGGAGAACTGGGAGCCTTGTTATGCTGATGGGTGGGATGTAAATTGCCAAGAACCACTTGGGAGAAGTGTATGGTGTTTCCTGAAACAACTAAAAAACAAAGCAACAGAACCTAGGGCACTTCCACTTATGGTCCTATAGCTTAGGGAAATTAAAATCAAAAAGACACAGCCACCCCAAAGTTTGGAACGGCTCTGTTTACAAGAACCTCGTTTACAGTACAAGTTCAACATCGCAGAATGTGAAAAATGGATAAAGAAGTTGTGGTATTTACTTACAAAGCAATATCACTCAGCAATGAAATCTGTGTCACAAGGCCCTTAGCAGCACAATGAGTGGATTCAGGTATGATGATTCTAACTGAAATAAGTCACACAGAAAAAGAAACATCATAAGATATCAGTAATACACGGAATGTAAACTTGGCTACACAGGAACTGAATTACAGAAGAGAACAGGGTCTCAAATTTAGAAAACCAACTTATGCTTGCTTAAGGGTAAAGGTGAGTTGGGGTGCTGCATAAAACCAGAGATTGAAATGAGCACAGATAAAGTTCCTTAAGTTAAATATGGAATAGACAAGAGCTACTCCTTGCTCAACGAAATGGACTCAACACCGCATATTAAACACCTAAGAATGTACCTGACTAGTAAGTATCTTACAACCTATGGATTGCTATGTCTCCGAAAGAGAATCAAGCATGTGTACAGGAGCATAAACGCAGCAGTGATAGGATTGGAGAGGTTCGGTGAGCAAATGAAGACCCTTTGAAGTCATATTGCATGGTACCCATTCCACGGGTTTCAAATACCCAGGTTTAAGGTATTCTTCCTTCAGCTAAAACATGCATGTTGAACCCAAGTATGATCAACCATGTGAACGGGAGACGTGTTCAAATATGTCTCAGTTTTCCTCCCCTGCTACTCGGGTGCAACATTCCAGATGCTTTACTAACACTCTCCCGACTTGGAGAGTCAGTCCCTTTAACCTCCTGTTTGGCCCAGTTTGCAATTTCTGTGGAAGATGAACAGGAATAGCGAGAACCAATGAGAGACTAGCTGGAGGTGTCTGGATGGGCAAATTTAACTCTCATTTCCCACCAGGAAGAGGAATTAACCAAAGGCTCAGCGTGCCGTGCCAGGACCAGATTAGGGCATTAAGACATCCTGCGGTGTTGCGGCCAGGTCACAAGAAAGCGAGTTGAAGAAAGGAGCTCAGGGGCACTGTAATTCACAAACCTGCAGAGTTATAAATGACAGCTATCGTCCAAAAATAGACTGAAGTAAGGCTGCCAAGAGGACTTGAAAGCGGGGCAGAATTGCAGGAAACCGATTTCAGGAGGTAGACTGGAATTGCATTGAAAGCATAGGAAAAGAGGCAGAACGTCCACAATGATGCACTTGGCCAAAAAGGGCGTATGCGTTTTTTCCTGAATATATTCAGGAAAAAACGCATACGCCCTTTTTGGCCAACCAAGCAAACTTGCAAAGGAAATCTGCACTACAATGAAGTCTCACTTCCCCCCGGTCAAAAGGGCCATCTGAAAAAAGTGTAAAATCCAGAAAGGCAGGACAGGCCATGGAGAACTGGGAGCCTTGTTATGCTGATGGGCGGGATGTAAATTGCCAACAGACACTCAGGAGAAGTGTATGGTGTTTCCTGAAACATCTAAAAAACAAAGCAACAGAGCCTAGGGCACTTCCACTTATGGTCCTATAGCTTAGGGAAATTAAAATCAAAAAGACACAGCCACCCCAAAGTTTGGGACGCCTCCGTTTACAAGAACCTCGTTTACCGTACAAGTTCAATATCACAGAAAGTGAAAAATGGATAAAGAACTTGTGGTACTTACGTACAATGCAGTATCACTCAGCAATGAAATCTATGTCATCAGGCCCGTAGCAGCATAATGAGTGGATTCAGGTACGATGATTCTAACTGAAATAAGTCACACAGAAAAAGAAACATCATAAGATATCACTAATACACGGAATGTAAACTTGGCTACACAGGAACTGCATTCCAAAACAGAACAGGGTCTCAAATTTAGAAAACCAACTTATGCTTGCTTAAGGGGAAAGGTGAGTTGGGGTGCTGCATAAAACCAGAGATTGAAATGAGAACAGATAAAGTTCCTTAAGCCAAATATGGAATAGACAAGAGCTACTCCTTGCTCAACAAAATGGACTCAAAACACCATATTAAACGCCTAAGAATGTACCTGACTAGTAAGTATCTTAAAACCTATGGATTGCTATGTCTCCAAAAGAGAATCAAGCATGTGTACAGGGGCATAAACACAGCAGTGATAGGATTGGAGAGGTTCGGTGAGCAAATGAAGACCCTTTGAAGTCATATTGCATGGTACCCATTCCACGGGTTTCAAATACACAGGTTTAAGGTATTCTTCCTTCAGCTAAAAGATGCATGTGGAACCCAAGTATGATCAACCATGTGAACGGGAGACGTGTTCAAATATGTCTCAGTTTTCCTCCCCTGGTACTCGGGTGCAACATTCCAGACGCTTTACTAACACTCTCCCGACTTGGAGAGTCAGTCCCTTTAACCTCCTGTTTGGCCCAGTTTGCAATTTCTGTGGAAGATGAACAGGAATAGCGAGAACCAATGAGAGACTAGCTGGAGGTGTCTGGACGGGCAAATTTAACTCTCATTTCCCACCAGGAAGAGGAAATAACCAAAGGCTCAGCATGCCGTGCCGGAACCAGATTAGGGCCTGAAGCCATCCTGCGGTGTTGCGGCCAGCTCACAAGAAAGCGAGTTGAAGAAAGGAGCTCAGGGGCACTGTAATTCACAAACCTGCAGAGTTATAAATGACAGCTATCGTCCAAAAATAGACTGAAGTAAGGCTGCCAAGAGGACTTGAAAGCGGGGCAGAATTGCAGGAAACCGATTTCAGGAGGTAGACTGGAATTGCATTGAAAGCATAGGAAAAGAGGCAGAACGTCCACAATGATGCACTTGGCCAAAAAGGGCGTATGCGTTTTTTCCTGAATATATTCAGGAAAAAACGCATACGCCCTTTTTGGCCAACCAAGCAAGCTTGGAAAGGAAATCTGCACTACAATGAAGTCTCACTTCCCCCCGGTCAAAAGGGCCATCTGAAAAAAGTGTAAAATCCAGAAAGGCAGGACAGGCCATGGAGAACTGGGAGCCTTGTTATGCTGATGGGCGGGATGTAAATTACCAACAGACACTCAGGAGAAGTGTATGGTGTTTCCTGAAACATCTAAAAAACAAAGCAACAGAGCCTAGGGCACTGCCACTTATGGTCCTATAGCTTAGGGAAATTAAAATCAAAAAGACACAGCCACCCCAAAGTTTGGGACGCCTCTGTTTACAAGAACCTCGTTTACAGTACAAGTTCAACATCGCAGAAATTGAAAAATGGATAAAGAAGTTGTGGTATTTACTTACAAAGCAATATCACTCAGCAATGAAATCTGTGTCATCAGTCCCTTAGCATCACAATGAGTGGATTCAGGTATGATGATTCTAACTGAAATAAGTCACACAGAAAAAGAAACATCATAAGATATCAGTAATACACGGAATGGAAACTTGGCTACACAGGAACTGAATTACAGAACAGAACAGGGTCTCAAATTTAGAAAACCAACTTATGCTTGCTTAAGGGGAAAGGTGAGTTGGGGTGCTGCATAAAACCAGAGATTGAAATGAGCACAGATAAAGTTCCTTAAGCCAAATATGGAATAGACAAGAGCTACTCCTTGCTCAACGAAATGGACTCAACACCGCATATTAAACGCCTAAGAATGTACCTGACTAGTAAGTATCTTAAAACCTATGGATTGCTATGTCTCCGAAAGTGAATCAAGCATGTGTACAGGGGCATAAACGCAGCAGTGATAGGATTGGAGAGGTTCTGTGAGCAAATGAAGACCCTTTGAAGTCATATTGCTTGGTACCCATTCCACGGATTTCAACTACCCAGGTTTAAGGTATTCTTCCTTCAGCTAAAACATGCATGTGGAACCTAGAGTATGATCAACCATGTGATCGGGAGACGTGTTCAAATATGTCTCAGTTTTCCTCCCCTGGTACTCGGGTGCAACATTCCAGACGCTTTACTAACACTCTCCCCACTTGGATAGTCAGCGCGTTTAACCTCCTGTTTGGCCCAGTTTGCAATTTCTGCGGAAGATGAACAGGAATAGCGAGAACCAATGAGAGGCTAGCTGGAGGTGTCTGGACGGGCAAATTTAACTCTCATTTCCCACCAGGAAGAGGAATTAACCAAAGGCTCAGCATGCCGGGCCAGAACCAGATTAGGGCCTGAAGCCATCCTGCGGTGTTGCGGCCAGGTCACAAGAAAGCGAGTTGAAGAAAGGAGCTCAGGGGCACTGCAATTGACAAACCAGCAGAGTTATAAATGACAGCTATCGTCCAAAAATAGACTGAAGTAAGGCTGCGAAGAGGACTTGAAAGCGGGGCAGAATTGCAGGAAACCGATTTCAGGAGGTAGACTGGAATTGCATTGAAAGCATAGGAAAAGAGGCAGAACGTCCACAATGATGCACTTGGCCAAAAAGGGCGTATGGGTTTTTTCCTGAATATATTCAGGAAAAAACGCATACGCCCTTTTTGGCCAACCAAGCAAGCTTGCAAAGGAAATCTGCACTACAATGAAGTCTCACTTCCCCCCGGTCAAAAGGGCCATCTGAAAAAGTGTAAAATCCAGAAAGGCAGGACAGGCCATGGAGAACTGGGAGCCTTGTTATGCTGAAGGGCGGGATGTAAATTGCCAACAAACACTCGGGAGAAGTGTATGGTGTTTCCTGAAACATCTAAAAAACAGAGCAACAGAGCCTAGGGCACTGCCACATATGGTCCTATAGCTTAGGGAATTTAAAATCAAAAAGACACAGCCACCCCAAAGTTTGGAACGGCTCTGTTTACAAGAACCTCGTTTACAGTACAAGTTCAACATTGCAGAAATTGAAAAATGGATAAAGAAGTTGTGGTATTTACTTACAAAGCAATATCACTCAGCAATGAAATCTGTGTCATCAGGCCCTTAGCAGCACAATGAGTGGATTCAGGTATGATGATTCTAACTGAAATAAGTCACACAGAAAAAGAAACATCATAAGATATCAGTAATACACGGAATGGAAACTTGGCTACACAGGAACTGAATTACAGAACAGAACAGGGTCTCAAATTTAGAAAACCAACTTATGCTTGCTTTAGGGTAAAGGTGAGTTGGGGTGCTGCATAAAACCAGAGATTGAAATGAGCACAGATAAAGTTCCTTAAGCCAAATATGGAATAGACAAGAGCTACTCCTTGCTCAACGAAATGGACTCAACACCGCATATTAAACGCCTAAGAATGTACCTGACTAGTAAGTATCTTAAAACCTATGGATTGCTATGTCTCCGAAAGAGAATCAAGCATGTGTACAGGGGCATAAACGCAGCAGTGATAGGATTGGAGAGGTTCGGTGAGCAAATGAAGACCCTTTGAAGTCATATTGCATGGTACCCATTCCACGGATTTCAACTACCCAGGTTTAAGGTATTCTTCCTTCAGCTAAAACATGCATGTGGAACCTAGAGTATGATCAACCATGTGATCGGGAGACGTGTTCAAATATGTCTCAGTTTTCGTACCCTGGTACTTGGGTGCAACATTCCAGACCCTTTCCTAACACTCTCCCCACTTGGAAAGTCAGTCCCTTTAACCTCCTGTTTGACCCAGTTTGCAATTTCTGCGGAAGATGAACAGGAATAGCGAGAACCAATGAGAGGCTAGCTGGAGGTGTCTGGACGGGCAAATTTAACTCTCATTTCCCACCAGGAAGAGGAAATAACCAAAGGCTCAGCGTGCCGTACCGGAACCAGATTAGGGCCTGAAGCCATCCTGCGGTGTTGCGGCCAGCTCAAAAGAAAGCGAGTTGAAGAAAGGAGCTCAGGGGCACTGTAATTCACAAACCTGCAGAGTTATAAATGACAGCTATCGTCCAAAAATAGACTGAAGTAAGGCTGCCAAGAGGACTTGAAAGCGGAGCAGAATTGCAGGAACCCGATTTCATGAGGTAGACTGGAATTGCATTGAAAGCATAGGAAAAGAGGCAGAACGTCCACAATGATGCACTTGGCCAAAAAGGGCGTATGCGTTTTTTCCTGAATATATTCAGGAAAAAACGCATACGCCCTTTTTGGCCAACCAAGCAAGCTTGCAAAGGAAATCTGCACTACAATGAAGTCTCACTTCCCCCCGGTCAAAAGGGCCATCTGAAAAAAGTCTAAAATCCAGAAAGGCAGGACAGGCCATGGAGAACTGGGAGCCTTGTTATGCTGATGGGCGGGATGTAAATTGTCAACAGACACTTGGGAGAAGTGTATGGTGTTTCCTGAAACATCTAAAAAACAAAGCAACAGAGCCTAGGGCACTTCCACTTATGGTCCTATAGCTTAGGGAAATTAAAATCAAAAAGACACAGCCACCCCAAAGTTTGGGACGCCTCTGTTTACAAGAACCTCGTTTACAGTACAAGTTCAACATCGCAGAAAGTGAAAAATGGATAAAGAAGTTGTGGTATTCACTTACAAAGCAATATCACTCAGCAATGAAATCTATGTCATCAGGCCCTTAGCAGCACAATGAGTGGATTCAGGTATGATGATTCTAACTGAAATAAGTCACACAGAAAAAGAAACATCATAAGATATCACTAATACACGGAATGGAAACTTGGCTACACAGGAACTGAATTACAGAACAGAACAGGGTCTCAAATTTAGAAAAACAACTTATGCTTGCTTAAGGGGAAAGGTGAGTTGGGGTGCTGCATAAAACCTGAGATTGAAATGAGCACAGATAAAGTTCCTTAAGCCAAATATGGAATAGACAAGAGCTACTCCTTGCTCAACGAAATGGACTCAACACCGCATATTAAATGCCTAAAAATGTACCTGACTAGTAAGTATCTTAAAACCTATGGATTACTATGTCTCCGAAAGAGAATCAAGCATGTGTACAGGGGCATGAACGCAGCAGTGATAGGATTGCAGAGGTTCGGTGAGCAAATGAAGACCCTTTGAAGTCATATTGCATGGTACCCATTCCACGGGTCTCAACTCTCCAGGTTTAAGGTATTCTTCCTTCAGCTAAATCATGCATGTGGAACCCCGAGTATGATCAACCGTGTGAACGGGAGACGTGTTCAAATATGTCTCAGTTTTCCTCCCCTGGTACTCGGGTGCAACATTCCAGACCCTTTACTAACACTCTCCTGACTTGGAGAGTCAGCGCCTTTAACCTCCTGTTTGGCCCAGTTTGCAATTTCTGCGGAAGATGAACAGGAATAGGGAGAACCAATGAGAGACTAGCTGGAGGTGTCTGGACGGGCAAATTTAACTCTCATTTCCCACCAGGAAGAGGAAATAACCAAAGGCTCAGCGTGCCGTGCCGGAACCAGATTAGGGCCTGAAGCCATCCTGCGGTGTTGCGGCCAGCTCAAAAGAAAGCGAGTTGAAGAAAGGAGCTCAGGGTCTCTGTAATTCACAAACCTGCAGAGTTATAAATGACAGCTATCGTCCAAAAATATACTGAAGTAAGGCTGCCAAGAGGACTTGAAAGCGGGGCAGAATTGCAGGAACCCGATTTCAGGAGGTAGACTGGATTTGCATTGAAAGCATAGGAAAAGAGGCAGAACGTCCACAATGATGCACTTTGCCAAAAGGGCGTATGCGTTTTTTCCTGAATATATTCAGGAAAAAACGCATACGCCCTTTTTGGCCAACCAAGCAAGCTTGCAAAGGAAATCTGCACTACAATGAAGTCTCACTTCCCCCCGGTCAAAAGGGCCATCTGAAAAAAGTGTAAAACCAAGAAAGGCAGGACAGGCCATGGAGAACTGGGAGCCTTGTTATGCTGATGGGCGGGATGTAAATTGCCAACAGACACTCGGGAGATGTGTATGGTGTTTCCTGAAACATCTAAAAAACAAAGTAACAGAGCCTAGGGCACTTCCACTTATGGTCCTATAGCTTAGGGAAATTAATATCAAAAAGACACAGCAACCCCAAAATTTGGGATGGGTCTTTTTACAGAAATCTCTTCTACGGCACAAGTTAAATATCCCAGAGAGCAAATAATGGAGAAAGAAGTTGCGGTACTTATGTACAACAGAATACCACTCAGCAATGAAATCTATGTCACCAGGCCCGTACCAGCATAATGAGTGGATTGAGGCACGATGATTCTAAGTGAAATAAGTCACACAGAAAAAGAAACATCATAAGGTATCACTAATACACGGAATGTGATCTTGGCTACACATGAACTGAATTACAAAACAGAACAGGGTCTCAAGTTTAGAAAACCAACTTATGCCTGCTTAAGGGGGAAGGTGAGTTGGGGTACTGCATAAAAGCAGAGTTTGAAATTAGCACAGATACCGTTCCATAAGCCAAATATGTAATAGACAAGAGCTACCCCTTGCTCAACGAAATGGATTCAACAATGAGGTATCACCTCACACCTGGTAGAATAGGCATCATTGAAAATCTACAAACAAAAAATGCTGGAAAGGGTGTGGAGAAAAGGAACCCTCTTCCACTATTGTTGGGAATATAAATTGATACAGTCATTATGGAGAACAATATGGAATTTCTTAAGAAACTAACAATAGAATTACCATATGATACAGCAATCCCAGTACTGGACATATACACAGACAAAACCATAAATCAAAAAGAGTCATTCACCGCAATGTTCATTGCATCACTATTTACAATATCGAGGTAATGGAAGCAACCTAAATGCCCACAGACAGACGAATGCATAAAGCTGTGGTACATATATAAAATGGAATATTACTAAGCCATGAAAAGGAATGAAATTGGGTCATTTGTAGAGACGTCGATGGATCTAGAGACTGTCATACAGAGTGAAGTAAGTCAGAAAGAGAAAAACAAATCTTGTATATTCATGCATATATGTGGAACCTAGAAAAACTGTACAGATTAACCATTTTGCAAGGCATAAATAGAGCAACAGATGTAGACAACAAACGTATGGACAACAAGGGGGGAAAGCTGTTGGGGGGGTGGTGGTGGGAGGAGTTGAGAGACTGGGATTGGCATGTATACATTTATATGTATAAAATAGATAACCAATAAGAACCTGCTGTATAAAAATATAAAATAAAATTCAAAATTAAAAAGAAGTAAAATTTAAAAAATAAAACAGAAAAAACAATTATTCCCTGCACATACATGTATTTATATGAATAAATTATTTCCATGCTTATATCTGTAAATACAAAAAAGAGGAATAAAATCTACCTTGAACCAAAAACGAAAAAGAGAAAAAAAACACAGAACCCACCAGTTACACAGAGGAAAACCGTATCAGGGCACTTGCTCCAGTTGTAAACAATTCTGAAGTTGGTCAGTGGTGGGGAATCGTCTCCCATTCAGCCAGCAGCCCCCACGCAACAAGCGTCCTCATTGCAAAGCTGGGGCACCGTGCCGAGGCATCTGTGAGTAAACGTGAGCTGAGCCCCAGGCCACTTGCTGCTGAACTATTCCCACCCGTCCCAGGTAAAACACCTGAATATATACAAGGACTTGAAAGCCTAGAGGAAGGGCCATAGAGCCACACGAGTGACAGCATGCCGGCCGACTTGGTGCCTGCAGGCCAGCCAGGATGGTCCTGGCCCTGGGTGCTCTTCTGGAAGATTTCCATTTCCCTGCCTGAGATACCCGTCCTGTCCCTGCCCCCACTGCTTTTTTCCTTCCTCACCTCTGCCCAGGGAGAAATTCCAGCAGCAGGTATGGGTGACACATCCTCTTCTTTAGCAGGTGGCAGCCTGGCAACTGCTGCAGAAAGTCCAGCAGAGCCCCACTCACACTGGGCCACCCACAAAGCCGTGGCCTCTCACTCCCTCCCACCAGCCCAGCCCCGAGACTGCTGACAGGGCAGAGAAAATGGCGTCAGGCACGGCTGCAGGGGCTCTTGCTGCCTGGAGTGGTATTTATATTGATCTCAACCCAGGCACACCTGGGGAGGGCTGGCCGGCACGGTAAGGCTGCCCAGGTCAGCCAATCATCACCCCTCAGGGGCTCACAGTTGCAGAAAATGGAACTTGCTGAACCGGCCAGGTCCAAGGAACAGGTGTGGGCTCCTGAGAGTCAGGATAGACAAGGGGCTGCAGCTTTGGCTTGTTTTCTAATCATTTTATCTGGCCCATGAGTGTGAGACAACTTCAAGAAAACCCTCTCCTAATGAGAGGAACCCAGGAGTCAGGCAGAGGAGGGGTGGGTGGTGGTTGGAGACAGAGGCCTGGTGCCCCGGGTGCAGTGGAAGTCTCTGGAAGACCAGGTGGAGGGAGGCCTCACGGAGTGATGCCCAGGGTCACAGACCTGTCGCAGCTGCTGTTTGTTAGTTCAAGTCCTGCTCTGAGGTGCTCTGTGTCAGCTCTGAGCGACAGGTGAGCTGGGGGTGCTCTGCAATGAGGGCTATGTGCACGGTTCCTGTGTGCCCAGCCCTGCCACGGTACCTGCAAGGGTAGCTCTGTATCCTGGGAGGGGCCTGACCACGAGAGCCCCGTGGGCTGGGGTGGGGGTGGGGTACCTGCCCAGGTGAGCTCCATATTCTGGGATTGGTCTGACCACGAGAGCCCCATGGGCTGCTGGGGACCTGGTAAAGGATGTCAGGACAGTCAGTGAAGCCACCGAGGATATACCTCCAGTTGCTCCTAATTCCTACACCCTGCTGGTCATTCTACCAACCACCAGGACATGGTATTCTGTATTAGTCTTCAATGATGCCTTCTTTTGTATTCCATTAGTCCCAGAGTCACAAGAAATTTTGGCTTGTGAGTGGCAGGACTCCACATACAACTAAAACAATACTTCCGGGCCGTCTGGCCCCAAGGGTGCAAAAATTCCCACACCATCTTTGGGGAAAGCTTAGCTAAAGACCTAAAAGTTCTACCTCTGGAAAAGGAAACCCTCCTTCAATATGCAGACGACATTCTGATCACCAGCCCTACTAAGGAGGCCTCTGAACTACCAAGCCAATAAAGGATAGAAGTTGTCCAAGAAAAAGCTCAAATATCACAGACTGCGGTGACCTGCCTGGGCTTCATTCTCACAGAAGGTCAGAGAAGCCCATCCCAGGAAAGGGAAGAAACCATTTTCAGCCTTACCCCTTTCTAAAACTAGAAGACAGCTTAGGGGTTCCTGGGGAGGCCAGGGTTTGCTGCTTCTGGATCCCTAGCCACAGTCTACTAGCTGGGCCTCTATATGAAACACTGAAAGGAAAAGATGATGATCCTTTTGAATAGAATCCAGAAGTGGCCTTTCAAGAATGGAAAGAGCAGTCAATTCAGACCCTTGCCCTGGAACTCCCTAATTTAGCTAAACCCTTTGACCTTTACATTCCTGGTGAAAGGTGAATCGCCATTGGAGAATTAGTGCAAAAACTGGGACCACTTGAAATGGAACAATGCAAGAATGCCATCCAGGTAGGATAAACTACGGTCACTAAGGGGCTTGGCCCACTGCCACATCTGGCCAAGATACTGGCGGTATCTAAAAACCTGGAAATCAGCAGCCCAAAAGGCCACCTCCCTCCTAAGGGAAAAGGACCCCACGTGGTGATCCTAACCACCAACCATGCCCTGAAGTTGCAGGGTTTGCTCCGTGGGCACACCGACCTCGAGTGAGGAGGCCCTCTAACTCCAACATCCAGAGAGATAACTGTGGGCAACAGGGCACCATGACGACTCGTGTGAACATCACTTGACCTGGAGTTTCTCTCATAAAACAACAAGAGTGTGTCCCAAAAGAGTAGACTACTGCTTGCAGGACTTACTGCACCCAGAGGGGAGCTAATAATCTTGGCGGGGGAACAGTATACCACACTGTCACCATAGAAAAGCCTACAGACACCGTGATGATGGTGGCCAATAAGACCGGCTGGACTCCTGTTTACTTCAAAAGGCTGTTGACTCAGTAGCCATCATGGTCCTTGGTCACCACTGACCCTGGACTGTCTGGGAGTTGAGCGGGCAGGGCTCTGACACCTGGTGCTGTTTGTACGTTAATTCAGGGGCCTAATTGAAGAAAGCGCAGACTACTGGTCAGAGCATCTAGGCTGGCAGAGACGGTCAGCCTAAGGTGGCCGAACAAATGTGGGCGGGGTGAAACCGGTCCCCACAGCGTCTCTGCACATCTCTTTCCTGGACCCTTAAAGGTCATTAGAATCTATAACACTTCCAATGCTGGTGCTCAGGTGGACGAGCAGGGAGGCAGGGGTCCTGGGGACAATCAACGTCACCGGGAGGCTGCTGGGGAGAAGCTCTGACCCTCGCCCCAGGGTATGAGGGCTCCCAACTCAGCACTCAGCAGTTACAGAAGAAGGGTCTGCACCCTCAGCACTCCAAGAATGAGGAACGGGACAAAAGGCAGAGGAGGGGTTTGTCCCCAGCAAAGCCCATTAAACATCCCTGGGAGATAAAAATAGAATCTGGGCAATAAAGTCAAGTCTAACCTTTTTTATCCTTTGTGCTTTGTCTAATTTCACGTGCTCCTAGGGTCCCGCATGCAGAGGTTCCACACCCGGCACTTCAGACCAGATTTCCTAGTGCAGAATGGCTGGGTCGACACCTCAGCTCCTGGGGCCCAGTGCAGACTCCACGATATAGAGCCTGAGCTACAGCCAACCCGGCCCTCGAGAGCTCCGCCGCCTCCCTCCCTCCCACTGACTCTGACAGGATCTCTACACAGCAGCCCAGCCCACAGCCCACGGGGTAGTGCATGCTCTCACCTCTCCATTCTCTGATCAAAATATAAAGTTTCCTTTGCTTGTGAACCAAACTCAGTCTCGATCTGTTGGCCCCAATGGCACTGGGCAGGGGGACACTTGTTGGGGTCCACTCTGGAGGATCAGTAACAGAAATTGAGACTATTGTAACCTCAATGAACAGATGTGTGAGCCAAACTGTAGTTAACATAGAACAGTGTATAAGGCTCGGGTAAAATAAGATGTTTTTAACACTTCCATTTGATATTTCCATCACTTTTTATAAGCAAGTTCAGTGAAAAGGTTTGTCTTATTTGTCAGGTCAATATTAGAGAAACGAAGTGATTTCTTTCCAAGGATGTACAGCTAATAATCTTGGTTAAACCTTCAATCTTGTTTTAAATGCTTTTCCATTGAAAATGATACCTCTCTTTCAGCTCCCCCATTTCTGAGAAGTATAAAATCTTATAATTTATTATTACCAAAGGGGAAAGGTGGGAGGAGGGATAAATTAACAGTTTGGAATGAACACATACACACTGCTATGTATAAAATAGATCATCAACAAGGAACTACTGTATAGCACAGGGAACTACACTCAACATTTTGCAATAACCTATAAGGGGAAATAATCTGAAAAAGAATAGATATTTTTATTGACATCATCTATCAATGACAGTTAAAGTGTAGCCTAAGGGAAGCTGGTGGTGAGTGCTTTTGACCCTGAAGACTTCAATCATCTAAAGTTTGGACTCTGCCTACTTCCCAAGGCCCTTAATGAACATATGTGTAGCCGTAGCTTAAAAACTTCCCCAGTTTGGGTTTCGGGGAGACACTGATTTTGAAAAAGCCCTGGTGTTCTCCTTACATGAATGGGACTCTTCCTACTGCTAAAACATGTCTGTCACAGCCAGAGGATGGTATACCGTCTGATCGGGAAGAGTTTGGAAAAGGCATCTCATCTCCTCATCTCCTGGTGCTCGGGTTCACCCCTCCAGCGTCTTTACTAACAGTCTCCCCACTTGGAGATGTCAGCACTGTCAACATCCTGTTGCGTACAGTTTGGAATTTGTCCAGAGGATGAAGCGGAAGGATGAGGAACAATGAGAGACAAGTCCTAGGTGTTCAGACAGGCACATGTCACTCTAATTTCCAATCAGGAAGACGAATTGACCAAAGGCTAGGGTTGCCCATGGAAACAGTATAGGGCTTGAGGAAATCCCGCTGCTTTGTGGCCAGTTCCCATAAACACGAGTTGAACAATGGAACTCAGGGGCAGTAAAATTCACAAAACTGCAGAGTTGAAAATATCCATCACTGAAAAATGTCTTGAGGAAAGTCAGAGAAAAGGACTTGTAAGCAAGGGAGAATGGCAGGAAAGGGATTTGAGGAGGTAGAAAGGACTCGCCATTAAGCACAAGAAAAGGAGCTGAACATTGCCAACATTGCAGTTGGCCAAAAAGGGTGTATGCGTTCTTTTCTGTATATATTCAAGAAAAGGGCATACACTTTTTTAGCCAACCAAACAGGTGGGCACTGGAAGTCAATACTACAAAACATATCACTTCGCATCAGTCAGAAGAGCCATCCTCATAAAGCGTAAACAACAGAAATGCAGGACAGGGCAACGAGAAGAGGGAGCCCTGTGAGACTTATAGTGGAAATGTATATTGCCAACGGCCATTCTGGAGAAGTGTATTGTGTTTACTAAAGCATCTAAAAAATGAGCTACAGAGCATAGGGCACTTGCACTCATGGGCGTATATCTTGGGAAAAACAAAAATCGAGAGGACACAGGCACCCCAATGTTTACCCCCTCTCTGTTTAAAAGATCCTCGACTAGGATATAACTTAAATGTCTCTGGAGGGGAAAAATGGATAGAGATGTGGTACTTAGGTAGAGTGGAATATTATTCAGCCTGGAAATCAATGAAATATGGCCAGTTGTAACAACTCCGGAGGAGTTACGTATGATCATTCTAAGTGACAGAATTCAAAAAGAAAAAGACACATATCATAAGATATCACTTAAAGGTGGAATCCAAAATGGCTACACATGAAATAAATTACAAAACAAAAACATAGTCAAATATGTAGAAAACACGCATAAGGCTGCTAAACGGGAAAGGTGGGGAGGGGTGAGGCATCATCCAGGAGGTTGAAATTAGCAAAGATACCATTCCAAATACCAAACTGATAATCAACAAGGCCTACACGGTAGCTAAAAGAACTGCACTCAGCACACTCAAGTCACCGGAAAAGAATATATACGACTGGTAAGAATCTGAAAAAGAATTTATTGATGTCTCTCTGTACGCGAATCAAGTGGATGTACAGCAGCAAGAAACAGAGCTTTGAAAATCAGCTGTAACCAATATAGTAATAAATTGAAAAAAATAAACGACAGAGAGACAGAGAAAACCTCTTACAACTTTTCCTCAGGGACGGTGATGCAACATGGATTGAACACATCTAGACCCACAGCAGGATGAGACATAAGGCTGGAAACTGTTTGCGCTAAGAGAAATGTGAGGTTGGGTGAGGAAATGCACACCCTTTAAAGTAATACTACCTGGTATCCATTCAATGGGTCCCAAATCTGCAGGTTCAAGGGATCTTCCTACAGCTAAAACATGCATGGAAAACCCAGAGGACTGTACACCATGTGATCGGGAGATGTGTCTAAAATGCACCTCATTTATCCTCTCCTGGTGCTCCTGTTCACCATTCCAGCCACGCTACTTAGAATCTCCCCACTTGGAGAATCAGCACATTTAAACTTCTGTTTCACACATTTTGCAAATTGTGAGGAGGATGAACGGGAAGAGGGGGAACCAATGAGAGAAGAGTTGTAGGGGTTTGGACGGGCACATATCACTCTAATTTCCCATTAAGAATAAGAATTAAAGAAAGGCTCAGCCTGCCTCGCCGGAGCCAAAATAGGGCCTGAAGCAATCCTGCGGGTTTGAGGCCAGCTCACAAAAGAGCAACTTAAAAAATGGAGCTCAGGGTCACTGCAATTCACAAACCTGCAGAGTTATAAATGAAAACTAACGTCCAAAAATATGTTGAGGTAAGGCAAAGAAGAGGATCTGAATGCAAGACAGAATTGCAAGAAACAGATTTCAAGAGATAGATTGGACTCGTCTTTAACGCACATGAAAAGCGGCAGAATTTCGACAATGATGCAGTTGGCCCAAAAGGGCGTATGCGTTTTTTCCTGATTATATCCAGGAAAAAACGCATACGCACTTTATGGGCAACGAAGCAAGCAAGCAATGCAAATGTGCACAACAAAGAAGTCTCACTTCCCACCGGTCAAAAGGGCCATCCTAAAAAATTGTAAAAACCAGAAATGCAGGACAGGCCATGGAGAACAGGGAGCCTTTATACGCTGATGGGCAGTGTGTGAACTGCCGAGAGCCACTCTGGAGAAGTGTATGGTGGTTCCTAAATCATCTAAAAAACAGAGCTACAGAGCATAGGACACTTCCAATCATGGGAGTATATCTAGGGAAGTCTAAAAATCAACAAGACACAAGCACACCACAGTTTAGGGCTACTCTGTTTACAAGAACCTCAACTTCAGTACACCTTAAATATCCCAGGAAAGAGAACAATGGATAAAGAAGATGTGGTACTTATGTACAATGGAATATCTCTTCACCATGAAATCAATGTAATAAGGCTAGTAGAAGGATAAAGAGTGGATTTAGGTCCGATAATACTACTTGAAATAAGTCAAACAGAAAAAGAAACATATCATAAGATATCACTTATAGAGGGAGGGTAAATATGGCTGCACAAGAAATGAATTACAGAACAGAACAGTGTCTCACATTTAGAAAACACACTTATGTCAGCTTAAGGGGAAAGGAGAGGTGGGGTGATGCATAAAACCAGAGTTTGAAATTAGCACAGATACCGTTCAATAAACCAAATAGGTATTAGACAAGATCTACACCTTGCTCAATGAACTGGCCTCAACACTCCCTATACACCGCAGAGAAATATATCTGAGGAATAAGAATCTTAAAACCCATGTATTGATATATTTCCATAAGGGAATCAAGTGTGTGCAGAGCGGCACAAACACAGCAGTGAAAAGGAGCTAAACCCCATTATAGAAATAAATTTTAAAAACAAAACGCTGAAACAATGAAAGAGAGAAAAATTCTTACAAAATTCGCTCAGGGGCTGTGATACAACCTGGATTGACCACATATAAACCCACAGCTGGATAAGACATAAGGCTGGACACTTGGGGCTGACAGGATTGGTGAGCTTTGGTGAGCAACTGCCGAAAGTTTAATGCAATACTTCATGCTACTCAGTCCAAGGGTCCCAACACTCCAGGTTGAAGGGAATCTTCCTACAGCTAAACCATGCTTGGGAAACCCAGCGACTGGTATACCATATGATCGGGAAAGGTTTCTAAAACGCACCTCATTTTTCCTCTCCTGGGGCTCCGGATCGACATTCCAGCCGCTTTACTAACAACATCCCCACATGGAGTCAATGCCTTTAAGTTCTGGTATTGCACAGTCTGCAGTTAGTGCAGAGGATGAATGGGAATAGGGGGAACCAGTGAGGAACTAGCTGTAGCGGTTTCAATGGGCACATGTCACTCTAATATCACATCAGTAAGAAGAATTAACCAAAGGCACAGCAGGTGCCCCAGAAGAAAAATAGGGCTTCAAGGAATCCTGTGGTTATGGGGCAATACCACAAAAATAAGAGCTAAAAAATGGAGCTAAGGGCCACTGCAATTCAAAAACCTGCAGAGTTATAAAGGCCAACTATTTTTAAAAAATATATTGAGGTAAGGCTATGAAGAGGCATTGAAAGCAAGGCAGAATTGCAGGAAACCGATTTCAGGAGGTAGACTGGAATTGCATTGAAAGCATATGAAGAGAGTCAGAAACTCGACAATGATGCACTTGGCCAAAAAGGGCGTATGTGTTTTTTCCTGAATATATTCAGGAAAAAACGCATACGCACTTTTTGGCCAACCAAGCAAGCTTGCAAAGGATATCTGCACTACAATGAAGTCTCACTTCCACCTGGTCAAAAGGGCCATCTGAAAAAAGTGTAAAATCCATAAAGGCACGACAGGCCATGGAGAACTGGGAGCCTTCTTATGCTGATGGGCGGGATGTAAATTGCCAACAGACACTCTGGAGAAGTGTATGGTGTTTCCTGAAACATCTAAAAAACAAAGCAACAGAGCCTAGGGCACTTCCACTTATGGTCCTATAGTTTAGGGAAATTAAAATCAAAAAGACACAGCCACCCCAAAGTTTGGGACGGCTCTGTTTACAAGAACCTCGTTTACAGTACAAGTTCAATATCGCAGAAAATGAAAAATGGATAAAGAAGCTGTGGTATTTACTTACAAAGCAATAACACTCAGCAATGAAATCTATGTCATGAGGCCCTTAGCATCACAATGAGTGGATTCAGGTATGATGATTCTAACTGAAATAAGTCACACAGAAAAAGAAACATCATAAGATATCACTAATACACGGAATGTAAACTTGGCTACACAGGAACTGAATTACAGAACAGAACAGGGTCTCAAATTTAGAAAACCAACTTATGCTTGCTTAAGGGGAAAGGTGAGTTGGGGTGCTGCATAAAACCAGAGATTGAAATGAGCACAGATAAAGTTCCTTAAGCCAAATATGGAGTAGACAAGAGCTACTCCTTGCTCAACGAAATGGACTCAACACCGCATATTAAACGCCTAAGAATGTACCTGACTAGTAAGTATCTTAAAAGCTATGGATTGCTATGTCTCCAAAAGAGAATCAAGCATGTGTACAGGGGCATAAACGCAGCAGTGATAGGACTGGAGAGGTTCGTGAGCAAATGAAGACCCTTTGAAGTCATATTGCATGGTACCCATTCCATGGGTTTCAACTACCCAGGTTTAAGGTATTCTTCCTTCAGCTAAAACATGCATGTGGAACCTAGAGTATGATCAACCATGTGATCGGGAGACGTGTTCAAATATGTCTCAGTTTTCGTACCCTGGTACTCGGGTGCAACATTCCAGACGCTTTACTAACACTCTCCCGACTTGGAGAGTCAGTCCCTTTAACCTCCTGTTTGGCCCAGTTTGCAATTTCTGCGGAAGATGAACAGGAATAGCGAGAATCAATGAGAGACTAGCTGGAGGTGTCTGGATGGGCAAATTTAACTCTCATTTCCCACCAGGAAGAGGAATTAACCAAAGGCTCAGAATGCCGTGCCAGAACCAGATTAGGGCCTGAAGCCATCCTGCGGTGTTGCGGCCAGGTCACAAGAAAGCGAGTTGAAGAAAGGAGCTCAGGGGCACTGTAATTCACAAACCTGCAGAGTTATAAATGACAGCTATCGTCCAAAAATAGACTGAAGTAAGGCTGCCAAGAGGACTTGAAAGCGGGGCAGAATTGCAGGAAACCGATTTCAGGAGGTAGACTGGAATTGCATTGAAAGCATAGGAAAAGAGGCAGAACGTCCACAATGATGCACTTGGCCAAAAAGGGCGTATGCGTTTTTTCCTGAATATATTCAGGAAAAAACGCATACGCCCTTTTTGGCCAACCAAGCAAGCTTGCAAAGGAAATCTGCACTACAATGAAGTCTCACTTCCCCCCGGTCAAAAGGGCCATCTGAAAAAAGTGTAAAATCCAGAAAGGCAGGACAGGCCATGGAGAACTGGGAGCCTTGTTATGCTGATGGGCGGGATGTAAATTGCCAACAGACACTCAGGAGAAGTGTATGGTGTTTCCTGAAACATCTAAAAAACAAAGCAACAGAGCCTAGGGCACTTCCACTTATGGTCCTATAGCTTAGGGAAATTAAAATCAAAAACACAGCCACCCCAAAGTTTGGGACGCCTCCGTTTACAAGAACCTCGTTTACCATACAAGTTCAATATCACAGAAAGTGAAAAATGGATAAACAACTTGTGGTACTTACGTACAATGCAGTATCACTCAGCAATGAAATCTATGTCATCAGGCCCGTAGCAGCATAATGAGTGGATTCAGGTACGATGATTCTAACTGAAATAAGTCACACAGAAAAAGAAACATCATAAGATATCAGTAATACACGGAATGGAAACTTGCCTACACAGGAACTGCATTCCAAAACAGAACAGAGTCTCAAATTTAGAACCAACTTATGCTTGCTTAAGGGGAAAGGTGAGTTGGGGTGCTGCATAAAACCAGAGATTGAAATGAGCACAGATAAAGTTTCTTAAGCCAAATATGGAATAGACAAGAGCTACTCCTTGCTCAACGAAATGGACTCAACACCCCATATTAAACGCCTAAGAATGTACCTGACAAGTAAGTATCTTAAAACCTATGGATTGCTATGTCTCCGAAAGAGAATCAAGCATGTGTACAGGGGCATAAACGCAGCAGTGATAGGATTGGAGAGGTTCGGTGAGCAAATGAAGACCCTTTGAAGTCATATTGCATGGTACCGATTCCACGGGTTTCAACTACCCAGGTTTAAGGTATTCTTTCTTCAGCTAAAACATGCATGTGGAACCCAGAGTATGATCAACCATGTGATCGGGAGACGTGTTCAAATATGTCTCAGTTTTCGTACCCTGGTACTCGGGTGCAACATTCCAGACGCTTTACTAACACTCTCCCGACTTGGAGAGTCAGTGCCTTTAACCTCCTGTTTGGCCCAGTTTGCAATTTCTGCGGAAGATGAACAGGAATAGCGAGAACCAATGAGAGGCTAGCTGGAGGTGTCTGAACGGGCAAATTTAACTCTCATTTCCCACCAGGAAGAGGAATTAACCAAAGGCTCAGCGTGCCGGGCCGGAACCAGATTAGGGCCTGAAGCCATCCTGCGGTGTTGCGGCCAGCTCACAAGAAAGCGAGTTGAAGAAAGGAGCTCAGGGGCACTGTAATTCACAAACCTGCAGAGTTATAAATGACAGCTATCGTCCAAAAATAGACTGAAGTAAGGCTGCCAAGAGGACTTGAAAGCGGGGCAGAATTGCAGGAAACCGATTTCAGGAGGTAGACTGGAATTGCATTGAAAGCATAGGAAAAGAGGCAGAACGTCCACAATGATGCACTTGGCCAAAAAGGGCGTACGCGTTTTTTCCTGAATATATTCAGGAAAAAACGCGTACGCCCTTTTTGGCCAACCAAGCAAGCTTGCAAAGGAAATCTGCACTACAATGAAGTCTCACTTCCCCCCGGTCAAAAGGGCCATCTGAAAAAAGTGTAAAATCCAGAAAGGCAGGACAGGCCATGGAGAACTGGGAGCCTTGTTATGCTGATGGGCGGGATGTAAATTGCCAACAACCACTCGGGAGAAGTGTATGGTGTTTCCTGAAACATCTAAAAAACAAAGCAACAGAGCCTAGGGCACTTCCACTTATGGTCCTATAGCTTAGGGAAATTAAAATCAAAAAGACACAGCCACCCCAAAGTTTGGAACGGCTCTGTTTACAAGAACCTCGTTTACAGTACAAGTTCAACATCGCAGAAAGTGAAAAATGGATAAAGAAGTTGTGGTATTTACTTACAAAGCAATATCACTCAGCAATGAAATCTGTGTCATCAGGCCCTTAGCAGCACAATGAGTGGATTCAGGTATGATGATTCTAACTGAAATAAGTCACACAGAAAAAGAAACATCATAAGATATCAGTAATACACGGAATGTAAACTTGGCTACACAGGAACTGCATTCCAAAACAGAATAGGGTCTCAAATTTAGAAAACCAACTTATGCTTGCTTAAGGGGAAAGGTGAGTTGGGGTGCTGCATAAAACCAGAGATTGAAATGAGCACAGATAAAGTTCCTTAAGCCAAATATGGAATAGACAAGAGCTACTCCTTGCTCAACGAAATGGACTCAACACCCCATATTAAACGGCTAAGAATGTACCTGACTAGTAAGTATCTTAAAACCTATGGATTGCTATGTCTCCAAAAGAGAATCAAGCGTGTGTACAGGGGCATAAACGCAGCAGTGATAGGATTGGAGAGGTTCGGTGAGCAAATGAAGACCCTTTGAAGTCATATTGCATGGTACCCATTACACGGGTCTCAACTCTCCAGGTTTTAGGTATTCTTCCTTCAGCTAAAACATGCATGTGGAACCCAGAGTATGATCAACCATGTGAACGGGAGACGTGTTTAAATATGTCTCAGTTTTTGTACCCTGGTACTCGGGTGCAACATTCCAGACGCTTTACTAACACTCTCCCGACTTGGAGAGTCAGTGCCTTTAACCTCCTGTTTGGCCCAGTTTGCAATTTCTGCGGAAGATGAACAGGAATAGCGAGAACCAATGAGAGGCTAGCTGGAGGTGTCTGAACGGGCAAATTTAACTCTCATTTCCCACCAGGAAGAGGAATTAACTAAAGGCTCAGCGTGCCGGGCCGGAACCAGATTAGGGCCTGAAGCCATCCTGCGGTGTTGCGGCCAGCTCAAAAGAAAGCGAGTTGAAGAAAGGAGCTCAGGGGCACTGTAATTCACAAACCTGCAGAGTTATAAATGACAGCTATCGTCCAAAAATAGACTGAAGTAAGGCTGCCAAGAGGACTTGAAAGCGGGGCAGAATTGCAGGATACCGATTTCAGGAGGTAGACTGGAATTGCATTGAAAGCATAGGAAAAGAGGCAGAACGTCCACAATGATGCACTTGGCCAAAAAGGGCGTATGCGTTTTTTCCTGAATATATTCAGGAAAAAACGCATACGCCCTTTTTGGCCAACCAAGCAAGCTTGCAAAGGAAATCTGCACTACAATGAAGTCTCACTTCCCCCCGGTCAAAAGGGCCATCTGAAAAAAGTGTAAAATCCAGAAAGGCAGGACAGGCCATGGAGAACTGGGAGCCTTGTTATGCTGATGGGCGGGATGTAAATTGCCAACAGACACTTGGGAGAAGTGTATGGTGTTTCCTGAAACATCTAAAAAACAAAGCAACAGAACCTAGGGCACTTCCACTTATGGTCCTATAGCTTAGGGAAATTAAAATCAAAAAGACACAGCCACCCCAAAGTTTGGGACGCCTCTGTTTACAAGAACCTCGTTTACAGTACAAGTTCAACATCGCAGAAAGTGAAAAATGGATAAAGAAGTTGTGGTATTCACTTACAAAGCAATATCACTCAGAAATGAAATCTATGTCATCAGGCCCTTACAGCACAATGAGTGGATTCAGGTATGATGATTCTAACTGAAATAAGTCACACAGAAAAAGAAACATCATAAGATATCAGTAATACACGGAATGTAAACTTGGCTACACAGGAACTGAATTACAGAACAGAACAGGGTCTCAAATTTAGAAAACCAACTTATGCTTGCTTAAGGGTAAAGGTGAGTTGGGGTCCTGCATAAAACCAGAGATTGAAATGAGCACAGATAAATTTCCTTAAGCCAAATATGGAATAGACAAGAGCTACTCCTTGCTCAACGAAATGGACTCAACACCGCATATTAAACGCCTAAGAATGTACCTGACTAGTAAGTATCTTAAAACCTATGGATTGCTATGTCTCCGAAAGAGAATCAAGCATGTGTACAGGGGCATAAACGCAGCAGTGATAGGATTGGAGAGGTTCGGTGAGCAAATGAAGACCCATTGAAGTCATATTGCATGGTACCCATTCCACGGGTTTCTACTACCCAGTTTTAAGGTATTCTTCCTTCAGCTAAAACATGCATGTGGAACCCAGAGTATGATCAACCATGTGATCGGGAGACGTGTTCAAATATGTCTCACTTTTGGTCCCCTGGTACTCGGGTGCAACATTCCAGACGCTTAACGAACACTCTCCCCACTTGGAGAGTCAGTGCCTTTAACCTCCTGTTTGGCCCAGTTTGCAATTTCTGCGGAAGATGAACAGGAATAGGGAGAACCAATGAGAGAGTAGCTGGAGGTTTCTGGACGGGCAAATTTAACTCTCATTTCCCACCAGGAAGAGGAAATAACCAAAGGCTCAGCGTGCCGTGCCGGAACCAGATTAGGGCCTGAAGCCATCCTGCGGTGTTGCGGCCAGCTCAAAAGAAAGCGAGTTGAAGAAAGGAGCTCAGGGGCACTGTAATTCACAAACCTGTAGAGTTATAAATGACAGCTATCGTCCAAAAATACACTGAAGTATGGCTGCCAAGAGGACTTGAAAGCAGGGCAGAATTGCAGGAAACCGATTTCAGGAGGTAGACTGGAATTGCATTGAAAGCATAGGAAAAGAGGCAGAACGTCCACAGTGATGCACTTGGCCAAAAAGGGCGTATGCGTTTTTTCCTGAATATATTCAGGAAAAAAATCATACGCCCTTTTTGGCCAACCAAGCAAGCTTGCAAAGGAAATCTGCACTACAATGAAGTCTCACTTCCCCCCGGTCAAAAGGGCCATCTGAAAAAAGTGTAAAATCCAGAAAGGCAGGACAGGCCATGGAGAACTGGGAGCCTTGTTATGCTGATGGGCGGGATGTAAATTGCCAACAGACACTAGGGAGAAGTGTATGGTGTTTCCTGAAACATCTAAAAAACAAAGCAACAGAGCCTAGGGCACTTCCACTTATGGTCCTATAGCTTAGGGAAATTAAAATCAAAAAGACACAGCCACCCCAAAGTTTGGAACGGCTCTGTTTACAAGAAACTCGTTTTCAGTACAAGTTAAACATCTCAGAAAGTGAAAAATGGATAAAGAAGTTGCGGTATTTACTTACAAAGCAATATCACTCAGCAATGAAATCTATGTCATCAGGCCCGTAGCAGCATAATGAGTAGATTCAGGTACGATGATTCTAACTGAAATAAGTCACACAGAAAAAGAAACATCATAAGATATCACTAATACACGGAATGTAAACTTGGCTACACAGGAACTGAATTCCAAAACAGAACAGGGTCTCAAATTTAGAAAACCAACTTATGCTTGCTTAAGGGTAAAGGTGAGTTGGGGTGCTGCATAAAACCAGAGATCGAAATGAGCACAAAGTTCCTTAAGCGAAATATGGAATAGACAAGTGCTATTCCTTGCTCAATGAAATGGACTCAACACCGCATATTAAATGCCTAAGGATGTACCTGACTAGTAAGTATCTTAAAACCTATGGATTGCTATGTCTCCGAAAGAGAATCAAGCATGTGTACAGGGGCATAAACGCAGCAGTGATAGGACTGGAGAGGTTCGGTGAGCAAATGAAGACCCTTTAAAGTCATATTGCATGGTACCCATTCCACGGGTCTCAGCTCTCCAGGTTTAAGGTATTCTTCCTTCAGCTAAAATATGCATGTGGAACCCAGACTATGATCAACCATGTGATCGGGAGACGTGTTCAAATATGTCTCAGTTTTCCTCCCCTGGTACTCGGGTGCAACATTGCAGACGCTTTACTAACACTCTCCCCACTTGGAGAGTCAGCGCCTTTAACCTCCTGTTTGGCCCAGTTTGCAATTTCTGCAGTAGATGAACAGGAATAGGGAGAACCAATGAGAGACTAGCTGGAGGTGTCTGGACGGGCAAATTTAACTCTCATTTCCACCAGGAAGAGGAATTAACCAAAGGCTCAGCGTGCCGTGCCGGAACCAGATTAGGGCCTGAAGCCATCCTGCGGTGTTGCGGCCAGCTCCAAAGAAAGCGAGTTGAAGAAAGGAGCTCAGGGGCACTGTAATTCACAAACCTGCAGAGTTATAAATGACAGCTATCGTCCAAAAATAGACTGAAGTAAGGCTGCCAAGAGGACTTGAAAGCGGGGCAGAATTGCAGGAAACCGATTTCAGGAGGTAGACTGGAATTGCATTGAAAGCATAGGAAAAGAGGCAGAACGTCCACAATGATGCACTTGGCCAAAAAGGGCGTATGCGTTTTTTCCTGAATATATTCAGGAAAAAACGCATACACCCTTTTTGGCCAACCAAGCAAGCTTGCAAAGGAAATCTGCACTACAATGAAGTCTCACTTCCCCCCGGTCAAAAGGGCCATCTGAAAAAAGTGTAAAATCCAGAAAGGCAGGACAGGCCATGGAGAACTGGGAGCCCTGTTATGCTGATGGGCGGGATGTAAATTGCCAACAGACACTCGGGAGAAGTGTATGGTGTTTCCTGAAACATCTAAAAAACAAAGCAACAGAGCCTAGGGCACTGCCACTTATGGTCCTATAGATTAGGGAAATTAAAATCAAAAAGACACAGCCACCCCAAAGTTTGGAACGGCTCTGTTTACAAGAACCTCGTTTACAGTACAAGTTCAACATCTCAGAAAGTGAAAAATGGATAAAGAAGTTGTGGTATTTACTTACAAAGCAATATCACTCAGCAATGGAATCTATGTCATCAGGCCCTTAGCAGCACAATGAGTGGATTCAGGTATGATGATTCTAACTGAAATAAGTCACACAGAAAAAGAAACATCATAAGATATCAGTAATACACGGAATGTAAACTTGGCTACACAGGAACTGAATTCCAAAACAGAACAGGGTCTCAAATTTAGAAAACCAACTTATGCTTGCTTAAGGGTAAAGGTGAGTAGGGGTGCTGAATAAAACCAGAGATTGAAATGAGCACAGATAAAGTTCCTTAAGCCAAATATGGAATAGACAAGAGCTACTCCTTGCTCAACGAAATGGACTCAACACCCCATATTAAACGCCTAAGAATGTACCTGACTAGTAAGTATCTTAAAACCTATGGATTGCTATGTCTCCGAAAGAGAATCAAGCGTGTGTACAGGGGCATAAACGCAGCAGTGATAGGATTGGAGAGGTTCGGTGAGCAAATGAAGACCCTTTGAAGTCATATTGCATGGTACCCATTCCATGGGTCTCAGCTCTCCAGGTTTAAGGTATTCTTCCTTCAGCTAAAACATGCATGTGGAACCCAGAGTATGATCAACCGTGTGATCGGGAGACGTGTTCAAATATGTCTCAGTTTTCGTCCCCTGGTACTCGGGTGCAACATTCCAGACGCTTTACTAACGCTCTCCCGACTTGGAGAGTCAGTGCCTTTAACCTCCTGTTTGGCCCAGTTTGCAATTACTGCGGAAGTTGAACAGGATAGGGAGAACCAATGAGAGACTAGCTGGAGGTGTCTGGACGGGCAAATTTAACTCTTATTTCCCACCAGGAAGAGGAATTAACCAAAGGCTCAGCGTGCCGTGCCGGAACCAGATTAGGACCTGAAGCCATCTTACGGTGTTGCGGCCAGGTCACAAGAAAGCGAGTTGAAGAAAGGAGCTCAGGGACACTGTAATTCACAAACCTGCAGAGTTATAAATGACAGCTATCGTCCAAAAATATACTGAAGTAAGGCTGCCAAGAGGACTTGAAAGCAGGGCAGAATTGCAGGAAACCGATTTCAGGAGGTAGACTGGAATTGCATTGAAAGCATAGGAAAAGAGGCAGAACGTCCACAATGATGCACTTGGCCAAAAAGGGCGTATGCGTTTTTTTCTGAATATATTCAGGAAAAAACGCATACGCCCTTTTTGGCCAACCAAGCAAGCTTGCAAAGGAAATCTGCACTACAATGAAGTCTCACTTCCCCCCGGTCAAAAGGGCCATCTGAAAAAAGTGTAAAATCCAGAAAGGCAGGACAGGCCATGGAGAACTGGGAGCCTTGTTATGCTGATGGGCGGGATGTAAATTGCCAACAGACACTCGGGAGAAGTGTATGGTGTTTCCTGAAACATCTAAAAAACAAAGCAACAGAGCCTAGGGCACTTCCACTTATGGTCCTATAGCTTAGGGAAATTAAAATCAAAAAGACACTGCCACTCCAATGTTTGGGACGCCTCTGTTTACAAGAACCTCGTTTACCATACAAGTTCAATATCACAGAAAGTGAAAAATGGATAAAGAACTTGTGGTACTTACGTACAATGCAGTATCACTCAGCAATGAAATCTATGTCATCAGGCCCGTAGCAGCATAATGAGTGGATTCAGGTACGATGATTCTAACTGAAATAAGTCACACAGAAAAAGAAACATCATAAGATATCACTAATACACGGAATGTAAACTTGGCTACACAGGAACTGAATTACAGAACAGAACAGGGTCTCAAATTTAGAAAACCAACTTATGCTTGCTTAAGGGGAAAGGTGAGTTGTGGTGCTGCATAAAACCAGAGATTGAAATGAGCACAGATAAAGTTCCTTAAGCCAAATATGGAATAGACAAGAGCTCCTCCTTGCTCAACGAAATGGACTCAACACCCCATATTAAACGCCTAAGAATGTACCTGACTAGTAAGTATCTTAAAACCTATGGATTGCTATGTCTCCGAAAGAGAATCAAGCATGTGTACAGGGGCATAAACGCAGCAGTAATAGGATTGGAGAGGTTCGGTGAGCAAATGAAGACCCTTTGAAGTCATATTGCATGGTACCCATTCCACGGGTTTCAACTACCCAGGTTTAAGGTATTCTTCCTTCAGCTAAAACATGCATGTGGAACCTAGAGTATGATCAACCATGTGATCGGGAGACGTGTTCAAATATATCTCAGATTTCCTCCACTGCTACTCGGGTGCAACATTCCAGACGCTTTACTAACACTCTCCCCACTTGGAGAGTCAGTCCCTTTAACCTCCTGTTTGGCCCAGTTTGCAATTTCTGCGGAAGATGAACAGGAATAGCGAGAACCAATGAGAGGCTAGCTGGAGGTGTCTGGACGGGCAAATTTAACTCTCATTTCCCACCAGGAAGAGGAATTAACCAAAGGCTCAGCATGCCGGGCCGGAACCAGATTAGGGCCTGAAGCCATCCTGCGGTGTTGCGGCCAGGTCACAAGAAAGCGAGTTGAAGAAAGGAGCTCAGGGGCTCTGTAATTCACAAACCTGCAGAGTTATAAATGACAGCTATCGTCCAAAAATAGACTGAAGTAAGGCTGCCAAGAGGATTTGAAAGCGGGGCAGAATTGCAGGAAACCGATTTCAGGAGGTAGACTGGAATTGCATTGAAAGCATAGGAAAAGAGGCAGAACGTCCACAATGATGCACTTGGCCAAAAAGGGCGTATGCGTTTTTTCCTGAATATATTCAGGAAAAAACGCATACGCCCTTTTTGGCCAACCAAGCAAGCTTGCAAAGGAAATCTGCACTACAATGAAGTCTCACTTCCCCCCGGTCAAAAGGGCCATCTGAAAAAAGTGTAAAATCCAGAAAGGCAGGACAGGCCATGGAGAACTGGGAGCCTTGTTATGCTGATGGGCGGGATGTAAATTGCCAACAGACACTCAGGAGAAGTGTATGGTGTTTCCTGAAACATCTAAAAAACAAAGCAACAGAGCCTAGGGCACTTCCACTTATGGTCCTATAGCTTAGGGAAATTAAAATCAAAAAGACACAGCCACCCCAAAGTTTGGAATGGCTCTGTTTACAAGAACCTCGTTTACAGTACAAGTTCAACATTGCAGAAAGTGAAAAATGGATAAAGAAGTTGTGGTATTCACTTACAAAGCAATATCACTCAGCAATGAAATTTATGTCATCAGGCCCTTAGCATCACAATGAGTGGATTCAGGTATGATGATTCTAACTGAAATAAGTCACACAGAAAAAGAAACATCATAAGATATCAGTAATACACGGAATGTAAACTTGGCTACACAGGAACTGAATTACAGAACAGAACAGGGTCTCAAATTTAGAAAACCAACTTATGCTTGCTTAAGGGTAAAGGTGAGTTGGGGTGCTGCATAAAACCAGAGATTGAAATGAGCACAGATAAAGTTCCTTAAGTCAAATATGGAATAGACAAGAGCTACTCCTTGCTCAACGAAATGGACTCAACACCGCATATTAAACGCCTAAGAATGTACCTGACTAGTAAGTATCGGAAAACCTATGGATTGCTATGTCTCCGAAAGAGAATCAAGCATGTGTACAGGGGCATAAACGCAGCAGTGATAGGATTGGAGAGGTTCGGTGAGCAAATGAAGACCCTTTGAAGTCATATTGCATGGTACCCATTACACGGGTCTCAACTCTCCAGGTTTAAGGTATTCTTCCTTCAGCTAAAACATGCATGTGGAACCCAAGTATGATCAACCATGTGAACGGGAGACGTGTTCAAATATGTCTCAGTTTTCCTCCCCTGGTACTCGGGTGCAACATTCCAGACGCTTTACTAACACTCTCCCCACTTGGAGAGTCAGCGCCTTTAACCTCCTGTTTGGCCCAGTTTGCAATTTCTGCGGAAGATGAACAGGAATAGCGAGAACCAATGAGAGGCTAGCTGGAGGTGTCTGGACGGGCAAATTTAACTCTCATTTCCCACCAGGAAGAGGAAATAACCAAAGGCTCAGCGTGCTGTACCGGAACCAGATTAGGGCCTGAAGCCATCCTGCGGTGTTGCGGCCAGGTCACAAGAAAGCGAGTTGAAGAAAGGAGCTCAGGGGCACTGTAATTCACAAACCTGCAGAGTTATAAATGACAGCTATCGTCCAAAAATAGACTGAAGTAAGGCTGCCAAGAGGACTTGAAAGCGGGGCAGAATTGCAGGAAACCGATTTCAGGAGGTAGACTGGAATTGCATTGAAAGCATAGGAAAAGAGGCAGAACGTCCACAATGATGCACTTGGCCAAAAAGGGCGTATGCGTTTTTTCCTGAATATATTCAGGAAAAAACGCATACGCCCTTTTTGGCCAACCAAGCAAGCTTGCAAAGGAAATCTGCACTACAATGAAGTCTCACTTCCCCCCAGTCAAAAAGGCCATCTGAAAAAAGTGTAAAATCCAGAAAGGCAGGACAGGCCATGGAGAACTGGGAGCCTTGTTATGCTGATGGGCGGGATGTAAATTGCCAACAACCACTCGGGAGAAGTGTATGGTGTTTCCTGAAACATCTAAAAAACAAAGCAACAGAACCTAGGGCACTTCCACTTATGGTCCTATAGCTTAGGGAAATTAAAATCAAAAAGACACAGCCACCCCAAAGTTTGGAACGGCTCTGTTTACAAGAACCTCGTTTACAGTACAAGTTCAACATCGCAGAAAGTGAAAAATGGATAAAGAAGTTGTGGTATTCACTTACAAAGCAATATCCCTCAGCAATGAAATTTATGTCATCAGGCCCTTAGCATCACAATGAGTGGATTCAGGTATGATGATTCTAACTGAAATAAGTCACACAGAAAAAGAAACATCATAAGATATCAGTAATACACGGAATGTAAACTTGGCTACACAGGAACTGAATTACAGAACAGAACAGGGTCTCAAATTTAGAAAACCAACTTATGCTTGCTTAAGGGTAAAGGTGAGTTGGGGTGCTGCATAAAACCAGAGATTGAAATGAGCACAGATAAAGTTCCTTAAGTCAAATATGGAATAGACAAGAGCTACTCCTTGCTCAACGAAATGGACTCAACACCGCATATTAAATGCCTAAGAATGTACCTGACTAGTAAGTATCGGAAAACCTATGGATTGCTATGTCTCCAAAAGAGAATCAAGCATGTGTACAGGGGCATAAACGCAGCTGTGATAGGATTGGAGAGGTTCGGTGAGCAAATGAAGACCCTTTGAAGTCATATTGCATGGTACCCATTACACGGGTCTCAACTCTCCAGGTTTAAGGTATTCTTCCTTCAGCTAAAACATGCATGTGGAACCCAAGTATGATCAACCATGTGAACGGGAGACGTGTTCAAATATGTCTCAGTTTTCCTCCCCTGGTACTCGGGTGCAACATTCCAGACGCTTTACTAACACTCTCCCCACTTGGAGAGTCAGTGCCTTTAACCTCCTGTTTGGCCCAGTTTGCAATTTCTGCGGAAGATGAACAGGAATAGCGAGAACCAATGAGAGGCTAGCTGGAGGTGTCTGGACGGGCAAATTTAACTCTCATTTCCCACCAGGAAGAGGAAATAACCAAAGGCTCAGCGTGCCGTACCGGAACCAGATTAGGGCCTGAAGCCATCCTGCGGTGTTGCGGCCAGGTCAGAAGAAAGCGAGTTGAAGAAAGGAGCTCAGGGGCACTGTAATTCACAAACCTGCAGAGTTATAAATGACAGCTATCGTCCAAAAATAGACTGAAGTAAGGCTGCCAAGAGGACTTGAAAGCGGGGCAGAATTGCAGGAATCCGATTTCAGGAGGTAGACTGGAATTGCATTGAAAGCATAGGAAAAGAGGCAGAACGTCCACAATGATGCACTTGGCCAAAAAGGGCGTATGCGTTTTTTCCTGAATATATTCAGGAAAAAACGCATACGCCCTTTTTGTCCAACCAAGCAAGCTTGCAAAGGAAATCTGCACTACAATGAAGTCTCACTTCCCCCCGGTCAAAAGGGCCATCTGAAAAAAGTGTAAAATCCAGAAAGGCAGGACAGGCCATGGAGAACTGGGAGCCTTGTTATGCTGATGGGCGGGATGTAAATTGCCAACAACCACTCGGGAGAAGTGTATGGTGTTTCCTGAAACATCTAAAAAACAAAGCAACAGAACCTAGGGCACTTCCACTTATGGTCCTATAGCTTAGGGAAATTAAAATCAAAAAGACACAGCCACCCCAAAGTTTGGAACGGCTCTGTTTACAAGAACCTTGTTTACAGTACAAGTTCAACATCGCAGAAAGTGAAAAATGGATAAAGAAGTTGTGGTATTTACTTACAAAGCAATATCACTCAGCAATGAAATCTGTGTCATCGGGCCCTTAGCAGCACAATGAGTGGATTCAGGTATGATGATTCTAACTGAAATAAGTCACACAGAAAAAGAAACATCATAAGATATCAGAAATACACGGAATGTAAACTTGGCTACACAGGAACTGAATTACAGAACAGAACAGGGTCTCAAATTTAGAAAACCAACTTATTCTTGCTTAAGGGTAAAGGTGAGTTGGGGTGCTGCATAAAACCAGAGATTGAAATGAGCACAGATAAAGTTCCTTAAGCCAAATATGGAATAGACAAGAGCTACTCCTTGCTCAACGAAATGGACTCAACACCCCATATTAAACGCCTAAGAATGTACCTGACTAGTAAGTATCTTAAAACCTATGGATTGCTATGTCTCCGAAAGAGAATCAAGCATGTGTACAGGGGCATAAACGCAGCAGTGATAGGATTGGAGAGGTTCGGTGAGCAAATGAAGACCCTTTGAAGTCATATTGCATGGTACCCATTCCACGGGTTTCAACTACCCAGGTTTAAGGTATTCTTCCTTCAGCTAAAACATGCATGTGGAACCTAGAGTATGATCAACCATGTGATCGGGAGACGTGTTCAAATATGTCTCAGTTTTCCTTCCCTGGTACTCGGGTGCAACATTCCAGACGCTTTACTAACACTCTCCCCACTTGGAGAGTCAGTCCCTTTAACCTCCTGTTTGGCCCAGTTTGCAATTTCTGCGGAAGATGAACAGGAACAGCGAGAACCAATGAGAGGCTAGCTGGAGGTGTCTGGACGGGCAAATTTAACTCTCATTTCCCACCAGGAAGAGGAATTAACCAAAGGCTCAGCGTGCCGTGCCAGAACCAGATTAGGGCCTGAAGACATCCTGCGGTGTTGCGGCCAGCTCAAAAGAAAGCGAGTTGAAGAAAGGAGCTCAGGGGCACTGTAATTCACAAACCTGCAGAGTTATAAATGACAGCTATCGTCCAAAAATAGACTGAAGTAAGGCTGCCAAGAGGACTTGAAAGTGGGGCAGAATTGCAGGAAACCGATTTCAGGAGGTAGACTGGAATTGCATTGAAAGCATAGGAAAAGAGGCAGAACGTCCACAATGATGCACTTGGCCAAAAAGGGCGTATGCGTTTTTTCCTGAATATATTCAGGAAAAAACGCATACGCCCTTTTTGGCCAACCAAGCAAGCTTGCAAAGGAAATCTGCACTACAATGAAGTCTCACTTCCCCCCGGTCAAAAGGGCCATCTGAAAAAAGTGTAAAATCCAGAAAGGCAGGACAGGCCATGGAGAACTGGGAGCCTTGTTATGCTGATGGGCGGGATGTAAATTGCCAACAGACACTCGGGAGAAGTGTATGGTGTTTCCTGAAACATCTAAAAAACAAAGCAACAGAGCCTAGGGCACTGCCACTTATGGTCCTATAGCTTAGGGAAATTAAAATCAAAAAGACACAGCCACCCCAAAGTTTGGGACACCTCTGTTTACAAGAACATCGTTTACAGTACAAGTTCAACATCGCAGAAAGTGAAAAATGGATAAAGAAGTTGTGGTATTTACTTACAAAGCAATATCACTCAGCAATGAAATCTATGTCATCAGGCCCTTAGCAGCACAATGAGTGGATTCAGGTATGATGATTCTAACTGAAATAAGTCACACAGAAAAAGAAACATCATAAGATATCAGTAATACACGGAATGGAAACTTGGCTACACAGGAACTGAATTACAGAACAGAACAGGGTCTCAAATTTAGAAAACCAACTTATTCTTGCTTAAAGGTAAAGGTGAATTGGGGTGCTGCATAAAACCAGAGATTGAAATGAGCACAGATAAAGTTCCTTAAGTCAAATATGGAATAGACAAGAGCTACTCCTTGCTCAACGAAATGGACTCAACACCGCATATTAAACGCCTAAGAATGTACCTGACTAGTAATTATCTTAAAACCTATGGATTGCTATGTCTCCGAAAGAGAATCAAGCATGTGTACAGGGGCATAAACGCAGCAGTGATAGGATTGGAGAGGTTCGGTGAGCAAATGAAGACCCTTTGAAGTCATATTGCATGGTACCCATTACACGGGTCTCAACTCTCCAGGTTTAAGGTATTCTTCCTACAGCTAAAACATGCATGTGGAACCCAAGTATGATCAACCATGTGAACGGGAGACGTGTTCAAATATGTCTCAGTTTTCCTCCCCTGGTACTCGGGTGCAACATTCCAGACGCTTTACTAACACTCTCCCCACTTGGAGAGTCAGCGCCTTTAACCTCCTGTTTGGCCCAGTTTGCAATTTCTGCGGAAGATGAACTGGAATAGCGAGAACCAATGAGAGGCTAGCTGGAGGTGTCTGGACGGGCAAATTTAACTCTCATTTCCCACCAGGAAGAGGAAATAACCAAAGGCTCAGCGTGCCGTACCGGAACCAGATTAGGGCCTGAAGCCATCCTGCGGTGTTGCGGCCAGCTCAAAAGAAAGTGAGTTGAAGAAAGGAGCTCAGGGGCACTGTAATTCACAAACCTGCAGAGTTATAAATGACAGCTATCGTCCAAAAATAGACTGAAGTAAGGCTGCCAAGAGGACTTGAAAGCGGGGCAGAATTGCAGGAAACTGATTTCAGGAGGTAGACTGGAATTGCATTGAAAGCATAGGAAAAGAGGCAGAACGTCCACAATGATGCACTTGGCCAAAAAGGGCGTATGCGTTTTTTCCTGAATATATTCAGGAAAAAACGCATACGCCCTTTTTGGCCAACCAAGCAAGCTTGCAATGGAAATGTGCACTACAATGAAGTCTCACTTCCTCCCGGTCAAAAGGGCCATCTGAAAAAAGTGTAAAATCCAGAAAGGCAGGACAGGCCATGGAGAACTGGGAGCCTTGTTATGCTGATGGGCGGGATGTAAATTGCCAACAACCACTCGGGAGAAGTGTATGGTGTTTCCTGAAACATCTAAAAAACAAAGCAACAGAACCTAGGGCACTTCCACTTATGGTCCTATAGCTTAGGGAAATTAAAATCAAAAAGACACAGCCACCCCAAAGTTTGGAACGGCTCTGTTTACAAGAACCTCGTTTACAGTACAAGTTCAACATCGCAGAAAGTGAAAAATGGATAAAGAAGTTGTGGTATTCACTTACAAAGCAATATCACTCAGCAATGAAATCTGTGTCATCAGGCCCTTAGCAGCACAATGAGTGGATTCAGGTATGATGATTCTAACTGAAATAAGTCACACAGAAAAAGAAACATCATAAGATATCAGTAATACACGGAATGTAAACTTGGCTACACAGGAACTGAATTACAGAACAGAACAGGGTCTCAAATTCAGAAAACCAACTTATGCTTGCTTAAGGGTAAAGGTGAGTTGGGGTGCTGCATAAAACCAGAGATTGAAATGAGCACAGATAAAGTTCCTTAAGTCAAATATGGAATAGACAAGAGCTACTCCTTGCTCAACGAAATGGACTCAACACCGCATATTAAACGCCTAAGAATGTACCTGACTAGTAAGTATCTTAAAACCTATGGATTGCTATGTCTCCGAAAGAGAATCAAGCATGTGTACAGGGGCATAAACGCAGCAGTGATAGGATTGGAGAGGTTCGGTGAGCAAATGAAGACCCTTTGAAGTCATATTGCATGGTACCCATTCCACGGGTTTCAACTACCCAGGTTTTAGGTATTCTTCCTTCCCCTAAAACATGCATGTGGAACCCAGAGTATGATCAACCATGTGATCGGGAGACGTGTTCAAATATGTCTCAGTTTTCCTCCCCTGGTACTCGGGTGCAACATTCCAGACGCTTTACTAACACTCTCCCCACTTGGAGAGTCAGCGCCTTTAACCTCCTGTTTGGCACAGTTTGCAATTTCTGCGGAAGATGAACAGGAATAGCGAGAACCAATGAGAGGCTAGCTGGAGGTGTCTGGACGGGCAAATTTAACTCTCATTTCCCGCCAGGAGGAGGAAATAACCAAAGGCTCAGCGGCCGTGCCGGAACCAGATTAGGGCCTGAAGCCATCCTGCGGTGTTGCGGCCAGGTCACAAGAAAGCGAGTTGAAGAAAGGAGCTCAGGGGCACTGTAATTCACAAACCTGCAGAGTTATAAATGACAGCTATCGTCCAAAAATAGACTGAAGTAAGGCTGCCAAGAGGACTTGAAAGCGGGGCAGAATTGCAGGAAACCGATTTCAGGAGGTAGACTGAAATTGCATTGAAAGCATAGGAAAAGAGGCAGAACGTCCACAATGATGCACTTGGCCAAAAAGGGCGTATGCGTTTTTTCCTGAATATATTCAGGAAAAAACGCATACGCCCTTTTTGGCCAACCAAGCAAGCTTGCAAAGGAAATCTGCACTACAATGAAGTCTCACTTCCCCCCGGTCAAAAGGGCCATCTGAAAAAAGTGTAAAATCCAGAAAGGCAGGACAGGCCATGGAGAACTGGGAGCCTTGTTATGCTGATGGGCGGGATGTAAATTGCCAACAGACACTCGGGAGAAGTGTATGGTGTTTCCTGAAACATCTAAAAAACAAAGCAACAGAGCCTAGGGCACTGCCACTTATGGTCCTATAGCTTAGGGAAATTAAAATCAAAAAGACACAGCCACCCCAAAGTTTGGGATGCCTCTGTTTACAAGAACCTCGTTTACAGTACAAGTTCAACATCGCAGAAAGTGAAAAATGGATAAAGAAGTTGTGGTATTTACTTACAAAGCAATATCACTCAGCAATGAAATCTATGTCATCAGGCCCATAGCAGCACAATGAGTGGATTCAGGTATGATGATTCTAATTGAAATAAGTCACACAGAAAAAGAAACATCATAAGATATCAGTAATACACGGAATGTAAACTTGGCTACACAGGAACTGAATTACAGAACAGAACAGGGTCTCAAATTTAGAAAACCAACTTATGCTTGCTTAAGGGTAAAGGTGAGTTGGGGTGCTGCATAAAACCAGAGATTGAAATGAGCACAGATAAAGTTCCTTAAGTCAAATATGGAATAGACAAGAGCTACTCCTTGCTCAACGAAATGGACTCAACACCGCATATTAAACGCCTAAGAATGTACCTGACTAGTAAGTATCGTAAAACCTATGGATTGCTATGTCTCCAAAAGAGAATCAAGCATGTGTACAGGGGCATAAACGCAGCAGTGATAGGATTGGAGAGGTTCGGTGAGCAAATGAAGACCCTTTGAAGTCATATTGCATGGTACCCATTCCACGGGTTTCAACTACCCAGGTTTAACGTATTCTTCCTTCAGCTAAAACATGCATGTGGAACCTAGAGTATGATCAACCATGTGATCGGGAGACGTGTTCAAATATGTCTCAGTTTTCCTCCCCTGGTACTCGGGTGCAACATTCCAGACGCTTTCCTAACACTCTCCCCACTTGGAGAGTCAGCGCCTTTAACCTCCTGTTTGGCCCAGTTTGCAATTTCTGCGGAAGATGAACAGGAATAGCGAGAACCAATGAGAGGCTAGCTGGAGGTGTCTGGACGGGCAAATTTAACTCTCATTTCCCACCAGGAAGAGGAATTAACCAAAGGCTCAGCATGCCGGGCCGGAACCAGATTAGGGCCTGAAGCCATCCTGCGGTGTTGCGGCCAGGTCACAAGAAAGCGAGTTGAAGAAAGGAGCTCAGGGGCACTGTAATTCACAAACCTGCAGAGTTATAAATGACAGCTATCGTCCAAAAATAGACTGAAGTAAGGCTGCCAAGAGGACTTGAAAGCGGGGCAGAATTGCAGGAAACCGATTTCAGGAGGTAGACTGGAATTGCATTGAAAGCATAGGAAAAGAGGCAGAACGTCCACAATGACGCACTTGGCCAAAAAGGGCGTATGCGTTTTTTCCTGAATATATTCAGGAAAAAACGCATACGCCCTTTTTGTCCAACCAAGCAAGCTTGTAAAGGAAATCTGCACTACAATGAAGTCTCACTTCCCCCCGGCCAAAAGGGCCATCTGAAAAAAGTGTAAGATCCAGAAAGGCAACAGGCCATTGAGAACTGGGAGCCTTGTTATGCTGATGGGCGGGATGTAAATTGCCAACAGACACTTGGGAGAAGTGTATGGTGTTTCCTGAAACATCTAAAAAACAAAGCAACAGAGCCTAGGGCACTTCCACTTATGGTCCTATAGCTTAGGGAAATTAAAATCAAAAAGACACAGCCACCCCAAAGTTTGGAACGGCTCTGTTTACAAGAACCTCGTTTACAGTACAAGTTCAACATCGCAGAAAGTGAAAAATGGATAAAGAAGTTGTGGTATTCACTTACAAAGCAATATCACTCAGCAATGAAATCTGTGTCATCACGCCCTTAGCAGCACAATGAGTGGATTCAGGTATGATGATTCTAACTGAAATAAGTCACACAGAAAAAGAAACATCATAAGATATCAGTAATACACGGAATGTAAACTTGGCTACACAGGAACTGAATTACAGAACAGAACAGGGTCTCAAATTTAGAAAAACAACTTATGCTTGCTTAAGAGTAACGGTGAGTTGGGGTGCTGCATAAAACCAGAGATTGAAATGAGCACAGATAAAGTTCCTTAAGCCAAATATGGAATAGACAAGAGCTACTCCTTGCTCAACGAAATGGACTCAACACCGCATATTAAACGCCTAAGAATGTACCTGACTTGTAAGTATCTTAAAACCTATGGATTGCTATGTCTCCGAAAGAGAATCAAGCATGTGTACAGGGGCATAAACGCAGCAGTGATAGGATTGGAGAGGTTCGGTGAGCAAATGAAGACCCTTTGAAGTCATATTGCATGGTACCCATTCCACGGGTTTCAACTACAGAGGTTTAAGGTATTCTTCCTTCAGCTAAAACATGCATGTGGAACCCAAGTATGATCAACCATGTGAACGGGAGACGTGTTCAAATATGTCTCAGTTTTCCTCCCCTGGTACTCGGGTTCAACATTCCAGACGCTTTACTAACACTCTCCCCACTTGGAGAGTCAGCGCCTTTAACCTCCTGTTTGGCCCAGTTTGCAATTTCTGCAGAAGATGAACAGGAATAGCGAGAACCAATGAGAGACTAGCTGGAGGTGTCTGGACGGGCAAATTTAACTCTCATTTCCCACCAGGAAGAGGAAATAACCAAAGGCTCAGCGTGCCGTACCGGAACCAGATTAGGGCCTGAAGCCATCCTGCGGTGTTGCAGCCAGGTCACAAGAAAGCGAGTTGAAGAAAGGAGCTCAGGGGCACTGTAATTCACAAACCTGCAGAGTTATAAATGACAGCTATTGTCCAAAAATAGACTGAAGTAAGGCTGCCAAGAGGACTTGAAAGCGGGGCAGAATTGCAGGAAACCGATTTCAGGAGGTAGACTGGAATTGCATTGAAAGCATAGGAAAAGAGGCAGAACGTCCACAATGATGCACTTGGCCAAAAAGGGCGTATGCGTTTTTTCCTGAATATATTCAGGAAAAAACGCATACGCCCTTTTTGGCCAACCAAGCAAGCTTGCAAAGGAAATCTGCACTACAATGAAGTCTCACTTCCCCCCGGTCAAAAGGGCCATCTGAAAAATGTGTAAAATCCAGAAAGGCAGGACAGGCCATGGAGAACTGGGAGCCTTGTTATGCTGATGGGCGGGATGTAAATTGCCAACAACCACTCGGGAGAAGTGTATGGTGTTTCCTGAAACATCTAAAAAACAAAGCAACAGAACCTAGGGCACTTCCACTTATGGTCCTATAGCTTAGGGAAATTAAAATCAAAAAGACACAGCCACCCCAAAATTTGGGACGCCTCCGTTTACAAGAACCTCGTTTACAGTACAAGTTCAACATCGCAGAAATTGAAAAAATGGATAAAGAAGTTGTGGTATTTACTTACAAAGCAATATCACTCAGCAATGAAATCTGTGTCATCACGCCCTTAGCAGCACAATGAGTGGATTCAGGTATGATGATTCTAACTGAAATAAGTCACACAGAAAAAGAAACATCATAAGATATCAGTAATACACGGAATGTAAACTTGGCTACACAGGAACTGAATTACAGAACAGAACAGGGTCTCAAATTTAGAAAACCAACTTATGCTTGCTTAAGGGTAAAGGTGAGTTGGGGTGCTGCATAAAACCAGAGATTGAAATGAGCACAGATAAAGTTCCTTAAGTCAAATATGGAATAGACAAGAGCTACTCCTTGCTCAACGAAATGGACTCAACACCGCATATTAAACGCCTAAGAATGTACCTGACTAGTAAGTATCGTAAAACCTATGGATTGCTATGTCTCCGAAAGAGAATCAAGCATGTGTACAGGGGCATAAACGCAGCAGTGATAGGATTGGAGAGGTTCGGTGAGCAAATGAAGACCCTTTGAAGTCATATTGCATGGTACCCATTACACGGGTCTTAACTCTCCAGGTTTAATGTATTCTTCCTTCAGCTAAAACATGCATGTGGAACCCAAGTATGATCAACCATGTGAACGGGAGACGTGTTCAAATATGTCTCAGTTTTCCTCCCCTGGTACTCGGGTTCAACATTCCAGACGCTTTACTAACACTCTCCCCACTTGGAGAGTCAGCGCCTTTAAACTCCTGTTTGGCCCAGTTTGCAATTTCTGCGGAAGATGAACAGGAATAGCGAGAACCAATGAGAGACTAGCTGGAGGTGTCTGGACGGGCAAATTTAACTCTCATTTCCCACCAGGAAGAGGAAATAACGAAAGGCTCAGCGTGCCATACCGGAACCAGATTAGGGCCTGAAGCCATCCTGCGGTGTTGCAGCCAGGTCACAAGAAAGCGAGTTGAAGAAAGGAGCTCAGGGGCACTGTAATTCACAAACCTGCAGAGTTATAAATGACAGCTATCGTCCAAAAATAGACTGAAGTAAGGCTGCCAAGAGGACTTGAAAGCGGGGCAGAATTGCAGGAAACCGATTTCAGGAGGTAGACTGGAATTGCATTGAAAGCATAGGAAAAGAGGCAGAACGTCCACAATGATGCACTTGGCCAAAAAGGGCGTATGCGTTTTTTCCTGAATATATTCAGGAAAAAACGCATACGCCCTTTTTGGCCAACCAAGCAAGCTTGCAAAGGAAATCTGCACTACAATGAAGTCTCACTTCCCCCCGGTCAAAAGGGCCATCTGAAAAATGTGTAAAATCCAGAAAGGCAGGACAGGCCATGGAGAACTGGGAGCCTTGTTATGCTGATGGGCGGGATGTAAATTGCCAACAACCACTCGGGAGAAGTGTATGGTGTTTCCTGAAACATCTAAAAAACAAAGCAACAGAACCTAGGGCACTTCCACTTATGGTCCTATAGCTTAGGGAAATTAAAATCAAAAAGACACAGCGACCCCAAAGTTTGGGACGCCTCCGTTTACAAGAACCTCGTTTACAGTACAAGTTCAACATCGCAGAAATTGAAAAAATGGATAAAGAAGTTGTGGTATTTACTTACAAAGCAATATCACTCAGCAATGAAATCTGTGTCATCACGCCCTTAGCAGCACAATGAGTGGATTCAGGTATGATGATTCTAACTGAAATAAGTCACACAGAAAAAGAAACATCATAAGATATCAGTAATACACGGAATGTAAACTTGGCTACACAGGAACTGAATTACAGAACAGAACAGGGTCTCACATTTAGAAAACCAACTTATGCTTGCTTAAGGGTAAAGGTGAGTTGGGGTGCTGCATAAAACCAGAGATTGAAATGAGCACAGATAAAGTTCCTTAAGTCAAATATGGAATAGACAAGAGCTACTCCTTGCTCAACGAAATGGACTCAACACCGCATATTAAACGCCTAAGAATGTACCTGACTAGTAAGTATCGTAAAACCTATGGATTGCTATGTCTCCGAAAGAGAATCAAGCATGTGTACAGGGGCATAAACGCAGCAGTGATAGGATTGGAGAGGTTCGGTGAGCAAATGAAGACCCTTTGAAGTCATATTGCATGGTACCCATTACACGGGTCTTAACTCTCCAGGTTTAATGTATTCTTCCTTCAGCTAAAACATGCATGTGGAACCCAAGTATGATCAACCATGTGAACGGGAGACGTGTTCAAATATGTCTCAGTTTTCCTCCCCTGGTACTCGGGTTCAACATTCCAGACGCTTTACTCACACTCTCCCCACTTGGAGAGTCAGCGCCTTTAACCTCCTGTTTGGCCCAGTTTGCAATTTCTGCGGAAGATGAACAGGAATAGCGAGAACCAATGAGAGACTAGCTGGAGGTGTCTGGACGGGCAAATTTAACTCTCATTTCCCACCAGGAAGAGGAAATAACCAAAGGCTCAGCGTGCCGTACCGGAACCAGATTAGGGCCTGAAGCCATCCTGCGGTGTTGCAGCCAGGTCACAAGAAAGCGAGTTGAAGAAAGGAGCTCAGGGGCACTGTAATTCACAAACCTGCAGAGTTATAAATGACAGCTATCGTCCAAAAATAGACTGAAGTAAGGCTGCCAAGAGGACTTGAAAGCGGGGCAGAATTGCAGGAAACCGATTTCAGGAGGTAGACTGGAATTGCATTGAAAGCATAGGAAAAGAGGCAGAACGTCCACAATGATGCACTTGGCCAAAAAGGGCGTATGCGTTTTTTCCTGAATATATTCAGGAAAAAACGCATACGCCCTTTTTGGCCAACCAAGCAAGCTTGCAAAGGAAATCTGCACTACAATGAAGTCTCACTTCCCCCCGGTCAAAAGGGCCATCTGAAAAATGTGTAAAATCCAGAAAGGCAGGACAGGCCATGGAGAACTGGGAGCCTTGTTATGCTGATGGGCGGGATGTAAATTGCCAACAACCACTCGGGAGAAGTGTATGGTGTTTCCTGAAACATCTAAAAAACAAAGCAACAGAACCTAGGGCACTTCCACTTATGGTCCTATAGCTTAGGGAAATTAAAATCAAAAAGACACAGCCACCCCAAAGTTTGGGACGCCTCCGTTTACAAGAACCTCGTTTACAGTACAAGTTCAACATCGCAGAAATTGAAAAAATGGATAAAGAAGTTGTGGTATTTACTTACAAAGCAATATCACTCAGCAATGAAATCTGTGTCATCACGCCCTTAGCAGCACAATGAGTGGATTCAGGTATGATGATTCTAACTGAAATAAGTCACACAGAAAAAGAAACATCATAAGATATCAGTAATACACGGAATGTAAACTTGGCTACACAGGAACTGAATTACAGAACAGAACAGGGTCTCAAATTTAGAAAACCAACTTATGCTTGCTTAAGGGTAAAGGTGAGTTGGGGTGCTGCATAAAACCAGAGATTGAAATGAGCACAGATAAAGTTCCTTAAGTCAAATATGGAATAGACAAGAGCTACTCCTTGCTCAACGAAATGGACTCAACACCGCATATTAAACGCCTAAGAATGTACCTGACTAGTAAGTATCGTAAAACCTATGGATTGCTATGTCTCCGAAAGAGAATCAAGCATGTGTACAGGGGCATAAACGCAGCAGTGATAGGATTGGAGAGGTTCGGTGAGCAAATGAAGACCCTTTGAAGTCATATTGCATGGTACCCATTACACGGGTCTTAACTCTCCAGGTTTAATGTATTCTTCCTTCAGCTAAAACATGCATGTGGAACCCAAGTATGATCAACCATGTGAACGGGAGACGTGTTCAAATATGTCTCAGTTTTCCTCCCCTGGTACTCGGGTGCAACATTCCAGACGCTTTACTCACACTCTCTCCACTTGGAGAGTCAGCGCCTTTAAACTCCTGTTTGGCCCAGTTTGCAATTTCTGCGGAAGATGAACAGGAATAGCGAGAACCAATGAGAGGCTAGCTGGAGGTGTCTGGACGGGCAAATTTAACTCTCATTTCCCACCAGGAAGAGGAATTAACCAAAGGCTCAGCATGCCGGGCCGGAACCAGATTAGGGCCTGAAGCCATCCTGCGGTGTTGCGGCCAGGTCACAAGAAAGCGAGTTGAAGAAAGGAGCTCAGGGGCACTGTAATTCACAAACCTGCAGAGTTATAAATGACAGCTATCGTCCAAAAATAGACTGAAGTAAGGCTGCCAAGAGGACTTGAAAGCGGGGCAGAATTGCAGGAAACCGATTTCAGGAGGTAGACTGGAATTGCATTGAAAGCATAGGAAAAGAGGCAGAACGTCCACAATGATGCACTTGGCCAAAAAGGGCGTATGCGTTTTTTCCTGAATATATTCAGGAAAAAACGCATACGCACTTTTTGGCCAACCAAGCAAGCTTGCAAAGGAAATCTGCACTACAATGAAGTCTCACTTCCCCCAGGCCAAAAGGGCCATCTGAAAAATGTGTAAAATCCAGAAAGGCAACAGGCCATTGAGAACTGGGAGCCTTGTTATGCTGATGGGCGGGATGTAAATTGCCAACAGACACATGGGAGAAGTGTATGGTGTTTCCTGAAACATCTAAAAAACAAAGCAACAGAGCCTAGGGCACTTCCACTTATGGTCCTATAGCTTAGGGAAATTAAAATCAAAAAGACACAGCCACCCCAAAGTTTGGAACGGCTCGGTTTACAAGAACCTCGTTTACAGTACAAGTTCAACATCGCAGAAAGTGAAAAATGGATAAAGAAGTTGTGGTATTTACTTACAAAGCAATATCACTCAGCAATGAAATCTGTGTCATCACGCCATTAGCAGCACAATGAGTGGATTCAGGTATGATGATTCTAACTGAAATAAGTCACACAGAAAAAGAAACATCATAAGATATCAGTAATACACGGAATGTAAACTTGGCTACACAGGAACTGAATTACAGAACAGAACAGGGTCTCAAATTTAGAAAACCAACTTATGCTTGCTTAAGGGTAAAGGTGAGTTGGGGTGCTGCATAAAACCAGAGATTGAAATGAGCACAGATAAAGTTCCTTAAGTCAAATATGGAATAGACAAGAGCTACTCCTTGCTCAACGAAATGGACTCAACACCGCATATTAAACGCCTAAGAATGTACCTGACTAGTAAGTATCTTAAAACCTATGGTTTGCTATGTCTCCGAAAGAGAATCAAGCATGTGTACAGGGGCATAAACGCAGCAGTGATAGGATTGGAGAGGTTCGGTGAGCAAATGAAGACCCTTTGAAGTCATATTGCATGGTACCCATTCCACGGGTTTCAACTACCCAGGTTTAAGGTATTCTTCCTTCAGCTAAAACATGCATGTGGAACCTAGAGTATGATCAACCATGTGATCGGGAGACGTGTTCAAATATGTCTCAGTATTCCTCCCCTGGTACTCGGGTGCAACATTCCAGATGCTTTACTAACACTCTCCCCACTTGGAGAGTCAGTCCCTTTAAACTCCTGTTTGGCCCAGTTTGCAATTTCTGCGGAAGATGAATAGGAATAGCGAAAACCAATGAGAGGCTAGCTGGAGGTGTCTGGACGGGCAAATTTAACTCTCATTTCCCACCAGGAAGAGGAATTAACCAAAGGCTCAGCATGCCGGGCCGGAACCAGATTAGGGCCTGAAGCCATCCTGTGGTGTTGCGGCCAGGTCACAAGAAAGCGAGTTGAAGAAAGGAGCTCAGGGGCACTGTAATTCACAAACCTGCAGAGTTATAAATGACAGCTATCGTCCAAAAATAGACTGAAGTAAGGCTGCCAAGAGGACTTGAAAGCGGGGCAGAATTGCAGGAAACCGATTTCAGGAGGTAGACTGGAATTGCATTGAAAGCATAGGAAAAGAGGCAGAACGTCCACAATGATGCACTTGGCCGAAAAGGGCGTATGCGTTTTTTCCTGAATATATTCAGGAAAAAACGCATACGCCCTTTTTGGCCAACCAAGCAAGCTTGCAAAGGAAATCTGCACTACAATGAAGTCTCACTTCCCCCCGGTCAAAAGGGCCATCTGAAAAATGTGTAAAATCCAGAAAGGCAGGACAGGCCATGGAGAACTGGGAGCCTTGTTATGCTGATGGGCGGGATGTAAATTGCCAACAACCACTAGGGAGAAGTGTATGGTGTTTCCTGAAACATCTAAAAAACAAAGCAACAGAACCTAGGGCACTTCCACTTATGGTCCTATAGCTTAGGGAAATTAAAATCAAAAAGACACAGCCACCCCAAAGTTTGGAACGGCTCTGTTTACAAGAACCTCGTTTACAGTACAAGTTCAACATCGCAGAAAGTGAAAAATGGATAAAGAAGTTGTGGTATTTACTTACAAAGCAATATCACTCAGCAATGAAATCTGTGTCATCACGCCCTTAGCAACACAATGAGTGGATTCAGGTATGATGATTCTAACTGAAATAAGTCACACAGAAAAAGAAACATCATAAGATATCAGTAATACACGGAATGTAAACTTGGCTACACAGGAACTGAATTACAGAACAGAACAGGGTCTCAAATTTAGAAAACCAACTTATGCTTGCTTAAGGGTAAATGTGAGTTGGGGTGCTGCATAAAACCAGAGATTGAAATGAGCACAGATAAAGTTCCTTAAGCCAAATATGGAATAGACAAGAGCTACTCCTTGCTCAACGAAATGGACTCAACACCCCATATTAAACGCCTAAGAATGTACCTGACTAGTAAGTATCGTAAAACCTATGGATTGCTATGTCTCCAAAAGAGAATCAAGCATGTGTACAGGGGCATAAACGCAGCAGTGATAGGATTGGAGAGGTTCGGTGAGCAAATGAAGACCCTTTGAAGTCATATTGCATGGTACCCATTACACGGGTCTCAACTCTCCAGGTTTAAGGTATTCTTCCTTCAGCTAAAACATGCATGTGGAACCCAAGTATGATCAACCATGTGAACGGGAGACGTGTTCAAATATGTCTCAGTTTTCCTCCCCTGGTACTCGGGTGCAACATTCCAGACGCTTTACTAACACTCTCCCCACTTGGAGAGTCAGCGCCTTTAACCTCCTGTTTGGCCCAGTTTGCAATTTCTGCGGAAGATGAACAGGAATAGCGAGAACCAATGAGAGGCTAGCTGGAGGTGTCTGGACGGGCAAATTTAACTCTCATTTCCCACCAGGAAGAGGAAATAACCAAAGGCTCAGCGTGCCGTACCGGAACCAGATTAGGGCCTGAAGCCATCCTGCGGTGTTGCGGCCAGCTCACAAGAAAGCGAGTTGAAGAAAGGAGCTCAGCGGCACTGTAATTCACAAACCTGCAGAGTTATAAATGACAGCTATCGTCCAAAAATAGACTGAAGTAAGGCTGCCAAGAGGACTTGAAAGCGGGGCAGAATTGCAGGAAACCGATTTCAGGAGGTAGACTGGAATTGCATTGAAAGCAGAGGAAAAGAGGCAGAACGTCCACAATGATGCACTTGGCCAAAAAGGGCGTATGCGTTTTTTCCTGAATATATTCAGGAAAAAACGCATACGCACTTTTTGGCCAACCAAGCAAGCTTGCAAAGGAAATCTGCACTACAATGAAGTCTCACTTCCCCCCGGCCAAAAGGGCCATCTGAAAAATGTGTAAAATCCAGAAAGGCAACAGGCCATTGAGAACTGGGAGCCTTGTTATGCTGATGGGCGGGATGTAAATTGCCAACAGACACATGGGAGAAGTGTATGGTGTTTCCTGAAACATCTAAAAAACAAAGCAACAGAGCCTAGGGCACTTCCACTTATGGTCCTATAGCTTAGGGAAATTAAAATCAAAAAGACACAGCCACCCCAAAGTTTGGAACGGCTCGGTTTACAAGAACCTCGTTTACAGTACAAGTTCAACATCGCAGAAAGTGAAAAATGGATAAAGAAGTTGTGGTATTTACTTACAAAGCAATATCACTCAGCAATGAAATCTGTGTCATCACGCCATTAGCAGCACAATGAGTGGATTCAGGTATGATGATTCTAACTGAAATAAGTCACACAGAAAAAGAAACATCATAAGATATCAGTAATACACGGAATGTAAACTTGGCTACACAGGAACTGAATTACAGAACAGAACAGGGTCTCAAATTTAGAAAACCAACTTATGCTTGCTTAAGGGTAAAGGTGAGTTGGGGTGCTGCATAAAACCAGAGATTGAAATGAGCACAGATAAAGTTCCTTAAGTCAAATATGGAATAGACAAGAGCTACTCCTTGCTCAACGAAATGGACTCAACACCGCATATTAAACGCCTAAGAATGTACCTGACTAGTAAGTATCTTAAAACCTATGGTTTGCTATGTCTCCGAAAGAGAATCAAGCATGTGTACAGGGGCATAAACGCAGCAGTGATAGGATTGGAGAGGTTCGGTGAGCAAATGAAGACCCTTTGAAGTCATATTGCATGGTACCCATTCCACGGGTTTCAACTACCCAGGTTTAAGGTATTCTTCCTTCAGCTAAAACATGCATGTGGAACCTAGAGTATGATCAACCATGTGATCGGGAGACGTGTTCAAATATGTCTCAGTATTCCTCCCCTGGTACTCGGGTGCAACATTCCAGATGCTTTACTAACACTCTCCCCACTTGGAGAGTCAGTCCCTTTAAACTCCTGTTTGGCCCAGTTTGCAATTTCTGCGGAAGATGAATAGGAATAGCGAAAACCAATGAGAGGCTAGCTGGAGGTGTCTGGACGGGCAAATTTAACTCTCATTTCCCACCAGGAAGAGGAATTAACCAAAGGCTCAGCATGCCGGGCCGGAACCAGATTAGGGCCTGAAGCCATCCTGCGGTGTTGCGGCCAGGTCACAAGAAAGCGAGTTGAAGAAAGGAGCTCAGGGGCACTGTAATTCACAAACCTGCAGAGTTATAAATGACAGCTATCGTCCAAAAATAGACTGAAGTAAGGCTGCCAAGAGGACTTGAAAGCGGGGCAGAATTGCAGGAAACCGATTTCAGGAGGTAGACTGGAATTGCATTGAAAGCATAGGAAAAGAGGCAGAACGTCCACAATGATGCACTTGGCCAAAAAGGGCGTATGCGTTCTTTCCTGAATATATTCAGGAAAAAACGCATACGCCCTTTTTGGCCAACCAAGCAAGCTTGCAAAGGAAATCTGCACTACAATGAAGTCTCACTTCCCCCCGGTCAAAAGGGCCATCTGAAAAATGTGTAAAATCCAGAAAGGCAGGACAGGCCATGGAGAACTGGGAGCCTTGTTATGCTGATGGGCGGGATGTAAATTGCCAACAGTCACTTGGGAGAAGTGTATGGTGTTTCCTGAAACATCTAAAAAACAAAGCAACAGAGCCTAGGGCACTGCCACTTATGGTCCTATAGCTTAGGGAAGTTAAAATCAAAAAGACACAGCCACCCCAAAGTTTGGAACGGCTCTGTTTACAAGAACCTCGTTTACAGTACAAGTTCAACATCGCAGAAAGTGAAAAATGGATAAAGAAGTTGTGGTATTTACTTACAAAGCAATATCACTCAGCAATGAAATCTGTGTCATCACGCCCTTAGCAGCACAATGAGTGGATTCAGGTATGATGATTCTAACTGAAATAAGTCACACAGAAAAAGAAACATCATAAGATATCAGTAATACACGGAATGTAAACTTGGCTACACAGGAACTGAATTACAGAACAGAACAGGGTCTCAAATTTAGAAAACCAACTTATGCTTGCTTAAGGGGAAAGGTGAGTTGGGGTGCTGCATAAAACCAGAGATTGAAATGAGCACAGATAAAGTTCCTTAAGCCAAATATGGAATAGACAAGAGCTACTCCTTGCTCAACGAAATGGACTCAACACCGCATATTAAACGCCTAAGAATGTACCTGACTAGTAAGTATCTTAAAACCTATGGATTGCTATGTCTCCGAAAGAGAATCAAGCATGTGTACAGGGGCATAAACGCAGCAGTGATAGGATTGGAGAGGTTCGGTGAGCAAATGAAGACCCTTTGAAGTCATATTGCATGGTACCCATTCCAAGGGTTTCAACTATCCAGGTTTAAGGTATTCTTCCTTCAGCTAAAACATGCATGTGGAACCTAGAGTATGATCAACCATGTGATCGGGAGACGTGTTCAAATATGTCTCAGTTTTCCTCCCCTGGTACTCGGGTGCAACATTCCAGACGCTTTACTAACACTCTCCCCACTTGGAGAGTCAGCGCCTTTAACCTCCTGTTTGGCCCAGTTTGCAATTTCTGCGGAAGATGAACAGGAATAGCGAGAACCAATGAGAGGCTAGCTGGAGGTGTCTAGACGGGCAAATTTAACTCTCATTTCCCACCAGGAAGAGGAATTAACCAAAGGCTCAGCATGCCGGGCCGGAACCAGATTAGGGCCTGAAGCCATCCTGCGGTGTTGCGGCCAGGTCACAAGAAAGCGAGTTGAAGAAAGGAGCTCAGGGGCACTGTAATTCACAAACCTGCAGAGTTATAAATGACAGCTATCGTCCAAAAATAGACTGAAGTAAGGCTTCCAAGAGGACTTGAAAGCGGGGCAGAATTGCAGGAAACCGATTTCAGGAGGTAGACTGGAATTGCATTGAAAGCATAGGAAAAGAGGCAGAACGTCCACAATGATGCACTTGGCCAAAAAGGGCGTATGCGTTTTTTCCTGAATATATTCAGGAAAAAACGCATACACCCTTTTTGGCCAACCAAGCAAGCTTGCAAAGGAAATCTGCACTACAATGAAGTCTCACTTCCCCCCGGTCAAAAGGGCCATCTGAAAAAAGTGTAAAATCCAGAAAGGCAACAGGCCATTGAGAACTGGGAGCCTTGTTATGCTGATGGGCGGGATGTAAATTGCCAACAGCCACTCGGGAGAAGTGTATGGTGTTTCCTGAAACATCTAAAAAACAAAGCAACAGAGCCTAGGGCACTTCCACTTATGGTCCTATAGCTTAGGGAAATTAAAATCAAAAAGACACAGCCACCCCAAAGTTTGGAACGGCTCTGTTTCCAAGAACCTCGTTTACAGTACAAGTTCAACATCGCAGAAAGTGAAAAATGGATAAAGAAGTTGTGGTATTTACTTACAAAGCAATATCACTCAGCAATGAAATCTGTGTCATCAGGCCCTTAGCAGCACAATGAGTGGATTCAGGTATGATGATTCTAACTGAAGTAAGTCACACAGAAAAAGAAACATCATAAGATATCAGTAATACACGGAATGTAAACTTGGCTACACAGGAACTGAATTACAGAACAGAACAGGGTCTCAAATTTAGAAAACAAACTTATGCTTGCTTAAGGGTAAAGGTGAGTTGGGGTGCTGCATAAAACCAGAGATTGAAATGAGCACAGATAAAGTTCCTTAAGTCAAATATGGAATAGACAAGAGCTACTCCTTGCTCAACGAAATGGACTCAACACCGCATATTAAACGCCTAAGAATGTACCTGACTAGTAAGTATCTTAAAACCTATGGATTGCTATGTCTCCGAAAGAGAATCAAGCATGTGTACAGGGGCATAAACGCAGCAGTGATAGGATTGGAGAGGTTCGGTGAGCAAATGAAGACCCTTTGAAGTCATATTGCATGGTACCCATTACACGGGTCTTAACTCTCCAGGTTTAAGGTATTTTCCTTCAGGTAAAACATGCATGTGGAACCCAAGTATGATCAACCATGTGAACGGGAGACGTGTTCAAATATGTCTCAGTTTTCCTCCCCTGGTACTCGGGTGCAACATTCCAGACGCTTTACTAACACTCTCCCCACTTGGAGAGTCAGCGCCTTTAACCTCCTGTTTGGCCCAGTTTGCAATTTCTGCGGAAGATGAACAGGAATAGCGAGAACCAATGAGAGACTAGCTGGAGGTGTCTGGACGGGCAAATTTAACTCTCATTTCCCACCAGGAAGAGGAAATAACCAAAGGCTCAGCGTGCCGTGCCGGAACGAGATTAGGGCCTGAAGCCATCCTGCGGTGTTGCAGCCAGGTCACAAGAAAGCGAGTTGAAGAAAGCAGCTCAGGGGCACTGTAATTCACAAACCTGCAGAGTTATAAATGACAGCTATTGTCCAAAAATAGACTGAAGTAAGGCTGCCAAGAGGACTTGAAAGCGGGGCAGAATTGCAGGAAACCGATTTCAGGAGGTAGACTGGAATTGCATTGAAAGCATAGGAAAAGAGGCAGAATGTCCACAATGATGCACTTGGCCAAAAAGGGCATATGCGTTTTTTCCTGAATATATTCAGGAAAAAACGCATATGCCCTTTTTGGCCAACCAAGCAAGCTTGCAAAGGAAATCTGCACTACAATGAAGTCTCACTTCCCCCCGGTCAAAAGGGCCATCTGAAAAAAGTGTAAAATCCAGAAAGGCAGGACAGGCCATGGAGAACTGGGAGCCTTGTTATGTTGATGGGCGGGATGTAAATTGCCAACAACCATTCGGGAGAAGTGTATGGTGTTTCCTGAAACATCTAAAAAACAAAGCAACAGAACCTAGGGCCCTTCCACTTATGGTCCTATAGCTTAGGGAAATTAAAATCAAAAAGACACAGCCACCCCAAAGTTTGGAACGGCTGTGTTTTCAAGAACCTCGTTTACAGTACAAGTTCAACATCGCAGAAAGTGAAAAATGGATAAAGAAGTTGTGGTATTTACTTACAAAGCAATATCACTCAGCAATGAAATCTGTGTCATCACGCCCTTAGCAGCACAATGAGTGGATTCAGGTATGATGATTCTAACTGAAATAAGTCACACAGAAAAAGAAACATCATAAGATATCAGTAATACACGGAATGTAAACTTGGCTACACAGGAACTGAATTACAGAACAGAACAGGGTCTCAAATTTAGAAAACCAACTTATGCTTGCTTAAGGGTAAAGGTGAGTTGGGGTGCTGCATAAAACCAGAGATTGAAATGAGCACAGATAAAGTTCCTTAAGTCAAATATGGAATAGACAAGAGCTACTCCTTGCTCAATGAAATGGACTCAACACCGCATATTAAACGCCTAAGAATGTACCTGACTAGTAAGTATCGTAAAACCTATGGATTGCTATGTCTCCGAAAGAGAATCAAGCATGTGTACAGGGGCATAAATGCAGCAGTGATAGGATTGGAGAGGTTCGGTGAGCAAATGAAGACCCTTTGAAGTCATATTGCATGGTACCCATTACACGGGTCTTAACTCTCCAGGTTTAAGGTATTCTTCCTTCAGCTAAAACATGCATGAGGAACTCAAGTATGATCAACCATGTGAACGGGAGACGTGTTCAAATATGTCTCAGTTTTCCTCCCCTGGTACTCGGGTGCAACATTCCAGACGCTTTACTAACACTCTCTCCACTTGGAGAGTCAGCGCCTTTAACCTCCTGTTTGGCCCAGTTTGCAATTTCTGCGGAAGATGAACAGGAATAGCGAGAACCAATGAGAGGCTAGCTGGATGTGTCTGGACGGGCAAATTTAACTCTCATTTCCCACCAGGAAGAGGAATTAACCAAAGGCTCAGCATGCCGGGCCGGAACCAGATTAGGGCCTGAAGCCATCCTGCGGTGTTGCGGCCAGGTCACAAGAAAGCGAGTTGAAGAAAGGAGCTCAGGGGCACTGTAATTCACAAACCTGCAGAGTTATAAATGACAGCTATCGTCCAAAAATAGACTGAAGTAAGGCTGCCAAGAGGACTTGAAAGTGGGGCAGAATTGCAGGAAACCGATTTCAGGAGGTAGACTGGAATTGCATTGAAAGCATAGGAAAAGAGGCAGAACGTCCACAATGATGCACTTGGCCAAAAAGGGCGTATGCGTTTTTTCCTGAATATATTCAGGAAAAAACGCATACGCCCTTTTTGGCCAACCAAGCAAGCTTGCAAAGGAAATCTGCACTACAATGAAGTCTCACTTCCCCCGGGCCAAAAGGGCCATCTGAAAAATGTGTAAAATCCAGAAAGGCAACAGGCCTTTGAGAACTGGGAGCCTTGTTATGCTGATGGGCGGGATGTAAATTGCCAACAGACACTTGGGAGAAGTGTATGGTGTTTCCTGAAACATCTAAAAAACAAAGCAACAGAGCCTAGGGCACTTCCACTTATGGTCCTATAGCTTAGGGAAATTAAAATCAAAAAGACACAGCCACCCCAAAGTTTGGAATGGCTGTGTTTACAAGAACCTCGTTTACAGTACAAGTTCAACATCGCAGAAAGTGAAAAATGGATAAAGAAGTTGTGGTATTTACTTACAAAGCAATATCACTCAGCAATGAAATCTGTGTCATCAGGCCCTTAGCAGCACAATGAGTGGATTCAGGTATGATGATTCTAACTGAAATAAGTCACACAGAAAAAGAAACATCATAAGATATCAGTAATACACGGAATGTAAACTTGGCTACACAGGAACTGAATTAGAGAACAGAACAGGGTCTCAAATTTAGAAAACCAACTTATGCTTGCTTAAGGGTAAAGGTGAGTTGGGGTGCTGCATAAAACCAGAGATTGAAATGAGCACAGATAAAGTTCCTTAAGCCAAATATGGAATAGACAAGAGCTACTCCTTGCTCAACGAAATGGACTCAACACCCCATATTAAACGCCTAAGAATGTACCTGACTAGTAAGTATCGTAAAACCTATGGATTGCTATGTCTCCAAAAGAGAATCAAGCATGTGTACAGGGGCATAAACGCAGCAGTGATAGGATTGGAGAGGTTCGGTGAGCAAATGAAGACCCTTTGAAGTCATATTGCATGGTACCCATTACACGGGTCTCAACTCTCCAGGTTTAAGGTATTCTTCCTTCAGCTAAAACATGCATGTGGAACCCAAGTATGATCAACCATGTGAACGGGAGACATGTTCAAATATGTCTCAGTTTTCCTCCCCTGGTACTCGGGTGCAACATTCCAGACGCTTTACTAACACTCTCCCCACTTGGAGAGTCAGCGCCTTTAACCTCCTGTTTGGCCCAGTTTGCAATTTCTGCGGAAGATGAACAGGAATAGCGAGAACCAATGAGAGGCTAGCTGGAGGTGTCTGGACGGGCAAATTTAACTCTCATTTCCCACCAGGAAGAGGAAATAACCAAAGGCTCAGCGTGCCGTACCGGAACCAGATTAGGGCCTGAAGCCATCCTGCGGTGTTGCGGCCAGGTCACAAGAAAGCGAGTTGAAGAAAGGAGCTCAGCGGCACTGTAATTCACAAACCTGCAGAGTTATAAATGACAGCTATCGTCCAAAAATAGACTGAAGTAAGGCTGCCAAGAGGACTTGAAAGCGGGGCAGAATTGCAGGAAACCGATTTCAGGAGGTAGACTGGAATTGCATTGAAAGCATAGGAAAAGAGGCAGAATGTCCACAATGATGCACTTGGCCAAAAAGGGCATATGCGTTTTTTCCTGAATATATTCAGGAAAAAACGCATATGCCCTTTTTGGCCAACCAAGCAAGCTTGCAAAGGAAATCTGCACTACAATGAAGTCTCACTTCCCCCCGGTCAAAAGGGCCATCTGAAAAAAGTGTAAAATCCAGAAAGGCAGGACAGGCCATGGAGAACTGGGAGCCTTGTTATGTTGATGGGCGGGATGTAAATTGCCAACAACCATTCGGGAGAAGTGTATGGTGTTTCCTGAAACATCTAAAAAACAAAGCAACAGAACCTAGGGCCCTTCCACTTATGGTCCTATAGCTTAGGGAAATTAAAATCAAAAAGACACAGCCACCCCAAAGTTTGGAACGGCTGTGTTTTCAAGAACCTCGTTTACAGTACAAGTTCAACATCGCAGAAAGTGAAAAATGGATAAAGAAGTTGTGGTATTTACTTACAAAGCAATATCACTCAGCAATGAAATCTGTGTCATCACGCCCTTAGCAGCACAATGAGTGGATTCAGGTATGATGATTCTAACTGAAATAAGTCACACAGAAAAAGAAACATCATAAGATATCAGTAATACACGGAATGTAAACTTGGCTACACAGGAACTGAATTACAGAACAGAACAGGGTCTCAAATTTAGAAAACCAACTTATGCTTGCTTAAGGGTAAAGGTGAGTTGGGGTGCTGCATAAAACCAGAGATTGAAATGAGCACAGATAAAGTTCCTTAAGTCAAATATGGAATAGACAAGAGCTACTCCTTGCTCAATGAAATGGACTCAACACCGCATATTAAACGCCTAAGAATGTACCTGACTAGTAAGTATCGTAAAACCTATGGATTGCTATGTCTCCGAAAGAGAATCAAGCATGTGTACAGGGGCATAAATGCAGCAGTGATAGGATTGGAGAGGTTCGGTGAGCAAATGAAGACCCTTTGAAGTCATATTGCATGGTACCCATTACACGGGTCTTAACTCTCCAGGTTTAAGGTATTCTTCCTTCAGCTAAAACATGCATGAGGAACTCAAGTATGATCAACCATGTGAACGGGAGACGTGTTCAAATATGTCTCAGTTTTCCTCCCCTGGTACTCGGGTGCAACATTCCAGACGCTTTACTAACACTCTCTCCACTTGGAGAGTCAGCGCCTTTAACCTCCTGTTTGGCCCAGTTTGCAATTTCTGCGGAAGATGAACAGGAATAGCGAGAACCAATGAGAGGCTAGCTGGAGGTGTCTGGACGGGCAAATTTAACTCTCATTTCCCACCAGGAAGAGGAATTAACCAAAGGCTCAGCATGCCGGGCCGGAACCAGATTAGGGCCTGAAGCCATCCTGCGGTGTTGCGGCCAGGTCACAAGAAAGCGAGTTGAAGAAAGGAGCTCAGGGGCACTGTAATTCACAAACCTGCAGAGTTATAAATGACAGCTATCGTCCAAAAATAGACTGAAGTAAGGCTGCCAAGAGGACTTGAAAGCGGGGCAGAATTGCAGGAAACCGATTTCAGGAGGTAGACTGGAATTGCATTGAAAGCATAGGAAAAGAGGCAGAACGTCCACAATGATGCACTTGGCCAAAAAGGGCGTATGCGTTTTTTCCTGAATATATTCAGGAAAAAACGCATACGCCCTTTTTGGCCAACCAAGCAAGCTTGCAAAGGAAATCTGCACTACAATGAAGTCTCACTTCCCCCGGGCCAAAAGGGCCATCTGAAAAATGTGTAAAATCCAGAAAGGCAACAGGCCTTTGAGAACTGGGAGCCTTGTTATGCTGATGGGCGGGATGTAAATTGCCAACAGACACTTGGGAGAAGTGTATGGTGTTTCCTGAAACATCTAAAAAACAAAGCAACAGAGCCTAGGGCACTTCCACTTATGGTCCTATAGCTTAGGGAAATTAAAATCAAAAAGACACAGCCACCCCAAAGTTTGGAATGGCTGTGTTTACAAGAACCTCGTTTACAGTACAAGTTCAACATCGCAGAAAGTGAAAAATGGATAAAGAAGTTGTGGTATTTACTTACAAAGCAATATCACTCAGCAATGAAATCTGTGTCATCAGGCCCTTAGCAGCACAATGAGTGGATTCAGGTATGATGATTCTAACTGAAATAAGTCACACAGAAAAAGAAACATCATAAGATATCAGTAATACACGGAATGTAAACTTGGCTACACAGGAACTGAATTACAGAACAGAACAGGGTCTCAAATTTAGAAAACCAACTTATGCTTGCTTAAGGGTAAAGGTGAGTTGGGGTGCTGCATAAAACCAGAGATTGAAATGAGCACAGATAAAGTTCCTTAAGCCAAATATGGAATAGACAAGAGCTACTCCTTGCTCAACGAAATGGACTCAACACCCCATATTAAACGCCTAAGAATGTACCTGACTAGTAAGTATCGTAAAACCTATGGATTGCTATGTCTCCAAAAGAGAATCAAGCATGTGTACAGGGGCATAAACGCAGCAGTGATAGGATTGGAGAGGTTCGGTGAGCAAATGAAGACCCTTTGAAGTCATATTGCATGGTACCCATTACACGGGTCTCAACTCTCCAGGTTTAAGGTATTCTTCCTTCAGCTAAAACATGCATGTGGAACCCAAGTATGATCAACCATGTGAACGGGAGACATGTTCAAATATGTCTCAGTTTTCCTCCCCTGGTACTCGGGTGCAACATTCCAGACGCTTTACTAACACTCTCCCCACTTGGAGAGTCAGCGCCTTTAACCTCCTGTTTGGCCCAGTTTGCAATTTCTGCGGAAGATGAACAGGAATAGCGAGAACCAATGAGAGGCTAGCTGGAGGTGTCTGGACGGGCAAATTTAACTCTCATTTCCCACCAGGAAGAGGAAATAACCAAAGGCTCAGCGTGCCGTACCGGAACCAGATTAGGGCCTGAAGCCATCCTGCGGTGTTGCGGCCAGGTCACAAGAAAGCGAGTTGAAGAAAGGAGCTCAGCGGCACTGTAATTCACAAACCTGCAGAGTTATAAATGACAGCTATCGTCCAAAAATAGACTGAAGTAAGGCTGCCAAGAGGACTTGAAAGCGGGGCAGAATTGCAGGAAACCGATTTCAGGAGGTAGACTGGAATTGCATTGAAAGCATAGGAAAAGAGGCAGAACGTCCACAATGATGCACTTGGCCAAAAAGGGCGTATGCGTTTTTTCCTGAATATATTCAGGAAAAAACGCATACGCCCTTTTTGGCCAACCAAGCAAGCTTGCAAAGGAAATCTGCACTACAATGAAGTCTCACTTCCCCCCGGTCCAAAGGGCCATCTGAAAAAAGTGTAAAATCCAGAAAGGCAGGACAGGCCATGGAGAACTGGGAGCCTTGTTATGCTGATGGGCGGGATGTAAATTGCCAACAACCACTCGGGAGAAGTGTATGGTGTTTCCTGAAACATCTAAAAAACAAAGCAACAGAACCTAGGGCACTTCCACTTATGGTCCTATAGCTTAGGGAAATTAAAATCAAAAAGACACAGCCACCCCAAAGTTTGGAACGGCTCTGTTTACAAGAACCTCGTTTACAGTACAAGTTCAACATCGCAGAAAGTGAAAAATGGATAAAGAAGTTGTGGTATTTACTTACAAAGCAATATCACTCAGCAATGAAATCTGTGTCATCACGCCCTTAGCAGCACAATGAGTGGATTCAGGTATGATGATTCTAACTGAAATAAGTCACACAGAAAAAGAAACATCATAAGATATCAGTAATACACGGAATGTAAACTTGGCTACACAGGAACTGAATTACAGAACAGAACAGGGTCTCAAATTTAGAAAACCAACTTATGCTTGCTTAAGGGTAAAGGTGAGTTGGGGTGCTGCATAAAACCAGAGATTGAAATGAGCACAGATAAAGTTCCGTAAGTCAAATATGGAATAGACAAGAGCTACTCCTTGCTCAACGAAATGGACTCAACACCGCATATTAAACGCCTAAGAATGTACCTGACTAGTAAGTATCTTAAAACCTATGGTTTGCTATGTCTCCGAAAGAGAATCAAGCATGTGTACAGGGGCATAAACGCAGCAGTGATAGGATTGGAGAGGTTCGGTGAGCAAATGAAGACCCTTTGAAGTCATATTGCATGGTACCCATTCCACGGGTTTCAACTACCCAGGTTTAAGGTATTCTTCCTTCAGCTAAAACATGCATGTGGAACCTAGAGTATGATCAACCATGTGATCGGGAGACGTGTTCAAATATGTCTCAGTTTTCCTCCCCTGGTACTCGGGTGCAACATTCCAGACGCTTTACTTACACTCTCCCCACTTGGAGAGTCAGTCCCTTTAAACTCCTGTTTGGCCCAGTTTGCAATTTCTGCGGAAGATGAACAGGAATAGCGAGAACCAATGAGAGGCTAGCTGGAGGTGTCTGGACGGGCAAATTTAACTCTCATTTCCCACCAGGAAGAGGAATTAACCAAAGGCTCAGCATGCCGTACCGGAACCAGATTAGGGCCTGAAGCCATCCTGCGGTGTTGCGGCCAGGTCACAAGAAAGCGAGTTGAAGAAAGGAGCTCAGGGGCACTGTAATTCACAAACCTGCAGAGTTATAAATGACAGCTATCGTCCAAAAATAGACTGAAGTAAGGCTGCCAAGAGGACTTGAAAGCGGGGCAGAATTGCAGGAAACCGATTTCAGGAGGTAGACTGGAATTGCATTGAAAGCATAGGAAAAGAGGCAGAACGTCCACAATGATGCACTTGGCCAAAAAGGGCGTATGCGTTTTTTCCTGAATATATTCAGGAAAAAACGCATACGCCCTTTTTGGCCAACCAAGCAAGCTTGCAAAGGAAATCTGCACTACAATGAAGTCTCACTTCCCCCCGGTCAAAAGGGCTATCTGAAAAAAGTGTAAAATCCAGAAAGGCAGGACAGGCCATGGAGAACTGGGAGCCTTGTTATGCTGATGGGCGGGATGTAAATTGCCAACAGACACTCGGGAGAAGTGTATGGTGTTTCCTGAAACATCTAAAAAACAAAGCAACAAAGCGTAGGGCACTGCCACTTATGGTCCTATAGCTTAGGGAAATTAAAATCAAAAAGACACGGCCACCCCAGAGTTTGGGACGCCTCTGTTTACAAGAAACTCGTTTACAGTACAAGTTCAACATCGCAGAAAGTGAAAAATGGATAAAGAAGTTGTGGTATTTACTTACAAAGCAATATCACTCAGCAATGAAATCTATGTCATCAGGCCCTTAGCATCACAATGAGTGGATTCAGGTATGATGATTCTAACTGAAATAAGTCACACAGAAAAAGAAACATCATAAGATATCAGTAATACACGGAATGTAAACTTGGCTACACAGGAACTGAATTACAGAACAGAACAGGGTCTCAAATTTAGAAAACCAACTTATGCTTGCTTAAGGGTAAAGGTGAGTTGGGGTGCTGCATAAAACCAGAGATTGAAATGAGCACAGATAAAGTTCCTTAAGTCAAATATGGAATAGACAAGAGCTACTCCTTGCTCAACGAAATGGACTCAACACCGCATATTAAACGCCTAAGAATGTACCTGACTAGTAAGTATCGTAAAACCTATGGATTGCTATGTCTCCAAAAGAGAATCAAGCATGTGTACAGGGGCATAAACGCAGCAGTGATAGGATTGGAGAGGTTCGGTGAGCAAATGAAGACCCTTTGAAGTCATATTGCATGGTACCCATTACACGGGTCTTAACTCTCCAGGTTTAAGGTATTCTTCCTTCAGCTAAAACATGCATGTAGAACCCAAGTATGATCAACCATGTGAACGGGAGACGTGTTCAAATATGTCTCAGTTTTCCTCCCCTGGTACTCGGGTGCAACATTCCAGACGCTTTACTAACACTCTCCCCATTTCGAGAGTCAGCGCCTTTAACCTCCTGTTTGGCCCAGTTTGCAATTTCTGCGGAAGATGAACAGGAATAGCGAGAACCAATGAGAGACTAGCTGGAGGTGTCTGGACGGGCAAATTTAACTCTCATTTCCCACCAGGAAGAGGAAATAACCAAAGGCTCAGCGTGCCGTGCCGGAACCAGATTAGTACCTGAAGCCATCCTGCGGTGTTGCGGCCAGCTCAAAAGAAAGCGAGTTGAAGAAAGGAGCTCAGGGGCACTGTAATTCACAAACCTGCAGAGTTATAAATGACAGCTATCGTCCAAAAATAGACTGAAGTAAGGCTGCCAAGAGGACTTGAAAGCGGGGCAGAATTGCAGGAAACAAATTTCAGGAGGTAGACTGGAATTGCATTGAAAACATAGGAAAAGAGGCAGAACGTCCACAATGATGCACTTGGCCAAAAAGGGCGTATGCGTTTTTTCCTGAATATATTCAGGAAAAAACGCATACGCCCTTTTTGGCCAACCAAGCAAGCTTGCAAAGGAAATGTGCACTACAATGAAGTCTCACTTCCCCCCGGTCAAAAGGGCCATCTGAAAAAAGTGTAAAATCCAGAAAGGCAGGACAGGCCATGGAGAACTGGGAACCTTGTTATGCTGATGGGCGGGATGTAAATTGCCAACAGACACTCGGGAGAAGTGTATGGTGTTTCCTGAAACATCTAAAAAACAAAGCAACAGAGCCTAGGGCACTGCCACTTATGGTCCTATAGCTTAGGGAAATTAAAATCAAAAAAACACAGCCACCCCAAAGTTTGGAACGGCTCGGTTTACAAGAACCTCGTTTACAGTACAAGTTCAACATCGCAGAAAGTGAAAAATGGATAAAGAAGTTGTGGTATTTACTTACAAAGCAATATCACTCAGCAATGAAATCTGTGTCATCAGGCCCTTAGCAGCACAATGAGTGGATTCAGGTATGATGATTCTAACTGAAGTAAGTCACACAGAAAAAGAAACATCATAAGATATCAGTAATACACGGAATGTAAACTTGGCTATACAGGAACTGAATTACAGAACAGAACAGGGTCTCAAATTTAGAAAACCAACTTATTCTTGCTTAAGGGTAAAGGTGAGTTGGGGTGCTGCATAAAACCAGAGATTGAAATGAGCACAGATAAAGTTCCTTCAGCCAAATATGGAATAGACAAGAGCTACTCCTTGCTCAACGAAATGGACTCAACACCCCATATTAAACGCCTAAGAATGTACCTGACTAGTAAGTATCTTAAAACCTATGGATTGCTATGTCTCCGAAAGAGAATCAAGCATGTGTACAGGGGCATAAACACAGCAGTGATAGGATTGGAGAGGTTCGGTGAGCAAATGAAGACCCTTTGAAGTCATATTGCATGGTACCCATTCCACAGGTTTCAACTACCCAGGTTTAAGGTATTCTTCCTTCAGCTAAAACATGCATGTGGAACCTAGAGTATGATCAACCATGTGATCGGGAGACGTGTTCAAATATGTCTCAGTTTTCCTCCCCTGGTACTCGGGTGCAACATTCCAGACGCTTTACTTACACTCTCCCCACTTGGAGAGTCAGTCCCTTTAACCTCCTGTTTGGCCCAGTTTGCAATTTCTGCGGAAGATGAACAGGAATAGCGAGAACCAATGAGAGGCTAGATGGAGGTGTCTGGACGGGCAAATTTAACTCTCATTTCCCACCAGGAAGAGGAATTAACCAAAGGCTCAGCATGCCGGGACGGAACCAGATTAGGGCCTGAAGCCATCCTGCGGTGTTGCGGCAAGGTCACAAGAAAGCGAGTTGAAGAAAGGAGCTCAGGGGCACTGTAATTCACAAACCTGCAGAGTTATAAATGACAGCTATCGTCCAAAAATAGACTGAAGTAAGGCTGCCAAGAGGACTTGAAAGCGGGGCAGAATTGCAGGAAACCGATTTCAGGAGGTAGACTGGAATTGCATTGAAAGCATAGGAAAAGAGGCAGAACGTCCACAATGATGCACTTGGCCAAAAAGGGCGTATGCGTTTTTTCCTGAATATATTCAGGAAAAAACGCATACGCCCTTTTTGGCCAACCAAGCAAGCTTGCAAAGGAAATCTGCACTACAATGAAGTCTCACTTCCCCCCGGTCAAAAGGGCCATCTGAAAAAAGTGTAAAATCCAGAAAGGCAACAGGCCATTGAGAACTGGAAGCCTTGTTATGCTGATGGGCGGGATGTAAATTGCCAACAGACACTCGGGAGAAGTGTATGGTGTTTCCTGAAACATCTAAAAAACAAAGCAACAGAGCCTAGGGCACTGCCACTTATGGTCCTATAGCTTAGGGAATTTAAAATCAAAAAGACACAGCCACCCCAAAGTTTGGAACGGCTCTGTTTACAAGAACCTCGTTTACAGTACAAGTTCAACATCGCAGAAAGTGAAAAATGGATAAAGAAGTTGTGGTATTCACTTACAAAGCAATATCACTCAGCAATGAAATCTATGTCATCAGGCCCTTAGCAGCACAATGAGTGGATTCAGGTATGATGATTCTAACTGAAATAAGTCACACAGAAAAAGAAACATCATAAGATATCAGTAATACACGGAATGGAAACTTGGCTACACAGGAACTGAATTACAGAACAGAACAGGGCCTCAAATTTAGAAAAACAACTTATGCTTGCTTAAGGGTAAAGGTGAGTTGGGGTGCTGCATAAAACCAGAGATTGAAATGAGCACAGATAAAGTTCCTTAAGCCAAATATGGAATAGACAAGAGCTACTCCTTGCTCAACGAAATGGACTCAACACCGCATATTAAACGCCTAAGAATGTACCTGACTTGTAAGTATCTTAAAACCTATGGATTGCTATGTCTCCGAAAGAGAATCAAGCATGTGTACAGGGGCATAAACGCAGCAGTGATAGGATTGGAGAGGTTCGGTGAGCAAATGAAGACCCTTTGAAGTCATATTGCATGGTACCCATTCCACGGGTTTCAACTACCCAGGTTTAAGGTATTCTTCCTTCAGCTAAAACATGCATGTGGAACCTAGAGTATGATCAACCATGTGATCGGGAGACGTGTTCAAATATGTCTCAGTTTTCCTTCCCTGGTACTCGGGTGCAACATTCCAGACGCTTTACTAACACTCTCCCCACTTGGAGAGTCAGCGCATTTAACCTCCTGTTTGGCCCAGTTTGCAATTTCTGCGGAAGATGAACAGGAATAGCGAGAACCAATGAGAGGCTAGCTGGAGGTGTCTGGACGGGCAAATTTAACTCTCATTTCCCACCAGGAAGAGGAAATAACCAAAGGCTCAGCGTGCCGTACCGGAACCAGATTAGGACCTGAAGCCATCCTGCGGTGTTGCGGCCAGCTCAAAAGAAAGCGAGTTGAAGAAAGGAGCTCAGGGGCACTGTAATTCACAAACCTGCAGAGTTATAAATGACAGCTATCGTCCAAAAATAGACTGAAGTAAGGCTGCCAAGAGGACTTGAAAGCGGGGCAGAATTGCAGGAAACCGATTTCAGGAGGTAGACTGGAATTGCATTGAAAGCATAGGAAAAGAGGCAGAACGTCCACAATGATGCACTTGGCCAAAAAGGGCGTATGCGTTTTTTCCTGAATATATTCAGGAAAAAACGCATACGCCCTTTTTGGCCAACCAAGCAAGCTTGCAAAGGAAATCTGCACTACAATGAAGTCTCACTTCCCCCCGGTCAAAAGGGCCATCTGAAAAAAGTGTAAAATCCAGAAAGGCAGGACAGGTCATGGAGAACTGGGAGCCTTGTTATGCTGATGGGCGGGATGTAAATTGCCAACAACCACTGGGGAGAAGTGTATGGTGTTTCCTGAAACATCTAAAAAACAAAGCAACAGAACCTAGGGCACTTCCACTTATGGTCCTATAGCTTAGGGAAATTAAAATCAAAAAGACACAGCCACCCCAAAGTTTGGAACGGCTCTGTTTACAAGAACCTCGTTTACAGTACAAGTTCAACATCGCAGAAAATGAAAAATGGATAAAGAAGTTGTGGTATTTACTTACAAAGCAATATCACTCAGCAATGAAATCTATGTCATCAGGCCCTTAGCATCACAATGAGTGGATTCAGGTATGATGATTCTAACTGAAATAAGTCACACAGAAAAAGAAACATCATAAGATATCAGTAATACATGGAATGTAAACTTGGCTACACAGGAACTGAATTACAGAACAGAACAGGGTCTCAAATTTAGAAAACCAACTTATGCTTGCTTAAGGGTAAAGGTGAGTTGGGGTGCTGCATAAAACCAGAGATTGAAATGAGCACAGATAAAGTTCCTTAAGTCAAATATGAAATAGACAAGAGCTACTCCTTGCTCAACGAAATGGACTCAACACCGCATATTAAACGCCTAAGAATGTACCTGACTAGTAAGTATCGTAAAACCTATGAATTGCTATGTCTCCAAAAGAGAATCAAGCATGTGTACAGGGGCATAAACGCAGCAGTGATAGGATTGGAGAGGTTCGGTGAGCAAATGAAGACCCTTTGAAGTCATATTGCATGGTACCCATTACACGGGTCTCAACTCTCCAGGTTTAAGGTATTCTTCCTTCAGCTAAAACATGCATGTGGAACCCAAGTATGATCAACCATGTGAACGGGAGACGTGTTCAAATATGTCTCAGTTTTCCTTCCCTGGTACTCGGGTGCAACATTCCAGACGCTTTACTAACACTCTCCCCACTTGGAGAGTCAGTGCCTTTAACCTCCTGTTTGGCCCAGTTTGCAATTTCTGCGGAAGATGAACAGGAATAGCGAGAACCAATGAGAGGCTAGCTGGAGGTGTCTGGACGGGCAAATTTAACTCTCATTTCCCACCAGGAAGAGGAAATAACCAAAGGCTCAGCGTGCCGTACCGGAACCAGATTAGGGCCTGAAGCCATCCTGCGGTGTTGCGGCCAGCTCAAAAGAAAGCGAGTTGAAGAAAGGAGCTCAGGGGCACTGTAATTCACAAACCTGCAGAGTTATAAATGACAGCTATCGTCCAAAAATAGACTGAAGTAAGGCTGCCAAGAGGACTTGAAAGCGGGGCAGAATTGCAGGAAACCGATTTCAGGAGGTAGACTGGAATTGCATTGAAAGCATAGGAAAAGAGGCAGAACGTCCACAATGATGCACTTGGCCAAAAAGGGCGTATGCGTTTTTTCCTGAATATATTCAGGAAAAAACGCATACGCCCTTTTTGGCCAACCAAGCAAGCTTGCAAAGGAAATCTGCACTACAATGAAGTCTCACTTCCCCCCGGTCAAAAGGGCCATCTGAAAAAAGTGTAAAATCCAGAAAGGCAGGACAGGCCATGGAGAACTGGGAGCCTTGTTATGCTGACGGGCGGGATGTAAATTGCCAACAGACACTCGGGAGAAGTGTATGGTGTTTCCTGAAACATCTAAAAAACAAAGCAACAGAGCCTAGGGCACTTCCACTTATGGTCCTATAGCTTAGGGAAATTAAAATCAAAAAGACACAGCCACCCCAAAGTTTGGAATGGCTCTGTTTACAAGAACCTCGTTTACAGTACAAGTTCAACATCGCAGAAAGTGAAAAATGGATAAAGAAGTTGTGGTATTCACTTACAAAGCAATATCACTCAGCAATGAAATCTATGTCATCAGGCCCTTAGCAGCACAATGAGTGGATTCAGGTATGATGATTCTAACTGAAATAAGTCACACAGAAAAAGAAACATCATAAGATATCAGTAATACACGGAATGGAAACTTGGCTACACAGGAACTGAATTACAGAACAGAACAGGGCCTCAAATTTAGAAAAACAACTTATGCTTGCTTAAGGGTAAAGGTGAGTTGGGGTGCTGCATAAAACCAGAGATTGAAATGAGCACAGATAAAGTTCCTTAAGCCAAATATGGAATAGACAAGAGCTACTCCTTGCTCAACGAAATGGACTCAACACCGCATATTAAACGCCTAAGAATGTACTTGACTTGTAAGTATCTTAAAACCTATGGATTGCTATGTCTCCGAAAGAGAATCAAGCATGTGTACAGGGGCATAAACGCAGCAGTGATAGGATTGGAGAGGTTCGGTGAGCAAATGAAGACCCTTTGAAGTCATATTTCATTGTACCCATTCCACGGGTTTCAACTACCCAGGTTTAAGGTATTCTTCCTTCAGCTAAAACATGCATGTGGAACCTAGAGTATGATCAACCATGTGATCGGGAGATGTGTTCAAATATGTCTCAGTTTTCCTCCCCTGGTACTCGGGTGCAACATTCCAGACGCTTTACTAACACTCTCCCCACTTGGAGAGTCAGCGCCTTTAACCTCCTGTTTGGCCCAGTTTGCAATTTCTGCGGAAGATGAACAGGAATAGCGAGAACCAATGAGAGGCTAGCTGGAGGTGTCTGGACGGGCAAATTTAACTCTCATTTCCCACCAGGAAGAGGAAATAACCAAAGGCTCAGCGTGCCGTACCGGAACCAGATTAGGGCCTGAAGCCATCCTGCGGTGTTGCGGCCAGCTCAAAAGAAAGCGAGTTGAAGAAAGGAGCTCAGGGGCACTGTAATTCACAAACCTGCAGAGTTATAAATGACAGCTATCGTCCAACAATAGACTGAAGTAAGGCTGCCAAGAGGACTTGAAAGCGGGGCAGAATTGCAGGAAACCGATTTCAGGAGGTAGACTGGAATTGCATTGAAAGCATAGGAAAAGAGGCAGAACGTCCACAATGATGCACTTGGCCAAAAAGGGCGTATGCGTTTTTTCCTGAATATATTCAGGAAAAAACGCATACGCCCTTTTTGGCCAACCAAGCAAGCTTGCAAAGGAAATCTGCACTACAATGAAGTCTCACTTCCCCCCGGTCAAAAGGGCCATCTGGAAAAAGTGTAAAATCCAGAAAGGCAGGACAGGCCATAGAGAACTGGGAGCCTTGTTATGCTGATGGGCGGGATGTAAATTGCCAACAGACACTCCGGAGAAGTGTATGGTGTTTCCTGAAACATCTAAAAAACAAAGCAACAGAGCCTAGGGCACTTCCACTTATGGTCCTATAGCTTAGGGAAATTAAAATCAAAAAGACACAGCCACCCCAAAGTTTGGGACGCCTCTGTTTACAAGAACCTCGTTTACAGTACAAGTTCAACATCGCAGAAAGTGAAAAATGGATAAAGAAGTTGTGGTATTTACTTACAAAGCAATATCACTCAGCAATGAAATCTATGTCATCAGGCCCTTAGCATCACAATGAGTGGATTCAGGTATGATGATTCTAACTGAACTAAGTCACACAGAAAAAGAAACATCATAAGATATCAGTAATACACGGAATGTAAACTTGGCTACACAGGAACTGAATTACAGAACAGAACAGGGTCTCAAATTTAGAAAACCAACTTATGCTTGCTTAAGGGTAAAGGTGAGTTGGGGTGCTGCATAAAACCAGAGATTGAAATGAGCACAGATAAAGTTCCTTAAGCCAAATATGGAATAGACAAGAGCTACTCCTTGCTCAACGAAATGGACTCAACACCGCATATTAAACGCCTAAGAATGTACCTGACTAGTAAGTATCGTAAAACCTATGGATTGCTATGTCTCCGAAAGAGAATCAAGCATGTGTACAGTGGCATAAACGCAGCAGTGATAGGATTGGAGAGGTTCGGTGAGCAAATGAAGACCCTTTGAAGTCATATTGCATGGTACCCATTACACGGGTCTCAACTCTCCAGGTTTAAGGTATTCTTCCTTCAGCTAAAACATGCATGTGGAACCCAAGTATGATCAACCATGTGAACGGGAGACGTGTTCAAATATGTCTCAGTTTTCCTCCCCTGGTACTCGGGTGCAACATTCCAGACGCTTTACTAACACTCTCCCCACTTGGAGAGTCAGCGCCTTTAACCTCCTGTTTGGCCCAGTTTGCAATTTCTGCGGAAGATGAACAGGAATAGTGAGAACCAATGAGAGGCTAGCTGGAGGTGTCTGCAGGGGCAAATTTAACTCTCATTTCCCACCAGGAAGAGGAAATAACCAAAGGCTCAGCGTGCCGTACCGGAACCTGATTAGGGCCTGAAGCCATCCTGCGGTGTTGCGGCCAGCTCAAAAGAAAGCGAGTTGAAGAAAGGAGCTCAGGGGCACTGTAATTCACAAACCTGCAGAGTTATAAATGACAGCTATCGTCCAAAAATAGACTGAAGTAAGGCTGCCAAGAGGACTTGAAAGCGGGGCAGAATTGCAGGAAACCGATTTCAGGAGGTAGACTGGAATTGCATTGAAAGCATAGGAAAAGAGGCAGAACGTCCACAATGATGCACTTGGCCAAAAAGGGCGTATGCGTTTTTTCCTGAATATATTCAGGAAAAAACGCATACGCCCTTTTTGGCCAACCAAGCAAGCTTGCAAAGGAAATCTGCACTACAATGAAGTCTCACTTCCCCCCGGTCAAAAGGGCCATCTGAAAAAAGTGTAAAATCCAGAAAGGCAGGACAGGCCATGGAGAACTGGGAGCCTTGTTATGCTGATGGGCGGGATGTAAATTGCCAACAGACACTCGGGAGAAGTGTATGGTGTTTCCTGAAACATCTAAAAAACAAAGCAACAGAACCTAGGGCACTTCCACTTATGGTCCTATAGCTTAGGGAAATTAAAATCAAAAAAACACAGCCACCCCAAAGTTTGGAACGGCTCGGTTTACAAGAACCTCGTTTACAGTACAAGTTCAACATCGCAGAAAGTGAAAAATGGATAAAGAAGTTGTGGTATTTACTTACAAAGCAATATCACTCAGCAATGAAATCTGTGTCATCAGGCCCTTAGCAGCACAATGAGTGGATTCAGGTATGATGATTCAAACTGAAGTAAGTCACACAGAAAAAGAAACATCATAAGATATCAGTAATACACGGAATGGAAACTTGGCTACACAGGAACTGAATTACAGAACAGAACAGGGCCTCAGATTTAGAAAAACAACTTATGCTTGCTTAAGGGTAAAGGTGAGTTGGGGTGCTGCATAAAACCAGAGATTGAAATGAGCACAGATAAAGTTCCTTAAGCCAAATATGAAATAGACAAGAGCTACTCCTTGCTCAACGAAATGGACTCAACACCGCATATTAAACGCCTAAGAATGTACCTGACTTGTAAGTATCTTAAAACCTATGGATTGCTATGTCTCCGAAAGAGAATCAAGCATGTGTACAGGGGCATAAACGCAGCAGTGATAGGATTGGAGAGGTTCGGTGAGCAAATGAAGACCCTTTGAAGTCATATTGCATGGTACCCATTCCACAGGTTTCAACTACCCAGGTTTAAGGTATTCTTCCTTCAGCTAAAACATGCATGTGGAACCTAGAGTATGATCAACCATGTGATCGGGAGACGTGTTCAAATATGTCTCAGTTTTCCTTCCCTGGTACTCGGGTGCAACATTCCAGACGCTTTACTAACACTCTCCCCACTTGGAGAGTCAGCGCCTTTAACCTCCTGTTTGGCCCAGTTTGCAATTTCTGCGGAAGATGAACAGGAATAGCGAGAACCAATGAGAGGCTAGCTGGAGGTGTCTGGACGGGCAAATTTAACTCTCATTTCCCACCAGGAAGAGGAAATAACCAAAGGCTCAGCGTGCCGTACCGGAACCAGATTAGGGCCTGAAGCCATCCTGCGGTGTTGCGGCCAGCTCAAAAGAAAGCGAGTTGAAGAAAGGAGCTCAGGGGCACTGTAATTCACAAACCTGCAGAGTTATAAATGACAGCTATCGTCCAAAAATAGACTGAAGTAAGGCTGCCAAGAGGACTTGAAAGCGGGGCAGAATTGCAGGAAACCGATTTCAGGAGGTAGACTGGAATTGCATTGAAAGCATAGGAAAAGAGGCAGAACGTCCACAATGATGCACTTGGCCAAAAAGGGCGTATGCGTTTTTTCCTGAATATATTCAGGAAAAAACGCATACGCCCTTTTTGGCCAACCAAGCAAGCTTGCAAAGGAAATCTGCACTACAATGAAGTCTCACTTCCCCCCGGTCAAAAGGGCCATCTGAAAAAAGTGTAAAATCCAGAAAGGCAGGACAGGCCATGGAGAACTGGGAGCCTTGTTATGCTGATGGGCGGGATGTAAATTGCCAACAGACACTTGGGAGAAGTGTATGGTGTTTCCTGAAACATCTAAAAAACAAAGCAACAGAACCTAGGGCACTTCCACTTATGGTCCTATAGCTTAGGGAAATTAAAATCAAAAAGACACAGCCACCCCAAAGTTTGGGACGCCTCTGTTTACAAGAACCTCGTTTACAGTACAAGTTCAACATCGCAGAAAGTGAAAAATGGATAAAGAAGTTGTGGTATTCACTTACAAAGCAATATCACTCAGCAATGAAATCTGTGTCATCACGCCCTTAGCAGCACAATGAGTGGATTCAGGTATGATGATTCTAACTGAAATAAGTCACACAGAAAAAGAAACATCATAAGATATCAGTAATACACGGAATGTAAACTTGGCTACACAGGAACTGAATTACAGAACAGAACAGGGTCTCAAATTTAGAAAACCAACTTATGCTTGCTTAAGGGTAAAGGTGAGTTGGGGTGCTGCATAAAACCAGAGATTGAAATGAGCACAGATAAAGTTCCTTAAGTCAAATATGGAATAGACAAGAGCTACTCCTTGCTCAATGAAATGGACTCAACACCGCATATTAAACGCCTAAGAATGTACCTGACTAGTAAGTATCGTAAAACCTATGGATTGCTATGTCTCCGAAAGAGAATCAAGCATGTGTACAGGGGCATAAATGCAGCAGTGATAGGATTGGAGAGGTTCGGTGAGCAAATGAAGACCCTTTGAAGTCATATTGCATGGTACCCATTACACGGGTCTTAACTCTCCAGGTTTAAGGTATTCTTCCTTCAGCTAAAACATGCATGAGGAACTCAAGTATGATCAACCATGTGAACGGGAGACGTGTTCAAATATGTCTCAGTTTTCCTCCCCTGGTACTCGGGTGCAACATTCCAGACGCTTTACTAACACTCTCTCCACTTGGAGAGTCAGCGCCTTTAACCTCCTGTTTGGCCCAGTTTGCAATTTCTGCGGAAGATGAACAGGAATAGCGAGAACCAATGAGAGGCTAGCTGGAGGTGTCTGGACGGGCAAATTTAACTCTCATTTCCCACCAGGAAGAGGAATTAACCAAAGGCTCAGCATGCCGGGCCGGAACCAGATTATGGCCTGAAGCCATCCTGCGGTGTTGCGGCCAGGTCACAAGAAAGCGAGTTGAAGAAAGGAGCTCAGGGGCACTGTAATTCACAAACCTGCAGAGTTATAAATGACAGCTATCGTCCAAAAATAGACTGAAGTAAGGCTGCCAAGAGGACTTGAAAGCGGGGCAGAATTGCAGGAAACCGATTTCAGGAGGTAGACTGGAATTGCATTGAAAGCATAGGAAAAGAGGCAGAACGTCCACAATGATGCACTTGGCCAAAAAGGGCGTATGCGTTTTTTCCTGAATATATTCAGGAAAAAACGCATACGCCCTTTTTGGCCAACCAAGCAAGCTTGCAAAGGAAATCTGCACTACAATGAAGTCTCACTTCCCCCGGGCCAAAAGGGCCATCTGAAAAATGTGTAAAATCCAGAAAGGCAACAGGCCTTTGAGAACTGGGAGCCTTGTTATGCTGATGGGCGGGATGTAAATTGCCAACAGACACTTGGGAGAAGTGTATGGTGTTTCCTGAAACATCTAAAAAACAAAGCAACAGAGCCTAGGGCACTTCCACTTATGGTCCTATAGCTTAGGGAAATTAAAATCAAAAAGACACAGCCACCCCAAAGTTTGGAATGGCTGTGTTTACAAGAACCTCGTTTACAGTACAAGTTCAACATCGCAGAAAGTGAAAAATGGATAAAGAAGTTGTGGTATTTACTTACAAAGCAATATCACTCAGCAATGAAATCTGTGTCATCAGGCCCTTAGCAGCACAATGAGTGGATTCAGGTATGATGATTCTAACTGAAATAAGTCACACAGAAAAAGAAACATCATAAGATATCAGTAATACACGGAATGTAAACTTGGCTACACAGGAACTGAATTACAGAACAGAACAGGGTCTCAAATTTAGAAAACCAACTTATGCTTGCTTAAGGGTAAAGGTGAGTTGGGGTGCTGCATAAAACCAGAGATTGAAATGAGCACAGATAAAGTTCCTTAAGCCAAATATGGAATAGACAAGAGCTACTCCTTGCTCAACGAAATGGACTCAACACCCCATATTAAACGCCTAAGAATGTACCTGACTAGTAAGTATCGTAAAACCTATGGATTGCTATGTCTCCAAAAGAGAATCAAGCATGTGTACAGGGGCATAAACGCAGCAGTGATAGGATTGGAGAGGTTCGGTGAGCAAATGAAGACCCTTTGAAGTCATATTGCATGGTACCCATTACACGGGTCTCAACTCTCCAGGTTTAAGGTATTCTTCCTTCAGCTAAAACATGCATGTGGAACCCAAGTATGATCAACCATGTGAACGGGAGACATGTTCAAATATGTCTCAGTTTTCCTCCCCTGGTACTCGGGTGCAACATTCCAGACGCTTTACTAACACTCTCCCCACTTGGAGAGTCAGCGCCTTTAACCTCCTGTTTGGCCCAGTTTGCAATTTCTGCGGAAGATGAACAGGAATAGCGAGAACCAATGAGAGGCTAGCTGGAGGTGTCTGGACGGGCAAATTTAACTCTCATTTCCCACCAGGAAGAGGAAATAACCAAAGGCTCAGCGTGCCGTACCGGAACCAGATTAGGGCCTGAAGCCATCCTGCGGTGTTGCGGCCAGGTCACAAGAAAGCGAGTTGAAGAAAGGAGCTCAGCGGCACTGTAATTCACAAACCTGCAGAGTTATAAATGACAGCTATCGTCCAAAAATAGACTGAAGTAAGGCTGCCAAGAGGACTTGAAAGCGGGGCAGAATTGCAGGAAACCGATTTCAGGAGGTAGACTGGAATTGCATTGAAAGCATAGGAAAAGAGGCAGAACGTCCACAATGATGCACTTGGCCAAAAAGGGCGTATGCGTTTTTTCCTGAATATATTCAGGAAAAAACGCATACGCCCTTTTTGGCCAACCAAGCAAGCTTGCAAAGGAAATCTGCACTACAATGAAGTCTCACTTCCCCCCGGTCCAAAGGGCCATCTGAAAAAAGTGTAAAATCCAGAAAGGCAGGACAGGCCATGGAGAACTGGGAGCCTTGTTATGCTGATGGGCGGGATGTAAATTGCCAACAACCACTCGGGAGAAGTGTATGGTGTTTCCTGAAACATCTAAAAAACAAAGCAACAGAACCTAGGGCACTTCCACTTATGGTCCTATAGCTTAGGGAAATTAAAATCAAAAAGACACAGCCACCCCAAAGTTTGGAACGGCTCTGTTTACAAGAACCTCGTTTACAGTACAAGTTCAACATCGCAGAAAGTGAAAAATGGATAAAGAAGTTGTGGTATTTACTTACAAAGCAATATCACTCAGCAATGAAATCTGTGTCATCACGCCCTTAGCAGCACAATGAGTGGATTCAGGTATGATGATTCTAACTGAAATAAGTCACACAGAAAAAGAAACATCATAAGATATCAGTAATACACGGAATGTAAACTTGGCTACACAGGAACTGAATTACAGAACAGAACAGGGTCTCAAATTTAGAAAACCAACTTATGCTTGCTTAAGGGTAAAGGTGAGTTGGGGTGCTGCATAAAACCAGAGATTGAAATGAGCACAGATAAAGTTCCGTAAGTCAAATATGGAATAGACAAGAGCTACTCCTTGCTCAACGAAATGGACTCAACACCGCATATTAAACGCCTAAGAATGTACCTGACTAGTAAGTATCTTAAAACCTATGGTTTGCTATGTCTCCGAAAGAGAATCAAGCATGTGTACAGGGGCATAAACGCAGCAGTGATAGGATTGGAGAGGTTCGGTGAGCAAATGAAGACCCTTTGAAGTCATATTGCATGGTACCCATTCCACGGGTTTCAACTACCCAGGTTTAAGGTATTCTTCCTTCAGCTAAAACATGCATGTGGAACCTAGAGTATGATCAACCATGTGATCGGGAGACGTGTTCAAATATGTCTCAGTTTTCCTCCCCTGGTACTCGGGTGCAACATTCCAGACGCTTTACTTACACTCTCCCCACTTGGAGAGTCAGTCCCTTTAAACTCCTGTTTGGCCCAGTTTGCAATTTCTGCGGAAGATGAACAGGAATAGCGAGAACCAATGAGAGGCTAGCTGGAGGTGTCTGGACGGGCAAATTTAACTCTCATTTCCCACCAGGAAGAGGAATTAACCAAAGGCTCAGCATGCCGTACCGGAACCAGATTAGGGCCTGAAGCCATCCTGCGGTGTTGCGGCCAGGTCACAAGAAAGCGAGTTGAAGAAAGGAGCTCAGGGGCACTGTAATTCACAAACCTGCAGAGTTATAAATGACAGCTATCGTCCAAAAATAGACTGAAGTAAGGCTGCCAAGAGGACTTGAAAGCGGGGCAGAATTGCAGGAAACCGATTTCAGGAGGTAGACTGGAATTGCATTGAAAGCATAGGAAAAGAGGCAGAACGTCCACAATGATGCACTTGGCCAAAAAGGGCGTATGCGTTTTTTCCTGAATATATTCAGGAAAAAACGCATACGCCCTTTTTGGCCAACCAAGCAAGCTTGCAAAGGAAATCTGCACTACAATGAAGTCTCACTTCCCCCCGGTCAAAAGGGCTATCTGAAAAAAGTGTAAAATCCAGAAAGGCAGGACAGGCCATGGAGAACTGGGAGCCTTGTTATGCTGATGGGCGGGATGTAAATTGCCAACAGACACTCGGGAGAAGTGTATGGTGTTTCCTGAAACATCTAAAAAACAAAGCAACAAAGCGTAGGGCACTGCCACTTATGGTCCTATAGCTTAGGGAAATTAAAATCAAAAAGACACGGCCACCCCAGAGTTTGGGACGCCTCTGTTTACAAGAAACTCGTTTACAGTACAAGTTCAACATCGCAGAAAGTGAAAAATGGATAAAGAAGTTGTGGTATTTACTTACAAAGCAATATCACTCAGCAATGAAATCTATGTCATCAGGCCCTTAGCATCACAATGAGTGGATTCAGGTATGATGATTCTAACTGAAATAAGTCACACAGAAAAAGAAACATCATAAGATATCAGTAATACACGGAATGTAAACTTGGCTACACAGGAACTGAATTACAGAACAGAACAGGGTCTCAAATTTAGAAAACCAACTTATGCTTGCTTAAGGGTAAAGGTGAGTTGGGGTGCTGCATAAAACCAGAGATTGAAATGAGCACAGATAAAGTTCCTTAAGTCAAATATGGAATAGACAAGAGCTACTCCTTGCTCAACGAAATGGACTCAACACCGCATATTAAACGCCTAAGAATGTACCTGACTAGTAAGTATCGTAAAACCTATGGATTGCTATGTCTCCAAAAGAGAATCAAGCATGTGTACAGGGGCATAAACGCAGCAGTGATAGGATTGGAGAGGTTCGGTGAGCAAATGAAGACCCTTTGAAGTCATATTGCATGGTACCCATTACACGGGTCTTAACTCTCCAGGTTTAAGGTATTCTTCCTTCAGCTAAAACATGCATGTAGAACCCAAGTATGATCAACCATGTGAACGGGAGACGTGTTCAAATATGTCTCAGTTTTCCTCCCCTGGTACTCGGGTGCAACATTCCAGACGCTTTACTAACACTCTCCCCATTTCGAGAGTCAGCGCCTTTAACCTCCTGTTTGGCCCAGTTTGCAATTTCTGCGGAAGATGAACAGGAATAGCGAGAACCAATGAGAGACTAGCTGGAGGTGTCTGGACGGGCAAATTTAACTCTCATTTCCCACCAGGAAGAGGAAATAACCAAAGGCTCAGCGTGCCGTGCCGGAACCAGATTAGTACCTGAAGCCATCCTGCGGTGTTGCGGCCAGCTCAAAAGAAAGCGAGTTGAAGAAAGGAGCTCAGGGGCACTGTAATTCACAAACCTGCAGAGTTATAAATGACAGCTATCGTCCAAAAATAGACTGAAGTAAGGCTGCCAAGAGGACTTGAAAGCGGGGCAGAATTGCAGGAAACAAATTTCAGGAGGTAGACTGGAATTGCATTGAAAACATAGGAAAAGAGGCAGAACGTCCACAATGATGCACTTGGCCAAAAAGGGCGTATGCGTTTTTTCCTGAATATATTCAGGAAAAAACGCATACGCCCTTTTTGGCCAACCAAGCAAGCTTGCAAAGGAAATGTGCACTACAATGAAGTCTCACTTCCCCCCGGTCAAAAGGGCCATCTGAAAAAAGTGTAAAATCCAGAAAGGCAGGACAGGCCATGGAGAACTGGGAACCTTGTTATGCTGATGGGCGGGATGTAAATTGCCAACAGACACTCGGGAGAAGTGTATGGTGTTTCCTGAAACATCTAAAAAACAAAGCAACAGAGCCTAGGGCACTGCCACTTATGGTCCTATAGCTTAGGGAAATTAAAATCAAAAAAACACAGCCACCCCAAAGTTTGGAACGGCTCGGTTTACAAGAACCTCGTTTACAGTACAAGTTCAACATCGCAGAAAGTGAAAAATGGATAAAGAAGTTGTGGTATTTACTTACAAAGCAATATCACTCAGCAATGAAATCTGTGTCATCAGGCCCTTAGCAGCACAATGAGTGGATTCAGGTATGATGATTCTAACTGAAGTAAGTCACACAGAAAAAGAAACATCATAAGATATCAGTAATACACGGAATGTAAACTTGGCTATACAGGAACTGAATTACAGAACAGAACAGGGTCTCAAATTTAGAAAACCAACTTATTCTTGCTTAAGGGTAAAGGTGAGTTGGGGTGCTGCATAAAACCAGAGATTGAAATGAGCACAGATAAAGTTCCTTCAGCCAAATATGGAATAGACAAGAGCTACTCCTTGCTCAACGAAATGGACTCAACACCCCATATTAAACGCCTAAGAATGTACCTGACTAGTAAGTATCTTAAAACCTATGGATTGCTATGTCTCCGAAAGAGAATCAAGCATGTGTACAGGGGCATAAACACAGCAGTGATAGGATTGGAGAGGTTCGGTGAGCAAATGAAGACCCTTTGAAGTCATATTGCATGGTACCCATTCCACAGGTTTCAACTACCCAGGTTTAAGGTATTCTTCCTTCAGCTAAAACATGCATGTGGAACCTAGAGTATGATCAACCATGTGATCGGGAGACGTGTTCAAATATGTCTCAGTTTTCCTCCCCTGGTACTCGGGTGCAACATTCCAGACGCTTTACTTACACTCTCCCCACTTGGAGAGTCAGTCCCTTTAACCTCCTGTTTGGCCCAGTTTGCAATTTCTGCGGAAGATGAACAGGAATAGCGAGAACCAATGAGAGGCTAGATGGAGGTGTCTGGACGGGCAAATTTAACTCTCATTTCCCACCAGGAAGAGGAATTAACCAAAGGCTCAGCATGCCGGGACGGAACCAGATTAGGGCCTGAAGCCATCCTGCGGTGTTGCGGCAAGGTCACAAGAAAGCGAGTTGAAGAAAGGAGCTCAGGGGCACTGTAATTCACAAACCTGCAGAGTTATAAATGACAGCTATCGTCCAAAAATAGACTGAAGTAAGGCTGCCAAGAGGACTTGAAAGCGGGGCAGAATTGCAGGAAACCGATTTCAGGAGGTAGACTGGAATTGCATTGAAAGCATAGGAAAAGAGGCAGAACGTCCACAATGATGCACTTGGCCAAAAAGGGCGTATGCGTTTTTTCCTGAATATATTCAGGAAAAAACGCATACGCCCTTTTTGGCCAACCAAGCAAGCTTGCAAAGGAAATCTGCACTACAATGAAGTCTCACTTCCCCCCGGTCAAAAGGGCCATCTGAAAAAAGTGTAAAATCCAGAAAGGCAACAGGCCATTGAGAACTGGAAGCCTTGTTATGCTGATGGGCGGGATGTAAATTGCCAACAGACACTCGGGAGAAGTGTATGGTGTTTCCTGAAACATCTAAAAAACAAAGCAACAGAGCCTAGGGCACTGCCACTTATGGTCCTATAGCTTAGGGAATTTAAAATCAAAAAGACACAGCCACCCCAAAGTTTGGAACGGCTCTGTTTACAAGAACCTCGTTTACAGTACAAGTTCAACATCGCAGAAAGTGAAAAATGGATAAAGAAGTTGTGGTATTCACTTACAAAGCAATATCACTCAGCAATGAAATCTATGTCATCAGGCCCTTAGCAGCACAATGAGTGGATTCAGGTATGATGATTCTAACTGAAATAAGTCACACAGAAAAAGAAACATCATAAGATATCAGTAATACACGGAATGGAAACTTGGCTACACAGGAACTGAATTACAGAACAGAACAGGGCCTCAAATTTAGAAAAACAACTTATGCTTGCTTAAGGGTAAAGGTGAGTTGGGGTGCTGCATAAAACCAGAGATTGAAATGAGCACAGATAAAGTTCCTTAAGCCAAATATGGAATAGACAAGAGCTACTCCTTGCTCAACGAAATGGACTCAACACCGCATATTAAACGCCTAAGAATGTACCTGACTTGTAAGTATCTTAAAACCTATGGATTGCTATGTCTCCGAAAGAGAATCAAGCATGTGTACAGGGGCATAAACGCAGCAGTGATAGGATTGGAGAGGTTCGGTGAGCAAATGAAGACCCTTTGAAGTCATATTGCATGGTACCCATTCCACGGGTTTCAACTACCCAGGTTTAAGGTATTCTTCCTTCAGCTAAAACATGCATGTGGAACCTAGAGTATGATCAACCATGTGATCGGGAGACGTGTTCAAATATGTCTCAGTTTTCCTTCCCTGGTACTCGGGTGCAACATTCCAGACGCTTTACTAACACTCTCCCCACTTGGAGAGTCAGCGCATTTAACCTCCTGTTTGGCCCAGTTTGCAATTTCTGCGGAAGATGAACAGGAATAGCGAGAACCAATGAGAGGCTAGCTGGAGGTGTCTGGACGGGCAAATTTAACTCTCATTTCCCACCAGGAAGAGGAAATAACCAAAGGCTCAGCGTGCCGTACCGGAACCAGATTAGGACCTGAAGCCATCCTGCGGTGTTGCGGCCAGCTCAAAAGAAAGCGAGTTGAAGAAAGGAGCTCAGGGGCACTGTAATTCACAAACCTGCAGAGTTATAAATGACAGCTATCGTCCAAAAATAGACTGAAGTAAGGCTGCCAAGAGGACTTGAAAGCGGGGCAGAATTGCAGGAAACCGATTTCAGGAGGTAGACTGGAATTGCATTGAAAGCATAGGAAAAGAGGCAGAACGTCCACAATGATGCACTTGGCCAAAAAGGGCGTATGCGTTTTTTCCTGAATATATTCAGGAAAAAACGCATACGCCCTTTTTGGCCAACCAAGCAAGCTTGCAAAGGAAATCTGCACTACAATGAAGTCTCACTTCCCCCCGGTCAAAAGGGCCATCTGAAAAAAGTGTAAAATCCAGAAAGGCAGGACAGGTCATGGAGAACTGGGAGCCTTGTTATGCTGATGGGCGGGATGTAAATTGCCAACAACCACTGGGGAGAAGTGTATGGTGTTTCCTGAAACATCTAAAAAACAAAGCAACAGAACCTAGGGCACTTCCACTTATGGTCCTATAGCTTAGGGAAATTAAAATCAAAAAGACACAGCCACCCCAAAGTTTGGAACGGCTCTGTTTACAAGAACCTCGTTTACAGTACAAGTTCAACATCGCAGAAAATGAAAAATGGATAAAGAAGTTGTGGTATTTACTTACAAAGCAATATCACTCAGCAATGAAATCTATGTCATCAGGCCCTTAGCATCACAATGAGTGGATTCAGGTATGATGATTCTAACTGAAATAAGTCACACAGAAAAAGAAACATCATAAGATATCAGTAATACATGGAATGTAAACTTGGCTACACAGGAACTGAATTACAGAACAGAACAGGGTCTCAAATTTAGAAAACCAACTTATGCTTGCTTAAGGGTAAAGGTGAGTTGGGGTGCTGCATAAAACCAGAGATTGAAATGAGCACAGATAAAGTTCCTTAAGTCAAATATGAAATAGACAAGAGCTACTCCTTGCTCAACGAAATGGACTCAACACCGCATATTAAACGCCTAAGAATGTACCTGACTAGTAAGTATCGTAAAACCTATGAATTGCTATGTCTCCAAAAGAGAATCAAGCATGTGTACAGGGGCATAAACGCAGCAGTGATAGGATTGGAGAGGTTCGGTGAGCAAATGAAGACCCTTTGAAGTCATATTGCATGGTACCCATTACACGGGTCTCAACTCTCCAGGTTTAAGGTATTCTTCCTTCAGCTAAAACATGCATGTGGAACCCAAGTATGATCAACCATGTGAACGGGAGACGTGTTCAAATATGTCTCAGTTTTCCTTCCCTGGTACTCGGGTGCAACATTCCAGACGCTTTACTAACACTCTCCCCACTTGGAGAGTCAGTGCCTTTAACCTCCTGTTTGGCCCAGTTTGCAATTTCTGCGGAAGATGAACAGGAATAGCGAGAACCAATGAGAGGCTAGCTGGAGGTGTCTGGACGGGCAAATTTAACTCTCATTTCCCACCAGGAAGAGGAAATAACCAAAGGCTCAGCGTGCCGTACCGGAACCAGATTAGGGCCTGAAGCCATCCTGCGGTGTTGCGGCCAGCTCAAAAGAAAGCGAGTTGAAGAAAGGAGCTCAGGGGCACTGTAATTCACAAACCTGCAGAGTTATAAATGACAGCTATCGTCCAAAAATAGACTGAAGTAAGGCTGCCAAGAGGACTTGAAAGCGGGGCAGAATTGCAGGAAACCGATTTCAGGAGGTAGACTGGAATTGCATTGAAAGCATAGGAAAAGAGGCAGAACGTCCACAATGATGCACTTGGCCAAAAAGGGCGTATGCGTTTTTTCCTGAATATATTCAGGAAAAAACGCATACGCCCTTTTTGGCCAACCAAGCAAGCTTGCAAAGGAAATCTGCACTACAATGAAGTCTCACTTCCCCCCGGTCAAAAGGGCCATCTGAAAAAAGTGTAAAATCCAGAAAGGCAGGACAGGCCATGGAGAACTGGGAGCCTTGTTATGCTGACGGGCGGGATGTAAATTGCCAACAGACACTCGGGAGAAGTGTATGGTGTTTCCTGAAACATCTAAAAAACAAAGCAACAGAGCCTAGGGCACTTCCACTTATGGTCCTATAGCTTAGGGAAATTAAAATCAAAAAGACACAGCCACCCCAAAGTTTGGAATGGCTCTGTTTACAAGAACCTCGTTTACAGTACAAGTTCAACATCGCAGAAAGTGAAAAATGGATAAAGAAGTTGTGGTATTCACTTACAAAGCAATATCACTCAGCAATGAAATCTATGTCATCAGGCCCTTAGCAGCACAATGAGTGGATTCAGGTATGATGATTCTAACTGAAATAAGTCACACAGAAAAAGAAACATCATAAGATATCAGTAATACACGGAATGGAAACTTGGCTACACAGGAACTGAATTACAGAACAGAACAGGGCCTCAAATTTAGAAAAACAACTTATGCTTGCTTAAGGGTAAAGGTGAGTTGGGGTGCTGCATAAAACCAGAGATTGAAATGAGCACAGATAAAGTTCCTTAAGCCAAATATGGAATAGACAAGAGCTACTCCTTGCTCAACGAAATGGACTCAACACCGCATATTAAACGCCTAAGAATGTACTTGACTTGTAAGTATCTTAAAACCTATGGATTGCTATGTCTCCGAAAGAGAATCAAGCATGTGTACAGGGGCATAAACGCAGCAGTGATAGGATTGGAGAGGTTCGGTGAGCAAATGAAGACCCTTTGAAGTCATATTTCATTGTACCCATTCCACGGGTTTCAACTACCCAGGTTTAAGGTATTCTTCCTTCAGCTAAAACATGCATGTGGAACCTAGAGTATGATCAACCATGTGATCGGGAGATGTGTTCAAATATGTCTCAGTTTTCCTCCCCTGGTACTCGGGTGCAACATTCCAGACGCTTTACTAACACTCTCCCCACTTGGAGAGTCAGCGCCTTTAACCTCCTGTTTGGCCCAGTTTGCAATTTCTGCGGAAGATGAACAGGAATAGCGAGAACCAATGAGAGGCTAGCTGGAGGTGTCTGGACGGGCAAATTTAACTCTCATTTCCCACCAGGAAGAGGAAATAACCAAAGGCTCAGCGTGCCGTACCGGAACCAGATTAGGGCCTGAAGCCATCCTGCGGTGTTGCGGCCAGCTCAAAAGAAAGCGAGTTGAAGAAAGGAGCTCAGGGGCACTGTAATTCACAAACCTGCAGAGTTATAAATGACAGCTATCGTCCAACAATAGACTGAAGTAAGGCTGCCAAGAGGACTTGAAAGCGGGGCAGAATTGCAGGAAACCGATTTCAGGAGGTAGACTGGAATTGCATTGAAAGCATAGGAAAAGAGGCAGAACGTCCACAATGATGCACTTGGCCAAAAAGGGCGTATGCGTTTTTTCCTGAATATATTCAGGAAAAAACGCATACGCCCTTTTTGGCCAACCAAGCAAGCTTGCAAAGGAAATCTGCACTACAATGAAGTCTCACTTCCCCCCGGTCAAAAGGGCCATCTGGAAAAAGTGTAAAATCCAGAAAGGCAGGACAGGCCATAGAGAACTGGGAGCCTTGTTATGCTGATGGGCGGGATGTAAATTGCCAACAGACACTCCGGAGAAGTGTATGGTGTTTCCTGAAACATCTAAAAAACAAAGCAACAGAGCCTAGGGCACTTCCACTTATGGTCCTATAGCTTAGGGAAATTAAAATCAAAAAGACACAGCCACCCCAAAGTTTGGGACGCCTCTGTTTACAAGAACCTCGTTTACAGTACAAGTTCAACATCGCAGAAAGTGAAAAATGGATAAAGAAGTTGTGGTATTTACTTACAAAGCAATATCACTCAGCAATGAAATCTATGTCATCAGGCCCTTAGCATCACAATGAGTGGATTCAGGTATGATGATTCTAACTGAACTAAGTCACACAGAAAAAGAAACATCATAAGATATCAGTAATACACGGAATGTAAACTTGGCTACACAGGAACTGAATTACAGAACAGAACAGGGTCTCAAATTTAGAAAACCAACTTATGCTTGCTTAAGGGTAAAGGTGAGTTGGGGTGCTGCATAAAACCAGAGATTGAAATGAGCACAGATAAAGTTCCTTAAGCCAAATATGGAATAGACAAGAGCTACTCCTTGCTCAACGAAATGGACTCAACACCGCATATTAAACGCCTAAGAATGTACCTGACTAGTAAGTATCGTAAAACCTATGGATTGCTATGTCTCCGAAAGAGAATCAAGCATGTGTACAGTGGCATAAACGCAGCAGTGATAGGATTGGAGAGGTTCGGTGAGCAAATGAAGACCCTTTGAAGTCATATTGCATGGTACCCATTACACGGGTCTCAACTCTCCAGGTTTAAGGTATTCTTCCTTCAGCTAAAACATGCATGTGGAACCCAAGTATGATCAACCATGTGAACGGGAGACGTGTTCAAATATGTCTCAGTTTTCCTCCCCTGGTACTCGGGTGCAACATTCCAGACGCTTTACTAACACTCTCCCCACTTGGAGAGTCAGCGCCTTTAACCTCCTGTTTGGCCCAGTTTGCAATTTCTGCGGAAGATGAACAGGAATAGTGAGAACCAATGAGAGGCTAGCTGGAGGTGTCTGCAGGGGCAAATTTAACTCTCATTTCCCACCAGGAAGAGGAAATAACCAAAGGCTCAGCGTGCCGTACCGGAACCTGATTAGGGCCTGAAGCCATCCTGCGGTGTTGCGGCCAGCTCAAAAGAAAGCGAGTTGAAGAAAGGAGCTCAGGGGCACTGTAATTCACAAACCTGCAGAGTTATAAATGACAGCTATCGTCCAAAAATAGACTGAAGTAAGGCTGCCAAGAGGACTTGAAAGCGGGGCAGAATTGCAGGAAACCGATTTCAGGAGGTAGACTGGAATTGCATTGAAAGCATAGGAAAAGAGGCAGAACGTCCACAATGATGCACTTGGCCAAAAAGGGCGTATGCGTTTTTTCCTGAATATATTCAGGAAAAAACGCATACGCCCTTTTTGGCCAACCAAGCAAGCTTGCAAAGGAAATCTGCACTACAATGAAGTCTCACTTCCCCCCGGTCAAAAGGGCCATCTGAAAAAAGTGTAAAATCCAGAAAGGCAGGACAGGCCATGGAGAACTGGGAGCCTTGTTATGCTGATGGGCGGGATGTAAATTGCCAACAGACACTCGGGAGAAGTGTATGGTGTTTCCTGAAACATCTAAAAAACAAAGCAACAGAACCTAGGGCACTTCCACTTATGGTCCTATAGCTTAGGGAAATTAAAATCAAAAAAACACAGCCACCCCAAAGTTTGGAACGGCTCGGTTTACAAGAACCTCGTTTACAGTACAAGTTCAACATCGCAGAAAGTGAAAAATGGATAAAGAAGTTGTGGTATTTACTTACAAAGCAATATCACTCAGCAATGAAATCTGTGTCATCAGGCCCTTAGCAGCACAATGAGTGGATTCAGGTATGATGATTCAAACTGAAGTAAGTCACACAGAAAAAGAAACATCATAAGATATCAGTAATACACGGAATGGAAACTTGGCTACACAGGAACTGAATTACAGAACAGAACAGGGCCTCAGATTTAGAAAAACAACTTATGCTTGCTTAAGGGTAAAGGTGAGTTGGGGTGCTGCATAAAACCAGAGATTGAAATGAGCACAGATAAAGTTCCTTAAGCCAAATATGAAATAGACAAGAGCTACTCCTTGCTCAACGAAATGGACTCAACACCGCATATTAAACGCCTAAGAATGTACCTGACTTGTAAGTATCTTAAAACCTATGGATTGCTATGTCTCCGAAAGAGAATCAAGCATGTGTACAGGGGCATAAACGCAGCAGTGATAGGATTGGAGAGGTTCGGTGAGCAAATGAAGACCCTTTGAAGTCATATTGCATGGTACCCATTCCACAGGTTTCAACTACCCAGGTTTAAGGTATTCTTCCTTCAGCTAAAACATGCATGTGGAACCTAGAGTATGATCAACCATGTGATCGGGAGACGTGTTCAAATATGTCTCAGTTTTCCTTCCCTGGTACTCGGGTGCAACATTCCAGACGCTTTACTAACACTCTCCCCACTTGGAGAGTCAGCGCCTTTAACCTCCTGTTTGGCCCAGTTTGCAATTTCTGCGGAAGATGAACAGGAATAGCGAGAACCAATGAGAGGCTAGCTGGAGGTGTCTGGACGGGCAAATTTAACTCTCATTTCCCACCAGGAAGAGGAAATAACCAAAGGCTCAGCGTGCCGTACCGGAACCAGATTAGGGCCTGAAGCCATCCTGCGGTGTTGCGGCCAGCTCAAAAGAAAGCGAGTTGAAGAAAGGAGCTCAGGGGCACTGTAATTCACAAACCTGCAGAGTTATAAATGACAGCTATCGTCCAAAAATAGACTGAAGTAAGGCTGCCAAGAGGACTTGAAAGCGGGGCAGAATTGCAGGAAACCGATTTCAGGAGGTAGACTGGAATTGCATTGAAAGCATAGGAAAAGAGGCAGAACGTCCACAATGATGCACTTGGCCAAAAAGGGCGTATGCGTTTTTTCCTGAATATATTCAGGAAAAAACGCATACGCCCTTTTTGGCCAACCAAGCAAGCTTGCAAAGGAAATCTGCACTACAATGAAGTCTCACTTCCCCCCGGTCAAAAGGGCCATCTGAAAAAAGTGTAAAATCCAGAAAGGCAGGACAGGCCATGGAGAACTGGGAGCCTTGTTATGCTGATGGGCGGGATGTAAATTGCCAACAGACACTTGGGAGAAGTGTATGGTGTTTCCTGAAACATCTAAAAAACAAAGCAACAGAACCTAGGGCACTTCCACTTATGGTCCTATAGCTTAGGGAAATTAAAATCAAAAAGACACAGCCACCCCAAAGTTTGGGACGCCTCTGTTTACAAGAACCTCGTTTACAGTACAAGTTCAACATCGCAGAAAGTGAAAAATGGATAAAGAAGTTGTGGTATTCACTTACAAAGCAATATCACTCAGAAATGAAATCTATGTCATCAGGCCCTTACAGCACAATGAGTGGATTCAGGTATGATGATTCTAACTGAAATAAGTCACACAGAAAAAGAAACATCATAAGATATCAGTAATACACGGAATGTAAACTTGGCTACACAGGAACTGAATTACAGAACAGAACAGGGTCTCAAATTTAGAAAACCAACTTATGCTTGCTTAAGGGTAAAGGTGAGTTGGGGTCCTGCATAAAACCAGAGATTGAAATGAGCACAGATAAATTTCCTTAAGCCAAATATGGAATAGACAAGAGCTACTCCTTGCTCAACGAAATGGACTCAACACCGCATATTAAACGCCTAAGAATGTACCTGACTAGTAAGTATCTTAAAACCTATGGATTGCTATGTCTCCGAAAGAGAATCAAGCATGTGTACAGGGGCATAAACGCAGCAGTGATAGGATTGGAGAGGTTCGGTGAGCAAATGAAGACCCATTGAAGTCATATTGCATGGTACCCATTCCACGGGTTTCTACTACCCAGTTTTAAGGTATTCTTCCTTCAGCTAAAACATGCATGTGGAACCCAGAGTATGATCAACCATGTGATCGGGAGACGTGTTCAAATATGTCTCACTTTTGGTCCCCTGGTACTCGGGTGCAACATTCCAGACGCTTAACGAACACTCTCCCCACTTGGAGAGTCAGTGCCTTTAACCTCCTGTTTGGCCCAGTTTGCAATTTCTGCGGAAGATGAACAGGAATAGCGAGAACCAATGAGAGGCTAGCTGGAGGTGTCTGGACGGGCAAATTTAACTCTCATTAACCACCAGGAAGAGGAAATAACCAAAGGCTCAGCGTGCCGTGCCGGAACCAGATTAGGGCCTGAAGCCATCCTGCGGTGTTGCGGCCAGCTCAAAAGAAAGCGAGTTGAAGAAAGGAGCTCAGGGGCACTGTAATTCACAAACCTGTAGAGTTATAAATGACAGCTATCGTCCAAAAATACACTGAAGTATGGCTGCCAAGAGGACTTGAAAGCAGGGCAGAATTGCAGGAAACCGATTTCAGGAGGTAGACTGGAATTGCATTGAAAGCATAGGAAAAGAGGCAGAACGTCCACAGTGATGCACTTGGCCAAAAAGGGCGTATGCGTTTTTTCCTGAATATATTCAGGAAAAAAATCATACGCCCTTTTTGGCCAACCAAGCAAGCTTGCAAAGGAAATCTGCACTACAATGAAGTCTCACTTCCCCCCGGTCAAAAGGGCCATCTGAAAAAAGTGTAAAATCCAGAAAGGCAGGACAGGCCATGGAGAACTGGGAGCCTTGTTATGCTGATGGGCGGGATGTAAATTGCCAACAGACACTAGGGAGAAGTGTATGGTGTTTCCTGAAACATCTAAAAAACAAAGCAACAGAGCCTAGGGCACTTCCACTTATGGTCCTATAGCTTAGGGAAATTAAAATCAAAAAGACACAGCCACCCCAAAGTTTGGAACGGCTCTGTTTACAAGAAACTCGTTTTCAGTACAAGTTAAACATCTCAGAAAGTGAAAAATGGGTAAAGAAGTTGCGGTATTTACTTACAAAGCAATATCACTCAGCAATGAAATCTATGTCATCAGGCCCGTAGCAGCATAATGAGTAGATTCAGGTACGATGATTCTAACTGAAATAAGTCACACAGAAAAAGAAACATCATAAGATATCACTAATACACGGAATGTAAACTTGGCTACACAGGAACTGAATTCCAAAACAGAACAGGGTCTCAAATTTAGAAAACCAACTTATGCTTGCTTAAGGGTAAAGGTGAGTTGGGGTGCTGCATAAAACCAGAGATCGAAATGAGCACAAAGTTCCTTAAGCGAAATATGGAATAGACAAGTGCTATTCCTTGCTCAATGAAATGGACTCAACACCGCATATTAAATGCCTAAGGATGTACCTGACTAGTAAGTATCTTAAAACCTATGGATTGCTATGTCTCCGAAAGAGAATCAAGCATGTGTACAGGGGCATAAACGCAGCAGTGATAGGACTGGAGAGGTTCGGTGAGCAAATGAAGACCCTTTAAAGTCATATTGCATGGTACCCATTCCACGGGTCTCAGCTCTCCAGGTTTAAGGTATTCTTCCTTCAGCTAAAATATGCATGTGGAACCCAGACTATGATCAACCAGGTGATCGGGAGATGTGTTCAAATATGTCTCAGTTTTCCTCCCCTGGTACTCGGGTGCAACATTGCAGACGCTTTACTAACACTCTCCCCACTTGGAGAGTCAGCGCCTTTAACCTCCTGTTTGGCCCAGTTTGCAATTTCTGCAGTAGATGAACAGGAATAGGGAGAACCAATGAGAGACTAGCTGGAGGTGTCTGGACGGGCAAATTTAACTCTCATTTCCACCAGGAAGAGGAATTAACCAAAGGCTCAGCGTGCCGTGCCGGAACCAGATTAGGGCCTGAAGCCATCCTGCGGTGTTGCGGCCAGCTCCAAAGAAAGCGAGTTGAAGAAAGGAGCTCAGGGGCACTGTAATTCACAAACCTGCAGAGTTATAAATGACAGCTATCGTCCAAAAATAGACTGAAGTAAGGCTGCCAAGAGGACTTGAAAGCGGGGCAGAATTGCAGGAAACCGATTTCAGGAGGTAGACTGGAATTGCATTGAAAGCATAGGAAAAGAGGCAGAACGTCCACAATGATGCACTTGGCCAAAAAGGGCGTATGCGTTTTTTCCTGAATATATTCAGGAAAAAACGCATACACCCTTTTTGGCCAACCAAGCAAGCTTGCAAAGGAAATCTGCACTACAATGAAGTCTCACTTCCCCCCGGTCAAAAGGGCCATCTGAAAAAAGTGTAAAATCCAGAAAGGCAGGACAGGCCATGGAGAACTGGGAGCCCTGTTATGCTGATGGGCGGGATGTAAATTGCCAACAGACACTCGGGAGAAGTGTATGGTGTTTCCTGAAACATCTAAAAAACAAAGCAACAGAGCCTAGGGCACTGCCACTTATGGTCCTATAGATTAGGGAAATTAAAATCAAAAAGACACAGCCACCCCAAAGTTTGGAACAGCTCTGTTTACAAGAACCTCGTTTACAGTACAAGTTCAACATCTCAGAAAGTGAAAAATGGATAAAGAAGTTGTGGTATTTACTTACAAAGCAATATCACTCAGCAATGAAATCTATGTCATCAGGCCCTTAGCAGCACAATGAGTGGATTCAGGTATGATGATTCTAACTGAAATAAGTCACACAGAAAAAGAAACATCATAAGATATCAGTAATACACGGAATGTAAACTTGGCTACACAGGAACTGAATTCCAAAACAGAACAGGGTCTCAAATTTAGAAAACCAACTTATGCTTGCTTAAGGGTAAAGGTGAGTAGGGGTGCTGAATAAAACCAGAGATTGAAATGAGCACAGATAAAGTTCCTTAAGCCAAATATGGAATAGACAAGAGCTACTCCTTGCTCAACGAAATGGACTCAACACCCCATATTAAACGCCTAAGAATGTACCTGACTAGTAAGTATCTTAAAACCTATGGATTGCTATGTCTCCGAAAGAGAATCAAGCGTGTGTACAGGGGCATAAACGCAGCAGTGATAGGATTGGAGAGGTTCGGTGAGCAAATGAAGACCCTTTGAAGTCATATTGCATGGTACCCATTCCATGGGTCTCAGCTCTCCAGGTTTAAGGTATTCTTCCTTCAGCTAAAACATGCATGTGGAACCCAGAGTATGATCAACCGTGTGATCGGGAGACGTGTTCAAATATGTCTCAGTTTTCGTCCCCTGGTACTCGGGTGCAACATTCCAGACGCTTTACTAACGCTCTCCCGACTTGGAGAGTCAGTGCCTTTAACCTCCTGTTTGGCCCAGTTTGCAATTACTGCGGAAGTTGAACAGGATAGGGAGAACCAATGAGAGACTAGCTGGAGGTGTCTGGACGGGCAAATTTAACTCTTATTTCCCACCAGGAAGAGGAATTAACCAAAGGCTCAGCGTGCCGTGCCGGAACCAGATTAGGACCTGAAGCCATCCTACGGTGTTGCGGCCAGGTCACAAGAAAGTGAGTTGAAGAAAGGAGCTCAGGGACACTGTAATTCACAAACCTGCAGAGTTATAAATGACAGCTATCGTCCAAAAATATACTGAAGTAAGGCTGCCAAGAGGACTTGAAAGCAGGGCAGAATTGCAGGAAACCGATTTCAGGAGGTAGACTGGAATTGCATTGAAAGCATAGGAAAAGAGGCAGAACGTCCACAATGATGCACTTGGCCAAAAAGGGCGTATGCGTTTTTTTCTGAATATATTCAGGAAAAAACGCATACGCCCTTTTTGGCCAACCAAGCAAGCTTGCAAAGGAAATCTGCACTACAATGAAGTCTCACTTCCCCCCGGTCAAAAGGGCCATCTGAAAAAAGTGTAAAATCCAGAAAGGCAGGACAGGCCATGGAGAACTGGGAGCCTTGTTATGCTGATGGGCGGGATGTAAATTGCCAACAGACACTCGGGAGAAGTGTATGGTGTTTCCTGAAACATCTAAAAAACAAAGCAACAGAGCCTAGGGCACTTCCACTTATGGTCCTATAGCTTAGGGAAATTAAAATCAAAAAGACACTGCCACTCCAATGTTTGGGACGCCTCTGTTTACAAGAACCTCGTTTACCATACAAGTTCAATATCACAGAAAGTGAAAAATGGATAAAGAACTTGTGGTACTTACGTACAATGCAGTATCACTCAGCAATGAAATCTATGTCATCAGGCCCGTAGCAGCATAATGAGTGGATTCAGGTACGATGATTCTAACTGAAATAAGTCACACAGAAAAAGAAACATCATAAGATATCACTAATACACGGAATGTAAACTTGGCTACACAGGAACTGAATTACAGAACAGAACAGGGTCTCAAATTTAGAAAACCAACTTATGCTTGCTTAAGGGGAAAGGTGAGTTGTGGTGCTGCATAAAACCAGAGATTGAAATGAGCACAGATAAAGTTCCTTAAGCCAAATATGGAATAGACAAGAGCTCCTCCTTGCTCAACGAAATGGACTCAACACCCCATATTAAACACCTAAGAATGTACCTGACTAGTAAGTATCTTAAAACCTATGGATTGCTATGTCTCCGAAAGAGAATCAAGCATGTGTACAGGGGCATAAACGCAGCAGTAATAGGATTGGAGAGGTTCGGTGAGCAAATGAAGACCCTTTGAAGTCATATTGCATGGTACCCATTCCACGGGTTTCAACTACCCAGGTTTAAGGTATTCTTCCTTCAGCTAAAACATGCATGTGGAACCTAGAGTATGATCAACCATGTGATCGGGAGACGTGTTCAAATATATCTCAGAGTCCTCCACTGCTACTCGGGTGCAACATTCCAGACGCTTTACTAACACTCTCCCCACTTGGAGAGTCAGTCCCTTTAACCTCCTGTTTGGCCCAGTTTGCAATTTCTGCGGAAGATGAACAGGAATAGCGAGAACCAATGAGAGGCTAGCTGGAGGTGTCTGGACGGGCAAATTTAACTCTCATTTCCCACCAGGAAGAGGAATTAACCAAAGGCTCAGCATGCCGGGCCAGAACCAGATTAGGGCCTGAAGCCATCCTGCGGTGTTGCGGCCAGGTCACAAGAAAGCGAGTTGAAGAAAGGAGCTCAGGGGCTCTGTAATTCACAAACCTGCAGAGTTATAAATGACAGCTATCGTCCAAAAATAGACTGAAGTAAGGCTGCCAAGAGGACTTGAAAGCGGGGCAGAATTGCAGGAAACCGATTTCAGGAGGTAGACTGGAATTGCATTGAAAGCATAGGAAAAGAGGCAGAACGTCCACAATGATGCACTTGGCCAAAAAGGGCGTATGCGTTTTTTCCTGAATATATTCAGGAAAAAACGCATACGCCCTTTTTGGCCAACCAAGCAAGCTTGCAAAGGAAATCTGCACTACAATGAAGTCTCACTTCCCCCCGGTCAAAAGGGCCATCTGAAAAAAGTGTAAAATCCAGAAAGGCAGGACAGGCCATGGAGAACTGGGAGCCTTGTTATGCTGATGGGCGGGATGTAAATTGCCAACAGACACTCAGGAGAAGTGTATGGTGTTTCCTGAAACATCTAAAAAACAAAGCAACAGAGCCTAGGGCACTTCCACTTATGGTCCTATAGCTTAGGGAAATTAAAATCAAAAAGACACAGCCACCCCAAAGTTTGGAATGGCTCTGTTTACAAGAACCTCGTTTACAGTACAAGTTCAACATTGCAGAAAGTGAAAAATGGATAAAGAAGTTGTGGTATTCACTTACAAAGCAATATCACTCAGCAATGAAATTTATGTCATCAGGCCCTTAGCATCACAATGAGTGGATTCAGGTATGATGATTCTAACTGAAATAAGTCACACAGAAAAAGAAACATCATAAGATATCAGTAATACACGGAATGTAAACTTGGCTACACAGGAACTGAATTACAGAACAGAACAGGGTCTCAAATTTAGAAAACCAACTTATGCTTGCTTAAGGGTAAAGGTGAGTTGGGGTGCTGCATAAAACCAGAGATTGAAATGAGCACAGATAAAGTTCCTTAAGTCAAATATGGAATAGACAAGAGCTACTCCTTGCTCAACGAAATGGACTCAACACCGCATATTAAACGCCTAAGAATGTACCTGACTAGTAAGTATCGGAAAACCTATGGATTGCTATGTCTCCGAAAGAGAATCAAGCATGTGTACAGGGGCATAAACGCAGCAGTGATAGGATTGGAGAGGTTCGGTGAGCAAATGAAGACCCTTTGAAGTCATATTGCATGGTACCCATTACACGGGTCTCAACTCTCCAGGTTTAAGGTATTCTTCCTTCAGCTAAAACATGCATGTGGAACCCAAGTATGATCAACCATGTGAACGGGAGACGTGTTCAAATATGTCTCAGTTTTCCTCCCCTGGTACTCGGGTGCAACATTCCAGACGCTTTACTAACACTCTCCCCACTTGGAGAGTCAGCGCCTTTAACCTCCTGTTTGGCCCAGTTTGCAATTTCTGCGGAAGATGAACAGGAATAGCGAGAACCAATGAGAGGCTAGCTGGAGGTGTCTGGACGGGCAAATTTAACTCTCATTTCCCACCAGGAAGAGGAAATAACCAAAGGCTCAGCGTGCTGTACCGGAACCAGATTAGGGCCTGAAGCCATCCTGCGGTGTTGCGGCCAGGTCACAAGAAAGCGAGTTGAAGAAAGGAGCTCAGGGGCACTGTAATTCACAAACCTGCAGAGTTATAAATGACAGCTATCGTCCAAAAATAGACTGAAGTAAGGCTGCCAAGAGGACTTGAAAGCGGGGCAGAATTGCAGGAAACCGATTTCAGGAGGTAGACTGGAATTGCATTGAAAGCATAGGAAAAGAGGCCGAACGTCCACAATGATGCACTTGGCCAAAAAGGGCGTATGCGTTTTTTCCTGAATATATTCAGGAAAAAACGCATACGCCCTTTTTGGCCAACCAAGCAAGCTTGCAAAGGAAATCTGCACTACAATGAAGTCTCACTTCCCCCCAGTCAAAAAGGCCATCTGAAAAAAGTGTAAAATCCAGAAAGGCAGGACAGGCCATGGAGAACTGGGAGCCTTGTTATGCTGATGGGCGGGATGTAAATTGCCAACAACCACTCGGGAGAAGTGTATGGTGTTTCCTGAAACATCTAAAAAACAAAGCAACAGAACCTAGGGCACTTCCACTTATGGTCCTATAGCTTAGGGAAATTAAAATCAAAAAGACACAGCCACCCCAAAGTTTGGAACGGCTCTGTTTACAAGAACCTCGTTTACAGTACAAGTTCAACATCGCAGAAAGTGAAAAATGGATAAAGAAGTTGTGGTATTCACTTACAAAGCAATATCCCTCAGCAATGAAATTTATGTCATCAGGCCCTTAGCATCACAATGAGTGGATTCAGGTATGATGATTCTAACTGAAATAAGTCACACAGAAAAAGAAACATCATAAGATATCAGTAATACACGGAATGTAAACTTGGCTACACAGGAACTGAATTACAGAACAGAACAGGGTCTCAAATTTAGAAAACCAACTTATGCTTGCTTAAGGGTAAAGGTGAGTTGGGGTGCTGCATAAAACCAGAGATTGAAATGAGCACAGATAAAGTTCCTTAAGTCAAATATGGAATAGACAAGAGCTACTCCTTGCTCAACGAAATGGACTCAACACCGCATATTAAATGCCTAAGAATGTACCTGACTAGTAATTATCTTAAACCTATGGATTGCTATGTCTCCAAAAGAGAATCAAGCATGTGTACAGGGGCATAAACGCAGCTGTGATAGGATTGGAGAGGTTCGGTGAGCAAATGAAGACCCTTTGAAGTCATATTGCATGGTACCCATTACACGGGTCTCAACTCTCCAGGTTTAAGGTATTCTTCCTTCAGCTAAAACATGCATGTGGAACCCAAGTATGATCAACCATGTGAACGGGAGACGTGTTCAAATATGTCTCAGTTTTCCTCCCCTGGTACTCGGGTGCAACATTCCAGACGCTTTACTAACACTCTCCCCACTTGGAGAGTCAGTGCCTTTAACCTCCTGTTTGGCCCAGTTTGCAATTTCTGCGGAAGATGAACAGGAATAGCGAGAACCAATGAGAGGCTAGCTGGAGGTGTCTGGACGGGCAAATTTAACTCTCATTTCCCACCAGGAAGAGGAAATAACCAAAGGCTCAGCATGCCGTACCGGAACCAGATTAGGGCCTGAAGCCATCCTGCGGTGTTGCGGCCAGGTCAGAAGAAAGCGAGTTGAAGAAAGGAGCTCAGGGGCACTGTAATTCACAAACCTGCAGAGTTATAAATGACAGCTATCGTCCAAAAATAGACTGAAGTAAGGCTGCCAAGAGGACTTGAAAGCGGGGCAGAATTGCAGGAATCCGATTTCAGGAGGTAGACTGGAATTGCATTGAAAGCATAGGAAAAGAGGCAGAACGTCCACAATGATGCACTTGGCCAAAAAGGGCGTATGCGTTTTTTCCTGAATATATTCAGGAAAAAACGCATACGCCCTTTTTGTCCAACCAAGCAAGCTTGCAAAGGAAATCTGCACTACAATGAAGTCTCACTTCCCCCCGGTCAAAAGGGCCATCTGAAAAAAGTGTAAAATCCAGAAAGGCAGGACAGGCCATGGAGAACTGGGAGCCTTGTTATGCTGATGGGCGGGATGTAAATTGCCAACAACCACTCGGGAGAAGTGTATGGTGTTTCCTGAAACATCTAAAAAACAAAGCAACAGAACCTAGGGCACTTCCACTTATGGTCCTATAGCTTAGGGAAATTAAAATCAAAAAGACACAGCCACCCCAAAGTTTGGAACGGCTCTGTTTACAAGAACCTCGTTTACAGTACAAGTTCAACATCGCAGAAAGTGAAAAATGGATAAAGAAGTTGTGGTATTTACTTACAAAGCAATATCACTCAGCAATGAAATCTGTGTCATCGGGCCCTTAGCAGCACAATGAGTGGATTCAGGTATGATGATTCTAACTGAAATAAGTCACACAGAAAAAGAAACATCATAAGATATCAGAAATACACGGAATGTAAACTTGGCTACACAGGAACTGAATTACAGAACAGAACAGGGTCTCAAATTTAGAAAACCAACTTATTCTTGCTTAAGGGTAAAGGTGAGTTGGGGTGCTGCATAAAACCAGAGATTGAAATGAGCACAGATAAAGTTCCTTAAGCCAAATATGGAATAGACAAGAGCTACTCCTTGCTCAACGAAATGGACTCAACACCCCATATTAAACGCCTAAGAATGTACCTGACTAGTAAGTATCTTAAAACCTATGGATTGCTATGTCTCCGAAAGAGAATCAAGCATGTGTACAGGGGCATAAACGCAGCAGTGATAGGATTGGAGAGGTTCGGTGAGCAAATGAAGACCCTTTGAAGTCATATTGCATGGTACCCATTCCACGGGTTTCAACTACCCAGGTTTAAGGTATTCTTCCTTCAGCTAAAACATGCATGTGGAACCTAGAGTATGATCAACCATGTGATCGGGAGACGTGTTCAAATATGTCTCAGTTTTCCTTCCCTGGTACTCGGGTGCAACATTCCAGACGCTTTACTAACACTCTCCCCACTTGGAGAGTCAGTCCCTTTAACCTCCTGTTTGGCCCAGTTTGCAATTTCTGCGGAAGATGAACAGGAACAGCGAGAACCAATGAGAGGCTAGCTGGAGGTGTCTGGACGGGCAAATTTAACTCTCATTTCCCACCAGGAAGAGGAATTAACCAAAGGCTCAGCGTGCCGTGCCAGAACCAGATTAGGGCCTGAAGCCATCCTGCGGTGTTGCGGCCAGCTCAAAAGAAAGCGAGTTGAAGAAAGGAGCTCAGGGGCACTGTAATTCACAAACCTGCAGAGTTATAAATGACAGCTATCGTCCAAAAATAGACTGAAGTAAGGCTGCCAAGAGGACTTGAAAGTGGGGCAGAATTGCAGGAAACCGATTTCAGGAGGTAGACTGGAATTGCATTGAAAGCATAGGAAAAGAGGCAGAACGTCCACAATGATGCACTTGGCCAAAAAGGGCGTATGCGTTTTTTCCTGAATATATTCAGGAAAAAACGCATACGCCCTTTTTGGCCAACCAAGCAAGCTTGCAAAGGAAATCTGCACTACAATGAAGTCTCACTTCCCCCCGGTCAAAAGGGCCATCTGAAAAAAGTGTAAAATCCAGAAAGGCAGGACAGGCCATGGAGAACTGGGAGCCTTGTTATGCTGATGGGCGGGATGTAAATTGCCAACAGACACTCGGGAGAAGTGTATGGTGTTTCCTGAAACATCTAAAAAACAAAGCAACAGAGCCTAGGGCACTGCCACTTATGGTCCTATAGCTTAGGGAAATTAAAATCAAAAAGACACAGCCACCCCAAAGTTTGGGACACCTCTGTTTACAAGAACATCGTTTACAGTACAAGTTCAACATCGCAGAAAGTGAAAAATGGATAAAGAAGTTGTGGTATTTACTTACAAAGCAATATCACTCAGCAATGAAATCTATGTCATCAGGCCCTTAGCAGCACAATGAGTGGATTCAGGTATGATGATTCTAACTGAAATAAGTCACACAGAAAAAGAAACATCATAAGATATCAGTAATACACGGAATGGAAACTTGGCTACACAGGAACTGAATTACAGAACAGAACAGGGTCTCAAATTTAGAAAACCAACTTATTCTTGCTTAAAGGTAAAGGTGAATTGGGGTGCTGCATAAAACCAGAGATTGAAATGAGCACAGATAAAGTTCCTTAAGTCAAATATGGAATAGACAAGAGCTACTCCTTGCTCAACGAAATGGACTCAACACCGCATATTAAACGCCTAAGAATGTACCTGACTAGTAATTATCTTAAAACCTATGGATTGCTATGTCTCCGAAAGAGAATCAAGCATGTGTACAGGGGCATAAACGCAGCAGTGATAGGATTGGAGAGGTTCGGTGAGCAAATGAAGACCCTTTGAAGTCATATTGCATGGTACCCATTACACGGGTCTCAACTCTCCAGGTTTAAGGTATTCTTCCTACAGCTAAAACATGCATGTGGAACCCAAGTATGATCAACCATGTGAACGGGAGACGTGTTCAAATATGTCTCAGTTTTCCTCCCCTGGTACTCGGGTGCAACATTCCAGACGCTTTACTAACACTCTCCCCACTTGGAGAGTCAGCGCCTTTAACCTCCTGTTTGGCCCAGTTTGCAATTTCTGCGGAAGATGAACTGGAATAGCGAGAACCAATGAGAGGCTAGCTGGAGGTGTCTGGACGGGCAAATTTAACTCTCATTTCCCACCAGGAAGAGGAAATAACCAAAGGCTCAGCGTGCCGTACCGGAACCAGATTAGGGCCTGAAGCCATCCTGCGGTGTTGCGGCCAGCTCAAAAGAAAGTGAGTTGAAGAAAGGAGCTCAGGGGCACTGTAATTCACAAACCTGCAGAGTTATAAATGACAGCTATCGTCCAAAAATAGACTGAAGTAAGGCTGCCAAGAGGACTTGAAAGCGGGGCAGAATTGCAGGAAACTGATTTCAGGAGGTAGACTGGAATTGCATTGAAAGCATAGGAAAAGAGGCAGAACGTCCACAATGATGCACTTGGCCAAAAAGGGCGTATGCGTTTTTTCCTGAATATATTCAGGAAAAAACGCATACGCCCTTTTTGTCCAACCAAGCAAGCTTGCAAAGGAAATGTGCACTACAATGAAGTCTCACTTCCTCCCGGTCAAAAGGGCCATCTGAAAAAAGTGTAAAATCCAGAAAGGCAGGACAGGCCATGGAGAACTGGGAGCCTTGTTATGCTGATGGGCGGGATGTAAATTGCCAACAGACACTTGGGAGAAGTGTATGGTGTTTCCTGAAACATCTAAAAAACAAAGCAACAGAGCCTAGGGCACTTCCACTTATGGTCCTATAGCTTAGGGAAATTAAAATCAAAAAGACACAGCCACCCCAAAGTTTGGAACGGCTCTGTTTACAAGAACCTCGTTTACAGTACAAGTTCAACATCGCAGAAAGTGAAAAATGGATAAAGAAGTTGTGGTATTCACTTACAAAGCAATATCACTCAGCAATGAAATCTGTGTCATCACGCCCTTAGCAGCACAATGAGTGGATTCAGGTATGATGATTCTAACTGAAATAAGTCACACAGAAAAAGAAACATCATAAGATATCAGTAATACACGGAATGTAAACTTGGCTACACAGGAACTGAATTACAGAACAGAACAGGGTCTCAAATTTAGAAAAACAACTTATGCTTGCTTAAGAGTAACGGTGAGTTGGGGTGCTGCATAAAACCAGAGATTGAAATGAGCACAGATAAAGTTCCTTAAGCCAAATATGGAATAGACAAGAGCTACTCCTTGCTCAACGAAATGGACTCAACACCGCATATTAAACGCCTAAGAATGTACCTGACTTGTAAGTATCTTAAAACCTATGGATTGCTATGTCTCCGAAAGAGAATCAAGCATGTGTACAGGGGCATAAACGCAGCAGTGATAGGATTGGAGAGGTTCGGTGAGCAAATGAAGACCCTTTGAAGTCATATTGCATGGTACCCATTCCACGGGTTTCAACTACAGAGGTTTAAGGTATTCTTCCTTCAGCTAAAACATGCATGTGGAACCCAAGTATGATCAACCATGTGAACGGGAGACGTGTTCAAATATGTCTCAGTTTTCCTCCCCTGGTACTCGGGTGCAACATTCCAGACGCTTTACTAACACTCTCCCCACTTGGAGAGTCAGCGCCTTTAACCTCCTGTTTGGCCCAGTTTGCAATTTCTGCGGAAGATGAACAGGAATAGCGAGAACCAATGAGAGACTAGCTGGAGGTGTCTGGACGGGCAAATTTAACTCTCATTTCCCACCAGGAAGAGGAAATAACCAAAGGCTCAGCGTGCCGTACCGGAACCAGATTAGGGCCTGAAGCCATCCTGCGGTGTTGCGGCCAGGTCACAAGAAAGCGAGTTGAAGAAAGGAGCTCAGGGGCACTGTAATTCACAAACCTGCAGAGTTATAAATGACAGCTATCGTCCAAAAATAGACTGAAGTAAGGCTGCCAAGAGGACTTGAAAGCGGGGCAGAATTGCAGGAAACCGATTTCAGGAGGTAGACTGGAATTGCATTGAAAGCATAGGAAAAGAGGCAGAACGTCCACAATGATGCACTTGGCCAAAAAGGGCGTATGCGTTTTTTCCTGAATATATTCAGGAAAAAACGCATACGCCCTTTTTGGCCAACCAAGCAAGCTTGCAAAGGAAATCTGCACTACAATGAAGTCTCACTTCCCCCCGGTCAAAAGGGCCATCTGAAAAATGTGTAAAATCCAGAAAGGCAGGACAGGCCATGGAGAACTGGGAGCCTTGTTATGCTGATGGGCGGGATGTAAATTGCCAACAACCACTCGGGAGAAGTGTATGGTGTTTCCTGAAACATCTAAAAAACAAAGCAACAGAACCTAGGGCACTTCCACTTATGGTCCTATAGCTTAGGGAAATTAAAATCAAAAAGACACAGCCACCCCAAAGTTTGGGACGCCTCCGTTTACAAGAACCTCGTTTACAGTACAAGTTCAACATCGCAGAAATTGAAAAAATGGATAAAGAAGTTGTGGTATTTACTTACAAAGCAATATCACTCAGCAATGAAATCTGTGTCATCACGCCCTTAGCAGCACAATGAGTGGATTCAGGTATGATGATTCTAACTGAAATAAGTCACACAGAAAAAGAAACATCATAAGATATCAGTAATACACGGAATGTAAACTTGGCTACACAGGAACTGAATTACAGAACAGAACAGGGTCTCAAATTTAGAAAACCAACTTATGCTTGCTTAAGGGTAAAGGTGAGTTGGGGTGCTGCATAAAACCAGAGATTGAAATGAGCACAGATAAAGTTCCTTAAGTCAAATATGGAATAGACAAGAGCTACTCCTTGCTCAACGAAATGGACTCAACACCGCATATTAAACGCCTAAGAATGTACCTGACTAGTAAGTATCGTAAAACCTATGGATTGCTATGTCTCCGAAAGAGAATCAAGCATGTGTACAGGGGCATAAACGCAGCAGTGATAGGATTGGAGAGGTTCGGTGAGCAAATGAAGACCCTTTGAAGTCATATTGCATGGTACCCATTACACGGGTCTTAACTCTCCAGGTTTAATGTATTCTTCCTTCAGCTAAAACATGCATGTGGAACCCAAGTATGATCAACCATGTGAACGGGAGACGTGTTCAAATATGTCTCAGTTTTCCTCCCCTGGTACTCGGGTTCAACATTCCAGACGCTTTACTAACACTCTCCCCACTTGGAGAGTCAGCGCCTTTAACCTCCTGTTTGGCCCAGTTTGCAATTTCTGCGGAAGATGAACAGGAATAGCGAGAACCAATGAGAGACTAGCTGGAGGTGTCTGGACGGGCAAATTTAACTCTCATTTCCCACCAGGAAGAGGAAATAACGAAAGGCTCAGCGTGCCATACCGGAACCAGATTAGGGCCTGAAGCCATCCTGCGGTGTTGCAGCCAGGTCACAAGAAAGCGAGTTGAAGAAAGGAGCTCAGGGGCACTGTAATTCACAAACCTGCAGAGTTATAAATGACAGCTATCGTCCAAAAATAGACTGAAGTAAGGCTGCCAAGAGGACTTGAAAGCGGGGCAGAATTGCAGGAAACCGATTTCAGGAGGTAGACTGGAATTGCATTGAAAGCATAGGAAAAGAGGCAGAACGTCCACAATGATGCACTTGGCCAAAAAGGGCGTATGCGTTTTTTCCTGAATATATTCAGGAAAAAACGCATACGCCCTTTTTGGCCAACCAAGCAAGCTTGCAAAGGAAATCTGCACTACAATGAAGTCTCACTTCCCCCCGGTCAAAAGGGCCATCTGAAAAATGTGTAAAATCCAGAAAGGCAGGACAGGCCATGGAGAACTGGGAGCCTTGTTATGCTGATGGGCGGGATGTAAATTGCCAACAACCACTCGGGAGAAGTGTATGGTGTTTCCTGAAACATCTAAAAAACAAAGCAACAGAACCTAGGGCACTTCCACTTATGGTCCTATAGCTTAGGGAAATTAAAATCAAAAAGACACAGCCACCCCAAAGTTTGGGACGCCTCCGTTTACAAGAACCTCGTTTACAGTACAAGTTCAACATCGCAGAAATTGAAAAAATGGATAAAGAAGTTGTGGTATTTACTTACAAAGCAATATCACTCAGCAATGAAATCTGTGTCATCACGCCCTTAGCAGCACAATGAGTGGATTCAGGTATGATGATTCTAACTGAAATAAGTCACACAGAAAAAGAAACATCATAAGATATCAGTAATACACGGAATGTAAACTTGGCTACACAGGAACTGAATTACAGAACAGAACAGGGTCTCACATTTAGAAAACCAACTTATGCTTGCTTAAGGGTAAAGGTGAGTTGGGGTGCTGCATAAAACCAGAGATTGAAATGAGCACAGATAAAGTTCCTTAAGTCAAATATGGAATAGACAAGAGCTACTCCTTGCTCAACGAAATGGACTCAACACCGCATATTAAACGCCTAAGAATGTACCTGACTAGTAAGTATCGTAAAACCTATGGATTGCTATGTCTCCGAAAGAGAATCAAGCATGTGTACAGGGGCATAAACGCAGCAGTGATAGGATTGGAGAGGTTCGGTGAGCAAATGAAGACCCTTTGAAGTCATATTGCATGGTACCCATTACACGGGTCTTAACTCTCCAGGTTTAATGTATTCTTCCTTCAGCTAAAACATGCATGTGGAACCCAAGTATGATCAACCATGTGAACGGGAGACGTGTTCAAATATGTCTCAGTTTTCCTCCCCTGGTACTCGGGTTCAACATTCCAGACGCTTTACTCACACTCTCCCCACTTGGAGAGTCAGCGCCTTTAACCTCCTGTTTGGCCCAGTTTGCAATTTCTGCGGAAGATGAACAGGAATAGCGAGAACCAATGAGAGACTAGCTGGAGGTGTCTGGACGGGCAAATTTAACTCTCATTTCCCACCAGGAAGAGGAAATAACCAAAGGCTCAGCGTGCCGTACCGGAACCAGATTAGGGCCTGAAGCCATCCTGCGGTGTTGCAGCCAGGTCACAAGAAAGCGAGTTGAAGAAAGGAGCTCAGGGGCACTGTAATTCACAAACCTGCAGAGTTATAAATGACAGCTATCGTCCAAAAATAGACTGAAGTAAGGCTGCCAAGAGGACTTGAAAGCGGGGCAGAATTGCAGGAAACCGATTTCAGGAGGTAGACTGGAATTGCATTGAAAGCATAGGAAAAGAGGCAGAACGTCCACAATGATGCACTTGGCCAAAAAGGGCGTATGCGTTTTTTCCTGAATATATTCAGGAAAAAACGCATACGCCCTTTTTGGCCAACCAAGCAAGCTTGCAAAGGAAATCTGCACTACAATGAAGTCTCACTTCCCCCCGGTCAAAAGGGCCATCTGAAAAATGTGTAAAATCCAGAAAGGCAGGACAGGCCATGGAGAACTGGGAGCCTTGTTATGCTGATGGGCGGGATGTAAATTGCCAACAACCACTCGGGAGAAGTGTATGGTGTTTCCTGAAACATCTAAAAAACAAAGCAACAGAACCTAGGGCACTTCCACTTATGGTCCTATAGCTTAGGGAAATTAAAATCAAAAAGACACAGCCACCCCAAAGTTTGGGACGCCTCCGTTTACAAGAACCTCGTTTACAGTACAAGTTCAACATCGCAGAAATTGAAAAAATGGATAAAGAAGTTGTGGTATTTACTTACAAAGCAATATCACTCAGCAATGAAATCTGTGTCATCACGCCCTTAGCAGCACAATGAGTGGATTCAGGTATGATGATTCTAACTGAAATAAGTCACACAGAAAAAGAAACATCATAAGATATCAGTAATACACGGAATGTAAACTTGGCTACACAGGAACTGAATTACAGAACAGAACAGGGTCTCAAATTTAGAAAACCAACTTATGCTTGCTTAAGGGTAAAGGTGAGTTGGGGTGCTGCATAAAACCAGAGATTGAAATGAGCACAGATAAAGTTCCTTAAGTCAAATATGGAATAGACAAGAGCTACTCCTTGCTCAACGAAATGGACTCAACACCGCATATTAAACGCCTAAGAATGTACCTGACTAGTAAGTATCGTAAAACCTATGGATTGCTATGTCTCCGAAAGAGAATCAAGCATGTGTACAGGGGCATAAACGCAGCAGTGATAGGATTGGAGAGGTTCGGTGAGCAAATGAAGACCCTTTGAAGTCATATTGCATGGTACCCATTACACGGGTCTTAACTCTCCAGGTTTAATGTATTCTTCCTTCAGCTAAAACATGCATGTGGAACCCAAGTATGATCAACCATGTGAACGGGAGACGTGTTCAAATATGTCTCAGTTTTCCTCCCCTGGTACTCGGGTTCAACATTCCAGACGCTTTACTCACACTCTCTCCACTTGGAGAGTCAGCGCCTTTAAACTCCTGTTTGGCCCAGTTTGCAATTTCTGCGGAAGATGAACAGGAATAGCGAGAACCAATGAGAGGCTAGCTGGAGGTGTCTGGACGGGCAAATTTAACTCTCATTTCCCACCAGGAAGAGGAATTAACCAAAGGCTCAGCATGCCGGGCCGGAACCAGATTAGGGCCTGAAGCCATCCTGCGGTGTTGCGGCCAGGTCACAAGAAAGCGAGTTGAAGAAAGGAGCTCAGGGGCACTGTAATTCACAAACCTGCAGAGTTATAAATGACAGCTATCGTCCAAAAATAGACTGAAGTAAGGCTGCCAAGAGGACTTGAAAGCGGGGCAGAATTGCAGGAAACCGATTTCAGGAGGTAGACTGGAATTGCATTGAAAGCATAGGAAAAGAGGCAGAACGTCCACAATGATGCACTTGGCCAAAAAGGGCGTATGCGTTTTTTCCTGAATATATTCAGGAAAAAACGCATACGCACTTTTTGGCCAACCAAGCAAGCTTGCAAAGGAAATCTGCACTACAATGAAGTCTCACTTCCCCCCGGTCAAAAGGGCCATCTGAAAAATGTGTAAAATCCAGAAAGGCAGGACAGGCCATGGAGAACTGGGAGCCTTGTTATGCTGATGGGCGGGATGTAAATTGCCAACAGACACATGGGAGAAGTGTATGGTGTTTCCTGAAACATCTAAAAAACAAAGCAACAGAGCCTAGGGCACTTCCACTTATGGTCCTATAGCTTAGGGAAATTAAAATCAAAAAGACACAGCCACCCCAAAGTTTGGAACGGCTCTGTTTACAAGAACCTCGTTTACAGTACAAGTTCAACATCGCAGAAAGTGAAAAATGGATAAAGAAGTTGTGGTATTTACTTACAAAGCAATATCACTCAGCAATGAAATCTGTGTCATCAGGCCCTTAGCAGCACAATGAGTGGATTCAGGTATGATGATTCTAACTGAAATAAGTCACACAGAAAAAGAAACATCATAAGATATCAGTAATACACGGAATGTAAACTTGGCTACACAGGAACTGAATTACAGAACAGAACAGGGTCTCAAATTTAGAAAACCAACTTATGCTTGCTTAAGGGTAAAGGTGAGTTGGGGTGCTGCATAAAACCAGAGATTGAAATGAGCACAGATAAAGTTCCTTAAGCCAAATATGGAATAGACAAGAGCTACTCCTTGCTCAACGAAATGGACTCAACACCCCATATTAAACGCCTAAGAATGTACCTGACTAGTAAGTATCGTAAAACCTATGGATTGCTATGTCTCCAAAAGAGAATCAAGCATGTGTACAGGGGCATAAACGCAGCAGTGATAGGATTGGAGAGGTTCGGTGAGCAAATGAAGACCCTTTGAAGTCATATTGCATGGTACCCATTACACGGGTCTCAACTCTCCAGGTTTAAGGTATTCTTCCTTCAGCTAAAACATGCATGTGGAACCCAAGTATGATCAACCATGTGAACGGGAGACGTGTTCAAATATGTCTCAGTTTTCCTCCCCTGGTACTCGGGTGCAACATTCCAGACGCTTTACTAACACTCTCCCCACTTGGAGAGTCAGCGCCTTTAACCTCCTGTTTGGCCCAGTTTGCAATTTCTGCGGAAGATGAACAGGAATAGCGAGAACCAATGAGAGGCTAGCTGGAGGTGTCTGGACGGGCAAATTTAACTCTCATTTCCCACCAGGAAGAGGAAATAACCAAAGGCTCAGCGTGCCGTACCGGAACCAGATTAGGGCCTGAAGCCATCCTGCGGTGTTGCGGCCAGGTCACAAGAAAGCGAGTTGAAGAAAGGAGCTCAGCGGCACTGTAATTCACAAACCTGCAGAGTTATAAATGACAGCTATCATCCAAAAATAGACAGAAGTAAGGCTGCCAAGAGGACTTGAAAGCGGGGCACAATTGCAGGAAACCGATTTCAGGAGGTAGACTGGAATTGCATTGAAAGCATAGGAAAAGAGGCAGAACGTCCACAATGATGCACTTGGCCAAAAAGGGCGTATGCGTTTTTTCCTGAATATATTCAGGAAAAAACGCATACGCCCTTTTTGGCCAACCAAGCAAGCTTGCAAAGGAAATCTGCACTACAATGAAGTCTCACTACCCCCCGGTCAAAAGGGCCATCTGAAAAAAGTGTAAAATCCAGAAAGGCAGGACAGGCCATGGAGAACTGGGAGCCTTGTTATGCTGATGGGCGGGATGTAAATTGCCAACAACCACTCGGGAGAAGTGTATGGTGTTTCCTGAAACATCTAAAAAACAAAGCAACAGAACCTAGGGCACTTCCACTTATGGTCCTATAGCTTAGGGAAATTAAAATCAAAAAGACACAGCCACCCCAAAGTTTGGAACGGCTCGGTTTACAAGAACCTCGTTTACAGTACAAGTTCAACATCGCAGAAAGTGAAAAATGGATAAAGAAGTTGTGGTATTTACTTACAAAGCAATATCACTCAGCAATGAAATCTGTGTCATCACGCCATTAGCAGCACAATGAGTGGATTCAGGTATGATGATTCTAACTGAAATAAGTCACACAGAAAAAGAAACATCATAAGATATCAGTAATACACGGAATGTAAACTTGGCTACACAGGAACTGAATTACAGAACAGAACAGGGTCTCAAATTTAGAAAACCAACTTATGCTTGCTTAAGGGTAAAGGTGAGTTGGGGTGCTGCATAAAACCAGAGATTGAAATGAGCACAGATAAAGTTCCTTAAGTCAAATATGGAATAGACAAGAGCTACTCCTTGCTCAACGAAATGGACTCAACACCGCATATTAAACGCCTAAGAATGTACCTGACTAGTAAGTATCTTAAAACCTATGGTTTGCTATGTCTCTGAAAGAGAATCAAGCATGTGTACAGGGGCATAAACGCAGCAGTGATAGGATTGGAGAGGTTCGGTGAGCAAATGAAGACCCTTTGAAGTCATATTGCATGGTACCCATTCCACGGGTTTCAACTACCCAGGTTTAAGGTATTCTTCCTTCAGCTAAAACATGCATGTGGAACCTAGAGTATGATCAACCATGTGATCGGGAGACGTGTTCAAATATGTCTCAGTTTTCCTCCCCTGGTACTCGGGTGCAACATTCCAGATGCTTTACTAACACTCTCCCCACTTGGAGAGTCAGTCCCTTTAAACTCCTGTTTGGCCCAGTTTGCAATTTCTGCGGAAGATGAACAGGAATAGCGAAAACCAATGAGAGGCTAGCTGGAGGTGTCTGGACGGGCAAATTTAACTCTCATTTCCCACCAGGAAGAGGAATTAACCAAAGGCTCAGCATGCCGGGCCGGAACCAGATTAGGGCCTGAAGCCATCCTGTGGTGTTGCGGCCAGGTCACAAGAAAGCGAGTTGAAGAAAGGAGCTCAGGGGCACTGTAATTCACAAACCTGCAGAGTTATAAATGACAGCTATCGTCCAAAAATAGACTGAAGTAAGGCTGCCAAGAGGACTTGAAAGCGGGGCAGAATTGCAGGAAACCGATTTCAGGAGGTAGACTGGAATTGCATTGAAAGCATAGGAAAAGAGGCAGAACGTCCACAATGATGCACTTGGCCGAAAAGGGCGTATGCGTTTTTTCCTGAATATATTCAGGAAAAAACGCATACGCCCTTTTTGGCCAACCAAGCAAGCTTGCAAAGGAAATCTGCACTACAATGAAGTCTCACTTCCCCCCGGTCAAAAGGGCCATCTGAAAAATGTGTAAAATGCAGAAAGGCAGGACAGGCCATGGAGAACTGGGAGCCTTGTTATGCTGATGGGCGGGATGTAAATTGCCAACAACCACTAGGGAGAAGTGTATGGTGTTTCCTGAAACATCTAAAAAACAAAGCAACAGAACCTAGGGCACTTCCACTTATGGTCCTATAGCTTAGGGAAATTAAAATCAAAAAGACACAGCCACCCCAAAGTTTGGAACGGCTCTGTTTACAAGAACCTCGTTTACAGTACAAGTTCAACATCGCAGAAAGTGAAAAATGGATAAAGAAGTTGTGGTATTTACTTACAAAGCAATATCACTCAGCAATGAAATCTGTGTCATCACGCCCTTAGCAACACAATGAGTGGATTCAGGTATGATGATTCTAACTGAAATAAGTCACACAGAAAAAGAAACATCATAAGATATCAGTAATACACGGAATGTAAACTTGGCTACACAGGAACTGAATTACAGAACAGAACAGGGTCTCAAATTTAGAAAACCAACTTATGCTTGCTTAAGGGTAAATGTGAGTTGGGGTGCTGCATAAAACCAGAGATTGAAATGAGCACAGATAAAGTTCCTTAAGCCAAATATGGAATAGACAAGAGCTACTCCTTGCTCAACGAAATGGACTCAACACCCCATATTAAACGCCTAAGAATGTACCTGACTAGTAAGTATCGTAAAACCTATGGATTGCTATGTCTCCAAAAGAGAATCAAGCATGTGTACAGGGGCATAAACGCAGCAGTGATAGGATTGGAGAGGTTCGGTGAGCAAATGAAGACCCTTTGAAGTCATATTGCATGGTACCCATTACACGGGTCTCAACTCTCCAGGTTTAAGGTATTCTTCCTTCAGCTAAAACATGCATGTGGAACCCAAGTATGATCAACCATGTGAACGGGAGACGTGTTCAAATATGTCTCAGTTTTCCTCCCCTGGTACTCGGGTGCAACATTCCAGACGCTTTACTAACACTCTCCCCACTTGGAGAGTCAGCGCCTTTAACCTCCTGTTTGACCCAGTTTGCAATTTCTGCGGAAGATGAACAGGAATAGCGAGAACCAATGAGAGGCTAGCTGGAGGTGTCTGGACGGGCAAATTTAACTCTCATTTCCCACCAGGAAGAGGAAATAACCAAAGGCTCAGCGTGCCGTACCGGAACCAGATTAGGGCCTGAAGCCATCCTGCGGTGTTGCGGCCAGGTCACAAGAAAGCGAGTTGAAGAAAGGAGCTCAGCGGCACTGTAATTCACAAACCTGCAGAGTTATAAATGACAGCTATCGTCCAAAAATAGACTGAAGTAAGGCTGCCAAGAGGACTTGAAAGCGGGGCAGAATTGCAGGAAACCGATTTCAGGAGGTAGACTGGAATTGCATTGAAAGCATAGGAAAAGAGGCAGAACGTCCACAATGATGCACTTGGCCAAAAAGGGCGTATGCGTTTTTTCCTGAATATATTCAGGAAAAAACGCATACGCCCTTTTTGGCCAACCAAGCAAGCTTGCAAAGGAAATCTGCACTACAATGAAGTCTCACTTCCCCCCGGTCAAAAGGGCCATCTGAAAAAAGTGTAAAATCCAGAAAGGCAGGACAGGCCATGGAGAACTGGGAGCCTTGTTATGCTGATGGGCGGGATGTAAATTGCCAACAACCACTCGGGAGAAGTGTATGGTGTTTCCTGAAACATCTAAAAAACAAAGCAACAGAACCTAGGGCACTTCCACTTATGGTCCTATAGCTTAGGGAAATTAAAATCAAAAAGACACAGCCACCCCAAAGTTTGGAACGGCTCTGTTTACAAGAACCTCGTTTACAGTACAAGTTCAACATCGCAGAAAGTGAAAAATGGATAAAGAAGTTGTGGTATTTACTTACAAAGCAATATCACTCAGCAATGAAATCTGTGTCATCACGCCCTTAGCAGCACAATGAGTGGATTCAGGTATGATGATTCTAACTGAAATAAGTCACACAGAAAAAGAAACATCATAAGATATCAGTAATACACGGAATGTAAACTTGGCTACACAGGAACTGAATTACAGAACAGAACAGGGTCTCAAATTTAGAAAACCAACTTATGCTTGCTTAAGGGTAAAGGTGAGTTGGGGTGCTGCATAAAACCAGAGATTGAAATGAGCACAGATAAAGTTCCATAAGTCAAATATGGAATAGACAAGAGCTACTCCTTGCTCAACGAAATGGACTCAACACCGCATATTAAACGCCTAAGAATGTACCTGACTAGTAAGTATCTTAAAACCTATGGTTTGCTATGTCTCCGAAAGAGAATCAAGCATGTGTACAGGGGCATAAACGCAGCAGTGATAGGATTGGAGAGGTTCGGTGAGCAAATGAAGACCCTTTGAAGTCATATTGCATGGTACCCATTCCACGGGTTTCAACTACCCAGGTTTAAGGTATTCTTCCTTCAGCTAAAACATGCATGTGGAACCTAGAGTATGATCAACCATGTGATCGGGAGACGTGTTCAAATATGTCTCAGTTTTCCTCCCCTGGTACTCGGGTGCAACATTCCAGACGCTTTACTTACACTCTCCCCACTTGGAGAGTCAGTCCCTTTAAACTCCTGTTTGGCCCAGTTTGCAATTTCTGCGGAAGATGAACAGGAATAGCGAGAACCAATGAGAGGCTAGCTGGAGGTGTCTGGACGGGCAAATTTAACTCTCATTTCCCACCAGGAAGAGGAATTAACCAAAGGCTCAGCATGCCGTACCGGAACCAGATTAGGGCCTGAAGCCATCCTGCGGTGTTGCGGCCAGGTCACAAGAAAGCGAGTTGAAGAAAGGAGCTCAGGGGCACTGTAATTCACAAACCTGCAGAGTTATAAATGACAGCTATCGTCCAAAAATAGACTGAAGTAAGGCTGCCAAGAGGACTTGAAAGCGGGGCAGAATTGCAGGAAACCGATTTCAGGAGGTAGACTGGAATTGCATTGAAAGCATAGGAAAAGAGGCAGAACGTCCACAATGATGCACTTGGCCAAAAAGGGCGTATGCGTTTTTTCCTGAATATATTCAGGAAAAAACGCATACGCCCTTTTTGGCCAACCAAGCAAGCTTGCAAAGGAAATCTGCACTACAATGAAGTCTCACTTCCCCCCGGTCAAAAGGGCTATCTGAAAAAAGTGTAAAATCCAGAAAGGCAGGACAGGCCATGGAGAACTGGGAGCCTTGTTATGCTGATGGGCGGGATGTAAATTGCCAACAGACACTCGGGAGAAGTGTATGGTGTTTCCTGAAACATCTAAAAAACAAAGCAACAAAGCGTAGGGCACTGCCACTTATGGTCCTATAGCTTAGGGAAATTAAAATCAAAAAGACACGGCCACCCCAGAGTTTGGGACGCCTCTGTTTACAAGAAACTCGTTTACAGTACAAGTTCAACATCGCAGAAAGTGAAAAATGGATAAAGAAGTTGTGGTATTTACTTACAAAGCAATATCACTCAGCAATGAAATCTATGTCATCAGGCCCTTAGCATCACAATGAGTGGATTCAGGTATGATGATTCTAACTGAAATAAGTCACACAGAAAAAGAAACATCATAAGATATCAGTAATACACGGAATGTAAACTTGGCTACACAGGAACTGAATTACAGAACAGAACAGGGTCTCAAATTTAGAAAACCAACTTATGCTTGCTTAAGGGTAAAGGTGAGTTGGGGTGCTGCATAAAACCAGAGATTGAAATGAGCACAGATAAAGTTCCTTAAGTCAAATATGGAATAGACAAGAGCTACTCCTTGCTCAACGAAGTGGACTCAACACCGCATATTAAACGCCTAAGAATGTACCTGACTAGTAAGTATCGTAAAACCTATGGATTGCTATGTCTCCAAAAGAGAATCAAGCATGTGTACAGGGGCATAAACGCAGCAGTGATAGGATTGGAGAGGTTCGGTGAGCAAATGAAGACCCTTTGAAGTCATATTGCATGGTACCCATTACACGGGTCTTAACTCTCCAGGTTTAAGGTATTCTTCCTTCAGCTAAAACATGCATGTAGAACCCAAGTATGATCAACCATGTGAACGGGAGACGTGTTCAAATATGTCTCAGTTTTCCTCCCCTGGTACTCGGGTGCAACATTCCAGACGCTTTACTAACACTCTCCCCACTTCGAGAGTCAGCGCCTTTAACCTCCTGTTTGGCCCAGTTTGCAATTTCTGCGGAAGATGAACAGGAATAGCGAGAACCAATGAGAGACTAGCTGGAGGTGTCTGGACGGGCAAATTTAACTCTCATTTCCCACCAGGAAGAGGAAATAACCAAAGGCTCAGCGTGCCGTGCCGGAACCAGATTAGGACCTGAAGCCATCCTGCGGTGTTGCGGCCAGCTCAAAAGAAAGCGAGTTGAAGAAAGGAGCTCAGGGGCACTGTAATTCACAAACCTGCAGAGTTATAAATGACAGCTATCGTCCAAAAATAGACTGAAGTAAGGCTGCCAAGAGGACTTGAAAGCGGGGCAGAATTGCAGGAAACAAATTTCAGGAGGTAGACTGGAATTGCATTGAAAACATAGGAAAAGAGGCAGAACGTCCACAATGATGCACTTGGCCAAAAAGGGCGTATGCGTTTTTTCCTGAATATATTCAGGAAAAAACGCATACGCCCTTTTTGGCCAACCAAGCAAGCTTGCAAAGGAAATGTGCACTACAATGAAGTCTCACTTCCCCCCGGTCAAAAGGGCCATCTGAAAAAAGTGTAAAATCCAGAAAGGCAGGACAGGCCATGGAGAACTGGGAACCTTGTTATGCTGATGGGCGGGATGTAAATTGCCAACAGACACTCGGGAGAAGTGTATGGTGTTTCCTGAAACATCTAAAAAACAAAGCAACAGAGCCTAGGGCACTGCCACTTATGGTCCTATAGCTTAGGGAAATTAAAATCAAAAAAACACAGCCACCCCAAAGTTTGGAACGGCTCGGTTTACAAGAACCTCGTTTACAGTACAAGTTCAACATCGCAGAAAGTGAAAAATGGATAAAGAAGTTGTGGTATTTACTTACAAAGCAATATCACTCAGCAATGAAATCTGTGTCATCAGGCCCTTAGCAGCACAATGAGTGGATTCAGGTATGATGATTCTAACTGAAGTAAGTCACACAGAAAAAGAAACATCATAAGATATCAGTAATACACGGAATGTAAACTTGGCTATACAGGAACTGAATTACAGAACAGAACAGGGTCTCAAATTTAGAAAACCAACTTATTCTTGCTTAAGGGTAAAGGTGAGTTGGGGTGCTGCATAAAACCAGAGATTGAAATGAGCACAGATAAAGTTCCTTCAGCCAAATATGGAATAGACAAGAGCTACTCCTTGCTCAACGAAATGGACTCAACACCCCATATTAAACGCCTAAGAATGTACCTGACTAGTAAGTATCTTAAAACCTATGGATTGCTATGTCTCCGAAAGAGAATCAAGCATGTGTACAGGGGCATAAACACAGCAGTGATAGGATTGGAGAGGTTCGGTGAGCAAATGAAGACCCTTTGAAGTCATATTGCATGGTACCCATTCCACAGGTTTCAACTACCCAGGTTTAAGGTATTCTTCCTTCAGCTAAAACATGCATGTGGAACCTAGAGTATGATCAACCATGTGATCGGGAGACGTGTTCAAATATGTCTCAGTTTTCCTCCCCTGGTACTCGGGTGCAACATTCCAGACGCTTTACTTACACTCTCCCCACTTGGAGAGTCAGTCCCTTTAACCTCCTGTTTGGCCCAGTTTGCAATTTCTGCGGAAGATGAACAGGAATAGCGAGAACCAATGAGAGGCTAGCTGGAGGTGTCTGGACGGGCAAATTTAACTCTCATTTCCCACCAGGAAGAGGAATTAACCAAAGGCTCAGCATGCCGGGCCGGAACCAGATTAGGGCCTGAAGCCATCCTGCGGTGTTGCGGCAAGGTCACAAGAAAGCGAGTTGAAGAAAGGAGCTCAGGGGCACTGTAATTCACAAACCTGCAGAGTTATAAATGACAGCTATCGTCCAAAAATAGACTGAAGTAAGGCTGCCAAGAGGACTTGAAAGCGGGGCAGAATTGCAGGAAACCGATTTCAGGAGGTAGACTGGAATTGCATTGAAAGCATAGGAAAAGAGGCAGAACGTCCACAATGATGCACTTGGCCAAAAAGGGCGTATGCGTTTTTTCCTGAATATATTCAGGAAAAAACGCATACGCCCTTTTTGGCCAACCAAGCAAGCTTGCAAAGGAAATCTGCACTACAATGAAGTCTCACTTCCCCCCGGTCAAAAGGGCCATCTGAAAAAAGTGTAAAATCCAGAAAGGCAACAGGCCATTGAGAACTGGGAGCCTTGTTATGCTGATGGGCGGGATGTAAATTGCCAACAGACACTCGGGAGAAGTGTATGGTGTTTCCTGAAACATCTAAAAAACAAAGCAACAGAGCCTAGGGCACTGCCACTTATGGTCCTATAGCTTAGGGAATTTAAAATCAAAAAGACACAGCCACCCCAAAGTTTGGAACGGCTCTGTTTACAAGAACCTCGTTTACAGTACAAGTTCAACATCGCAGAAAGTGAAAAATGGATAAAGAAGTTGTGGTATTCACTTACAAAGCAATATCACTCAGCAATGAAATCTATGTCATCAGGCCCTTAGCAGCACAATGAGTGGATTCAGGTATGATGATTCTAACTGAAATAAGTCACACAGAAAAAGAAACATCATAAGATATCAGTAATACACGGAATGGAAACTTGGCTACACAGGAACTGAATTACAGAACAGAACAGGGCCTCAAATTTAGAAAAACAACTTATGCTTGCTTAAGGGTAAAGGTGAGTTGGGGTGCTGCATAAAACCAGAGATTGAAATGAGCACAGATAAAGTTCCTTAAGCCAAATATGGAATAGACAAGAGCTACTCCTTGCTCAACGAAATGGACTCAACACCGCATATTAAACGCCTAAGAATGTACCTGACTTGTAAGTATCTTAAAACCTATGGATTGCTATGTCTCCGAAAGAGAATCAAGCATGTGTACAGGGGCATAAACGCAGCAGTGATAGGATTGGAGAGGTTCGGTGAGCAAATGAAGACCCTTTGAAGTCATATTGCATGGTACCCATTCCACGGGTTTCAACTACCCAGGTTTAAGGTATTCTTCCTTCAGCTAAAACATGCATGTGGAACCTAGAGTATGATCAACCATGTGATCGGGAGACGTGTTCAAATATGTCTCAGTTTTCCTTCCCTGGTACTCGGGTGCAACATTCCAGACGCTTTACTAACACTCTCCCCACTTGGAGAGTCAGCGCATTTAACCTCCTGTTTGGCCCAGTTTGCAATTTCTGCGGAAGATGAACAGGAATAGCGAGAACCAATGAGAGGCTAGCTGGAGGTGTCTGGACGGGCAAATTTAACTCTCATTTCCCACCAGGAAGAGGAAATAACCAAAGGCTCAGCGTGCCGTACCGGAACCAGATTAGGACCTGAAGCCATCCTGCGGTGTTGCGGCCAGCTCAAAAGAAAGCGAGTTGAAGAAAGGAGCTCAGGGGCACTGTAATTCACAAACCTGCAGAGTTATAAATGACAGCTATCGTCCAAAAATAGACTGAAGTAAGGCTGCCAAGAGGACTTGAAAGCGGGGCAGAATTGCAGGAAACCGATTTCAGGAGGTAGACTGGAATTGCATTGAAAGCATAGGAAAAGAGGCAGAACGTCCACAATGATGCACTTGGCCAAAAAGGGCGTATGCGTTTTTTCCTGAATATATTCAGGAAAAAACGCATACGCCCTTTTTGGCCAACCAAGCAAGCTTGCAAAGGAAATCTGCACTACAATGAAGTCTCACTTCCCCCCGGTCAAAAGGGCCATCTGAAAAAAGTGTAAAATCCAGAAAGGCAGGACAGGTCATGGAGAACTGGGAGCCTTGTTATGCTGATGGGCGGGATGTAAATTGCCAACAACCACTGGGGAGAAGTGTATGGTGTTTCCTGAAACATCTAAAAAACAAAGCAACAGAACCTAGGGCACTTCCACTTATGGTCCTATAGCTTAGGGAAATTAAAATCAAAAAGACACAGCCACCCCAAAGTTTGGAACGGCTCTGTTTACAAGAACCTCGTTTACAGTACAAGTTCAACATCGCAGAAAATGAAAAATGGATAAAGAAGTTGTGGTATTTACTTACAAAGCAATATCACTCAGCAATGAAATCTATGTCATCAGGCCCTTAGCATCACAATGAGTGGATTCAGGTATGATGATTCTAACTGAAATAAGTCACACAGAAAAAGAAACATCATAAGATATCAGTAATACATGGAATGTAAACTTGGCTACACAGGAACTGAATTACAGAACAGAACAGGGTCTCAAATTTAGAAAACCAACTTATGCTTGCTTAAGGGTAAAGGTGAGTTGGGGTGCTGCATAAAACCAGAGATTGAAATGAGCACAGATAAAGTTCCTTAAGTCAAATATGAAATAGACAAGAGCTACTCCTTGCTCAACGAAATGGACTCAACACCGCATATTAAACGCCTAAGAATGTACCTGACTAGTAAGTATCGTAAAACCTATGAATTGCTATGTCTCCAAAAGAGAATCAAGCATGTGTACAGGGGCATAAACGCAGCAGTGATAGGATTGGAGAGGTTCGGTGAGCAAATGAAGACCCTTTGAAGTCATATTGCATGGTACCCATTACACGGGTCTCAACTCTCCAGGTTTAAGGTATTCTTCCTTCAGCTAAAACATGCATGTGGAACCCAAGTATGATCAACCATGTGAACGGGAGACGTGTTCAAATATGTCTCAGTTTTCCTTCCCTGGTACTCGGGTGCAACATTCCAGACGCTTTACTAACACTCTCCCCACTTGGAGAGTCAGTGCCTTTAACCTCCTGTTTGGCCCAGTTTGCAATTTCTGCGGAAGATGAACAGGAATAGCGAGAACCAATGAGAGGCTAGCTGGAGGTGTCTGGACGGGCAAATTTAACTCTCATTTCCCACCAGGAAGAGGAAATAACCAAAGGCTCAGCGTGCCGTACCGGAACCAGATTAGGGCCTGAAGCCATCCTGCGGTGTTGCGGCCAGCTCAAAAGAAAGCGAGTTGAAGAAAGGAGCTCAGGGGCACTGTAATTCACAAACCTGCAGAGTTATAAATGACAGCTATCGTCCAAAAATAGACTGAAGTAAGGCTGCCAAGAGGACTTGAAAGCGGGGCAGAATTGCAGGAAACCGATTTCAGGAGGTAGACTGGAATTGCATTGAAAGCATAGGAAAAGAGGCAGAACGTCCACAATGATGCACTTGGCCAAAAAGGGCGTATGCGTTTTTTCCTGAATATATTCAGGAAAAAACGCATACGCCCTTTTTGGCCAACCAAGCAAGCTTGCAAAGGAAATCTGCACTACAATGAAGTCTCACTTCCCCCCGGTCAAAAGGGCCATCTGAAAAAAGTGTAAAATCCAGAAAGGCAGGACAGGCCATGGAGAACTGGGAGCCTTGTTATGCTGACGGGCGGGATGTAAATTGCCAACAGACACTCGGGAGAAGTGTATGGTGTTTCCTGAAACATCTAAAAAACAAAGCAACAGAGCCTAGGGCACTTCCACTTATGGTCCTATAGCTTAGGGAAATTAAAATCAAAAAGACACAGCCACCCCAAAGTTTGGAATGGCTCTGTTTACAAGAACCTCGTTTACAGTACAAGTTCAACATCGCAGAAAGTGAAAAATGGATAAAGAAGTTGTGGTATTCACTTACAAAGCAATATCACTCAGCAATGAAATCTATGTCATCAGGCCCTTAGCAGCACAATGAGTGGATTCAGGTATGATGATTCTAACTGAAATAAGTCACACAGAAAAAGAAACATCATAAGATATCAGTAATACACGGAATGGAAACTTGGCTACACAGGAACTGAATTACAGAACAGAACAGGGCCTCAAATTTAGAAAAACAACTTATGCTTGCTTAAGGGTAAAGGTGAGTTGGGGTGCTGCATAAAACCAGAGATTGAAATGAGCACAGATAAAGTTCCTTAAGCCAAATATGGAATAGACAAGAGCTACTCCTTGCTCAACGAAATGGACTCAACACCGCATATTAAACGCCTAAGAATGTACTTGACTTGTAAGTATCTTAAAACCTATGGATTGCTATGTCTCCGAAAGAGAATCAAGCATGTGTACAGGGGCATAAACGCAGCAGTGATAGGATTGGAGAGGTTCGGTGAGCAAATGAAGACCCTTTGAAGTCATATTGCATTGTACCCATTCCACGGGTTTCAACTACCCAGGTTTAAGGTATTCTTCCTTCAGCTAAAACATGCATGTGGAACCTAGAGTATGATCAACCATGTGATCGGGAGATGTGTTCAAATATGTCTCAGTTTTCCTCCCCTGGTACTCGGGTGCAACATTCCAGACGCTTTACTAACACTCTCCCCACTTGGAGAGTCAGCGCCTTTAACCTCCTGTTTGGCCCAGTTTGCAATTTCTGCGGAAGATGAACAGGAATAGCGAGAACCAATGAGAGGCTAGCTGGAGGTGTCTGGACGGGCAAATTTAACTCTCATTTCCCACCAGGAAGAGGAAATAACCAAAGGCTCAGCGTGCCGTACCGGAACCAGATTAGGGCCTGAAGCCATCCTGCGGTGTTGCGGCCAGCTCAAAAGAAAGCGAGTTGAAGAAAGGAGCTCAGGGGCACTGTAATTCACAAACCTGCAGAGTTATAAATGACAGCTATCGTCCAAAAATAGACTGAAGTAAGGCTGCCAAGAGGACTTGAAAGCGGGGCAGAATTGCAGGAAACCGATTTCAGGAGGTAGACTGGAATTGCATTGAAAGCATAGGAAAAGAGGCAGAACGTCCACAATGATGCACTTGGCCAAAAAGGGCGTATGCGTTTTTTCCTGAATATATTCAGGAAAAAACGCATACGCCCTTTTTGGCCAACCAAGCAAGCTTGCAAAGGAAATCTGCACTACAATGAAGTCTCACTTCCCCCCGGTCAAAAGGGCCATCTGGAAAAAGTGTAAAATCCAGAAAGGCAGGACAGGCCATAGAGAACTGGGAGCCTTGTTATGCTGATGGGTGGGATGTAAATTGCCAACAGACACTCCGGAGAAGTGTATGGTGTTTCCTGAAACATCTAAAAAACAAAGCAACAGAGCCTAGGGCACTTCCACTTATGGTCCTATAGCTTAGGGAAATTAAAATCAAAAAGACACAGCCACCCCAAAGTTTGGGACGCCTCTGTTTACAAGAACCTCGTTTACAGTACAAGTTCAACATCGCAGAAAGTGAAAAATGGATAAAGAAGTTGTGGTATTTACTTACAAAGCAATATCACTCAGCAATGAAATCTATGTCATCAGGCCCTTAGCATCACAATGAGTGGATTCAGGTATGATGATTCTAACTGAACTAAGTCACACAGAAAAAGAAACATCATAAGATATCAGTAATACACGGAATGTAAACTTGGCTACACAGGAACTGAATTACAGAACAGAACAGGGTCTCAAATTTAGAAAACCAACTTATGCTTGCTTAAGGGTAAAGGTGAGTTGGGGTGCTGCATAAAACCAGAGATTGAAATGAGCACAGATAAAGTTCCTTAAGCCAAATATGGAATACACAAGAGCTACTCCTTGCTCAACGAAATGGACTCAACACCGCATATTAAACGCCTAAGAATGTACCTGACTAGTAAGTATCGTAAAACCTATGGATTGCTATGTCTCCGAAAGAGAATCAAGCATGTGTACAGTGGCATAAACGCAGCAGTGATAGGATTGGAGAGGTTCGGTGAGCAAATGAAGACCCTTTGAAGTCATATTGCATGGTACCCATTACACGGGTCTCAACTCTCCAGGTTTAAGGTATTCTTCCTTCAGCTAAAACATGCATGTGGAACCCAAGTATGATCAACCATGTGAACGGGAGACGTGTTCAAATATGTCTCAGTTTTCCTCCCCTGGTACTCGGGTGCAACATTCCAGACGCTTTACTAACACTCTCCCCACTTGGAGAGTCAGCGCCTTTAACCTCCTGTTTGGCCCAGTTTGCAATTTCTGCGGAAGATGAACAGGAATAGTGAGAACCAATGAGAGGCTAGCTGGAGGTGTCTGCAGGGGCAAATTTAACTCTCATTTCCCACCAGGAAGAGGAAATAACCAAAGGCTCAGCGTGCCGTACCGGAACCTGATTAGGGCCTGAAGCCATCCTGCGGTGTTGCGGCCAGCTCAAAAGAAAGCGAGTTGAAGAAAGGAGCTCAGGGGCACTGTAATTCACAAACCTGCAGAGTTATAAATGACAGCTATCGTCCAAAAATAGACTGAAGTAAGGCTGCCAAGAGGACTTGAAAGCGGGGCAGAATTGCAGGAAACCGATTTCAGGAGGTAGACTGGAATTGCATTGAAAGCATAGGAAAAGAGGCAGAACGTCCACAATGATGCACTTGGCCAAAAAGGGCGTATGCGTTTTTTCCTGAATATATTCAGGAAAAAACGCATACGCCCTTTTTGGCCAACCAAGCAAGCTTGCAAAGGAAATCTGCACTACAATGAAGTCTCACTTCCCCCCGGTCAAAAGGGCCATCTGAAAAAAGTGTAAAATCCAGAAAGGCAGGACAGGCCATGGAGAACTGGGAGCCTTGTTATGCTGATGGGCGGGATGTAAATTGCCAACAGACACTCGGGAGAAGTGTATGGTGTTTCCTGAAACATCTAAAAAACAAAGCAACAGAACCTAGGGCACTTCCACTTATGGTCCTATAGCTTAGGGAAATTAAAATCAAAAAAACACAGCCACCCCAAAGTTTGGAACGGCTCGGTTTACAAGAACCTCGTTTACAGTACAAGTTCAACATCGCAGAAAGTGAAAAATGGATAAAGAAGTTGTGGTATTTACTTACAAAGCAATATCACTCAGCAATGAAATCTGTGTCATCAGGCCCTTAGCAGCACAATGAGTGGATTCAGGTATGATGATTCAAACTGAAGTAAGTCACACAGAAAAAGAAACATCATAAGATATCAGTAATACACGGAATGGAAACTTGGCTACACAGGAACTGAATTACAGAACAGAACAGGGCCTCAGATTTAGAAAAACAACTTATGCTTGCTTAAGGGTAAAGGTGAGTTGGGGTGCTGCATAAAACCAGAGATTGAAATGAGCACAGATAAAGTTCCTTAAGCCAAATATGAAATAGACAAGAGCTACTCCTTGCTCAACGAAATGGACTCAACACCGCATATTAAACGCCTAAGAATGTACCTGACTTGTAAGTATCTTAAAACCTATGGATTGCTATGTCTCCGAAAGAGAATCAAGCATGTGTACAGGGGCATAAACGCAGCAGTGATAGGATTGGAGAGGTTCGGTGAGCAAATGAAGACCCTTTGAAGTCATATTGCATGGTACCCATTCCACAGGTTTCAACTACCCAGGTTTAAGGTATTCTTCCTTCAGCTAAAACATGCATGTGGAACCTAGAGTATGATCAACCATGTGATCGGGAGACGTGTTCAAATATGTCTCAGTTTTCCTTCCCTGGTACTCGGGTGCAACATTCCAGACGCTTTACTAACACTCTCCCCACTTGGAGAGTCAGCGCCTTTAACCTCCTGTTTGGCCCAGTTTGCAATTTCTGTGGAAGATGAACAGGAATAGCGAGAACCAATGAGAGGCTAGCTGGAGGTGGCTGGACGGGCAAATTTAACTCTCATTTCCCACCAGGAAGAGGAAATAACCAAAGGCTCAGCGTGCCGTACCGGAACCAGATTAGGGCCTGAAGCCATCCTGCGGTGTTGCGGCCAGCTCAAAAGAAAGCGAGTTGAAGAAAGGAGCTCAGGGGCACTGTAATTCACAAACCTGCAGAGTTATAAATGACAGCTATCGTCCAAAAATAGACTGAAGTAAGGCTGCCAAGAGGACTTGAAAGCGGGGCAGAATTGCAGGAAACCGATTTCAGGAGGTAGACTGGAATTGCATTGAAAGCATAGGAAAAGAGGCAGAACGTCCACAATGATGCACTTGGCCAAAAAGGGCGTATGCGTTTTTTCCTGAATATATTCAGGAAAAAACGCATACGCCCTTTTTGGCCAACCAAGCAAGCTTGCAAAGGAAATCTGCACTACAATGAAGTCTCACTTCCCCCCGGTCAAAAGGGCCATCTGAAAAAAGTGTAAAATCCAGAAAGGCAGGACAGGCCATGGAGAACTGGGAGCCTTGTTATGCTGATGGGCGGGATGTAAATTGCCAACAGACACTCGGGAGAAGTGTATGGTGTTTCCTGAAACATCTAAAAAACAAAGCAACAGAACCTAGGGCACTTCCACTTATGGTCCTATAGCTTAGGGAAATTAAAATCAAAAAAACACAGCCACCCCAAAGTTTGGAACGGCTCGGTTTACAAGAACCTCGTTTACAGTACAAGTTCAACATCGCAGAAAGTGAAAAATGGATAAAGAAGTTGTGGTATTTACTTACAAAGCAATATCACTCAGCAATGAAATCTATGTCATCAGGCCCTTAGCAGCACAATGAGTGGATTCAGGTATGATGATTCTAACTGAAGTAAGTCACACAGAAAAAGAAACATCATAAGATATCAGTAATACACGGAATGGAAACTTGGCTACACAGGAACTGAATTACAGAACAGAACAGGGCCTCAAATTTAGAAAAACAACTTATGCTTGCTTAAGGGTAAAGGTGAGTTGGGGTGCTGCATAAAACCAGAGATTGAAATGAGCACAGATAAAGTTCCTTAAGCCAAATATGAAATAGACAAGAGCTACTCCTTGCTCAACGAAATGGACTCAACACCGCATATTAAACGCCTAAGAATGTACCTGACTTGTAAGTATCTTAAAACCTATGGATTGCTATGTCTCTGAAAGAGAATCAAGCATGTGTACAGGGGCATAAACGCAGCAGTGATAGGATTGGAGAGGTTCGGTGAGCAAATGAAGACCCTTTGAAGAAATATTGCATGGTACCCATTCCACGGGTTTCAACTACCCTGGTTTAAGGTATTCTTCCTTCAGCTAAAACATGCATGTGGAACCTAGAGTATGATCAACCATGTGATCGGGAGACGTGTTCAAATATGTCTCAGTTTTCCTTCCCTGGTACTCGGGTGCAACATTCCAGACGCTTAACTAACACTCTCCCCACTTGGAGAGTCAGCGCCTTTAACCTCCTGTTTGGCCCAGTTTGCAATTTCTGCGGAAGATGAACAGGAATAGCGAGAACCAATGAGAGGCTAGCTGGAGGTGGCTGGACGGGCAAATTTAACTCTCATTTCCCACCAGGAAGAGGAAATAACCAAAGGCTCAGCGTGCCGTACCGGAACCAGATTAGGGCCTGAAGCCATCCTGCGGTGTTGCGGCCAGCTCAAAAGAAAGCGAGTTGAAGAAAGGAGCTCAGGGGCACTGTAATTCACAAACCTGCAGAGTTATAAATGACAGCTATCGTCCAAAAATAGACTGAAGTAAGGCTGCCAAGAGGACTTGAAAGCGGGGCAGAATTGCAGGAAACCGATTTCAGGAGGTAGACTGGAATTGCATTGAAAGCATAGGAAAAGAGGCAGAACGTCCACAATGAGGCACTTGGCCAAAAAGGGCATATGCGTTTTTTCCTGAATATATTCAGGAAAAAACGCATACGCCCTTTTTGGCCAACCAAGCAAGCTTGCAAAGGAAATCTGCACTACAATGAAGTCTCACTTCCCCCCGGTCAAAAGGGCCATCTGAAAAAAGTGTAAAATCCAGAAAGGCAGGACAGGTCATGGAGAACTGGGAGCCTTGTTATGCTGATGGGCGGGATGTAAATTGCCAACAACCATTCGGGAGAAGTGTATGGTGTTTCCTGAAACATCTAAAAAACAAAGCAACAGAACCTAGGGCACTTCCACTTATGGTCCTATAGCTTAGGGAAATTAAAATCAAAAAGACACAGCCACCCCAAAGTTTGGAACGGCTCTGTTTACAAGAACCTCGTTTACAGTACAAGTTCAACATCGCAGAAAGTGAAAAATGGATAAAGAAGTTGTGGTATTTACTTACAAAGCAATATCACTCAGCAATGAAATCTATGTCATCAGGCCCTTAGCATCACAATGAGTGGATTCAGGTATGATGATTCTAACTGAAATAAGTCACACAGAAAAAGAAACATCATAAGATATCAGTAATACATGGAATGTAAACTTGGCTACACAGGAACTGAATTACAGAACAGAACAGGGTCTCAAATTTAGAAAACCAACTTTTGCTTGCTTAAGGGTAAAGGTGAGTTGGGGTGCTGCATAAAACCAGAGATTGAAATGAGCACAGATAAAGTTCCTTAAGTCAAATATGAAATAGACAAGAGCTACTCCTTGCTCAACGAAATGGACTCAACACCGCATATTAAACGCCTAAGAATGTACCTGACTAGTAAGTATCGTAAAACCTATGGATTGCTATGTCTCCAAAAGAGAATCAAGTATGTGTACAGGGGCATAAACGCAGCAGTGATAGGATTGGAGAGGTTCGGTGAGCAAATGAAGACCCTTTGAAGTCATATTGCATGGTACCCATTACACGGGTCTCAACTCTCCAGGTTTAAGGTATTCTTCCTTCAGCTAAAACATGCATGTGGAACCCAAGTATGATCAACCATGTGAACGGGAGACGTGTTCAAATATGTCTCAGTTTTCCTCCCCTGGTAGTCGGGTGCAACATTCCAGACGCTTTACTAACACTCTCCCCACTTGGAGAGTCAGTGCCTTTAACCTCCTTTTTGGCCCAGTTTGCAATTTCTGCTTAAGATGAACAGGAATAGCGAGAACCAATGAGAGGCTAGCTGGAGGTGTCTGGACGGGCAAATTTAACTCTCATTTCCCACCAGGAAGAGGAATTAACCAAAGGCTCAGCGTGCCGTACCGGAACCAGATTAGGGCCTGAAGCCATCCTGCGGTGTTGCGGCCAGCTCAAAAGAAAGCGAGTTGAAGAAAGGAGCTCAGGGGCACTGTAATTCACAAACCTGCAGAGTTATAAATGACAGCTATCCTCCAAAAATAGACTGAAGTAAGGCTGCCAAGAGGACTTGAAAGCGGGGCAGAATTGCAGGAAACCGATTTCAGGAGGTAGACTGGAATTGCATTGAAAGCATAGGAAAAGAGGCAGAACGTCCACAATGATGCACTTGGCCAAAAAGGGCGTATGCGTTTTTTCCTGAATATATTCAGGAAAAAACGTATACGCCCTTTTTGGCCAACCAAGCAAGCTTGCAAAGGAAATCTGCACTACAATGAAGTCTCACTTCCCCCCGGTCAAAAGGGCCATCTGAAAAATGTGTAAAATCCAGAAAGGCAGGACAGGCCATGGAGAACTGGGAGCCTTGTTATGCTGATGGGCGGGATGTAAATTGCCAACAGACACTCGGGAGAAGTGTATGGTGTTTCCTGAAACATCTAAAAAACAAAGCAACAGAGCCTAGGGCACTTCCACTTATGGTCCTATAGCTTAGGGAAATTAAAATCAAAAAGACACAGCCACCCCAAAGTTTGGAATGGCTCTGTTTACAAGAACCTCGTTTACAGTACAAGTTCAACATCGCAGAAAGTGAAAAATGGATAAAGAAGTTGTGGTATTCACTTACAAAGCAATATCACTCAGCAATGAAATCTATGTCATCAGGCCCTTAGCAGCACAATGAGTGGATTCAGGTATGATGATTCTAACTGAAATAAGTCACACAGAAAAAGAAACATCATAAGATATCAGTAATACACGGAATGGAAACTTGGCTACACAGGAACTGAATTACAGAACAGAACAGGGCCTCAAATTTAGAAAAACAACTTATGCTTGCTTAAGGGTAAAGGTGAGTTGGGGTGCTGCATAAAACCAGAGATTGAAATGAGCACAGATAAAGTTCCTTAAGCCAAATATGGAATAGACAAGAGCTACTCCTTGCTCAACGAAATGGACTCAACACCGCATATTAAACGCCTAAGAATGTACTTGACTTGTAAGTATCTTAAAACCTATGGATTGCTATGTCTCCGAAAGAGAATCAAGCATGTGTACAGGGGCATAAAGGCAGCAGTGATAGGATTGGAGAGGTTCGGTGAGCAAATGAAGACCCTTTGAAGTCATATTGCATTGTACCCATTCCACGGGTTTCAACTACCCAGGTTTAAGGTATTCTTCCTTCAGCTACAACATGCATGTGGAACCTAGAGTATGATCAACCATGTGATCGGGAGACGTGTTCAAATATGTCTCAGTTTTCCTCCCCTGGTACTCGGGTGCAACATTCCAGACGCTTTACTAACACTCTCGCCACTTGGAGAGTCAGCGCCTCTAACCTCCTGTTTGGCCCAGTTTGCAATTTCTGCGGAAGATGAACAGGAATAGCGAGAACCAATGAGAGGCTAGCTGGAGGTGGCTGGACGGGCAAATTTAACTCTCATTTCCCACCAGGAAGAGGAAATAACCAAAGGCTCAGCGTGCCGTACCGGAACCAGATTAGGGCCTGAAGCCATCCTGCGGTGTTGCGGCCAGCTCAAAAGAAAGCGAGTTGAAGAAAGGAGCTCAGGGGCACTGTAATTCACAAACCTGCAGAGTTATAAATGACAGCTATCGTCCAAAAATAGACTGAAGGAAGGCTGCCAAGAGGACTTGAAAGCGGGGCAGAATTGCAGGAAACCGATTTCAGGAGGTAGACTGGAATTGCATTGAAAGCATAGGAAAAGAGGCAGAACGTCCACAATGAGGCACTTGGCCAAAAAGGGCGTATGCGTTTTTTCCTGAATATATTCAGGAAAAAACGCATACGCACTTTTTGGCCAACCAAGCAAGCTTGCAAAGGAAATCTGCACTACAATGAAGTCTCACTTCCCCCCGGTCAAAAGGGCCATCTGAAAAAAGTGTAAAATCCAGAAAGGCAGGACAGGTCATGGAGAACTGGGAGCCTTGTTATGCTGATGGGCGGGATGTAAATTGCCAACAACCATTCGGGAGAAGTGTATGGTGTTTCCTGAAACATCTAAAAAACAAAGCAACAGAACCTAGGGCACTTCCACTTATGGTCCTATAGCTTAGGGAAATTAAAATCAAAAAGACACAGCCACCCCAAAGTTTGGAACGGCTCTGTTTACAAGAACCTCGTTTACAGTACAAGTTCAACATCGCAGAAAGTGAAAAATGGATAAAGAAGTTGTGGTATTTACTTACAAAGCAATATCACTCAGCAATGAAATCTATGTCATCAGGCCCTTAGCATCACAATGAGTGGATTCAGGTATGATGATTCTAACTGAAATAAGTCACACAGAAAAAGAAACATCATAAGATATCAGTAATACATGGAATGTAAACTTGGCTACACAGGAACTGAATTACAGAACAGAACAGGGTCTCAAATTTAGAAAACCAACTTTTGCTTGCTTAAGGGTAAAGGTGAGTTGGGGTGCTGCATAAAACCAGAGATTGAAATGAGCACAGATAAAGTTCCTTAAGTCAAATATGAAATAGACAAGAGCTACTCCTTGCTCAACGAAATGGACTCAACACCGCATATTAAACGCCTAAGAATGTACCTGACTAGTAAGTATCGTAAAACCTATGGATTGCTATGTCTCCAAAAGAGAATCAAGTATGTGTACAGGGGCATAAACGCAGCAGTGATAGGATTGGAGAGGTTCGGTGAGCAAATGAAGACCCTTTGAAGTCATATTGCATGGTACCCATTACACGGGTCTCAACTCTCCAGGTTTAAGGTATTCTTCCTTCAGCTAAAACATGCATGTGGAACCCAAGTATGATCAACCATGTGAACGGGAGACGTGTTCAAATATGTCTCAGTTTTCCTCCCCTGGTAGTCGGGTGCAACATTCCAGACGCTTTACTAACACTCTCCCCACTTGGAGAGTCAGTGCCTTTAACCTCCTTTTTGGCCCAGTTTGCAATTTCTGCGGAAGATGAACAGGAATAGCGAGAACCAATGAGAGGCTAGCTGGAGGTGTCTGGACGGGCAAATTTAACTCTCATTTCCCACCAGGAAGAGGAATTAACCAAAGGCTCAGCGTGCCGTACCGGAACCAGATTAGGGCCTGAAGCCATCCTGCGGTGTTGCGGCCAGCTCAAAAGAAAGCGAGTTGAAGAAAGGAGCTCAGGGGCACTGTAATTCACAAACCTGCAGAGTTATAAATGACAGCTATCGTCCAAAAATAGACTGAAGTAAGGCTGCCAAGAGGACTTGAAAGCGGGGCAGAATTGCAGGAAACCGATTTCAGGAGGTAGACTGGAATTGCATTGAAAGCATAGGAAAAGAGGCAGAACGTCCACAATGATGCACTTGGCCAAAAAGGGCGTATGCGTTTTTTCCTGAATATATTCAGGAAAAAACGCATACGCCCTTTTTGGCCAACCAAGCAAGCTTGCAAAGGAAATCTGCACTACAATGAAGTCTCACTTCCCCCCGGTCAAAAGGGCCATCTGAAAAAAGTGTAAAATCCAGAAAGGCAGGACAGGCCATGGAGAACTGGGAGCCTTGTTATGCTGATGGGCGGGATGTAAATTGCCAACAGACACTCGGGAGAAGTGTATGGTGTTTCCTGAAACATCTAAAAAACAAAGCAACAGAGCCTAGGGCACTGCCACTTATGGTCCTATAGCTTAGGGAAATTAAAATCAAAAAGACACAGCCACCCCAAAGTTTGGGACGCCTCTGTTTACAAGAACCTCGTTTACAGTACAAGTTCAACATCGCAGAAAGTGAAAAATGGATAAAGAAGTTGTGGTATTCACTTACAAAGCAATATCACTCAGCAATGAAATCTATGTCATCAGGCCCTTAGCAGCACAATGAGTGGATTCAGGTATGATGATTCTAACTGAAATAAGTCACACAGAAAAAGAAACATCATAAGATATCAGTAATACACGGAATGGAAACTTGGCTACACAGGAACTGAATTACAGAACAGAACAGGGTCTCAAATTTAGAAAACCAACTTATGCTTGCTTAAGGGTAAAGGTGAGTTGGGGTGCTGCATAAAACCAGAGATTGAAATGAGCACAGATAAAGTTCCTTAAGTCAAATATGGAATAGACAAGAGCTACTCCTTGCTCAACGAAATGGACCCAACACCGCATATTAAACGCCTAAGAATGTACCTGACTAGTAATTATCGTAAAACCTATGGATTGCTATGTCTCCGAAAGAGAATCAAGCATGTGTACAGGGGCATAAACGCAGCAGTGATAGGATTGGAGAGGTTCGGTGAGCAAATGAAGACCCTTTGAAGTCATATTGCATGGTACCCATTACACGGGTCTCAACTCTCCAGGTTTAAGGTATTCTTCCTTCAGCTAAAACATGCATGTGGAACCTAGAGTATGATCAACCATGTGAACGGGAGATGTGTTCAAATATGTCTCTGTTTTCCTCCCCTGGTACTCGGGTGCAACATTCCAGACGCTTTACTAACACTCTCCCCACTTGGAGAGTCAGCGCCTTTAACCTCCTGTTTGGCCCAGTTTGCAATTTCTGCGGAAGATGAACAGGAATAGTGAGAACCAATGAGAGGCTAGCTGGAGGTGTCTGGACGGGCAAATTTAACTCTCATTTCCCACCTGGAAGAGGAAATAACCAAAGGCTCAGCGTGCTGTACCGGAACCAGATTAGGGCCTGAAGCCATCCTGCGGTGTTGCGGCCAGCTCACAAGAAAGCGAGTTGAAGAAAGGAGCTCAGGGGCACTGTAATTCACAAACCTGCAGAGTTATAAATGACAGCTATCGTCCAAAAATAGACTGAAGTAAGGCTGCCAAGAGGACTTGAAAGCGGGGCAGAATTGCAGGAAACCAATTTCAGGAGGTAGACTGGAATTGCATTGAAAGCATAGGAAAAGAGGCAGAACGTCCACAATGATGCACTTGGCCAAAAAGGGCGTATGCGTTTTTTCCTGAATATATTCAGGAAAAAACGCATACGCCCTTTTTGGCCAACCAAGCAAGCTGGCAAAGGAAATCTGCACTACAATGAAGTCTCACTTCCCCCCGGTCAAAAGGGCCATCTGAAAAAAGTGTAAAATCCAGAAAGGCAGGACAGGCCATGGAGAACTGGGAGCCTTGTTATGCTGATGGGCGGGATGTAAATTGCCAACAGACACTCGGGAGAAGTGTATGGTGTTTCCTGAAACATCGAAAAAACAAAGCAACAGAGCCTAGGGCACTGCCACTTATGGTCCTATAGCTTAGGGAAATTAAAATCAAAAAGACACAGCCAACCCAAAGTTTGGGACGCCTCCGTTTACAAGATCCTCGTTTACCGTACAAGTTCAATATCACAGAAAGTGAAAAATGGATAAAGAACTTGTGGTACTTACGTACAATGCAGTATCACTCAGCAATGAAATCTATGTCATCAGGCCCGTAGCAGCATAATGAGTGGATTCAGGTACGATGATTCTAACTGAAATAAGTCACACAGAAAAAGAAACATCATAAGATATCACTAATACACGGAATGTAAACTTGGCTACACAGGAACTGCATTCCAAAACAGAACAGGGTCTCAAATTTAGAAAACCAACTTATGCTTGCTTAAGGGGAAAGGTGAGTTGGGGTGCTGCATAAAACCAGAGATTGAAATGAGCACAGATAAAGTTCCTTAAGCCAAATATGGAATAGACAAGAGCTACTCCTTGCTCAACGAAATGGACTCAACACCGCATATTAAAGGCCTAAGAATGTACCTGACTAGTAAGTATCTTAAAACCTATGGATTGCTATGTCTCCGAAAGAGAATCAAGCATGTGTACAGGGGCATAAACGCAGCAGTGATAGGATTGGAGAGGTTCGGTGAGCAAATGAAGACCCTTTGAAGTCATATTGCATGGTACCCATTCCACGGGTTTCAAATACCCAGGTTTAAGGTATTCTTCCTTCAGCTAAAACATGCATGTGGAACCTAGAGTATGATCAACCATGTGATCGGGAGACGTGTTCAAATATGTCTCAGTTTTCGTACCCTGGTACTCGCGTGCAACATTCCAGACGCTTTACTAACACTCTCCCGACTTGGAGAGTCAGTCCCTTTAACCTCCTGTTTCGCCCAGTTTGCAATTTCTGCGGAAGATGAACAGGAATAGCGAGAACCAATGAGAGACTAGCTGGAGGTGTCTGGACGGGCAAATTTAACTCTCATTTCCCACCAGGAAGAGGAATTAACCAAAGGCTCAGCGTGCCGTGCCGGAACCAGATTAGGGCCTGAAGCCATCCTGCGGTGTTTCGGCCAGCTCACAAGAAAGCGAGTTGAAGAAAGGAGCTCAGGGGCACTGTAATTCACAAACCTGCAGAGTTATAAATGACAGCTATCGTCCAAAAATAGACTGAAGTAAGGCTGCCAAGAGGACTTGAAAGCAGGGCAGAATTGCAGGAAACCGATTTCAGGAGGTAGACTGGAATTGCATTGAAAGCATAGGAAAAGAGGCAGAACGTCCACAATGATGCACTTGGCCAAAAAGGGCGTATGTGTTTTTTCCTGAATATATTCAGGAAAAAACGCATACGCCCTTTTTGGCCAACCAAGCAAGCTTGCAAAAGAAATCTGCACTACAATGAAGTCTCACTTCCCCCTGGTCAAAAGGGCCATCTGAAAAAAGTGTAAAATCCAGAAAGGCAGGACAGGCCATGGAGAACTGGGAGCCTTGTTATGCTGATGGGCGGGATGTAAATTGCCAACAACCACTCGGGAGAAGTGTATGGTGTTTCCTGAAACATCTAAAAAACAAAGCAACAGAGCCTAGGGCACTTCCACTTATGGTCCTATAGCTTAGGGAAATTAAAATCAAAAAGACACAGTCACCCCAAAGTTTCGAACGGCTCTGTTTACAAGAACCTCGTTTACAGTACAAGTTCAACATCGCAGAAAGTGAAAAATGGAGAAAGAAGTTGTGGTATTTACTTACAAAGCAATATCACTCAGCAATGAAATCTGTGTCATCAGGCCCTTAGCAGCACAATGAGTGGATTGAGGTATGATGATTCTAACTGAAATAAGTCACACAGAAAAAGAAGCATCATAAGACATCAGTAATACACGGAATGTAAACTTGGCTACACAGGAACTGAATTACAGAACAGAACAGGGTCTCAAATTTAGAAAACCAACTTATGCTTGCTTAAGGGTAAAGGTGAGTTGGGGTGCTGCATAAAACCAGAGATTGAAATGAGCACAGATAAAGTTCCTTAAGCCAAATATGGAATAGACAAGAGCTACTCCTTGCTCAACGAAATGGACTCAACACCGCATATTAAACGCCTAAGAATGTACCTGACTAGTAATTATCTTAAAACCTAGGGATTGCTATGTCTCCGAAAGAGAATCAAGCATGTGTACAGGGGCATAAACGCATCAGTGATAGGATTGGAGAGGTTCGGTGAGCAAATGAAGACCCTTTGAAGTCATATTGCATGGTACCCATTCCACGGGTTTCAACTACCCAGGTTTTAGGTATTCTTCCTTCAGCTAAAACATGCATGTGGAACCCAGAGTATGATCAACCATGTGATTGGGAGACGTGTTCAAATATGTCTCAGTTTTCCTCCCCTGGTACTCGGGTGCAACATTTCAGATGCTTTACTAACACTCACCCCACTTGGAGAGTCAGCGCCTTTAACCTCCTGTTTGGCCCAGTTTGCAATTTCTGCGGAAGATGAACAGGAATAGCGAGAACCAATGAGAGACTAGCTGGAGGTGTCTGGACGGGCAAATTTAACTCTCATTTCCCACCAGGAAGAGGAATTAAGCAAAGGCTCAGCGTGCCGTGCCGGAACCAGATTAGGGCCTGAAGCCATCCTGCGGTGTTTCGGCCAGCTCACAAGAAAGCGAGTTGAAGAAAGGAGCTCAGGGGCACTGTAATTCACAAACCTGCAGAGTTATAAATGACAGCTATCGTCCAAAAATAGACTGAAGTAAGGCTGCCAAGAGGACTTGAAAGCAGGGCAGAATTGCAGGAAACCGATTTCAGGAGGTAGACTGGAATTGCATTGAAAGCATAGGAAAAGAGGCAGAACGTCCACAATGATGCACTTGGCCAAGAAGGGCGTATGCGTTTTTTCCTGAATATATTCAGGAAAAAACGCATACGCCCTTTTTGGCCAACCAAGCAAGCTTGCAAAGGAAATCTGCACTACAATGAAGTCTCACTTCCCCCTGGTCAAAAGGGCCATCTGAAAAAAGTGTAAAATCCAGAAAGGCAGGACAGGCCATGGAGAACTGGGAGCCTTGTTATGCTGATGGGCGGGATGGAAATTGCCAACAGACACTCGGGAGAAGTGTATGGTGTTTCCTGAAACATCTAAAAAACAAAGCAACAGAACCTAGGGCACTTCCACTTATGGTCCTATAGCTTAGGGAAATTAAAATCAAAAAGACACAGCCACCCCAAAGTTTGGGACGCCTCTGTTTACAAGAACCTCGTTTACAGTACAAGTTCAACATCGCAGAAAATGAAAAATGGATAAAGAAGTTGTGGTATTTACTTACAAAGCAATATCACTCAGCAATGAAATCTGTGTCATCAGGCCCTTAGCAGCACAATGAGTGGATTCAGGTATGATGATTCTAACTGAAATAAGTCACACAGAAAAAGAAACATCATAAGATATCAGTAATACACGGAATGTAAACTTGGCTACACAGGAACTGAATTACAGAACAGAACAGGGTCTCAAATTTAGAAAACCAACTTATTCTTGCTTAAGGGTAAAGGTGAGTTGGGGTGCTGCATAAAACCAGAGATTGAAATGAGCACAGATAAAGTTCCTTAAGCCAAATATGGAATAGACAAGAGCTACTCCTTGCTCAACGAAATGGACTCAACACCCCATATTAAAGGCCTAAGAATGTACCTGACTAGTAAGTATCTTAAAACCTATGGATTGCTATGTCTCCGAAAGAGAATCAAGCATGTGTACAGGGGCATAAACGCAGCAGTGATAGGATTGGAGAGGTTCGGTGAGCAAATGAAGACCCTTTGAAGTCATATTGCATGGTACCCATTCCACGGGTTTCAACTACCCAGGTTTAAGGTATTCTTCCTTCAGCTAAAACATGCATGTGGAACCTAGAGTATGATCAACCATGTGATCGGGAGACGTGTTCAAATATGTCTCAGTTTTCCTCCCCTGGTACTCGGGTGCAACATTCCAGACGCTTTACTAACACTCTCCCCACTTGGAGAGTCAGTCCCTTTAACATCCTGTTTGGCCCAGTTTGCAATTTCTGCGGAAGATGAACAGGAATAGCGAGAACCAATGAGAGGCTAGCTGGAGGTGTCTGGACGGGCAAATTTAACTCTCATTTCCCACCAGGAAGAGGAATTAACCAAAGGCTCAGCGTGCCGTACCGGAACCAGATTAGGGCCTGAAGCCATCCTGCGGTGTTGCGGCCAGCTCAAAATAAAGCGAGTTGAACAAAGCAGCTCAGGGGCACTGTAATTCACAAACCTGCAGAGTTATAAATGACAGCTATCGTCCAAAAATAGACTGAAGTAAGACTGCCAAGAGGACTTGAAAGCGGGGCAGAATTGCAGGAAACCGATTTCAGGAGGTAGACTGGAATTGCATTGAAAACATAGGAAAAGAGGCAGAACGTCCACAATGATGCACTTGGCCTAAAAGGGCGTATGCATTTTTTCCTGAATATATTCAGGAAAAAACGCATACGCCCTTTTTGGCCAACCAAGCAAGCTTGCAAAGGAAATCTGCACTACAATGAAGTCTCACTTCCCCCCGGTCAAAAGGGCCATCTGAAAAAAGTGTAAAATCCAGAAAGGCAGGACAGGCCATGGAGAACTGGGAGCCTTGTTATGCTGATGGGCGGGATGGAAATCGCCAACAGACACTCGGGAGAAGTGTATGGTGTTTCCTGAAACATCTAAAAAACAAAGCAACAGAGCGTAGGGCACTTCCACTTATGGTCCTATAGCTTAGGGAAATTAAAATCAAAAAGACACAGCCACCCCAAAGTTTGGGACGCCTCTGTTTACAAGAACCTCATTTACACTACAAGTTCAACATCACAGAAAGTGAGAAATGGATAAAGAAGTTGTGGTATTTACTTACAAAGCAATATCACTCAGCAATTAAATCTATGTCATCAGGCCCTTAGCAGCACAATGAGTGGATTCAGGTATGATGATTCTAACTGAAATAAGTCACACAGAAAAAGAAACATCATAAGATATCAGTAATACACGGAATGTAAACTTGGCTACACAGGAACTGAATTACAGAACAGAACAGGGTCTCAAATTTAGAAAACCAACTTATGCTTGCTTAAGGGTAAAGGTGAGTTGGGGTGCTGCATAAAACCAGAGATTGAAATGAGCACAGATAAAGTTCCTTAAGGCAAATATGGAATAGACAAGAGCTACTCCTTGCTCAACGAAATGGACTCAACACCGCATATTAAACGCCTAAGAATGTACCTGACTAGTAAGTATCGTAAAACCTATGGATTGCTATGTCTCCAAAAGAGAATCAAGCATGTGTACAGGGGCATAAACGCAGCAGTGATAGGATTGGAGAGGTTCGGTGAGCAAATGAAGACCCTTTGAAGTCATATTGCATGGTACCCATTCCACGGGTTTCAACTACCCAGGTTTTAGGTATTCTTCCTTCAGCTAAAACATGCATGTGGAACCCAGAGTATGATCAACCATGTGATCGGGAGACGTGTTCAAATATGTCTCAGGTTTCCTCCCCTGGTACTCGGGTGCAACATTCCAGACGCTTTACTAACACTCTCCTCACTTGGAGAGTCAGCGCCCTTAACCTCCTGTTTGGCACAGTTTGCAATTTCTGCGGAAGATGAACAGGAATAGCGAGAACCAATGAGAGGCTAGCTGGAGGTGTCTGGACGGGCAAATTTAACTCTAATTTCCCACCAGAAAGAGGAAATAACCAAAGGCTCAGCGTGCCTTACCGGAACCAGATTAGGGCCTGAAGCCAACCTGTGGTGTTGCGGCCAGCTCAAAAGAAAGCGAGTTGAAGAAAGGAGCTCAGGGGCACTGTAATTCACAAACCTGCAGAGTTATAAATGACAGCTATCGTCCAAAAATAAACTGAAGTAAGGCTGCCAAGAGGACTTGAAAGCGGGGCAGAATTGCAGGAAACCGATTTCAGGAGGTAGACTGGAATTGCATTGAAAGCATAGAAAAAGAGGCAGAACGTCCACAATGATGCACTTGGCCAAAAAGGGCGTATGCGTTTTTTCCTGAATATATTCAGGAAAAAACGCATACGCCCTTTTTGGCCAACCAAGCAATCTTGCAAAGGAAATCTGCACTACAATGAAGTCTCACTTCCCCCCGGTCAAAAGGGCCATCTGAAAAAAGTGTAAAATCCAGAAAGGCAGGACAGGCCATGGAGAACTGGGAGCCTTGTTATGCTGATGGGCGGGATGTAAATTGCCAACAACCACTTGGGAGAAGTGTATGGTGTTTCCTGAAACATCTAAAAAACAAAGCAACAGAACCTAGGGCACTTCCACTTATGGTCCTATAGCTTAGGGAAATTAAAATCAAAAAGACACAGCCACCCCAAAGTTTGGGACGCCTCTGTTTACAAGAACCTCATTTACACTACAAGTTCAACATCACAGAAAGTGAGAAATGGATAAAGAAGTTGTGGTATTTACTTACAAAGCAATATCACTCAGCAATTAAATCTATGTCATCAGGCCCTTAGCAGCACAATGAGTGGATTCAGGTATGATGATTCTAACTGAAATAAGTCACACAGAAAAAGAAACATCATAAGATATCAGTAATACACGGAATGTAAACTTGGCTACACAGGAACTGAATTACAGAACAGAACAGGGTCTCAAATTTAGAAAACCAACTTATTCTTGCTTAAGGGTAAAGGTGAGTTGGGGTGCTGCATAAAACCAGAGATTGAAATGAGCACAGATAAAGTTCCTTAAGCCAAATATGGAATAGACAAGAGCTACTCCTTGCTCAACGAAATGGACTCAACACCGCATATTAAACGTCTAAGAATGTACCTGACTAGTAAGTATCTTAAAACCTATGGATTGCTATGTCTCCGAAAGAGAATCAAGCATGTGTACAGGGTCATAAACGCAGCAGTGATAGGATTGGAGAGGTCCGTGAGCAAATGAAGACCCTTTGAAGTCATATTGCATGGTACCCATTCCACGGGTTTCAACTACCCAGGTTTAAGGTATTCTTCCTTCAGCTAAAACATGCATGTGGAACCTAGAGTATGATCAACCATGTGATCGGGAGACGTGTTCAAATATGTCTCAGTTTTCGTACCCTGGTACTCGGGTGCAACATTCCAGACGCTTTACTAACACTCTCCCCACTTGGCGAGTCAGTCCCTTTAACCTCCTGTTTGGCCCAGTTTGCAATTTCTGTGAAAGATGAACAGGAATAGCGAGAACCAATGAGAGACTAGCTGGAGGTGTCTGGACGGGCAAATTTAACTCTCATTTCCCACCAGGAAGAGGAATTAACCAAAGGCTCTGCGTGCCGTGCAGGAACCAGACTAGGGCCTGAAGCCATCCTGCGGTGTTGCGGCCAGGTCACAAGAAAGCGAGTTGAAGAAAGGAGCTCAGGGGCACTGTAATTCACAAACCTGCAGAGTTATAAATGACAGCTATCGTCCAAAAATACACTGAAGTAAGGCTGCCAAGAGGACTTGAAAGCGGGGCAGAATTGCAGGAAACCAATTTCAGGAGGTAGACAGGAATTGCATTTCAAGCATAGGAAATGAGGCAGAACGTCCACAGTGATGCACTAGGCCAAAAAGGGCGTATGCGTTTTTTCCTGAATATATTCAGGAAAAAACGCATACGCCCTTTTTGGCCAACCAAGCAAGCTTGCAAAGGAAATCTGCACTACAATGAAGTCTCACTTCCCCCCGGTCAAAAGGGCCATCAGAATAAAGTGTAAAATCCAGAAAGGCAGGACAGGCCATGGAGAACTGGGAGCCTTGTTATGCTGATGGGCGGGATGTAAATTGCCAACAGCCACTCGGGAGAAGTGTATGGTGTTTCCTGAAACATCTAAAAAACAAAGCAACAGAGCCTAGGGCACTTCCACTTATGGTCCTATAGCTTAGGGAAATTAATATCAAAAAGACACAGCAACCCCAATATTTGGGACGGCTCTTTTTACAGGAATCTCTTCTACGGCACAAGTTAAATATCCCAGAGAGCAAATAATGGATAAAGAAGTTGCGGTACTTCTGTACAACAGAATACCACTCAGCAATGAAATCTATGTCACCAGGCCCGTACCAGCATAATGAGTGGATTGAGGCACGATGATTCTAAGTGAAATAAGTCACACAGAAAAAGAAACATCATAAGGTATCACTAATACACGGAATGTGAACTTGGCTACACATGAACTGAATTACAAAACAGAACAGGGTCTCAAGTTTAGAAAACCAACTTATGCCTGCTTAAGGGGGAAGGTGAGTTGGGGTGCTGCATAAAAGCAGAGTTTGAAATTAGCACAGATACCGTTCCATAAGCCAAATATGTAATAGACAAGAGCTACCCCTTGCTCAACGAAATGGATTCAACAATGATGTATCACCTCACACCTGGTAGAATAAGCATCATTGAAAATCTACAAACAAAAAATGCCGGAAAGGGTGTGGAGAAAAGGAACCCTCTTCCACTATTGTTGGGAATATAAATTGATACAGTCATTATGGAGAACAATATGGAATTTCTTAAGAAACTAACAATAGAATTACCATATGATACAGCAATCCCAGTACTGGACATATACCCAGACAAAACCATAAATCAAAAAGAGTCATTCACCGCAATGTTCATTGCATCACTATTTACAATATCGAGGTAACGGAAGCAACCTAAATGCCCACAGACAGACGAATGCATAAAGCTGTGGTACATATATAAAATGGAATATTACTCAGCCATGAAAAGGAATGAAATTGGGTCATTTGTAGAGACGTCGATGGATCTAGAGACTGTCATACAGAGTGAAGTAAGTCAGAAAGAGAAAAACAAATCTTGTATATTCATGCATATATGTGGAACCTAGAAAAACTACAGATTAACCATTTTGCAAGGCATAAATAGAGCAACAGATGTAGACAACAAACGTATGGACAACAAGGGGGGAAAGCTGTTGGGGGGGTGGTGGTGGGAGGAGTTGAGAGACTGGGATTGGCATGTATACATTTATATGTATAAAATAGATAACCAATAAGAACCTGCTGTATAAAAATATAAAATAAAATTCAAAATTAAAAAGAAGTAAAATTTAAAAAATAAAACAGAAAAAACAATTATTCCCTGCACATACATGTATTTATATGAATAAATTATTTCCATGCTTATATCTGTAAATACAAAAAAGAGGAATAAAATCTACCTTGAACCAAAAACGAAAAAGAGAAAAAAAACACAGAACCCACCAGTTACACAGAGGAAAACCGTATCAGGGCACTTGCTCCAGTTGTAAACAATTCTGAAGTTGGTCAGTGGTGGGGAATCGTCTCCCATTCAGCCAGCAGCCCCCACGCAACAAGCGTCCTCATTGCAAAGCTGGGGCATCGTGCCGAGGCATCTGTGAGTAAACGTGAGCTGAGCCCCAGGCCAGTTGCTGCTGAACTATTCCCACCCGTCCCAGGTAAAACACCTGAATATATACAAGGACTTGAAAGCCTAGAGGAAGGGCCATAGAGCCACACGAGTGACAGCATGCCGGCCGACTTGGTGCCTGCAGGCCAGCCAGGATGGTCCTGGCCCTGGGTGCTCTTCTGGAAGATTTCCATTTCCCTGCCTGAGATACCTGTCCTGTCCCTGCCCCCACTGCTTTTTTCCTTCCTCACCTCTGCCCAGGGAGAAATTCCAGCAGCAGGTATGGGTGACACATCCTCTTCTTTAGCAGGTGGCAGCCTGGCAACTGCTGCAGAAAGTCCAGCAGAGCCCCACTCACACTGGGCCACCCACAAAGCCGTGGCCTCTCACTCCCTCCCACCAGTCCAGCCCCGAGACTGCTGACAGGGCAGAGAAAATGGCGTCAGGCACGGCTGCAGGGGCTCTTGCTGCCTGGAGTGGTATTTATATTGATCTCAACCCAGGCACACCTGGGGAGGGCTGGCCGGCACGGTAAGGCTGCCCAGGTCAGCCAATCATCACCCCTCAGGGGCTCACAGTTGCAGAAAATGGAACTTGCTGAACCGGCCAGGTCCAAGGAACAGGTGTGGGCTCCTGAGAGTCAGGATAGACAAGGGGCTGCAGCTTTGGCTTGTTTTCTAATCATTTTATCTGGCCCATGAGTGGGAGACAACTTCAAGAAAACCCTCTCCTAATGAGAGGAACCCAGGAGTCAGGGAGAGGAGGGGTGGGTGGTGGTTGGAGACAGAGGCCTGGTGCCCCGGGTGCAGTGGAAGTCTCTGGAAGACCAGGTGGAGGGAGGCCTCACGGAGTGATGCCCAGGGTCACAGACCTGTCGCAGCTGCTGTTTGTTAGTTCAAGTCCTGCTCTGAGGTGCTCTGTGTCAGCTCTGAGCGACAGGTGAGCTGGGGGTGCTCTGCAATGAGGGCTATGTGCACGGTTCCTGTGTGCCCAGCCCTGCCACGGTACCTGCAAGGGTAGCTCTGTATCCTGGGAGGGGCCTGACCACGAGAGCCCCGTGGGCTGGGGTGGGGGTGGGGTACCTGCCCAGGTGAGCTCCATATTCTGGGATTGGTCTGACCACGAGAGCCCCATGGGCTGCTGGGGACCTGGTAAAGGATGTCAGGACAGTCAGTGAAGCCACCGAGGATATACCTCCAGTTGCTCCTAATTCCTACACCCTGCTGGTCATTCTACCAACCACCAGGACATGGTATTCTGTATTAGTCTTCAATGATGCCTTCTTTTGTATTCCATTAGTCCCAGAGTCACAAGAAATTTTGGCTTGTGAGTGGCAGGACTCAACATACAACTAAAACAATACTTCCGGGCTGTCTGGCCCCAAGGGTGCAAAAATTCCCACACCATCTTTGGGGAAAGCTTAGCTAAAGACCTAAAAGTTCTACCTCTGGAAAAGGAAACCCTCCTTCAATATGCAGACGACATTCTGATCACCAGCCCTACTAAGGAGGCCTCTGAACTACCAAGCCAATAAAGGATAGAAGTTGTCCAAGAAAAAGCTCAAATATCACAGACTGCGGTGACCTGCCTGGGCTTCATTCTCACAGAAGGTCAGAGAAGCCCATCCCAGGAAAGGGAAGAAACCATTTTCAGCCTTACCCCTTTCTAAAACTAGAAGACAGCTTAGGGGTTCCTGGGGAGGCCAGGGTTTGCTGCTTCTGGATCCCTAACTACAGTCTACTAGCTGGGCCTCTATATGAAACACTGAAAGGAAAAGATGATGATCCTTTTGAATAGAATCCAGAAGTGGCCTTTCAAGAATGGAAAGAGCAGTCAATTCAGACCCTTGCCCTGGAACTCCCTAATTTAGCTAAACCCTTTGACCTTTACATTCCCGGTGAAAGGTGAATCGCCATTGGAGAATTAGTGCAAAAACTGGGACCACTTGAAATGGAACAATGCAAGAATGCCATCCAGGTAGGATAAACTACGGTCACTAAGGGGCTTGGCCCACTGCCACATCTGGCCAAGATACTGGCGGTATCTAAAAACCTGGAAATCAGCAGCCCAAAAGGCCACCTCCCTCCTAAGGGAAAAGGACCCCACGTGGTGATCCTAACCACCAACCATGCCCTGAAGTTGCAGGGTTCGCTCTGTGGGCACACCGACCTCGAGTGAGGAGGCCCTCCAACTCCAACACCCAGAGAGATAACCGGGGGCAACAGGGCACCATGACGACTCATGTGAACATCACTTGACCTGGAGTTTCTCTCATAAAACAACAAGAGTGTGTCCCAAAAGAGTAGACTACTGCTTGCAGGACTTACTGCACCCAGAGGGGAGCTAATAATCTTGGCGGGGGAACAGTATACCACACTGTCACCATAGAAAAGCCTACAGACACCGTGATGATGGTGGCCAATAAGACCGGCTGGACTCCTGTTTACTTCAAAAGGCTGTTGACTCAGTAGCCATCATGGTCCTTGGTCACCACTGACCCTGGACTGTCTGGGAGTTGAGCGGGCAGGGCTCTGACACCTGGTGCTGTTTGTACGTTAATTCAGGGGCCTAATTGAAGAAAGCACAGACTACTTGTCAGAGCATCTAGGCTGGCAGAGACGGTCAGCCTAAGGTGGCCGAACAAATGTGGGGCGGGGTGAAACCGGCCCCCACAGCGTCTCTGCACATCTCTTTCCTGGACCCTTAAAGGTCATTAGAATCTATAACACTTCCAATGCTGGTGCTCAGGTGGACGAGCAGGGAGGCAGGGGTCCTGGGGACAATCAACGTCACCGGGAGGCTGCTGGGGAGAAGCTCTGACCCTCGCCCCAGGGTATGAGGGCTCCCAACTCAGCACTCAGCAGTTACAGAAGAAGGGTCTGCACCCTCAGCACTCCAAGAATGAGGAACGGGACAAAAGGCAGAGGAGGGGTTTGTCCCCAGCAAAGCCCATTAAAAATCCCTGGGAGATAAAAATAGAATCTGGGCAATAAAGTCAAGTCTAACCTTTTTTATCCTTTGTGCTTTGTCTAATTTCACGTGCTCCTAGGGTCCCGCATGCAGAGGTTCCACACCCGGCACTTCAGACCAGATTTCCTAGTGCAGAATGGCTGGGTCGACACCTCAGCTCCTGGGGCCCAGTGCAGACTCCACGATATAGAGCCTGAGCTACAGCCAACCCGGCCCTCGAGAGCTCCGCCGCCTCCCTCCCTCCCACTGACTCTGACAGGATCTCTACACAGCAGCCCAGCCCACAGCCCACGGGGTAGTGCATGCTCTCACCTCTCCATTCTCTGATCAAAATATAAAGTTTCCTTTGCTTGTGAACCAAACTCAGTCTCGATCTGTTGGCCCCAATGACACTGGGCAGGGGGACACTTGTTGGGGTCCACTCTGGAGGATCAGTAACAGAAATTGAGACTATTGTAACCTCAATGAACAGATGTGTGAGCCAAACTGTAGTTAACATAGAACAGTGTATAAGGCTCGGGTAAAATAAGATGTTTTTAACACTTCCATTTGATATTTCCATCACTTTTTATAAGCAAGTTCAGTGAAAAGGTTTGTCTTATTTGTCAGGTCAATATTAGAGAAACGAAGTGATTTCTTTCCAAGGATGTACAGCTAATAATCTTGGTTAAACATTCAATCTTGTTTTAAATGCTTTTCCATTGAAAATGATACCTCTCTTTCAGCTCCCCCATTTCTGAGAAGTATAAAATCTTATAATTTATTATTACCAAAGGGGAAAGGTGGGAGGAGGGATAAATTAACAGTTTGGAATTAACACATACACACTGCTATGTATAAAATAGATCATCAACAAGGAACTACTGTATAGCACAGGGAACTACACTCAACATTTTGCAATAACCTATAAGGGGAAATAATCTGAAAAAGAATAGATATTTTTATTGACATCATCTATCAATGACAGTTAAAGTGTAGCCTAAGGGAAGCTGGTGGTGAGTGCTTCTGACCCTGAAGACTTCAATCATCTAAAGTTTGGACTCTGCCTACTTCCCAAGGCCCTTAATGAACATATGTGTAGCTGTAGCTTAAAAACTTCCCCAGTTTGGGTTTCGGGGAGACACTGATTTTGAAAAAGCCCTGGTGTTCTCCTTACATGAATGGGACTCTTCCTACTGCTAAAACATGTCTGTCACACCCAGAGGATGGTATACCGTCTGATCGGGAAGAGTTTGGAAAAGGCATCTCATCTCCTCATCTCCTGGTGCTCGGGTTCACACCTCCAGCGTCTTTACTAACAGTCTCCCCACTTGGAGATGTCAGCACTGTCAACATCCTGTTGCGTACAGTTTGGAATTTGTCCAGAGGATGAAGCGGAAGGATGAGGAACAATGAGAGACAAGTCCTAGGTGTTCAGACAGGCACATGTCACTCTAATTTCCAATCAGGAAGACGAATTGACCAAAGGCTAGGGTTGCCCATGGAAACAGTATAGGGCTTGAGGAAATCCCGCTGCTTTGTGGCCAGTTCCCATAAACACGAGTTGAACAATGGAACTCAGGGGCAGTAAAATTCACAAAACTGCAGAGTTGAAAATATCCATCACTGAAAAATGTCTTGAGGAAAGTCAGAGAAAAGGACTTGTAAGCAAGGGAGAATGGCAGGAAAGGGATTTGAGGAGGTAGAAAGGACTCGCCATTAAGCACAAGAAAAGGAGCTGAACATTGCCAACATTGCAGTTGGCCAAAAAGTGTGTATGCGTTCTTTTCTGTATATATTCAAGAAAAGGGCATACACTTTTTTAGCCAACCAAACAGGTGGGCACTGGAAGTCAATACTACAAAACATATCACTTCGCATCAGTCAGAAGAGCCATCCTCATAAAGCGTAAACAACAGAAATGCAGGACAGGGCAACGAGAAGAGGGAGCCCTGTGAGACTTATAGTGGAAATGTATATTGCCAACGGCCATTCTGGAGAAGTGTATTGTGTTTACTAAAGCATCTAAAAAATGAGCTACAGAGCATAGGGCACTTGCACTCATGGGCGTATATCTTGGGAAAAACAAAAATCGAGAGGACACAGGCACCCCAATGTTTACCCCCTCTCTGTTTAAAAGATCCTCGACTAGGATATAACTTAAATGTCTCTGGAGGGAAAAAATGGATAGAGATGTGGTACTTAGGTAGAGTGGAATATTATTCAGCCTGGAAATCAATGAAATATGGCCAGTTGTAACAACTCCGGAGGAGTTACGTATGATCATTCTAAGTGACAGAATTCAAAAAGAAAAAGACACATATCATAAGATATCACTTAAAGGTGGAATCCAAAATGGCTACACATGAAATAAATTACAAAACAAAAACATAGTCAAATATGTAGAAAACACGCATAAGGCTGCTAAACGGGAAAGGTGGGGAGGGGTGAGGCATCATCCAGGAGGTTGAAATTAGCAAAGATACCATTCCAAATACCAAACTGATAATCAACAAGGCCTACATGGTAGCTAAAAGAACTGCACTCAGCACACTCAAGTCACCGGAAAAGAATATATACGACTGGTAAGAATCTGAAAAAGAATTTATTGATGTCTCTCTGTACGTGAATCAAGTGGATGTACAGCAGCAAGAAACAGAGCTTTGAAAATCAGCTGTAACCAATATAGTAATAAATTGAAAAAAATAAACGACAGAGAGACAGAGAAAACCTCTTACAACTTTTCCTCAGGGACGGTGATGCAACATGGATTGAACACATCTAGACCCACAGCAGGATGAGACATAAGGCTGGAAACTGTTTGCGCTAAGAGAAATGTGAGGTTGGGTGAGGAAATGCACACCCTTTAAAGTAATACTACCTGGTACCCATTCAATGGGTCCCAAATCTGCAGGTTCAAGGGATCTTCCTACAGCTAAAACATGCATGGAAAACCCAGAGGACTGTACACCATGTGATCGGGAGATGTGTCTAAAATGCACCTCATTTATCCTCTCCTGGTGCTCCTGTTCACCATTCCAGCCACGCTACTTAGAATCTCCCCACTTGGAGAATCAGCACATTTAAACTTCTGTTTCACACATTTTGCAAATTGTGAGGAGGATGAATGGGAAGAGGGGGAACCAATGAGAGAAGAGTTGTAGGGGTTTGGACGGGCACATATCACTCTAATTTCCCATTAAGAGTAAGAATTAAAGGAAGGCTCAGCCTGCCTCGCCGGAGCCAAAATAGGGCCTGAAGCAATCCTGCGGGTTTGAGGCCAGCTCACAAAAGAGCAACTTAAAAAATGGAGCTCAGGGTCACTGTAATTCACAAACCTGCAGAGTTATAAATGAAAACTAACGTCCAAAAATATGTTGAGGTAAGGCAAAGAAGAGGATCTGAATGCAAGACAGAATTGCAAGAAACAGATTTCAAGAGATAGATTGGACTCGTCTTTAACGCACATGAAAAGCGGCAGAATTTCGACAATGATGCAGTTGGCCCAAAAGGGCGTATGCGTTTTTTCCTGATTATATCCAGGAAAAAACGCATACGCACTTTATGGGCAACGAAGCAAGCAAGCAATGCAAATGTGCACAACAAAGAAGTCTCACTTCCCACCGGTCAAAAGGGCCATCCTAAAAAATTGTAAAAACCAGAAATGCAGGACAGGCCATGGAGAACAGGGAGCCTTTATACGCTGATGGGCAGTGTGTGAACTGCCGAGAGCCACTCTGGAGAAGTGTATGGTGGTTCCTAAATCATCTAAAAAACAGAGCTACAGAGCATAGGACTCTTCCAATCATGGGAGTATATCTAGGGAAGTCTAAAAATCAACAAGACACAAGCACACCACAGTTTAGGGCTACTCTGTTTACAAGAACCTCAACTTCAGTACACCTTAAATATCCCAGGAAAGAGAACAATGGATAAAGAAGATGTGGTACTTATGTACAATGGAATATCTCTTCACCATGAAATCAATGTAATAAGGCTAGTAGAAGGATAAAGAGTGGATTTAGGTCCGATAATACTACTTGAAATAAGTCAAACAGAAAAAGAAACATATCATAAGATATCACTTATAGAGGGAGGGTAAATATGGCTGCACAAGAAATGAATTACAGAACAGAACAGTGTCTCACATTTAGAAAACACACTTATGTCAGCTTAAGGGGAAAGGAGAGGTGGGGTGATGCATAAAACCAGAGTTTGAAATTAGCACAGATACCGTTCAATAAACCAAATAGGTATTAGACAAGATCTACACCTTGCTCAATGAACTGACCTCAACACACCCTATACACCGCAGAGAAATATATCTGAGGAATAAGAATCTTAAAACCCATGTATTGATATATCTCCATAAGGGAATCAAGTGTGTGCAGAGCGGCACAAACACAGCAGTGAAAATGAGCTAAACCCCATTATAGAAATAAATTTTAAAAACAAAACGCTGAAACAATGAAAGAGAGAAAAATTCTTACAAAATTCGCTCAGGGGCTGTGATGCAACCTGGATTGACCACATATAAACCCACAGCTGGATAAGACATAAGGCTGGACACTTGGGGCTGACAGGATTGGTGAGCTTTGGTGAGCAACTGCCGAAAGTTTAATGCAATACTTCATGCTACTCAGTCCAAGGGTCCCAACACTCCAGGTTGAAGGGAATCTTCCTACAGCTAAACCATGCTTGGGAAACCCAGCGACTGGTATACCATATGATCGGGAAAGGTTTCTAAAACGCACCTCATTTTTCCTCTCCTGGGGCTCCGGATCGACATTCCAGCCGCTTTACTAACAACATCCCCACATGGAGTCAATGCCTTTAAGTTCTGGTATCGCACAGTCTGCAGTTAGTGCAGAGGATGAATGGGAATAGGAGGAACCAGTGAGAAACTAGCTGTAGCGGTTTCAATGGGCACATGTCACTCTAATATCACATCAGTAAGAAGAATTAACCAAAGGCACAGCAAGGTGCCCCAGAAGAGAAATAGGGCTTCAAGGAATCCTGTGGTTACGGGGCAAGACAACAAAAATAAGAGCTAAAAAATGGAGCTAAGGGCCAATGCAATTCAAAAACCTGCAGAGTTATAAAGGCCAACTATTTTCAAAAAATATATTGAGGTAAGGCTATGAAGAGGCATTGAAAGCAAGGCAGAATTGCAGGAAACCGATTTCAGGAGGTAGACTGGAATTGCATTGAAAACATATGAAGAGAGTCAGAACCTCGACAATGATGCACTTGGCCAAAAAGTGCGTATGCGTTTTTTCCTGAATATATTCAGGAAAAAACGCATACGCACTTTTTGGCCAACCAAGCAAGCTTGCAAAGGAAATCTGCACTACAATGAAGTCTCACTTCCACCTGGTCAAAAGGGCCATCTGAAAAAAGTGTAGAATCCATAAAGGCACGACAGGCAATGGAGAACTGGGAGCCTTCTTATGCTGATGGGCGGGATGTAAATTGCCAACAGCCACTCTGGAGAAGTGTATGGTGTTTCCTGAAACATCTAAAAAACAAAGCAACAGAGCCTAGGGCACTTTCACTTATGGTCGTATAACTTAGGGAAATTAAAATCAAAAAGACACAGCCACCCCAAAGTTTGGAACAGCTCTGTTTACAGGAAACTCGTTTACAGTACACGTTCAACATCGCAGAAATTGAAAAATGGATAAAGAAGTTGTGGTATTTAATTACAAAGCAATATCACTCAGCAGTGAAATCTATGTCATCAGGCCCTTAGCAGCACAATGAGTGGATTCAGGTATGATGATTCTAACTGAAATAAGTCACACAGAAAAAGAAACATCATAAGATATCAGTAATATTCGTAATGTAAACTTGGCTACACAGGAACTGAATTACAGAACAGAACAGGGTCTCAAATTGAGAAAACCAACTTATGCTTGCTTAAGGGGAAAGGTGAGTTGGGGTGCTGCATAATACCAGAGATTGAAATGAGCACAGATAAAGTTCCCTAAGCCAAATATGGAATAGACAAGAGCTGCTTCTTGCTCAACGAAATGGACTCAACACCGCATAATAAACGCCTATGAATGTACCTGACTAGTAAGTATCTTTAAACCTATGGATTGCTATGTCTCCGAAACAGAATCAAGCATGTGTACAGGGGCATAAACGCAGCAGTGATAGGATTGGAGAGGTTCGGTGAGCAAATGAAGACCCTTTGAAGTCATATTGCATGGTACCCATTCCACGGGTTTCAACTACCCAGGTTTAAGGTATTCTTCCTTCAGCTAAAACATGCATGTGGAACCCAGAGTATGATCAACCGTGTGAACGGGAGACGTGTTCAAATATGTCTCAGTTTCCGTACCATGGTACTCGGGTGCAACATTCCAGACGCTTTACTAACACTCTCCCCACTTGGAGAGTCAGTGCCTTTAACCTCCTGTTTGGCCCAGTTTGCAATTTCTGCGGAAGATGAACAGGAATAGCGAGAACCAATGAGAGACTAGCTGGAGGTGTCTGGACGGGCAAATTTAACTCTCATTTCCCACCAGGAAGAGGAAATAACCAAAGGCTCAGCGTGCCGTGCCGGAACAAGATTAGGGCCTGAAGCCATCCTGCGGTGTTGCGGCCAGCTCAAAAGAAAGCGAGTTGAAGAAAGGAGCTCAGGGACACTGTAATTCACAAACCTGCAACGTTATAAATGACAGCTATCGTCCAAAAATATACTGAAGTAAGGCTGCCAAGAGGACTTGAAAGCGGGGCAGAATTGCAGGAAACCGATTTCAGGAGGTAGACTGGAATTGCATTGAAAGCATAGGAAAAGAGGCAGAACGTCCACAATGATGCACTTGGCCAAAAAGGGCGTATGCGTTTTTTCCTGAATATATTCAGGAAAAAACGCATACGCCCTTTTTGGCCAAACAAGCAAACTTGTAAAAGAAATCTGCACTACAATGAAGTCTCACTTCCCCCCGGTCAAAAGGGCCATCTGAAAAAAGTGTAAAATCCAGAAAGGCAGGACAGGCCATGGAGAACTGGGAGCCTTGTTATGCTGATGGGCGGGATGTAAATTGCCAACAGACACTCAGGAGAAGTGTATGGTGTTTCCTGAAACATCTAAAAAACAAAGCAACAGAGCCTAGGGCACTTCCACTTATGGTGCTATAGCTTAGGGAAATTAAAATCAAAAAGACACAGCGACCCCAAAGTTTGGTACGCCTCTGTTTACAAGAACCTCGTTTACAGTACAAGTTCAACATTGCAGAAAGTGAAAAATGGATAAAGAAGTTGTGGTATTTACTTACAAAGCAATATCACTCAGCAATGAAATCTGTGTCATCAGGCCCTTCGCAGCACAATGAGTGGATTCAGGTATGATGATTCTAACTGAAATAAGTCACACAGAAAAAGAAACATCATAAGATATCAGTAATACACGGAATGGAAACTTGGCTACACAGGAACACAATTACAGAATAGAACAGGGTCTCAAATTAGAAAACCAACTTATGCTTACTTAAGGGTAAAGGTGAGTTGGGGTGCTGCATAAAACCAGAGATTGAAATGAGCACAGATAAATTTCCTTAAGCTAAATATGGAATAGACAAGAGCTACTCCTTGCTCAACGAAATGGACTCAACAACCCATATTAAACACCTAAGAATGTACCTGACTAGTAAGTATCTTAAAACCTATGGATTGCTATGTCTCCGAAAGAGAATCAAGCATGTGTACAGGGGCATAAACGCAGCAGTGATAGGATTGGAGAGGTTCGGTGAGCAAATGAAGACCCTTTGAAGTCATATTGCATGGTACCCATTCCACGGGTTTCAACTACCCAGGTTTTAGGTATTCTTCCTTCAGCTAAAACATGCATGTGGAACCCAGAGTATGATCAACCGTGTGAATGGGAGACGTGTTCAAATATGTCTCAGTTTTCCTCCCCTGGTACTCGGGTGCAACATTCCAGACGCTTTACTAACACTCTCCCCACTTGGAGAGTCAGTGCCTTTAACCTCCTGTTTGGCCCAGTTTGCAATTTCTGCGGAAGATGAACAGGAATAGTGAGAACCAATGAGAGACTAGCTGGAGGTGTCTGGACGGGCAAATTTAACTCTCATTTCCCACCAGGAAGAGGAAATAACCAAAGGCTCAGCGTGCCGTGCCGGAACCAGATTAGGGCCTGAAGCCATCCTGCGGTGTTGCGGCCAGCTCAAAAGAAAGCGAGTTGAAGAAAGGAGCTCAGGGGCACTGTAATTCACAAACCTGCAGAGTTATAAATGACAGCTATCGTCCAAAAATAGACTGAAGTAAGGCTGCCAAGAGGACTTGAAAGCGGGGCAGAATTGCAGGAAACCGATTTCAGGAGGTAGACTGGAATTGCATTGAAAGCATAGGAAAAGAGGCAGAACGTCCACAATGATGCACTTGGCCAAAAAGGGCTTATGCGTTTTTTCCTGAATATATTCAGGAAAAAACGCATAGGCCCTTTTTGGCCAACCAAGCAAGCTTGCAAAGGAAATCTGCACTACAATGAAGTCTCACTTCCCCCCGGTCAAAAGGGCCATCTGAAAAAAGTGTAAAATCCAGAAAGGCAGGACAGGCCATGGAGAACTGGGAGCCTTGTTATGCTGATGGGCGGGATGTAAATTGCCAACAGACACTCGGGAGAAGTGTATGGTGTTTCCTGAAACATCTAAAAAACAAAGCAACAGAGCCTAGGGCACTTCCACTTATGGTCCTATAGCTTAGGGAAATTAAAATCAAAAAGACACAGCCACCCCAAAGTTTGGGACGCCTCTGTTTACAAGAACCTCGTTTACCGTACAAGTTCAATATCACAGAAAGTGAAAAATGGATAAAGAACTTGTGGTACTTACGTACAATGCAGTATCACTCAGCAATGAAATCTATGTCATCAGGCCCGTAGCAGCATAATGAGTGGATTCAGGTACGATGATTCTAACTGAAATAAGTCACACAGAAAAAGAAACATCATAAGATATCACTAATACACGGAATGTAAACTTGGCTACAGAGGAACTGAATTCCAAAAAAGAACAGTGTCTCAAATTTAGAAAACCAACTTATGCTTGCTTAAGGGGAAAGGTGAGTTGGGGTGCTGCATAAAACCAGAGATTGAAATGAGCACAGATAAAGTTCCTTAAGCCAAATATGGAATAGACAAGAGCTACTCCTTGCTCAACGAAATGGACTCAACACCGCATATTAAACGCCTAATAATGTACCTGACTAGTAAGTATCTTAAAACCTATGGATTGCTATGTCTCCAAAAGAGAATCAAGTGTGTGTACAGGGGCATAAACGCAGCAGTGATAGGATTGGATAGGTTCGGTGAGCAAATGAAGACCCTTTGAAGTCATATTGCATGGTACCCATTACACAGGTCTCAACTCTCCAGGTTTTAGGTATTCTTCCTTCAGCTAAAACATGCATGTGGAACCCAGAGTATGATCAACCGTGTGAACGGGAGACGTGTTCAAATATGTCTCAGTTTTCCTCCCCTGGTACTCGGGTGCAACATTCCAGACGCTTTACTAACACTCTCCCCACTTGGAGAGTCAGCGCCTTTAACCTCCTGTTTGGCCCAGTTTGCAATTTCTGCGGAAGATGAACAGGAATAGCGAGAACCAATGAGAGACTAGCTGGAGGTGTCTGGACAGGCAAATTTAACTCTCATTTCCCACCAGGAAGAGGAAATAACCAAAGGCTCAGCGTGCCGTGCCGGAACCAGATTAGGGCCTGAAGCCATCCTGCGGTGTTGCGGCCAGCTCAAAAGAAAGCGAGTTGAGGAAAGGAGCTCAGGGGCACTGTAATTCACAAACCTGCAGAGTTATAAATGACAGCTATCGTCCAAAAATAGACTGAAGTAAGGCTGCCAAGAGGACTTGAAAGCGGGGCAGAATTGCAGGAAACCGATTTCAGGAGGTAGACTGGAATTGCATTGAAAGCATAGGAAAAGAGGCAGAACGTCCACAATGATGCACTTGGCCAAAAAGGGCGTATGCGTTTTTTCCTGAATATATTCAGGAAAAAACGCATACGCACTTTTTGGCCAACCAAGCAAGCTTGCAAAGGAAATCTGCACTACAATGAAGTCTCACTTCCCCCCGGTCAAAAGGGCCATCTGAAAAAAGTGTAAAATCCAGAAAGGCAGGACAGGCCATGGAGAACTGGGAGCCTTGTTATGCTGATGGGCGGGATGTAGATTGCCAACAGACACTCGGGAGAAGTGTATGGTGTTTCCTGAAACATCTAAAAAACAAAGCAACAGAACCTAGGGCACTTCCACTTATGGTCCTATAGCTTAGGGAAATTAAAATCAAAAAGACACAGCCACCTCAATGTTTGGAACGGCTCTGTTTACAAGAACCTCGTTTACAGTACAAGTTCAACATCGCAGAAAGTGAAAAATGGATAAAGAAGTTGTGGTATTTACTTACAAAGCAATATCACTCAGCAATGAAATCTGTGTCATCAGGCCCTTAGCAGCACAATGAGTGGATTCAGGTATGATGATTCTAACTGAAATAAGTCACACAGAAAAAGAAACATCATAAGATATCAGTAATACATGGAATGTAAACTTGGCTACACAGGAACTGAATTACAGAACAGAACAGGGTCTCAAATTTAGAAAACCAACTTATGCTTGCTTAAGGGTAAAGGTGAGTTGGGGTGCTGCATAAAACCAGAGATTGAAATGAGCACAGATAAAGTTCCTTAAGCCAAATATGGAATAGACAAGAGCTACTCCTTGCTCAACGAAATGGACTCTACACCGCATATTAAACGCCTAAGAATGTACCTGCCTAGTAAGTATCTTAAAACCTATGGATTGCTATGTCTCCGAAAGAGAATCAAGCATGTGTACAGGGGCATAAAAGCAGCAGTGATAGGATTGGAGAGGTTCGGTGAGCAAATGAAGACCCTTTGAAATCATATTGCATGGTACCCATTCCACGGGTTTCAACTACCCGGGTTTTAGGTATTCTTCCTTCAGCTAAAACATGCATGTGGAACCCAGAGTATCATCAACCATGTGATCGGGAGACGTGTTCAAATATGTCTCAGTTTTCGTACCCTGGTACTCGGGTGCAACATTCCAGACGCTTTACTAACACTCTCCCGACTTGGAGAGTCAGTCCCTTTAACCTCCTGTTTGGCCCAGTTTGCAATTTCTGCGGAAAATGAACAGGAATAGTGAGAACCAATGAGAGACTAGCTGGAGGTGTCTGGACAGGCAAATTTAACTCTCATTTCCCAACAGGAAGAGGAATTAACCAAAGGCTCAGCGTGCCGTGCCGGAACCAGATTAGGGCCTGAAGCCATCCTGCGGTGTTGCGGCCAGCTCAAAAGAAAGCGAGTTGAAGAAAGGAGCTCAGGGGCACTGTAATTCACAAACCTGCAGAGTTATAAATGACAGCTATCGTCCAAAAATAGACTGAAGTAAGGCTGCCAAGAGGACTTGAAAGCGGGGCAGAATTGCAGGAAACCGATTTCAGGAGGTAGACTGGAATTGCATTGAAAGCATAGGAAAAGAGGCAGAACGTCCACAATGATGCACTTGGCCAAAAAGGGCGTATGCGTTTTTTCCTGAATATATTCAGGTAAAAACGCATACGCACTTTTTGGCCAACCAAGCAAGCTGGCAAAGGAAATCTGCACTACAATGAAGTCTCACTTCCCCCCGGTCAAAAGGGCCATCTGAAAAAAGTGTAAAATCCAGAAAGGCAGGACAGGCCATGGAGAACTGGGAGCCTTGTTATTCTGAAGGGCGGGATGTAAATTGCCAAGAACCACACGGGAGAAGTGTATGGTGTTAACTGAAACATCTAAAAAACAAAGCAAGAGAGCCTAGGGCACTTCCACTTATGGTCCTATAGCTTAGGGAAATTAAAATCAAAAAGACACAGCCACCCCAAAGTTTGGGACGCCTCTGTTTACAAGAATCTCGTTTACAGTACAAGTTCAACATCGCAGAAAGTGAAAAATGGATAAAGAAGTTGTGGTATTTACTTACAAAGCAATATCACAAAGCAATGAAATATATGTCATCAGGCCCTTAGCAGCAAAATGAGTGGATTCAGGTATGATGATTCTAACTGAAATAAGTTACACAGAAAAAGAAACATCATAAGATATCAGTAATACACGGAATGTAAACTTTGCTACACAGGAACTGAATTACAGAACAGAACAGGGTCTCAAATTTAGAAAACCAACTTATGCTTGCTTAAGGGGAAAGGTGAGTTGGGGTGCTGCATAAAACCAGAGATTGAAATGAGCACAGATAAAGTTCCTTAAGCCAAATATGGAATAGACAAGAGCTACTCCTTGCTCAACGAAATGGACTCAACACCCCATATTAAACGCCTAAGAATGTACCTGACTAGTAATTATCTTAAAACCTATGGATTGCTATGTCTCCAAAAGGGAATCAAGCGTGTGTACAGGGGCATAAACGCAGCAAGGATATGATTGGAGAGGTTCGGTGAGCAAATGAAGACCCTTTGAAGTCATATTGCATGGTACCCATTCCACGGGTCTCAACTCTGCAGGTTTCAGGTATTCTTCCTTCAGCTAAAACATGCATGTGGAACCCAGAGTATGATCAACTGTGTGAATGGGAGATGTGTTCAAATATGTCTCAGATTTTGTACCCTGGTACTCGGGTGCAACATTCCAGATGCTTTACTAACACTCTCCCGACTTGGAGAGTCAGTCCCTTTAACCTCCTCTTTGGCCCAGTTTGCAATTTCTGAGGAAGATGAACAGGAATAGCGAGAACCAATGAGAGACTAGCTGGAGGTGTCTGGACGGGCAAATTTAACACTCACATCCCACCAGGAAGAGGAATTAACCAAAGGCTCAGCGTGCCGTGCCGGAACCAGATTAGGGCCTGAAGCCATCCTGCGGTGTTGCGGCCAGGTCACAAGAAAGCGAGTTGAAGAAAGGAGCTCAGGGGCACTGTAATTCACAAACCTGCAGAGTTATAAATGACAGCTATCGTCCAAAAATAGACTGAAGTAAGGCTGCCAAGAGGACTTGAAAGCGGGGCAGAATTGCAGGAAACCGATTTCAGGAGGTAGACTGGAATTGCATTGAAAGCATAGGAAAAGAGGCAGAACGTCCACAATGATGCACTTGGCCAAAAAGGGCATATGCGTTTTTTCCTGAATATATTCAGGAAAAAACGCATACGCCCTTTTTGACCAAGCAAGCAAGCTTGCAAAGGAAATCTGCACTACAATGAAGTCTCACTTCTCCCCGGTCAAAAGGGCCATCTGAAAAAAGTGTAAAATCCAGAAAGGCAGGACAGGCCATGGACAACTGGGAGCCTTGTTATGCTGATGGGCGGGATGTAAATTGCCACAGACACTGGGGAGAAGTGTATGGTGTTTCCTGAAACATCTAAAAAACAAAGCAACAGAGCCTAGGGCACTTCCACTTATGGTCCTATAGCTTAGGGAAATTAAAATCAAAAAGACACAGCCACCCCAAAGTTTGGGACGCCTCTGTTTACAAGAACCTCGTTTACCGTACAAGTTCAATATCACAGAAAGTGAAAAATGGATAAAGAACTTGTGGTACTTACGTACAATGCAGTATCACTCAGCAATGAAATCTATGTCATCAGGCCCGTAGCAGCATAACGAGTGGATTCAGGTACGATGATTCTAACTGAAATAAGTCACACAGAAAAAGAAACATCATAAGATATCACTAATACACGGAATGTAAACTTGGCTACAGAGGAACTGAATTCCAAACAGAACAGGGTCTCAAATTTAGAAAACCAACTTATGCTTGCTTAAGGGGAAAGGTGAGTTGGGGTGCTGCATAAAACCAGAGATTGAAATGAGCACAGATAAAGTTCCTTAAGCCAAATATGGAATATACAAGAGCTACTCCTTGCTCAACGAAATGGACTCAACACCCCATATTAAACGCCTAAGAATGTACCTGACTAGTAAGTATCTTAAAACCTATGGATTGCTATGTCTCCAAAAGAGAATCAAGCATGTGTACACGGGCATAAAGGAAGCAGTGATAGGATTGGAGAGGTTCGGTGAGCAAATGAAGACCCTTTGAAGTCATATTGCATGGTACCCATTACAAGGGTCTCAACTCTCCAGGTTTAAGGTATTCTTCCTTCAGCTAAAACATGCATGCGGAACCCAGAGTATGATCAACCGTGTGAATGGGAGACGTGTTCAAATATGTCTCAGTTTTCCTCCCCTGGTACTCGGGTGCAACATTCCAGACGCTTTACTAACACTCTCCCCACTTGGAGAGTCAGCGCCTTTAACCACCTGTTTGGCCCAGTTTGCAATTTCTGCGGAAGATGAACAGGAATAGGGAGAACCAATGAGAGACTAGCTGGAGGTGTCTGGACGGGCAAATTTAACTCTCATTTCCCACCAGGAAGAGGAAATAACCAAAGGCTCAGCGTGCCGTGCCGGAACCAGAATAGGGCCTGAAGCCATCCTTCGGTGTTGCGGCCAGCTCAAAAGAAAGTGAGTTGAAGAAAGGAGCTCAGGGGTACTGTAATTCACAAACCTGCAGAGTTATAAATGGCAGCTATCGTCCAAAAATAGACTGAAGTAAGGCTTCCAAGAGGACTTGAAAGCAGGGCAGAATTGCAGGAAACTGATTTCAGGAGGTAGACTGGAATTGCATTGAAAGCATAGGAAAAGAGGCAGAACGTCCACAATGATGCACTTGGCCAAAATGGCATATGCGTTGTTTCCGGAATATATTCAGGAAAAAATGCATACGCCCTTTTTGGCCAACCAAGCAAGCTTGCAAAGGAAATCTGCACTACAATGAAGTCTCACTTCCCCCCGGTCAAAAGGGCCATCTGAAAAAAGTGTAAAATCCAGAAAGGCAGGACAGGCCATGGAGAACTGGGAGCCTTGTTATGCTGATGGGTGGGATGTAAATTGCCAACAACCACTCGGTAGAAGTGTATGGTGTTTCCTGAAACATCTAAAAAACAAAGCAACAGAGCCTAGGGCACTTCCACTTATGGTCCTATAGCTTAGGGAAATTAAAATCAAAAAGACACAACCACCCCAAAGTTTGGAACGGCTCTGTTTACAAAAACCTCATTTACAGTACAAGTTCAACATCGCAGAAAGTGAAAAATGGATAAAGAAGTTGTGGTATTTACTTACAAAGCAATATCACTGAGCAATGAAATCTATGTCATCAGGCCCGTAGCAGCATAACGAGTGGATTCAGGTATGATGATTCTAACTGAAATAAGTCACACAGAAAAAGAAACATCATAAGATATCAGTAATACACGGAATGGAAACTTGGCTACACAGGAACTGAATTACAGAACAGAACAGGGTCTCAAATTTAGAAAACCAACTTATGCTTGCTTAAGGGGAAAGGTGAGTTGGGGTGATGCATAAAACCAGAGATTGAAATGAGCACAGATAAAGTTCCTTAAGCCAAATATGGAATAGACAAGAGCTACTCCTTCCTCAACGAAATGGACTCAACACCCCATATTAAACGCCTAAGAATGTACCTGACTAGTAAGTATCTTAAAGCCTATGGATTGCTATGTCTCCAAAAGAGAATCAAGCGTGTGTACAGGGCCATAAACGCAGCAGTGATAGGATTGGAGAGGTTCGGTGAGCAAATGAAGACCCTTTGAAGTCATATTCCATGGTACCCATTCCACGGGTTTCAACTACCCAGGTTTTAGGTATTCTTCCTTCAGCTAAAACATGCATGTGGAACCCAGAGTATGATCAACCGTGTGAACGGGAGACGTGTTCAAATATGCCTCAGTTTTAGTCCCCTGGTACTCGGGTGCAACATTCCAGACGCTTTACTAACACTCTCCCCACTTGGAGAGTCAGCGCCTTTAACCTCCTATTTGGCCCAGTTTGCAATTTCTGCGGAAGATGAACAGGAATAGGGAGAACCAATGAGAGACTAGCTGCAGGTGTCTGGATGGGCAAATTTAACTCTCATTTCCCACCAGGAAGAGGAAATAACCAAAGGCTCAGCGTGCCGAGCCGGAACCAGATTAGGGCCTGAAGCCATCCTGCGGTGTTGCGGCCAGCTCACAAGAAAGCGAGTTGAAGAAAGGAGCTCAGGGGCACTGTAATTCACAAACCTGCAGAGTTATAAATGACAGCTATCGTCCAAAAATAGACTGAAGTAAGGCTGCCAAGATGACTTGAAAGCGGGGCAGAATTGCAGGAAACCGATTTCAGGAGGTAGACTGGAATTGCATTGAAAGCATAGGAAAAGAGGCAGAACGACCACAATGATGCACTTGGCCAAAAAGGGCGTATGCGTTTTTTCCTGAATATATTCAGGAAAAAACGCATACGCCCTTTTTGGCCAACCAAGCAAGCTGGCAAAGGAAATCTGCACTACAATGAAGTCTCACTTCCCCCTGGTCAAAAGGGCCATCTGAAAAAAGTGTAAAATCCAGAAAGGCAGGACAGGCCATGGAGAACTGGGAGCCTTGTTATGCTGATGGGCGGGATGTAAATTGCCAACAGACACTCGGGAGAAGTGTATGGTGTTTCCTGAAACATCTAAAAAACAAAGCAACAGAGCCTAGGGCACTTCCACTTATGGTCCTATAGCTTAGGGAAATTAAAATCAAAAAGACACAGCCACCCCAAAGTTTGGGACGCCTCTGTTTACAAGAACCTCGTTTACCGTACAAGTTCAATATCACAGAAAGTGAAAAATGGATAAAGAACTTGTGGTACTTACGTACAATGCAGTATCACTCAGCAATGAAATCTATGTCATCAGGCCCGTGGCAGCATAATGAGTGGATTCAGGTACGATGATTCTAACTGAAATAAGTCACACAGAAAAAGAAACATCATAAGATATCAGTAATACACGGAATGTAAACTTGGCTACACAGGAACTGAATTACAGAACAGAACAGGGTCTCAAATTTAGAAAACCAACTTATGCTTGCTTAAGGGGAAAGGTGAGTTGGGGTGCTGCATAAAACCAGAGATTGAAATGAGCACAGATAAAGTTCCTTAAGCCAAATATGGAATAGACAAGAGCTACTCCTTGCTCAACGAAATGGACTCAACACCCCATATTAAACGCCTAAGTATGTACCTGACTAGTAAGTATCTTAAAACCTATGGATTGCTATGTCTCCAAAAGGGAATCAAGCATGTGTACAGGGGCATAAACGCAGCAGTGATAGGATTGGAGAGGTTCGGTGAGCAAATGAAGACCCTTTGAAGTCATATTGCATGGTACCCATTCCACGGGTCTCAACTCTGCAGGTTTCAGGTATTCTTCCTTCAGCTAAAACATGCATGTGGAACCCAGAGTATGATCAACTGTGTGAACGGGAGACGTGTTCAAATATGTCTCAGTTTTCCTCCCCTGGTACTCGGGTGCAACATTCCAGATGCTTTATTAACACTCTCCCCACTTGGAGAGTCAGCACCTTTAACCTCCTGTTTGGCCCACTTTGCAATTTCTGCGGAAGATGAACAGGAATAGGGAGAACCAATGGGAGACTAGCTGGAGGTGTCTGGACGGGCAAATTTAACTCTCATTTCCCACCAGGAAGAGGAATTAACCAAAGGCTCAGCGTGCCGTGCCGGAAACAGATTAGGGCCTGAAGCCATCCTGCGGTGTTGCGGCCAGGTCACAAGAAAGCGAGTTGAAGAAAGGAGCTCAGGGGCACTGTAATTCACAAACCTGCAGAGTTATAAATGACAGCTATCGTCCAAAAATAGACTGAAGTAAGGCTGCCAAGAGGACTTGAAAGTGGGGCAGAATTGCAGGAAACCGATTTCAGGAGGTAGACTGGAATTGCATTGAAAGCATAGGAAAAGAGGCAGAACGTCCACAATGATGCACTTGGCCAAAAAGGGCGTATGCGTTTTTTCCTGAATATATTCAGGAAAAAACGCATACGCCCTTTTTGGCCAACCAAGCAAGCTTGCAAAGGAAATCTGCAGTACAATGACCTCTCACTTCCCCCCGGTCAAAAGGGCCATCTGAAAAAAGTGTAAAATCCAGAAAGGCAGGACAGGCCATGGAGAACTGGGAGCCTTGTTATGCTGATGGGCGGGATGTAAATTGCCAACAGACACTCGGGGGAAGTGTATGGTGTTTCCTGAAACATCTAAAAAACAAAGCAACAGAGCCTAGGGCACTTCCACTTATGGTCCTATAGCTTAGGGAAATTAAAATCAAAAAGACACAGCCACCCCAAAGTTTGGAACGGCTCTGTTTACAAGAACCTCGTTTACAGTACAAGTTCAACATCGCAGAAAGTGAAAAATGGATAAAGAAGTTGTGGTATTTACTTACAAAGCAATATCACTCAGCAATGAAATCTATGTCATCAGGCCCTTAGCAGCACAATGAGTGGATTCAGGTATGATGATTCTAACTGAAATAAGTCACACAGAAAAAGAAACATCATAAGATATCAGTAATACACGGAATGGAAACTTGGCTACACAGGAACTGAATTACAGAACAGAACAGGGTCTCAAATTTAGAAAACCAACTTATGCTTGCTTAAGGGGAAAGGTGAGTTGGGGTGCTGCATAAAACCAGAGATCGAAATGAGCACAGATAAAGTTCCTTAAGCCAAATATGGAATAGACAAGAGCTACTCCTTGCTCAACGAAATGGACTCAACACCGCATATTAAACGCCTAAGAATGTACCTGACTAGTAAGTATCTTAAAACCTATGGATTGCTATGTCTCCGAAAGAGAATGAAGCATGTGTACAGGGGCATAAACACAGCAGTGAAAGGATTGGAGAGGTTCGGTGAGCAAAAGAAGACCCTTTGAAGTCATATTACATGGTACCCATTCCACGGGTCTCAACTCTCCAGGTTTAAGGTATTGTTCCTTCAGCTAAAACTTGCATGTGGAACCTAGAGTATGATCAACCATGTGATCGGGAGACGGGTTCAAATATTTCTCAGTTTCCGTATCCTGGTACTCGGGTGCAACATTCCACACACTTTACCAACACTCTCCCGACTTGGAGAGTCAGTCCCTTAAATCTCCTGTTTGGCCCAGTTTGCAATTTCTGCGGAAGATGAACAGGAATAGCGAGAACCAATGAGAGACTACCATGGAGGTGTTCTGACGGGCAAATTTAACACTCACATCCCACCAGGAAGAGGAATTAACCAAAGGCTCACCGTGCCGTGCCGGAACCAGATTAGGGCCTGAAGCCATCCTGCGGTGTTGCGGCCAGGTCACAAGAAAGCGAGTTGAAGAAAGGAGCTCAGGGGCACTGTAATTCACAAACCTGCAGAGTTATAAATGACAGCTATCGTCCAAAAATAGACTGAAGTAAGGCTGCCAAGAGGACTTGAAAGCGGGGCAGAATTGCAGGAAACCGATTTCAGGAGGTAGACTGGAATTGCATTGAAAGCATAGGAAAAGAGGCAGAACGTCCACAATGATGCACTTGGCCAAAAACGGCGTATGCGTTTTTTCCTGAATATATTCAGGAAAAAATGCATACGCCCTTTTTGGCCAACCAAGCAAGCTTGCAAAGAAGTCTGCAGTACAATGAAGTCTCACTTCCCCCCGGTCAAAAGGGCCATCTGAAAAACGTGTAAAATCCAGAAAGGCAGGACAGGCCATGGAGAACTGGGAGCCTTGTTATGCTGATGGGCGGGATGAAAATTGCCAACAGACACTCGGGAGAAGTGTATCCTGTTTCCTGAAACATCTAAAAAACAAAGCAACAGAGCCTAGGGCACTTCCACTTATGGTCCTATAGCTTAGGGAAATTAAAATCAAAAAGACACAGCCACCCCAATATTTGGGACGCCTCTGTTTACAAGAACCTCGTTTACCGTACAAGTTCAATATCACAGAAAGTGAAAAATGGATAAAGAACTTGTGGTACTTACGTACAATGCAGTATCACTCAGCAATGAAATCTATGTCATCAGGCCCGTAGCAGCATAATGAGTGGATTCAGGTACGATGATTCTAACTGAAATAAGTCACACAGAAAAAGAAACATCATAAGATATCACTAATACACGGAATGTAAACTTGGCTACACAGGAACTGAATTCCAAAAGAGCACAGGGTCTCAAATTCAGAAAACCAACTTATGCTTGCTTAAGGGGAAAGGTGAGTTGGGGTGCTGCATAAAACCAAAGATTGAAATGAGCACAGATAAAGTTCCTTAAGCCAAATATGGAATAGACAAGAGCTACTCCTTGCTGAACGAAATGGACTCAACACCCCATATTAAACGCCTAAGAATGTAACTGACTAGTAAGTATCTTAAAACCTATGGATTTCTATGTCTCCAAAAGAGAATCAAGCGTGTGTACAGGGGCATAAACGCAGCAGTGATATGATTGGAGAGGTTCGGTGAGCAAATGAAGACCCTTTGAAGTCATATTGCATGGTACCCATTCCACGGGTTTCAACTACCCAGGTTTAAGGTATTCTTCCTTCAGCTAAAACATGCATGTGGAACCTAGAGTATGATCAACCATGTGATCGGGAGACGTGTTCAAATATGTCTCAGTTTTCGTACCCTGGTACTCGGGTGCAACATTCCAGACACTTTACTAACACTCTCCCCACTTGGAGAGTCAGTCCCTTTAACCTCCTGTTTGGCCCAGTTTGCAATTTCTGCGGAAGATGAACAGGAATAGTGAGAACCAATGAGAGACTAGCTGGAGGTGTCTGGACGGGCAAATTTAACTCTCATTTCCCACCAGGAAGAGGAATTAACCAAAGGCTCAGCGTGCCGTGCCGGAACCAGATTAGGGCCTGAATCCATCCTGCGGTGTTGCGGCCAGGTCACAAGAAAGTGAGTTGAAGAAAGGAGCTCAAGGGCACTGTAATTCACAAACCTGCAGAGTTATAAATGACAGCTATCGTCCAAAAATAGACTGAAGTAAGGCTGCCAAGAGGACTTGAAAGCGGGGCAGAATTGCAGGAAACCGATTTCAGGAGGTAGACTGGAATTGCATTGAAAGCATAGGAAAAGAGGCAGAACGTCCACAATGATGCACTTGGCCAAAAAGGGCGTATGCGTTTTTTCCTGAATATATTCAGGAAAAAACGCATACGCCCTTTTTGGCCAACCAAGCAAGCTTGCAAAGGAAATCTGCACTACAATGAAGTCTCACTTCCCCCCGGTCAAAAGGGCCATCTGAAAAAAGTGTAAAATCCAGAAAGGCAGGACAGGCCATGGAGAACTGGGAGCCTTGTTATGCTGATGGGCGGGATGTAAATTGCCAACAGACACTCGGGAGAAGTGTATGGTGTTTCCTGAAACATCTAAAAAACAAAGCAACAGAGCCTAGGGCACTGCCACTTATGGTCCTATAGCTTAGGGAAATTAAAATCAAAAAGACACAGCCACCCCAAAGTTTGGGACGCCTCTGTTTACAAGAACCTCGTTTACAGTACAAGTTCAACATCGCAGAAAGTGAAAAATGGACAAAGAAGTTGTGGTATTTACTTACAAAGCAATATCACTCAGCAATGAAATCTATGTCATCAGGCCCTTAGCAGCACAATGAGTGGATTCAGGTATGATGATTCTAACTGAAATAAGTCACACAGAAAAAGAAACATCATAAGATATCAGTAATACACGGAATGGAAACTTGGCGACACAGGAACTGAATTACAGAACAGAACAGGGTCTCAAATTTAGAAAACCAACTTATGCTTGCTTAAGGGGACAGGTGAGTTGGGGTGCTGCATAAAACCAGAGATTGAAATGAGCACAGATAAAGTTCCTTAAGCCAAATATGGAATAGACAAGAGCTACTCCTTGCTCAACGAAATGGACTCAACACCGCATATTAAACGCCTAAGAATGTACCTGACTAGTAAGTATCTTAAAACCTATGGATTGCTATGTCTCCGAAAGAGAATCAAGCATGTGTACAGGGGCATAAAAGCAGCCGTGATAGGATTGGAGAGGTTCGGTGAGCAAATGAAGACCCTTTGAAGTCATATTGCATGGTACCCATTACACGGGTTCAACTACCCAGGTTTTAGGTATTCTTCCTTCAGCTAAAACATGCATGTGGAACCCAGAGTATGATCAACCATGTGATCGGGAGACGTGTTCAAATATGTCTCAGTTTTCGTACCCTGGTACTCGGGTGCAACATTCCAGACGCTTTACTAACACTCTCCCGACTTGGAGAGTCAGTCCCTTTAACCTCCTGTTTGGCCCAGTTTGCAATTCCTGCGGAAGATGAACAGGAATAGTGAGAACCAATGAGAGACTAGCTGGAGGTGTCTGGACGGGCAAATTTAACTCTCATTTCCCACCAGGAAGAGGAATTAACCAAAGGCTCAGCGTGCCGTGCCGGAACCAGATTAGGGCCTGAAGCCATCCTGCGGTGTTGCGGCCAGCTCAAAAGAAAGCGAGTTGAAGAAAGGAGCTCAGGGGCACTGTAATTCACAAACCTGCAGAGTTATACATGACAGCTATCGTCCAAAAATAGACTGAAGTAAGGCTGCCAAGAGGACTTGAAAGCGGGGCAGAATTGCAGGAAACCGATTTCAGGAGGTAGACTGGAATTGCATTGAAAGCATAGGAAAAGAGGCAGAACGTCCACAATGATGCACTTGGCCAAAAAGGGCGTATGCGTTTTTTCCTGAATATATTCAGGAAAAAACGCATACGCCCTTTTTGGCCAACCAAGCAAGCTTGCAAAGGAAATCTGCACTACAATGAAGTCTCACTTCCCCCCGGTCAAAAGGGCCATCTGAAAAAAGTGTAAAATCCAGAAAGTCAGGACAGGCCATGGAGAACTGAGAGCCTTGTTATGCTGAAGGGCGGGATGTAAATTGCCAAGAACCACTCGAGAGAAGTGTATGGTGTTAACTGAAACATCTAAAAAACAAAGCAACAGAGCCTAGGGCACTGCCACTTATGGTCCTATAGCTTAGGGAATTTAAAATCTAAAAGACACAGCCACCCCAAAGTTTCAAACGGCTCTGTTTACAAGAACCTCGTTTACAGTACAAGTTCAACATCGCAGAAAGTGAAAAATGGATAAAGAAGTTGTGGTATTTACTTACAAAGCAATATCACTCAGCAATGAAATCTATGTCATCAGGCCCTTAGCAGCACAATGAGTGGATTCAGGTATGATGATTCTAACTGAAATAAGTCACACAGAAAAAGAAACATCATAAGATATCAGTAATACACGCAATGGAAACTTGGCTACACAGGAACTGAATTACAGAACAGAACAGGGTCTCAAATTTAGAAAACCAACTTATTCTTGCTTAAAGGTAAAGGTGAGTTGGGGTGCTGCATAAAACCAGAGATTGAAATGAGCACAGATAAAGTTCCTTAAGTCAAATATGGAATAGACAAGAGCTACTCCTTGCTCAACGAAATGGACTCAACACCGCATATTAAACGCCTAAGAATGTACCTGACTAGTAAGTATCGTAAAACCTATGGATTGCTATGTCTCCAAAAGAGAATCAAGCATGTGTACAGGGGCATAAACGCAGCAGTGATAGGATTGGAGAGGTTCGGTGAGCAAATGAAGACCCTTTGAAGTCATATTGCATGGTACCCATTACACGGGTCTCAACTCTCCAGGTTTAAGGTATTCTTCCTTCAGCTAAAACATGCATGTGGAACCCAGAGTATGATCAACCATGTGAACGGGAGACGTGTTCAAATATGTCTCAGTTTTCCTCCCCTGGTACTCGGGTGCAACATTTCAGACGCTTTACTGACACTCTCCCGACTTGGAGAGTCAGTCCCTTTAACCTCCTGTTTGGCCCAGTTTGCAATTTCTGCGGAAGATGAACAGGAATAGCGAGAAGCAATGAGAGGCTAGCTGGAGGTGTCTGGACGGGCAAATTTAACTCTCATTTCCCACCAGGAAGAGGAATTAACCAAAGGCTCAGCATGCCGGGCCGGAACCAGATTAGGGCCTGAAGCCATCCTGCGGTGTTGCGGCCAGGTCACAAGAAAGCGAGTTGAAGAAAGGAGCTCAAGGGCACTGTAATTCACAAACCTGCAGAGTTATAAATGACAGCTATCGTCCAAAAATAGACTGAAGTAAGGCTGCCAAGAGGACTTGAAAGCGGGGCAGAATTGCAGGAAACCGATTTCAGGAGGTAGACTGGAATTGCATTGAAAGCATAGGAAAAGAGGCAGAACGTCCACAATGATGCACTTGGCCAAAAAGGGCGTATGCGTTTTTTCCTGAATATATTCAGGAAAAAACGCATACGCCCTTTTTGGCCAACCAAGCAAGCTTGCAAAGGAAATCTGCACTACAATGAAGTCTCACTTCCCCCCGGTCAAAAGGGCCATCTGAAAAAAGTGTAAAATCCAGAAAGTCAGGACAGGCCATGGAGAACTGGGAGCCTTGTTATGCTGAAGGGCGGGATGTAAATTGCCAAGAACCACTCGAGAGAAGTGTATGGTGTTAACTGAAACATCTAAAAAACAAAGCAACAGAGCCTAGGGCACTGCCACTTATGGTCCTATAGCTTAGGGAATTTAAAATCTAAAAGACACAGCCACCCCAAAGTTTCAAACGGCTCTGTTTACAAGAACCTCGTTTACAGTACAAGTTCAACATCGCAGAAAGTGAAAAATGGATAAAGAAGTTGTGGTATTTACTTACAAAGCAATATCACTCAGCAATGAAATCTATGTCATCAGGCCCTTAGCAGCACAATGAGTGGATTCAGGTATGATGATTCTAACTGAAATAAGTCACACAGAAAAAGAAACATCATAAGATATCAGTAATACACGGAATGGAAACTTGGCTACACAGGAACTGAATTACAGAACAGAACAGGGTCTCAAATTTAGAAAACCAACTTATTCTTGCTTAAAGGTAAAGGTGAGTTGGGGTGCTGCATAAAACCAGAGATTGAAATGAGCACAGATAAAGTTCCTTAAGTCAAATATGGAATAGACAAGAGCTACTCCTTGCTCAACGAAATGGACTCAACACCGCATATTAAACGCCTAAGAATGTACCTGACTAGTAAGTATCGTAAAACCTATGGATTGCTATGTCTCCAAAAGAGAATCAAGCATGTGTACAGGGGCATAAACGCAGCAGTGATAGGATTGGAGAGGTTCGGTGAGCAAATGAAGACCCTTTGAAGTCATATTGCATGGTACCCATTACACGGGTCTCAACTCTCCAGGTTTAAGGTATTCTTCCTTCAGCTAAAACATGCATGTGGAACCCAGAGTATGATCAACCATGTGAACGGGAGACGTGTTCAAATATGTCTCAGTTTTCCTCCCCTGGTACTCGGGTGCAACATTTCAGACGCTTTACTGACACTCTCCCGACTTGGAGAGTCAGTCCCTTTAACCTCCTGTTTGGCCCAGTTTGCAATTTCTTCGGAAGATGAACAGGAATAGCGAGAAGCAATGAGAGGCTAGCTGGAGGTGTCTGGACGGGCAAATTTAACTCTCATTTCCCACCAGGAAGAGGAATTAACCAAAGGCTCAGCATGCCGGGCCGGAACCAGATTAGGGCCTGAAGCCATCCTGTGGTGTTGCGGCCAGGTCACAAGAAAGCGAGTTGAAGAAAGGAGCTCAAGGGCACTGTAATTCACAAACCTGCAGAGTTATAAATGACAGCTATCGTCCAAAAATAGACTGAAGTAAGGCTGCCAAGAGGACTTGAAAGCGGGGCAGAATTGCAGGAAACCGATTTCAGGAGGTAGACTGGAATTGCATTGAAAGCATAGGAAAAGAGGCAGAACGTCCACAATGATGCACTTGGCCAAAAAGGGCGTATGCGTTTTTTCCTGAATATATTCAGGAAAAAACGCATACGCCCTTTTTGGCCAACCAAGCAAGCTTGCAAAGGAAATCTGCACTACAATGAAGTCTCACTTCCCCCCGGTCAAAAGGGCCATCTGAAAAAAGTGTAAAATCCAGAAAGGCAGGACAGGCCATGGAGAACTGGGAGCCTTGTTATGCTGATGGGTGGGATGTAAATTGCCAACAGACACTCGGGAGAAGTGTATGGTGTTTCCTGAAACATCTAAAAAACAAAGCAACAGAGCCTAGGGCACTGCCACTTATGGTCCTATAGCTTAGGGAAATTAAAATCAAAAAGACACAGCCACCCCAAAGTTTGGGACACCTCTGTTTACAAGAACATCGTTTACAGTACAAGTTCAACATCGCAGAAAGTGAAAAATGGATAAAGAAGTTGTGGTATTTACTTACAAAGCAATATCACTCAGCAATGAAATCTATGTCATCAGGCCCTTAGCAGCACAATGAGTGGATTCAGGTATGATGATTCTAACTGAAATAAGTCACACAGAAAAAGAAACATCATAAGATATCAGTAATACACGGAATGGAAACTTGGCTACACAGGAACTGAATTACAGAACAGAACAAGGTCTCAAATTTAGAAAACCAACTTATGCTTGCTTAAGGGTAAAGGTGAGTTGGGGTGCTGCATAAAACCAGAGATTGAAATGAGCACAAATAAAGTTCCTTAAGCCAAATATGGAATAGACAAGAGCTACTCCTTGTTCAACGAAATGGACTCAACACCGCATATTAAACGCCTAAGAATGTACCTGACTAGTAATTATCTTAAAACCTATGGATTGCTATGTCTCTGAAAGAGAATCAAGCATGTGTACAGGGGCATAAACGCAGCAGTGATAGGATTGGAGAGGTTCGGTGAGCAAATGAAGATCCTTTGAAGACATATTGCATGGTACCCATTCCACGGGTTTCAACTACCCAGATTTAAGGTATTCTTCCTTCAGCTAAAACATGCATGTGGAACCTAGAGTATGATCAACCATGTGATCGGGAGACGTGTTCAAATATGTCTCAGTTTTCGTACCCTGGTACTCGGGTGCAACATTCCAGACGCTTTACTAACACTCTCCCGACTTGGAGAGTCAGTCCCTTTAACCTCCTGTTTGGCCCAGTTTGCAATTTCTGCGGAAGATGAACAGGAATAGCGAGAACCAATGAGAGCGTAGCTGGAGGTGTCTGGACAGGCAAATTTAACTCTCATTTCCCACCAGGAAGAGGAATTAACCAAAGGCTCAGCGTGCCGTGCCAGAACCAGATTAGGGCCTGAAGCCATCCTGCGGTGTTGCGGCCAGCTCATAAGAAAGCGAGTTGAAGAAAGGAGCTCAGGGGCACTGTAATTCACAAACCTGCAGAGTTATAAATGACAGCTATCGTCCAAAAATAGACTGAAGTAAGGCTGCCAAGAGGACTTGAAAGCGGGGCAGAATTGCAGGAAACCGATTTCAGGAGGTAGACTGGAATTGCATTGAAAGCATAGGAAAAGAGGCAGAACGTCCACAATGATGCACTTGGCCAAAAAGGGCATATGCGTTTTTTCCTGAATATATTCAGGAAAAAACGCATACGCCCTTTTTGGCCAACCAAGCAAGCTTGCAAAGGAAATCTGCACTACAATGAAGTCTCACTTCCCCCCGGTCAAAAGGGCCATCTGAAAAAAGTGTAAAATCCAGAAAGGCAGGACAGGCCATGGAGAACTGGGAGCCTTGTTATGCTGATGGGCGGGATGTAAATTGCCAACAGACACTCGGGAGAAGTGTATGGTGTTTCCTGAAACATCTAAAAAACAAAGCAACAGAGCCTAGGACACTGCCACTTATGGTCCTATAGCTTAGGGAAATTAAAATCAAAAAGACACAGCCACCCCAAAGTTTGGGACGCCTCTGTTTACAAGAACCTCGTTTACAGTACAAGTTCAACATCGCAGAAAGTGAAAAATGGATAAAGAAGTTGTGGTATTTACTTACAAAGCAATATCACTCAGCAATGAAATCTGTGTCATCAGGCCCTTAGCAGCACAATGAGTGGATTCAGGTATGATGATTCTAACTGAAATAAGTCACACAGAAAAAGAAACATCATAAGATATCAGTAATACATGGAATGTAAACTTGGCTACACAGGAACTGAATTACAGAACAGAACAGGGTCTCAAATTTACAAAACCAACTTATGCTTGCTTAAGGGTAAAGGTGAGTTGGGGTGCTGCATAAAACCAGAGATTGAAATGAGCACAGATAAAGTTCCTTAAGCCAAATATGGAATAGACAAGAGCTACTCCTTCCTCAACGAAATGGACTCAACACCGCATATTAAACGCCTAAGAATGTACCTGACTAGTAAGTATCTTAAAACCTATGGATTGCTATGTCTCCGAAAGAGAATCAAGCATGTGTACAGGGGCATAAACGCAGCCGTGATAGGATTGGAGAGGTTCGGTGAGCAAATGAAGACCCTTTGAAGTCATATTGCATGGTACCCATTACACGGGTTTCAACTACCCAGGTTTTAGGTATTCTTCCTTCAGCTAAAACATGCATGTGGAACCCAGAGTATGAGCAACCATGTGATCGGGAGACGTGTTCAAATATGTCTCAGTTTTCGTACCCTGGTACTCGGGTGCAACATTCCAGACGCTTTACTAACACTCTCCCGACTTGGAGAGTCAGTCCCTTTAACCTCCTGTTTGGCCCAGTTTGCAATTCCTGCGGAAGATGAACAGGAATAGTGAGAACCAATGAGAGACTAGCTGGAGGTGTCTGGACGGGCAAATTTAACTCTCATTTCCCACCAGGAAGAGGAATTAACCAAAGGCTCAGCGTGCCGTGCCGGAACCAGATTAGGGCCTGAAGCCATCCTGCGGTGTTGCGGCCAGCTCAAAAGAAAGCGAGTTGAAGAAAGGAGCTCAGGGGCACTGTAATTCACAAACCTGCAGAGTTATACATGACAGCTATCGTCCAAAAATAGACTGAAGTAAGGCTGCCAAGAGGACTTGAAAGCGGGGCAGAATTGCAGGAAACCGATTTCAGGAGGTAGACTGGAATTGCATTGAAAGCATAGGAAAAGAGGCAGAACGTCCACAATGATGCACTTGGCCAAAAAGGGCGTATGCGTTTTTTCCTGAATATATTCAGGAAAAAACGCATACGCCCTTTTTGGCCAACCAAGCAAGCTTGCAAAGGAAATCTGCACTACAATGAAGTCTCACTTCCCCCCGGTCAAAAGGGCCATCTGAAAAAAGTGTAAAATCCAGAAAGTCAGGACAGGCCATGGAGAACTGGGAGCCTTGTTATGCTGAAGGGCGGGATGTAAATTGCCAAGAACCACTCGAGAGAAGTGTATGGTGTTAACTGAAACATCTAAAAAACAAAGCAACAGAGCCTAGGGCACTGCCACTTATGGTCCTATAGCTTAGGGAATTTAAAATCTAAAAGACACAGCCACCCCAAAGTTTCAAACGGCTCTGTTTACAAGAACCTCGTTTACAGTACAAGTTCAACATCGCAGAAAGTGAAAAATGGATAAAGAAGTTGTGGTATTTACTTACAAAGCAATATCACTCAGCAATGAAATCTATGTCATCAGGCCCTTAGCAGCACAATGAGTGGATTCAGGTATGATGATTCTAACTGAAATAAGTCACACAGAAAAAGAAACATCATAAGATATCAGTAATACACGGAATGGAAACTTGGCTACACAGGAACTGAATTACAGAACAGAACAGGGTCTCAAATTTAGAAAACCAACTTATTCTTGCTTAAAGGTAAAGGTGAGTTGGGGTGCTGCATAAAACCAGAGATTGAAATGAGCACAGATAAAGTTCCTTAAGTCAAATATGGAATAGACAAGAGCTACTCCTTGCTCAACGAAATGGACTCAACACCGCATATTAAACGCCTAAGAATGTACCTGACTAGTAAGTATCGTAAAACCTATGGATTGCTATGTCTCCAAAAGAGAATCAAGCATGTGTACAGGGGCATAAACGCAGCAGTGATAGGATTGGAGAGGTTCGGTGAGCAAATGAAGACCCTTTGAAGTCATATTGCATGGTACCCATTACACGGGTCTCAACTCTCCAGGTTTAAGGTATTCTTCCTTCAGCTAAAACATGCATGTGGAACCCAGAGTATGATCAACCATGTGAACGGGAGACGTGTTCAAATATGTCTCAGTTTTCCTCCCCTGGTACTCGGGTGCAACATTTCAGACGCTTTACTGACACTCTCCCGACTTGGAGAGTCAGTCCCTTTAACCTCCTGTTTGGCCCAGTTTGCAATTTCTGCGGAAGATGAACAGGAATAGCGAGAAGCAATGAGAGGCTAGCTGGAGGTGTCTGGACGGGCAAATTTAACTCTCATTTCCCACCAGGAAGAGGAATTAACCAAAGGCTCAGCATGCCGGGCCGGAACCAGATTAGGGCCTGAAGCCATCCTGTGGTGTTGCGGCCAGGTCACAAGAAAGCGAGTTGAAGAAAGGAGCTCAAGGGCACTGTAATTCACAAACCTGCAGAGTTATAAATGACAGCTATCGTCCAAAAATAGACTGAAGTAAGGCTGCCAAGAGGACTTGAAAGCGGGGCAGAATTGCAGGAAACCGATTTCAGGAGGTAGACTGGAATTGCATTGAAAGCATAGGAAAAGAGGCAGAACGTCCACAATGATGCACTTGGCCAAAAAGGGCGTATGCGTTTTTTCCTGAATATATTCAGGAAAAAACGCATACGCCCTTTTTGGCCAACCAAGCAAGCTTGCAAAGGAAATCTGCACTACAATGAAGTCTCACTTCCCCCCGGTCAAAAGGGCCATCTGAAAAAAGTGTAAAATCCAGAAAGGCAGGACAGGCCATGGAGAACTGGGAGCCTTGTTATGCTGATGGGTGGGATGTAAATTGCCAACAGACACTAGGGAGAAGTGTATGGTGTTTCCTGAAACATCTAAAAAACAAAGCAACAGAGCCTAGGGCACTGCCACTTATGGTCCTATAGCTTAGGGAAATTAAAATCAAAAAGACACAGCCACCCCAAAGTTTGGGACACCTCTGTTTACAAGAACATCGTTTACAGTACAAGTTCAACATCGCAGAAAGTGAAAAATGGATAAAGAAGTTGTGGTATTTACTTACAAAGCAATATCACTCAGCAATGAAATCTATGTCATCAGGCCCTTAGCAGCACAATGAGTGGATTCAGGTATGATGATTCTAACTGAAATAAGTCACACAGAAAAAGAAACATCATAAGATATCAGTAATACACGGAATGGAAACTTGGCTACACAGGAACTGAATTACAGAACAGAACAGGGTCTCAAATTTAGAAAACCAACTTATTCTTGCTTAAAGGTAAAGGTGAGTTGGGGTGCTGCATAAAACCAGAGATTGAAATGAGCACAGATAAAGTTCCTTAAGTCAAATATGGAATAGACAAGAGCTACTCCTTGCTCAACGAAATGGACTCAACACCGCATATTAAACGCCTAAGAATGTACCTGACTAGTAAGTATCGTAAAACCTATGGATTGCTATGTCTCCAAAAGAGAATCAAGCATGTGTACAGGGGCATAAACGCAGCAGTGATAGGATTGGAGAGGTTCGGTGAGCAAATGAAGACCCTTTGAAGTCATATTGCATGGTACCCATTACACGGGTCTCAACTCTCCAGGTTTAAGGTATTCTTCCTTCAGCTAAAACATGCATGTGGAACCCAGAGTATGATCAACCATGTGAACGGGAGACGTGTTCAAATATGTCTCAGTTTTCCTCCCCTGGTACTCGGGTGCAACATTTCAGACGCTTTACTGACACTCTCCCGACTTGGAGAGTCAGTCCCTTTAACCTCCTGTTTGGCCCAGTTTGCAATTTCTGCGGAAGATGAACAGGAATAGCGAGAAGCAATGAGAGGCTAGCTGGAGGTGTCTGGACGGGCAAATTTAACTCTCATTTCCCACCAGGAAGAGGAATTAACCAAAGGCTCAGCATGCCGGGCCGGAACCAGATTAGGGCCTGAAGCCATCCTGTGGTGTTGCGGCCAGGTCACAAGAAAGCGAGTTGAAGAAAGGAGCTCAAGGGCACTGTAATTCACAAACCTGCAGAGTTATAAATGACAGCTATCGTCCAAAAATAGACTGAAGTAAGGCTGCCAAGAGGACTTGAAAGCGGGGCAGAATTGCAGGAAACCGATTTCAGGAGGTAGACTGGAATTGCATTGAAAGCATAGGAAAAGAGGCAGAACGTCCACAATGATGCACTTGACCAAAAAGGGCGTATGCGTTTTTTCCTGAATATATTCAGGAAAAAACGCATACGCCCTTTTTGGCCAACCAAGCAAGCTTGCAAAGGAAATCTGCACTACAATGAAGTCTCACTTCCCCCCGGTCAAAAGGGCCATCTGAAAAAAGTGTAAAATCCAGAAAGGCAGGACAGGCCATGGAGAACTGGGAGCCTTGTTATGCTGATGGGTGGGATGTAAATTGCCAACAGACACTCGGGAGAAGTGTATGGTGTTTCCTGAAACATCTAAAAAACAAAGCAACAGAGCCTAGGGCACTGCCACTTATGGTCCTATAGCTTAGGGAAATTAAAATCAAAAAGACACAGCCACCCCAAAGTTTGGGACACCTCTGTTTACAAGAACATCGTTTACAGTACAAGTTCAACATCGCAGAAAGTGAAAAATGGATAAAGAAGTTGTGGTATTTACTTACAAAGCAATATCACTCAGCAATGAAATCTATGTCATCATGCCCTTAGCAGCACAATGAGTGGATTCAGGTATGATGATTCTAACTGAAATAAGTCACACAGAAAAAGAAACATCATAAGATATCAGTAATACACGGAATGGAAACTTGGCTACACAGGAACTGAATTACAGAACAGAACAAGGTCTCAAATTTAGAAAACCAACTTATGCTTGCTTAAGGGTAAAGGTGAGTTGGGGTGCTGCATAAAACCAGAGATTGAAATGAGCACAAATAAAGTTCCTTAAGCCAAATATGGAATAGACAAGAGCTACTCCTTGTTCAACGAAATGGACTCAACACCGCATATTAAACGCCTAAGAATGTACCTGACTAGTAATTATCTTAAAACCTATGGATTGCTATGTCTCTGAAAGAGAATCAAGCATGTGTACAGGGGCATAAACGCAGCAGTGATAGGATTGGAGAGGTTCGGTGAGCAAATGAAGATCCTTTGAAGACATATTGCATGGTACCCATTCCACGGGTTTCAACTACCCAGATTTAAGGTATTCTTCCTTCAGCTAAAACATGCATGTGGAACCTAGAGTATGATCAACCATGTGATCGGGAGACGTGTTCAAATATGTCTCAGTTTTCGTACCCTGGTACTCGGGTGCAACATTCCAGACGCTTTACTAACACTCTCCCGACTTGGAGAGTCAGTCCCTTTAACCTCCTGTTTGGCCCAGTTTGCAATTTCTGCGGAAGATGAACAGGAATAGCGAGAACCAATGAGAGCGTAGCTGGAGGTGTCTGGACAGGCAAATTTAACTCTCATTTCCCACCAGGAAGAGGAATTAACCAAAGGCTCAGCGTGCCGTGCCAGAACCAGATTAGGGCCTGAAGCCATCCTGCGGTGTTGCGGCCAGCTCATAAGAAAGGGAGTTGAAGAAAGGAGCTCAGGGGCACTGTAATTCACAAACCTGCAGAGTTATAAATGACAGCTATCGTCCAAAAATAGACTGAAGTAAGGCTGCCAAGAGGACTTGAAAGCGGGGCAGAATTGCAGGAAACCGATTTCAGGAGGTAGACTGGAATTGCATTGAAAGCATAGGAAAAGAGGCAGAACGTCCACAATGATGCACTTGGCCAAAAAGGGCATATGCGTTTTTTCCTGAATATATTCAGGAAAAAACGCATACGCCCTTTTTGGCCAACCAAGCAAGCTTGCAAAGGAAATCTGCACTACAATGAAGTCTCACTTCCCCCCGGTCAAAAGGGCCATCTGAAAAAAGTGTAAAATCCAGAAAGTCAGGACAGGCCATGGAGAACTGGGAGCCTTGTTATGCTGAAGGGCGGGATGTAAATTGCCAAGAACCACTCGAGAGAAGTGTATGGTGTTAACTGAAACATCTAAAAAACAAAGCAACAGAGCCTAGGGCACTGCCACTTATGGTCCTATAGCTTAGGGAATTTAAAATCTAAAAGACACAGCCACCCCAAAGTTTCAAACGGCTCTGTTTACAAGAACCTCGTTTACAGTACAAGTTCAACATCGCAGAAAGTGAAAAATGGATAAAGAAGTTGTGGTATTTACTTACAAAGCAATATCACTCAGCAATGAAATCTATGTCATCAGGCCCTTAGCAGCACAATGAGTGGATTCAGGTATGATGATTCTAACTGAAATAAGTCACACAGAAAAAGAAACATCATAAGATATCAGTAATACACGGAATGGAAACTTGGCTACACAGGAACTGAATTACAGAACAGAACAGGTTCTCAAATTTAGAAAACCAACTTATTCTTGCTTAAAGGTAAAGGTGAGTTGGGGTGCTGCATAAAACCAGAGATTGAAATGAGCACAGATAAAGTTCCTTAAGTCAAATATGGAATAGACAAGAGCTACTCCTTGCTCAACGAAATGGACTCAACACCGCATATTAAACGCCTAAGAATGTACCTGACTAGTAAGTATCGTAAAACCTATGGATTGCTATGTCTCCAAAAGAGAATCAAGCATGTGGACAGGGGCATAAACGCAGCAGTGATAGGATTGGAGAGGTTCGGTGAGCAAATGAAGACCCTTTGAAGTCATATTGCATGGTACCCATTACACGGGTCTCAACTCTCCAGGTTTAAGGTATTCTTCCTTCAGCTAAAACATGCATGTGGAACCCAGAGTATGATCAACCATGTGAACGGGAGACGTGTTCAAATATGTCTCAGTTTTCCTCCCCTGGTACTCGGGTGCAACATTTCAGACGCTTTACTGACACTCTCCCGACTTGGAGAGTCAGTCCCTTTAACCTCCTGTTTGGCCCAGTTTGCAATTTCTGCGGAAGATGAACAGGAATAGCGAGAAGCAATGAGAGGCTAGCTGGAGGTGTCTGGACGGGCAAATTTAACTCTCATTTCCCACCAGGAAGAGGAATTAACCAAAGGCTCAGCATGCCGGGCCGGAACCAGATTAGGGCCTGAAGCCATCCTGTGGTGTTGCGGCCAGGTCACAAGAAAGCGAGTTGAAGAAAGGAGCTCAAGGGCACTGTAATTCACAAACCTGCAGAGTTATAAATGACAGCTATCGTCCAAAAATGGACTGAAGTAAGGCTGCCAAGAGGACTTGAAAGCGGGGCAGAATTGCAGGAAACCGATTTCAGGAGGTAGACTGGAATTGCATTGAAAGCATAGGAAAAGAGGCAGAACGTCCACAATGATGCACTTGGCCAAAAAGGGCGTATGCGTTTTTTCCTGAATATATTCAGGAAAAAACGCATACGCCCTTTTTGGCCAACCAAGCAAGCTTGCAAAGGAAATCTGCACTACAATGAAGTCTCACTTCCCCCCGGTCAAAAGGGCCATCTGAAAAAAGTGTAAAATCCAGAAAGGCAGGACAGGCCATGGAGAACTGGGAGCCTTGTTATGCTGATGGGTGGGATGTAAATTGCCAACAGACACTCGGGAGAAGTGTATGGTGTTTCCTGAAACATCTAAAAAACAAAGCAACAGAGCCTAGGGCACTGCCACTTATGGTCCTATAGCTTAGGGAAATTAAAATCAAAAAGACACAGCCACCCCAAAGTTTGGGACACCTCTGTTTACAAGAACATCGTTTACAGTACAAGTTCAACATCGCAGAAAGTGAAAAATGGATAAAGAAGTTGTGGTATTTACTTACAAAGCAATATCACTCAGCAATGAAATCTATGTCATCAGGCCCTTAGCAGCACAATGAGTGGATTCAGGTATGATGATTCTAACTGAAATAAGTCACACAGAAAAAGAAACATCATAAGATATCAGTAATACACGGAATGGAAACTTGGCTACACAGGAACTGAATTACAGAACAGAACAAGGTCTCAAATTTAGAAAACCAACTTATGCTTGCTTAAGGGTAAAGGTGAGTTGGGGTGCTGCATAAAACCAGAGATTGAAATGAGCACAAATAAAGTTCCTTAAGCCAAATATGGAATAGACAAGAGCTACTCCTTGTTCAACGAAATGGACTCAACACCGCATATTAAACGCCTAAGAATGTACCTGACTAGTAATTATCTTAAAACCTATGGATTGCTATGTCTCTGAAAGAGAATCAAGCATGTGTACAGGGGCATAAACGCAGCAGTGATAGGATTGGAGAGGTTCGGTGAGCAAATGAAGATCCTTTGAAGACATATTGCATGGTACCCATTCCACGGGTTTCAACTACCCAGATTTAAGGTATTCTTCCTTCAGCTAAAACATGCATGTGGAACCTAGAGTATGATCAACCATGTGATCGGGAGACGTGTTCAAATATGTCTCAGTTTTCGTACCCTGGTACTCGGGTGCAACATTCCAGACGCTTTACTAACACTCTCCCGACTTGGAGAGTCAGTCCCTTTAACCTCCTGTTTGGCCCAGTTTGCAATTTCTGCGGAAGATGAACAGGAATAGCGAGAACCAATGAGAGCGTAGCTGGAGGTGTCTGGACAGGCAAATTTAACTCTCATTTCCCACCAGGAAGAGGAATTAACCAAAGGCTCAGCGTGCCGTGCCAGAACCAGATTAGGGCCTGAAGCCATCCTGCGGTGTTGCGGCCAGCTCATAAGAAAGCGAGTTGAAGAAAGGAGCTCAGGGGCACTGTAATTCACAAACCTGCAGAGTTATAAATGACAGCTATCGTCCAAAAATAGACTGAAGTAAGGCTGCCAAGAGGACTTGAAAGCGGGGCAGAATTGCAGGAAACCGATTTCAGGAGGTAGACTGGAATTGCATTGAAAGCATAGGAAAAGAGGCAGAACGTCCACAATGATGCACTTGGCCAAAAAGGGCATATGCGTTTTTTCCTGAATATATTCAGGAAAAAACGCATACGCCCTTTTTGGCCAACCAAGCAAGCTTGCAAAGGAAATCTGCACTACAATGAAGTCTCACTTCCCCCCGGTCAAAAGGGCCATCTGAAAAAAGTGTAAAATCCAGAAAGGCAGGACAGGCCATGGAGAACTGGGAGCCTTGTTATGCTGATGGGCGGGATGTAAATTGCCAACAGACACTCGGGAGAAGTGTATGGTGTTTCCTGAAACATCTAAAAAACAAAGCAACAGAGCCTAGGACACTGCCACTTATGGTCCTATAGCTTAGGGAAATTAAAATCAAAAAGACACAGCCACCCCAAAGTTTGGGACGCCTCTGTTTACAAGAACCTCGTTTACAGTACAAGTTCAACATTGCAGAAAGTGAAAAATGGATAAAGAAGTTGTGGTATTTACTTACAAAGCAATATCACTCAGCAATGAAATCTGTGTCATCAGGCCCTTAGCAGCACAATGAGTGGATTCAGGTATGATGATTCTAACTGAAATAAGTCACACAGAAAAAGAAACATCATAAGATATCAGTAATACATGGAATGTAAACTTGGCTACACAGGAACTGAATTACAGAACAGAACAGGGTCTCAAATTTAGAAAACCAACTTATGCTTGCTTAAGGGTAAAGGTGAGTTGGGGTGCTGCATAAAACCAGAGATTGAAATGAGCACAGATAAAGTTCCTTAAGCCAAATATGGAATAGACAAGAGCTACTCCTTCCTCAACGAAATGGACTCAACACCGCATATTAAACGCCTAAGAATGTACCTGACTAGTAAGTATCTTAAAACCTATGGATTGCTATGTCTCCGAAAGAGAATCAAGCATGTGTACAGGGGCATAAACGCAGCAGTGATAGGATTGGAGAGGTTTGGTGAGCAAATGAAGACCCTTTGAAGTCATATTGCATGGTACCCATTCCACGGGTTTCAACTACCCAGGTTTAAGGTATTCTTCCTTCAGCTAAAACATGCATGTGGAACCTAGAGTATGATCAACCATGTGATCGGGAGACGTGTTCAAATATGTCTCAGTTTTCGTACCCTGGTACTCGGGTGCAACATTCCAGACGCTTTATTAACACTCTCCCGACTTGGAGAGTCAGTCCCTTTAACCTCCTGTTTGGCCCAGTTTGCAATTTCTGCGGAAGATGAACAGGAATAGCGAGAACCAATGAGAGACTAGCTGGAGGTGTCTGGACGGGCAAATTTAACTCTCATTTCCCACCAGGAAGAGGAATTAACCAAAGGCTCAGCGTGCCGTGCCGGAACCAGATTAGGGCCTGAAGCAAATCCTGCGGTGTTGCGGCCAGCTCAAAAGAGTGCGAGTTGAAGAAAGGAGCTCAGGGGCACTGTAATTCACAAACCTGCAGAGTTATAAATGACAGCTATCGTCCAAAAATATACTGAAGTAAGGCTGCCAAGAGGACTTGAAAGCGGGGCAGAATTGCAGGAAACCGATTTCAGGAGGTAGACTGGAATTGCATTGAAAGCATAGGAAAAGAGGCAGAACGTCCACAATGATGCACTTGGCCAAAAAGGGCGTATGCGTTTTTTCCTGAATATATTCAGGAAAAAACGCATACGCCCTTTTTGGCCAACCAAGCAAGCTTGCAAAGGAAATCTGCACTACAATGAAGTCTCACTTCCCCCCGGTCAAAAGGGCCATCTGAAAAAAGTGTAAAATCCAGAAAGGCAGGACAGGCCATGGAGAACTGGGAGCCTTGTTATGCTGAAGGGCGGGATGTAAATTGCCAACAGACACTCGGGAGAAGTGTATGGTGTTTCCTGAAACATCTAAAAAACAAAGCAACAGAGCCTAGGGCACTTCCACTTATGGTCCTATAGCTTAGGGAAATTAAAATCAAAAAGACACAGCCACCCCAAAGTTTGGGACGCCTCTGTTTACAAGAACCTCGTTTACAGTACAAGTTCAACATCGCAGAAAGTGAAAAATGGATAAAGAAGTTGTGGTATTTACTTACAAAGCAATATCACTCAGCAATGAAATCTATGTCATCAGGCCCTTAGCAGCACAATGAGTGGATTCAGGTATGATGATTCTAACTGAAATAAGTCACACAGAAAAAGAAACATCATAAGATATCAGTAATACACGGAATGGAAACTTGGCTACACAGGAACTGAATTACAGAACAGAACAGGGTCTCAAATTTAGAAAACCAACTTATGCTTGCTTAAGGGTAAAGGTGAGTTGGGGTGCTGCATAAAACCAGAGATTGAAATGAGCACAAATAAAGTTCCTTAAGCCAAATATGGAATAGACAAGAGCTACTCCTTGTTCAACGAAATGGACTCAACACCGCATATTAAACGCCTAATAATGTACCTGACTAGTAATTATCTTAAAACCTATGGATTGCTATGTCTCCGAAAGAGAATCAAGCATGTGTACAGGGGCATAAACGCAGCAGTGATAGGATTGGAGAGGTTTGGTGAGCAAATGAAGACCCTTTGAAGTCATATTGCATGGTACCCATTCCACGGGTTTCAACTACCCAGATTTAAGGTATTCTTCCTTCAGCTAAAACATGCATGTGGAACCTAGAGTATGATCAACCATGTGATCGGGAGACGTGTTCAAATATGTCTCAGTTTTCGTACCCTGGTACTCGGGTGCAACATTCCAGACGCTTTACTAACACTCTCCCGACTTGGAGAGTCAGTCCCTTTAACCTCCTGTTTGGCCCAGTTTGCAATTTCTGCGGAAGATGAACAGGAATAGCGAGAACCAATGAGAGCGTAGCTGGAGGTGTCTGGACAGGCAAATTTAACTCTCATTTCCCACCAGGAAGAGGAATTAACCAAAGGCTCAGCGTGCCGTGCCAGAACCAGATTAGGGCCTGAAGCCATCCTGCGGTGTTGCGGCCAGCTCAAAAGAAAGCGAGTTGAAGAAAGGAGCTCAGGGGCACTGTAATTCACAAACCTGCAGAGTTATAAATGACAGCTATCGTCCAAAAATAGACTGAAGTAAGGCTGCCAAGAGGACTTGAAAGCGGGGCAGAATTGCAGGAAACCGATTTCAGGAGGTAGACTGGAATTGCATTGAAAGCATAGGAAAAGAGGCAGAACGTCCACAATGATGCACTTGGCCAAAAAGGGCGTATGCGTTTTTTCCTGAATATATTCAGGAAAAAACGCATACGCCCTTTTTGGCCAACCAAGCAAGCTTGCAAAGGAAATCTGCACTACAATGAAGTCTCACTTCCCCCCGGTCAAAAGGGCCATCTGAAAAAAGTGTAAAATCCAGAAAGGCAGTACAGGCCATGGAGAACTGGGAGCCTTGTTATTCTGAAGGGCGGGATGTAAATTGCCAACAGACACCCGGGAGAAGTGTATGGTGTTTCCTGAAACATCTAAAAAACAAAGCAACAGAGCCTAGGGCACTGCCACTTATGGTCCTATAGCTTAGGGAAATTAAAATCAAAAAGACACAGCCACCCCAAAGTTTGGGACGCCTCTGTTTACAAGAACCTCGTTTACAGTACAAGTTGAACATCGCAGAAAGTGAAAAATGGATAAAGAAGTTGTGGTATTTACTTACAAAGCAATATCACTCAGCAATGAAATCTATGTCATCAGGCCCTTAGCAGCACAATGAGTGGATTCAGGTATGATGATTCTAACTGAAATAAGTCACACAGAAAAAGAAACATCATAAGATATCAATAATACACGGAATGGAAACTTGGCTACACAGGAACTGAATTACAGAACAGAACAGGGTCTCAAATTTAGAAAACCAACTTATGCTTGCTTAAGGGTAAAGGTGAGTTGGGGTGCTGCATAAAACCAGAGATTGAAATGAGCACAGATAAAGTTCCTTAAGCCAAATATGGAATAGACAAGAGCTACTCCTTCCTCAACGAAATGGACTCAACACCGCATATTAAACGCCTAAGAATGTACCTGACTAGTAAGTATCTTAAAACCTATGGATTGCTATGTCTCCGAAAGAGAATCAAGCATGTGTACAGGGGCATAAACGCAGCAGTGATAGGATTGGAGAGGTTTGGTGAGCAAATGAAGACCCTTTGAAGTCATATTGCATGGTACCCATTCCACGGGTTTCAACTACCCAGGTTTAAGGTATTCTACCTTCAGCTAAAACATGCATGTGGAACCTAGAGTATGATCAACCATGTGATCGGGAGACGTGTTCAAATATGTCTCAGTTTTCATACCCTGGTACTCGGGTGCAACATTCCAGACGCTTTACTAACACTCTCCCGACTTGGAGAGTCAGTCCCTTTAACCTCCTGTTTGGCCCAGTTTGCAATTTCTGCGGAAGATGAACAGGAATAGCGAGAACCAATGAGAGACTAGCTGGAGGTGTCTGGACAGGCAAATTTAACTCTCATTTCCCACCAGGAAGAGGAATTAACCAAAGGCTCAGCGTGCCGTGCCGGAACCAGATTAGGGCCTGAAGCAAATCCTGCGGTGTTGCGGCCAGCTCACAAGAAAGCGAGTTGAAGAAAGGAGCTCAGGGGCACTGTAATTCACAAACCTGCAGAGTTATAAATGACAGCTATCGTCCAAAAATAGACTGAAGTAAGGCTGCCAAGAGGACTTGAAAGCGGGGCAGAATTGCAGGAAACCGATTTCAGGAGGTAGACTGGAATTCCATTGAAAGCATAGGAAAAGAGGCAGAACGTCCACAATGATGCACTTGGCCAAAAAGGGCGTATGCGTTTTTTCCTGAATATATTCAGGAAAAAACGCATACGCCCTTTTTGGCCAACCAAGCAAGCTTGCAAAGGAAATCTGCACTACAATGAAGTCTCACTTCCCCCCGGTCAAAAGGGCCATCTGAAAAAAGTGTAAAATCCAGAAAGGCAGGACAGGCCATGGAGAACTGGGAGCCTTGTTATGCTGAAGGGCGGGATGTAAATTGCCAACAGACACTCGGGAGAAGTGTATGGTGTTTCCTGAAACATCTAAAAAACAAAGCAACAGAACCTAGGGCACTTCCACTTATGGTCCTATAGCTTAGGGAAATTAAAATCAAAAAGACACAGCCACCCCAAAGTTTGGGACGCCTCTGTTTACAAGAACCTCGTTTACAGTACAAGTTCAACATCGCAGAAAGTGAAAAATGGATAAAGAAGTTGTGGTATTTACTTACAAAGCAATATCACTCAGCAATGAAATCTATGTCATCAGGCCCTTAGCAGCACAATGAGTGGATTCAGGTATGATGATTCTAACTGAAATAAGTCACACAGAAAAAGAAACATCATAAGATATCAGTAATACACGGAATGGAAACTTGGCTACACAGGAACTGAATTACAGAACAGAACAGGGTCTCAAATTTAGAAAACCAACTTATGCTTGCTTAAGGGTAAAGGTGAGTTGGGGTGCTGCATAAAACCAGAGATTGAAATGAACACAGATAAAGTTCCTTAAGCCAAATATGGAATAGACAAGAGCTACTCCTTGCTCAACGAAATGGACTCAACACCGCATATTAAACGCCTAAGAATGTACCTGACTAGTAAGTATCTTAAAACCTAGGGATTGCTATGTCTCCGAAAGAGAATCAAGCATGTGTACAGGGGCATAAAAGCAGCAGTGATAGGATTGGAGAGGTTCGGTGAGCAAATGAAGACCCTTTGAAGTCATATTGCATGGTACCCATTCCACGGGTTTCAACTACCCGGGTTTTAGGTATTCTTCCTTCAGCTAAAACATGCATGTGGAACCCAGAGTATGATCAACCATGTGATCGGGAGACGTGTTCAAATATGTCTCAGTTTTCGTACCCTGGTACTCGGGTGCAACATTCCAGACGCTTTACTAACACTCTCCCGACTTGGAGAGTCAGTCCCTTTAACCTCCTGTTTGGCCCAGTTTGCAATTTCTGCGGAAGATGAACAGGAATAGTGAGAACCAATGAGAGACTAGCTGGAGGTGTCTGGACGGGCAAATTTAACTCTCATTTCCCACCAGGAAGAGGAATTAACCAAAGGCTCAGCGTGCCGTGCCGGAACCAGATTAGGGCCTGAAGCCATCCTGCGGTGTTGCGGCCAGCTCAAAAGAAAGCGAGTTGAAGAAAGGAGCTCAGGGGCACTGTAATTCACAAACCTGCAGAGTTATAAATGACAGCTATCGTCCAAAAATAGACTGAAGTAAGGCTGCCAAGAGGACTTGAAAGCGGGGCAGAATTGCAGGAAACCGATTTCAGGAGGTAGACTGGAATTCCATTGAAAGCATAGGAAAAGAGGCAGAACGTCCACAATGATGCACTTGGCCAAAAAGGGCGTATGCGTTTTTTCCTGAATATATTCAGGAAAAAACGCATACGCCCTTTTTGGCCAACCAAGCAAGCTGGCAAAGGAAATCTGCACTACAATGAAGTCTCACTTCCCCCCGGTCAAAAGGGCCATCTGAAAAAAGTGTAAAATCCAGAAAGGCAGGACAGGCCATGGAGAACTGGGAGCCTTGTTATTCTGAAGGGCAGGATGTAAATTGCCAAGAACCACTCGGGAGAAGTGTATGGTGTTTCCTGAAACATCTAAAAAACAAAGCAACAGAGCCTAGGGCACTGCCACTTATGGTCCTATAGCTTAGGGAAATTAAAATCAAAAAGACACAGCCACCCCAAAGTTTGGGACGCCTCTGTTTACAAGAACCTCGTTTACAGTACAAGTTCAACATCGCAGAAAGTGAAAAATGGATAAAGAAGTTGTGGTATTTACTTACAAAGCAATATCACTCAGCAATGAAATCTATGTCATCAGGCCCTTAGCAGCACAATGAGTGGATTCAGGTATGATGATTCTAACTGAAATAAGTCACACAGAAAAAGAAACATCATAAGATATCAGTAATACACGGAATGGAAACTTGGCTACACAGGAACTGAATTACAGAACAGAACAGGGTCTCAAATTTAGAAAACCAACTTATTCTTGCTTAAAGGTAAAGGTGAATTGGGGTGCTGCATAAAACCAGAGATTGAAATGAGCACAGATAAAGTTCCTTAAGTCAAATATGGAATAGACAAGAGCTACTCCTTGCTCAACGAAATGGACTCAACACCGCATATTAAACGCCTAAGAATGTACCTGAGTAGTAAGTATCGTAAAACCTATGGATTGCTATGTCTCCAAAAGAGAATCAAGCATGTGCACAGGGGCATAAACGCAGCAGTGATAGGATTGGAGAGGTTCGGTGAGCAAATGAAGACCCTTTGAAGTCATATTGCATGGTACCCATTACACGGGTCTCAACTCTCCAGGTTTAAGGTATTCTTCCTTCAGCTAAAACATGCATGTGGAACCCAAGTATGATCAACCATGTGAACGGGAGACGTGTTCAAATATGTCTCAGTTTTCCTCCCCTGGTACTCGGGTGCAGCATTCCAGACGCTTTACTGACACTCTCCCGACTTGGAGAGTCAGTCCCTTTAACCTCCTGTTTGGCCCAGTTTGCAATTTCTGCGGAAGATGAACAGGAATAGTGAGAAGCAATGAGAGGCTAGCTGGAGGTGTCTGGACGGGCAAATTTAACTCTCATTTCCCACCAGGAAGAGGAATTAACCAAAGGCTCAGCATGCCGGACCGGAACCAGATTAGGGCCTGAAGCCATCCTGCGGTGTTGCGGCCAGGTCACAAGAAAGCGAGTTGAAGAAAGGAGCTCAAGGGCACTGTAATTCACAAACCTACAGAGTTATAAATGACAGCTATCGTCCAAAAATAGACTGAAGTAAGGCTGCCAAGAGGACTTGAAAGCGGGGCAGAATTGCAGGAAACCGATTTCAGGAGGTAGACTGGAATTGCATTGAAAGCATAGGAAAAGAGGCAGAACGTCCACAATGATGCACTTGGCCAAAAAGGGCGTATGCGTTTTTTCCTGAATATATTCAGGAAAAAACGCATACGCCCTTTTTGGCCAACCAAGCAAGCTTGCAAAGGAAATCTGCACTACAATGAAGTCTCACTTCCCCCCGGTCAAAAGGGCCATCTGAAAAATGTGTAAAATCCAGAAAGGCAGGACAGGCCATGGAGAACTGGGAGCCTTGTTATGCTGATGGGCGGGATGTAAATTGCCAACAGACACTCGGGAGAAGTGTATGGTGTTTCCTGAAACATCTAAAAAACAAAGCAACAGAGCCTAGGGCACTGCCACTTATGGTCCTATAGCTTAGGGAAATTAAAATCAAAAAGACACAGCCACCCCAAAGTTTCGGACGCCTCTGTTTACAAGAACCTCGTTTACAGTACAAGTTCAACATCGCAGAAAGTGAAAAATGGATAAAGAAGTTGTGGTATTTACTTACAAAGCAATATCACTCAGCAATGAAATCTGTGTCATCATGCCCTTAGCAGCACAATGAGTGGATTCAGGTATGATGATTCTAACTGAAATAAGTCACACAGAAAAAGAAACATCATAAGATATCAGTAATACACGGAATGTAAACTTGGCTACACAGGAACTGAATTACAGAACAGAACAGGGTCTCAAATTTAGAAAACCAACTTATGTTTGCTTAAGGGTAAAGGTGAGTTGGGGTGCTGCATAAAACCAGAGATTGAAATGAGCACAGATAAAGTTCCTTAAGCCAAATATGGAATAGACAAGAGCTACTCCTTGCTCAACGAAATGGACTCAACACCGCATATTAAACGCCTAAGAATGTACCTGACTAGTAAGTATCTTAAAACCTATGGATTGCTATGTCTCCGAAAGAGAATCAAGCATGTGTACAGGGGCATAAATGCAGCAGTGATAGGATTGGAGATGTTCGGTGAGCAAATGAAGACCCTTTGAAGTCATATTGCATGGTACCCATTCCACGGGTCTCAACTCTCCAGGTTTAAGGTATTCTTCCTTCAGCTAAAACATGCATGTGGAACCCAGAGTATGATCAACCATGTGAACGGGAGACGTGTTCAAATATGTCTCAGTTTTCCTCCCCTGGTACTCTGGTGCAACATTCCAAACGCTTTACTAACGCTCTCCCGACTTGGAAAGTCAGTGCCTTTAACCTCCTGTTTGGCACAGTTTGCAATTTCTGCGGAAGATGAACAGGAATAGCGACAACCAATGAGAGGCTAGCTGGAGGTGTCTGAACGGGCAAATTTAACTCTCATTTCCCACCAGGAAGAGGAATTAACCAAAGGCTCAGCATGCCTGGCCGGAACAAGATTAGGGCCTGAAGCGATCCTGCGGTGTTGCGGCCAGGTCACAAGAAAGCGAGTTGAAGAAAGGAGCTCAGGGGCACTGTAATTCACAAACCTGCAGAGTTATAAATGACAGCTATCGTCCAAAAATAGACTGAAGTAAGGCTGCCAAGAGGACTTGAAAGCGGGGCAGAATTGCAGGAAACCGATTTCAGGAGGTAGACTGGAATTGCATTGAAAGCATAGGAAAAGAGGCAGAACGTCCACAATGATGCACTTGGCCAAAAAGGGCGTATGCGTTTTTTCCTGAATATATTCAGGAAAAAACGCATACGCCCTTTTTGGCCAACCAAGCAAGCTTGCAAAGGAAATCTGCACTACAATGAAGTCTCACTTCCCCCCGGTCAAAACGGCCATCTGAAAAAAGTGTAAAATCCAGAAAGGCAGGACAGGCCATGGAGAACTGGGAGCCTTGTTATGCTGAAGGTCGGCATGTAAATTGCCAACAACCACTCGGGAGAAGTGTATGGTGTTTCGTGAATCATCTAAAAAACAAAGCAACAGAGCCTAGGGCACTTCCACTTATGGTCCTATAGCTTAGGGAAATTAAAATCAAAAAGACACAGCCACCCCAAAGTTTGGAACGGCTCTGTTTACAAGAACCTCGTTTACAGTACAAGTTCAACATCGCAGAAAGTGAAAAATGGATAAAAAAGTTGTGGTATTTACTTACAAAGCAATATCACTCAGCAATGAAATCTGTGTCATCAGGCCCTTAGCAGCACAATGAGTGGATTCAGGTACGATGATTCTAACTGAAATAAGTCACACAGAAAAAGAAACATCATAAGATATCAGTAATACACGGAATGTAAACTTGGCTACACAGGAACTGAATTACAGAACAGAACAGGGTCTCAAATTTAGAAAACCAACTTATGCTTGCTTAAGGGGAAAGGTGAGTTGGGGTGCTGCATAAAACCAGAGATTGAAATGAGCACAGATAAAGTTCCTTAAGCCAAATATGGAATAGACAAGAGCTACTCCTTGTTCAACGAAATGGACTCAACACCGCATATTAAACGCCTAAGAATGTATCTGACTAGTAAGTATCTTAAAACCTATAGATTGCTATGTCTCCGAAAGAGAATCAAGCATGTGTACAGGGGCATAAACGCAGCAGTGATAGGATTGGAGAGGTTCGGTGAGCAAATGAAGACACTTTGAAGTCATATTGCATGGTACCCATTCCACGGGTTTCAACTCTCCAGGTTTAAGGTATTCTTCCTTCAGCTAAAACATGCATGTGGAACCCAGAGTATGATCAACCATGTGATCGGGAGACGTGTTCAAATATGTCTCAGTTTTCCTCCCCTGGTACTCGGGTGCAACATTCCAGACGCTTTACTAACACTCTCCCCAATGGAGAGTCAGCGCCTTTAACCTCCTGTTTGGCCCAGTTTGCAATTTCTGCGGAAGATGAACAGGAATAGCGAGAACCAATGAGAGACTAGCTGGAGGTGTCTGGACGGGCAAATTTAACTCTCATTTCCCACCAGGAAGAGGAAATAACCAAAGGCTCAACGTGCCGTGCCGGAACCAGATTAGGGCCTGAAGCCATCCTGCGGTGCTGCGGCCAGGTCACAAGAAAGCGAGTTCAAGAAAGGAGCTCAGGGGCACTGTAATTCACAAACCTGCAGAGTTATAAATGACAGCTATCGTCCAAAAATAGACTGAAGTAAGGCTGCCAAGAGGACTTGAAAGCGGGGCAGAATTGCAGGAAACCGATTTCAGGAGGTAGACTGGAATTGCATTGAAAGCATAGGAAAAGAGGCAGAACGTCCACAATGATGCACTTGGCCAAAAAGGGCGTATGCGTTTTTTCCTGAATATATTCAGCAAAAAACGCATACGCACTTTTTGGCCAACCAAGCAAGCTTGCAAAGGAAATCTGCACTACAATGAAGTCTCACTTCCCCCCGGTCAAAAGGGCCATCTGAAAAAAGTGTAAAATCCAGAAAGGCAGGACAGGCCATGGAGAACTGGGAGCCTTGTTATGCTGATGGGTGGGATGTAAATTGCCAACAACCACTCGGGAGAAGTGTATGGTGTTTCCTGAAACATCTAAAAAACAAAGCAACAGAACCTAGGGCACTTCCACTTATGGTCCTATAGCTTAGGGAAATTAAAATCAAAAAGACACAGCCACCCCAAAGTTTGGAACGGCTCTGTTTACAAGAACCTCGTTTACAGTACAAGTTCAACATCGCAGAAAGTGAAAAATGGATAAAGAAGTTGTGGTATTTACTTACAAAGCAATATCACCAAGCAATGAAATCTGTGTCATCAGGCCCTTAGCAGCACAATGAGTGGATTCAGATATGATGATTCTAACTGAAATAAGTCACACAGAAAAAGAAACATCATGAGATATCAGTAATACACGGTATGTAAACTTGGCTACACAGGAACTGAATTACAGAACAGAACAGGGTCTCAAATTTAGAAAACCAACTTATGCTTGCTTAAGGGGAAAGGTGAGTTGGGGTGCTGCATAAAACCAGAGATTGATATGAGCACAGATAAAGTTCCTTAAGCCAAATATGGAATAGACAAGAGCTACTCCTTGCTCAACGAAATGGACTCAACACCGCATATTAAACGCCTAAGAATGTACCTGACTAGTAAGTATCTTAAAACCTATGGATTGCTATATCTCCGAAAGAGAATCAAGCATGTGTACAGGGGCATAAACGCAGCAGTGATAGGATTGGAGAGGTTCGGTGAGCAAATGAAGACCCTTTGAAGTCATATTGCATGGTACCCATTCCACGGGTTTCAACTACCCAGGTTTAAGGTATTCTTCCTTCAGCTAAAACATGCATGTGGAACCTAGAGTATGATCAACCAAGTGATCGGGAGACGTGTTCAAATATGTCTCAGTTTTCGTACCCTGGTACTCGGGTGCAACATTCCAGACGTTTTACTAACACTCTCCCCACTTGGAGAGTCAGTCCCTTTAACCTCCTGTTTGGCCCAGTTTGCAATTTCTGCGGAAGATGACAGGAATAGCGAGAACCAATGAGAGGCTAGCTGCAGGTGTCTGGACGGGCAAATTTAACTCTCATTTCCCACCAGGAAGAGGAATTAACCAAAGGCTCAGCATGCCGGGCCGGAAACAGATTAGGGCCTGAAGCCATCCTGCGGTGTTGCGGCCAGGTCACAAGAAAGCGAGTTGAAGAAAGGAGCTCAGGGGCACTGTAATTCACAAACCTGCAGAGTTATAAATGACAGCTATCGTCCAAAAATAGACTGAAGTAAGGCTGCCAAGAGGACTTGAAAGCGGGGCAGAATTGCAGGAAACCGATTTCAGGAGGTAGACTGGAATTGCATTGAAAGCATAGGAAAAGAGGCAGAACGTCCACAATGATGCACTTGGCCAAAAAGGGCGTATGCGTTTTTCCTGAATATATTCAGGAAAAAACGCATACGCCCTTTTTGGCCAACCAAGCAAGCTTGCAAAGGAAATCTGCACTACAATGAAGTCTCACTTCCCCCCGGTCAAAAGGGCCATCTGAAAAAAGGGTAAAATCCAGAAAGGCAGGACAGGCCATGGAGAACTGGGAGCCTTGTTATGCTGATGGGCGGGATGTAAATTGCCAACAACCACTCGGGAGAAGTGTATGGTGTTTCCTGAAACATCTAAAAAACAAAGCAACAGAGCCTAGGGCACTTCCACTTATGGTCCTATAGCTTAGGGAAATTAAAATCAAAAAGACACAGCCACCCCAAAGTTTGGGACGCCTCTGTTTACAAGAACCTCGTTTACAGTACAAGTTCAACATCGCAGAAAGTGAAAAATGGATAAAGAAGTTGTGGTATTTACTTACAAAGCAATATCACTCAGCAATGAAATCTATGTCATCAGGCCTTTAGCAGCACAATGAGTGGATTCAGGTATGATGATTCTAACTGAAATAAGTCACACAGAAAAAGAAACATCATAAGATATCAGTAATACACGGAATGTAAAGTTGGCTACACAGGAACTGAATTACAGAACAGAACAGGGTCTCAAATTTAGAAAACCAACTTATGCTTGCTTAAGGGGAAAGGTGAGTTGGGGTGCTGCATAAAACCAGAGATTGAAATGAGCACAGATAAAGTTCCTTAAGCCAAATATGGAATAGACAAGAGCTACTCCTTGCTCAACGAAATGGACTCAACACCGCATATTAAACGCCTAAGAATGTACCTGACTAGTAAGTATCTTAAAACCTATGGATTGCTATGTCTCCGAAAGAGAATCAAGCATGTGTACAGGGGCATAAACGCAGCAGTGATAGGATTGGAGATGTTCGGTGAGCAAATGAAGACCCTTTGAAGTCATATTGCATGGTACCCATTCCACGGGTTTCAACTACCCAGGTTTTAGGTATTCTTCCTTCAGCTAAAACATGCATGTGGAACCCAGAGTATGATCAACCATGTGATCGGGAGACGTGTTCAAATATGTCTCAGTTTTCGTACCCTGGTACTCGGGTGCAACATTCCAGACGCTTTACTAACACTCTCCCGACTTGGAGAGTCAGTCCCTTTAACCTCCTGTTTGGCCCAGTTTACAATTTCTGTGGAAGATGAACAGGAATAGCGAGAACCAATGAGAGACTAGCTGGAGGTGTCTGGATGGGCAAATTTAACTCTCATTTCCCACCAGGAAGAGGAATTAACCAAAGGCTCAGCGTGCCGTGCCGGAACCAGATTAGGGCCTGAAGCCATCCTGCGGTGTTGCGGCCAGCTCAAAAGAAAGCGAGTTGAAGAAAGGAGCTCAGGGGCACTGTAATTCACAAACCTGCAGAGTTATAAATGACAGCTATCGTCCAAAAATAGACTGAAGTAAGGCTGCCAAGAGGACTTGAAAGCGGGGCAGAATTGCAGGAAACCGATTTCAGGAAGTAGACTGGAATTGCATTGAAAGCATAGGAAAAGAGGCAGAATGTCCACAATGATGCACTTGGCCAAAAAGGGCGTATGCGTTTTTTCCTGAATATATTCAGGAAAAACCGCATACGCCCTTTTTGGCCAACCAAGCAAGCTTGCAAAGGAAATCTGCACTACAATGAAGTCTCACTTCCCCCCGGTCAAAAGGGCCATCTGAAAAAAGTGTAAAATCCAGAAAGGCAGGACAGGCCATGGAGAACTGGGAGCCTTGTTATGCTGATGGGCGGGATGTAAATTACCAACAGACACTCAGGAGAAGTGTATGGTGTTTCCTGAAACATCTAAAAAACAAAGCAACAGAACCTAGGGCACTGCCACTTATGGTCCTATAGCTTAGGGAAATTAAAATCAAAAAGACACAGCCACCCCAAAGTTTGGAACGGCTCTGTTTACAAGAACCTCGTTTACAGTACAAGTTCAACATCGCAGAAAGTGAAAAATGGATAAAGAAGTTGTGGTATTCACTTACAATGCAGTATCACTCAGCAATGAAATCTATGTCATCAGGCCCTTAGCAGCACAATGACTGGATTCAGGTATGATGATTCTAACTGAAATAAGTCACACAGAAAAAGAAACATCATAAGATATCAGTAATACACGGAATGGAAACTTGGCTACACAGGAACTGAATTACAGAACAGAACAGGGTCTCAAATTTAGAAAACCAACTTATGCTTGCTTAAGGGGAAAGGTGAGTTGGGGTGCTGCATAAAACCAGAGATTGAAATGAGCACAGATAAAGTTCCTTAAGCTAAATATGGAATAGACAAGAGCTACTCCTTGCTCAACGAAATGGACTCAACACCCCATATTAAACGCCTAAGAATGTACCTGACTAGTAAGTATCTTAAAACCTATGGATTGCAATGTCTCCAAAAGAGAATCAAGCGTGTGTACAGGGGCAAAAACGCAGCAGTGATAGGATTGGAGAGGTTCGGTGAGCAAATGAAGACCCTTTGAAGTCATATTGCATGGTACCCATTCCACGGGTCTCAACTCTCCAGGTTTTAGGTATTCTTCCTTCAGCTAAAACACGCATGTGGAACCCAGAGTATGATCAACCGTGTGAACGGGAGACGTGTTCAAATATGTCTCAGTTTTCCTCCCCTGGTACTCGGGTGCAACATTCCAGACGCTTTACTAACACTCTCCCCACTTGGAGAGTCAGCGCCTTTAACCTCCTGTTTGGCCCAGATTGCAATTTCTGCGGAAGATGAACAGGAATAGGGAGAACCAATGAGACACTAGCTGGAGGTGTCTGGACGGGCAAATTTAACTCTCATTTCCCACCAGGAAGAGGAAATAACCAAAGGCTCAGCGTGCCGTGCCGGAACAAGATTAGGGCCTGAAGCCATGCTGCGGTGTTGCGGCCAGGTCACAAGAAAGCGAGTTGAAGAAAGGAGCTTAGGGGCACTGTAATTCACAAACCTGCAGAGTTATAAATGACAGCTATCGTCCAAAAATAGACTGAAGTAAGGCTGCCAAGAAGACTTGAAAGCGGGGCAGAATTGCAGGAAACCGATTTCAGGAGGTAGACTGGAATTGCATTGAAAGCATAGGAAAAGAGGCAGAACGTCCACAATGATGCACTTGGCCAAAAAGGGCGTATGCGTTTTTTCCTGAATATATTCAGGAAAAAACGCATACGCCCTTTTTGGCCAACCAAGCAAGCTTGCAAAGGAAATCTGCACTACAATGAAGTCTCACTTCCCCCCGGTCAAAAGGGCCATCTGAAAAAAGGGTAAAATCCAGAAAGGCAGGACAGGCCATGGAGAACTGGGAGCCTTGTTATGCTGATGGGCGGGATGTAAATTGCCAACAACCACTCGGGAGAAGTGTATGGTGTTTCCTGAAACATCTAAAAAACAAAGCAACAGAACCTAGGGCACTTCCACTTATGGTCCTATAGCTTAGGGAAATTAAAATCAAAAAGACACAGCCACCCCAAAGTTTGGAACGGCTCTGTTTACAAGAACCTCGTTTACAGTACAAGTTCAACATCGCAGAAAGTGAAAAATGGATAAAGAAGTTGTGGTATTTACTTACAAAACAATATCACTCAGCAATGAAATCTGTGTCATCAGGCCCTTAGCAGCACAATGAGTGGATTCAGGTATGATGATTCAAACTGAAATAAGTCACACAGAAAAAGAAACATCATAAGATATCAGTAATACACGGAATGTAAACTTGGCTACACAGGAACTGAATTACAGAACAGAACAGTGTCTCAAATTTAGAAAACCAACTTATGCTTGCTTAAGGGGAAAGGTGAGTTGGGGTGCTGCATAAAACCAGAGATTGAAATGAGCACAGATAAAGTTCCTTAAGCCAAATATGGAATAGACAAGAGCTACTCCTTGCTCAACGAAATGGACTCAACACCCCATATTAAACGCCTAAGAATGTACCTGACTAGTAAGTATCTTAAAACCTATGGATTGCTATGTCTCCGAAAGAGAATCAAGCATGTGTACAGGGGCATAAACGCAGCAGTGATAGGATTGGAGAGGTTCGTGAGCAAATGAAGACCCTTTGAAGTCATATTGCATGGTACCCATTCCACGGGTTTCAACTACCCAGGTTTTAGGTATTCTTCCTTCAGCTAAAACATGCATGTGGAACCCAGAGTATGATCAACCATGTGAACGGGAGACCTGTTCAAATATGTCCCAGTTTTCGTACCCTGGTACTCGGGTGCAACATTCCAGACGCTTTACTAACACTCGCCCGACTTGGAGAGTCAGTCCCTTTAACCTCCTATTTGGCCCAGTTTGCAATTTCTGCGGAAGATGAACAGGAATAGTGAGAACCAATGAGAGACTAGCTGGAGGTGTCTGGACGGGCAAATTTAACTCTCATTTCCCACCAGGAAGAGGAATTAACCAAAGGCTCAGCGTGCCGTGCCGGAACCAGATTAGGGCCTGAAGCCATCCTGCGGTGTTGCGGCCAGCTCAAAAGAAAGCGAGTTGAAGAAAGGAGCTCAGGGGCACTGTAATTCACAAACCTGCAGAGTTATAAATGACAGCTATCGTCCAAAAATAGACTGAAGTAAGGCTGCCAAGAGGACTTGAAAGCGGGGCAGAATTGCAGGAAACCGATTTCAGGAGGTAGACTGGAATTGCATTGAAAGCATAGGAAAAGAGGCAGAACGTCCACAATGATGCACTTGGCCAAAAAGGGCGTATGCGTTTTTTCCTGAATATATTCAGGAAAAAACGCATACGCCCTTTTTGGCCAACCAAGCAAGCTTGCAAAGGAAATCTGCACTACAATGAAGTCTCACTTCCCCCCGGTCAAAAGGGCCATCTGAAAAAAGTGTAAAATCCAGAAAGGCAGGACAGGCCATGGAGAACTGAGAGCCTTGTTATGCTGAAGGGCGGGATGTAAATTGCCAACAAACACTCGGGAGAAGTGTATGGTGTTTCCTGAAACACCTAAAAAACAAAGCAACAGAGCCTAGGGCACTTCCACTTATGGTCCTATAGCTTAGGGAAATTAAAATCAAAAAGACACAGCCACCCCACAGTTTGGGACGCCTCTGTTTACAAGAACCTCGTTTACCGTACAAGTTCAATATCACAGAAAGTGAAAAATGGATAAAGAACTTGTGGTACTTACGTACAATGCAGTATCACTCAGCAATGAAACCTATGTCATCAGGCCCGTAGTAGCATAATGAGTGGATTCAGGTACGATGATTCTAACTGAAATAAGTCACACAGAAAAAGAAACATCATAAGATATCAGTAATACACGGAATGTAAACTTGGCTACACAGGAACTGAATTGCAGAACAGAACAGGGTCTCAAATTTAGAAAACCAACTTATGCTTGCTTAAGGGGAAAGGTGAGTTGGGGTGCTGCATAAAACCAGAGATTGATATGAGCACAGATAAAGTTCCTTAAGCCAAATATGGAATAGACAAGAGCTACTCCTTGCTCAACGAAATGGACTCAACACCGCATATTAAACGCCTAAGAATGTACCTGACTAGTAAGTATCTTAAAACCTATAGATTGCTATGTCTCCGAAAGAGAATCAAGCATGTGTACAGGGGCATAAACGCAGCAGTGATAGGATTGGAGCGGTTCAGTGAGCAAATGAAGACCCTTTGAAGTCATATTGCATGGTACCCATTCCACGGGTTTCAACTACCCAGGTTTTAGGTATTCTTCCTTCAGCTAAAACATGCATGTGGAACCCAGAGTATGATCAACCATGTGATCGGGAGACGTGTTCAAATATGTCTCAGTTTTCGTACCCTGGTACTCGGGTGCAACATTCCAGACGCTTTACTAACACTCTCCCGACTTGGAGAGTCAGTCCCTTTAACCTCCTGTTTGGCCCAGTTTGCAATTTCTGCGGAAGATGAACAGGAATAGTGAGAACCAATGAGAGGCTAGATGGAGGTGTCTGGACGGGCAAATTTAACTCTCATTTCCCACCAGGAAGAGGAAATAACCAAAGGCTCAGCGTGCCGTACCGGAACCAGATTAGGGCCTGAAGCCATCCTGCGGTGTTGCGGCCAGCTCAAAAGAAAGCGAGTTGAAGAAAGGAGCTCAGGGGCACTGTAATTCACAAACCTGCAGAGTTATAAATGACAGCTATCGTCCAAAAATAGACTGAAGTAAGGCTGCCAAGAGGACTTGAAAGCGGGGCAGAATTGCAGGAAACCGATTTCAGGAGGTAGACTGGAATTGCATTGAAAGCATAGGAAAAGAGGCAGAACGTCCACAATGATGCACTTGGCCAAAAAGGGCGTATGCGTTTTTTCCTGAATATATTCAGGAAAAAACGCATACGCCCTTTTTGGCCAACCAAGCAAGCTTGCAAAGGAAATCTGCACTACAATGAAGTCTCACTTCCCCCCGGTCAAAAGGGCCATCTGAAAAAAGGGTAAAATCCAGAAAGGCAGGACAGGCCATTGAAAACTGGGAGCCTTGTTATGCTGATGGGCGGGATGTAAATTGCCAACAGACACTCAGCAGAAGTGTATGGTGTTTCCTGAAACATCTAAAAAACAAAGCAACAGAGCCTAGGGCACTTCCGTTTATGGTCCTATAGCTTAGGGAAATTAAAATCAAAAAGACACAGCCACCCCAAAGTTTGGGACGCCTCCGTTTACAAGAACCTCGTTTACCGTACAAGTTCAACATCGCAGAAAGTGAAAAATGGATAAAGAACTTGTCGTATTTACGTACAATGCAGTATCACTCAGCAATGAAATCTATGTCATCAGGCCCGTAGCAGATTAATGAGTGGATTCAGGTACGATGATTCTAACTGAAATAAGTCACAAAGAAAAAGAAACATCATAAGATATCACTAATACACGGAATGTAAACTTGGCTACAGAGGAACTGCATTCCAAAACAGAACAGGGTCTCAAATTTAGAAAACCAACTTATGCTTGCTTAAGGGGAAAGTTGAGTTGGGGTGCTGCATAAAACCAGAGATTGAAATGAGCACAGATAAAGTTCCTTAAGTCAAATATGGAATAGACAAGAGCTACTCCTTGCTCAACGAAATGGACTCAACACCCCATATTAAACGCCTAAGAATGTACCTGACTAGTAAGTATCTTAAAACCTATGGATTGCTATGTCTCCAAAAGAGAATCAAGCGTGTGTACAGGGTCATAAACGCAGCAGTGATAGGATTGGAGAGGTTCGGTGAGCAAATGAAGACCCTTTGAAGTCATATTGCATGGTACCCATTCCACGGGTTTCAAATACCCAGGTTTAAGGTGTTCTTCCTTCAGCTAAAACATGCATGTGGAACCTAGATTATGATCAACCATGTGATCGGGAGACGTGTTCAAATATGTCTCAGTTTTCGTACCCTGGTACTCGGGTGCAACATTCCAGACGCTTTACTAACACTCTCCCGACTTGGAGAGTCAGTCCCTTTAACCTCCTGTTTGGCCCAGTTTGCAATTTCTGCGGAAGATGAACAGGAATAGTGAGAACCAATGAGAGGCTAGATGGAGGTGTCTGGACGGGCAAATTTAACTCTCATTTCCCACCAGGAAGAGGAAATAACCAAAGGCTCAGCGTGCCGTACCGGAACCAGATTAGGGCCTGAAGCCATCCTGCGGTGTTGCGGCCAGCTCAAAAGAAAGCGAGTTGAAGAAAGGAGCTCAGGGGCACTGTAATTCACAAACCTGCAGAGTTATAAATGACAGCTATCGTCCAAAAATAGACTGAAGTAAGGCTGCCAAGAGGACTTGAAAGCGGGGCAGAATTGCAGGAAACCGATTTCAGGAGGTAGACTGGAATTGCATTGAAAGCATAGGAAAAGAGGCAGAACGTCCACAATGATGCACTTGGCCAAAAAGGGCGTATGCGTTTTTTCCTGAATATATTCAGGAAAAAACGCATACGCCCTTTTTGGCCAACCAAGCAAGCTTGCAAAGGAAATCTGCACTACAATGAAGTCTCACTTCCCCCCGGTCAAAAGGGCCATCTGAAAAAAGGGTAAAATCCAGAAAGGCAGGACAGGCCATTGAGAACTGGGAGCCTTGTTATGCTGATGGGCGGGATGTAAATTGCCAACAGACACTCAGCAGAAGTGTATGGTGTTTCCTGAAACATCTAAAAAACAAAGCAACAGAGCCTAGGGCACTTCCGTTTATGGTCCTATAGCTTAGGGAAATTAAAATCAAAAAGACACAGCCACCCCAAAGTTTGGGACGCCTCCGTTTACAAGAACCTCGTTTACCGTACAAGTTCAACATCGCAGAAAGTGAAAAATGGATAAAGAACTTGTCGTATTTACGTACAATGCAGTATCACTCAGCAATGAAATCTATGTCATCAGGCCCGTAGCAGATTAATGAGTGGATTCAGGTACGATGATTCTAACTGAAATAAGTCACAAAGAAAAAGAAACATCATAAGATATCACTAATACACGGAATGTAAACTTGGCTACAGAGGAACTGCATTCCAAAACAGAACAGGGTCTCAAATTTAGAAAACCAACTTATGCTTGCTTAAGGGGAAAGTTGAGTTGGGGTGCTGCATAAAACCAGAGATTGAAATGAGCACAGATAAAGTTCCTTAAGTCAAATATGGAATAGACAAGAGCTACTCCTTGCTCAACGAAATGGACTCAACACCCCATATTAAACGCCTAAGAATGTACCTGACTAGTAAGTATCTTAAAACCTATGGATTGCTATGTCTCCAAAAGAGAATCAAGCGTGTGTACAGGGTCATAAACGCAGCAGTGATAGGATTGGAGAGGTTCGGTGAGCAAATGAAGACCCTTTGAAGTCATATTGCATGGTACCCATTCCACGGGTTTCAAATACCCAGGTTTAAGGTGTTCTTCCTTCAGCTAAAACATGCATGTGGAACCTAGATTATGATCAACCATGTGATCGGGAGACGTGTTCAAATATGTCTCAGTTTTCGTACCCTGGTACTCGGGTGCAACATTCCAGACGCTTTACTAACACTCTCCCGACTTGGAGAGTCAGTCAGTCCCTTTAACCTCCTGTTTGGCCCAGTTTGCAATTTCTGCGGAAGATGAACAGGAATAGCGAGAACCAATGAGAGACTAGCTGGAGGTGTCTGGACGGGCAAATTTAACTCTCATTTCCCACCAGGAAGAGGAAATAACCAGAGGCTCAGCGTGCCGTGCCGGAACCAGATTAGGGCCTGAAGCCATTCTGCGGTGTTGCGGCCAGCTCACAAGAAAACGAGTTGAAGAAAGGAGCTCAGGGGCACTGTAATTCACAAACCTGCAGAGTTATAAATGACAGCTATCGTCCAAAAATAGACTGAAGTAAGGCTGCCAAGAGGACTTGAAAGCGGGGCAGAATTGCAGGAAACCGATTTCAGGAGGTAGACTGGAATTGCATTGAAATCATAGGAAAAGAGGCCGAACGTCCACAATGATGCACTTGGCCAAAAAGGGCGTATGCGTTTTTTCCTGAATATATTCAGGAAAAAACGCATACGCCCTTTTTGGCCTACCAAGCAAGCTTGCAAAGGAAATCTGCACTACAATGAAGTCTCATTTCCCCCCGGTCAAAAGGGCCATCTGAAAAAAGTGTAAAATCCAGAAAGGCAGGACAGGCCATGGAGAACTGGGAGCCTTGTTATGCTGATGGGCGGGATGTAAATTGCCAACAACCACTCGGGAGAAGTGTATGGTGTTTCCTGAAACATCTAAAAAACAAAGCAACAGAACCTAGGGCACTTCCACTTATGGTCCTATAGCTTAGGGAAATTAAAATCAAAAAGACACAGCCACCCCAAAGTTTGGAACGGCTCTGTTTACAAGAACCTCGTTTACAGTACAAGTTCAACATCGCAGAAAGTGAAAAATGGATAAAGAATTTGTGGTATTTACTTACAAAGCAATATCACGCAGCAATGAAATCTGTGTCATCAGGCCCTTAGCAGCACAATGAGTGGATTCAGGTATGATGATTCTAACTGAAATAAGTCACACAGAAAAAGAAACATCATAAGATATCAGTAATACACGGAATGTAAACTTGGCTACACAGGAACTGAATTACAGAACAGAACAGGGTCTCAAATTTAGAAAACCAACTTATGCTTGCTTAAGGGTAAAGGTGAGTTGGGGTGCTGCATAAAACCAGAGATTGAAATGAGCACAGATAAAGTTCCTTAAGCCAAATATGGAATAGACAAGAGCTACTCCTTGCTCAACGAAATGGACTCAACACCGCATATTAAACGCCTAAGAATGTACCTGACCAGTAAGTATCTTAAAACCTATAGATTGCTATGTCTCCGAAAGAGAATCAAGCATGTGTACAGGGGCATAAACGCAGCAGTGATAGGATTGGAGAGGTTCGGTGAGCAAATGAAGACCCTTTGAAGTCATATTGCATGGTACCCATTCCACGGGTTTCAACTACGCAGATTTTAGGTATTCTTCCTTCAGCTAAAACATGTATGTGGAACCCAGAGTATGATCAACCATGTGATCGGGACGCGTGTTCAAATATGTCTCAGTTTTCGTACCCTGGTACTCGGGTGCAACATTCCAGACGCTTTACTAACACTCTCCCCACTTGGAGAGTCAGCGCCTTTAACCTCCTGTTTGGCCCAGTTTGCAATTTCTGCGGAAGATGAACAGGAATAGCGAGAACCAATGAGAGGTTAGCTGGAGGTGTCTGGACGGGCAAATTTAACTCTCATTTCCCACCAGGAAGAGGAAATAACCAAAGGCTCAGCGTGCCGTACCGGAACCAGATTAGGGCCTGAAGCCATCCTGCGGTGTTGCGGCCAGCTCAAAAGAAAGCGAGTTGAAGAAAGGAGCTCAGGGGCACTGTAATTGACAAACCTGCAGAGTAATAAATGACAGCTATCGTCCAAAAATATACTGAAGTAAGGTTGCCAAGAGGACTTGAACGCGGGGCAGAATTGCAGGAAACCGATTTCAGGACGTAGACTGGAATTGCATTGAAAGCATAGGAAAAGAGGCAGAACGTCCACAATGATGCACTTGGCCAAAAAGGGCGTATGCGTTTTTTCCTGAATATATTTTTCCTGAATATATTCAGGAAAAAACGCATACGCCCTTTTTGGCCAACCAAGCAAGCTTGCAAAGGAAATCTGCACTGCAATGAAGTCTCACTTCCCCCCGGTTAAAAGGTCCATCTGAAAAAAGTGTAAAATCCAGAAAGTCAGGACAGGCCATGGAGAACTGGGAGCCTTGTTATGCTGATGGGCGGGATGTAAATTGCCAACAACCACTCGGGAGAAGTGTATGGTGTTTCCTGAAACATCTAAAAAACAAAGCAACAGAGCCTAGGGCACTTCCACTTATGGTCCTATAACTTAGGGAAATTAAAATGAAAAAGACACAGCCACCCCAAAGTTTGGAACGGCTCTGTTTACAAGAACCTCGTTTACAGTACAAGTTCAACATCGCAGAAAGTGAAAAATGGATAAAGAAGTTGTGGTATTTACTTACAAAGCAATATCACTCAGCAATGAAATCTGTGTCATCAGGCCCTTAGCAGCACAATGAGTGGATTCAGGTATGATGATTCTAACTGAAATAAGTCACACAGAAAAAGAAACATCATAAGATATCAGTAATACATGGAATGTAAACTTGGCTACACAGGAACTGAATTACAGAACAGAACAGGGTCTCAAATTGAGAAAACCAACTTATGCTTGCTGAAGGGGAAAGGTGAGTTGGGGTGCTGCATAAAACCAGAGATTGAAATGAGCACAGATAAAGTTTCTTAAGCCAAATATGGAATAGACCAGAGCTACTCCTTGCTCAATGAAATGGACTCAACACCGCATATTAAACGCCTAAGAATGTACCTGACTAGTAAGTATCTTAAAACCTATAGATTGCTATGTCTCCGAAAGAGAATCAAGCATGTGTACAGGGGCATAAATGCAGCAGTGATAGGATTGGAGAGGTTCAGTGAGCAAATGAAGACCCTTTGAAGTCATATTGCATGGTACCCATTCCACGGGTTTCAACTACCCAGATTTTAGGTATTCTTCCTTCAGCTAAAACATGCATGTGGAACCCAGAGTATGATCAACCATGTGATCGGGAGACGTGTTCAAATATGTCTCAGTTTTCCTCCCCTGGTACTCGGGTGCAACATTCCAGATGATTTACTAACACTCTCCCCACTTGGAGAGTCAGCGCCTTTAACCTCCTGTTTGGCCCAGTTTGCAATTTCTGCGGAAGATGAACAGGAATAGCGAGAACCAATGAGAGGCTAGCTGGAGGTGTCTGGACGGGCAAATTTAACTCTCATTTCCCACCAGGAAGAGGAAATAACCAAAGGCTCAGCGTGCCCTGCCGGAACCAGATTAGGGCCTGAAGCCATCCTGCGGTGTTGCGGCCAGCTCAAAAGAAAGCGAGTTGAAGAAAGCAGCTCAGGGGCACTGTAATTCACAAACCTGCAGAGTTATAAATGACAGCTATCGTCCAAAAATAGACTGAAGTAAGGCTGCCAAGAGGACTTGAAAGCGGGGCAGAATTGCAGGAAACCGATTTCAGGAGGTAGACTGGAATTGCATTGAAAGCATAGGAAAAGAGGCAGAACGTCCACAATGATGCACTTGGCCAATAAGGGCGTATGCGTTTTTTCCTGAATATATTCAGGAAAAAACGCATACGCCCTTTTTGGCCAACCAAGCAAGCTTGCAAAGGAAATCTGCACTACAATGAAGTCTCACTTCCCCCCGGTCAAAAGGGCCATCTGAAAAAAGGGTAAAATCCAGAAAGGCAGGACAGGCCATGGAGAACTGGGAGCCTTGTTATGCTGATGGGCGGGATGTAAATTGCCAACAGACACTTGGGAGAAGTGTATGGTGTTTCCTGAAACATCTAAAAAACAAAGCAACAGAGCCTAGGGCACTTCCACTTATGGTCCTATAGCTTAGGGAATTTAAAATCAAAAAGACACAGCCACCCCAAAGTTTCGAACGGCTCTGTTTACAAGAACCTCGTTTACAGTACAAGTTCAACATCGCAGAAAGTGAAAAATGGATAAAAAATTTTTGGTATTTACTTACAAAGCAATATCACTCAGCAATGAAATCTGTGTCATCAGGCCCTTAGCAGCACAATGAGTGGATTCAGGTATGATGATTCTAACTGAAATAAGTCACACAGAAAAAGAAACATCATAAGATATCAGTAATACACGGAATGTAAACTTGGCTACACAGGAACTGAATTACAGAACAGAACAGGGTCTCAAATTTAGAAAACCAACTTATGCTTGCTTAAGGGGAAAGGTGAGTTGGGGTGCTGCATAAAACCAGAGATTGAAATGAGCACAGATAAAGTTCCTTAAGCCAAATATGGAATAGACAAGAGCTACTCCTTGCTCAACGAAATGGACTCAACACCGCATATTAAACGCCTAAGAATGTACCTGACTAGTAAGTATCTTAAAACCTATGGATTGCTATGTCTCCGAAAGAGAATCAAGCATGTGTACAGGGGCATAAACGCAGCAGTGATAGGATTGGAGAGGTTCGGTGAGCAAATGAAGACCCTTTGAAGTCATATTGCATGGTACCCATTACACGGGTTTCAAATACCCAGGTTTAAGGTATTCTTCCTTCAGCTAAAACATGCATGTGGAACCTAAGTATGATCAACCATGTGAAAGGGAGACGTGTTCAAATATGTCTCAGTTTTCCTCCCCTGGTACTCGGGTGCAACATTCCAGACGCTTTACTAACACTCTCCCCACTTGGAGAGTCAGCGCCTTTAACCTCCTGTTTGGCCCAGTTTGCAATTTCTGCGGAAGATGAACAGGAATAGCGAGAACCAATGAGAGGCTAGCTGGAGGTGTCTGGACGGGCAAATTTAACTCTCATTTCCCACCAGGAAGAGGAATTAACCAAAGGCTCAGCATGCCGGGCCGGAACCAGATTAGGGCCTGAAGGCATCCTGCGGTGTTGCGGCCAGCTCACAAGAAAGCGAGTTGAAGAAAGGAGCTCAGGGGCACTGTAATTCACAAACCTGCATAGTTATAAATGACAGCTATCGTCCAAAAATAGACTGAGGTAAGGCTGCCAAGAGGACTTGAAAGCGGGGCAGAATTGCAGGAAACCGATTTCAGGAGGTAGACTGGAATTGCATCGAAAGCATAGGAAAAGAGGCAGAACGTCCACAATGATGCACTTGGCCAAAAAGGGCGTATGCGTTTTTTCCTGAATATATTCAGGAAAAAACGCATACGCCCTTTTTGGCCAACCAAGCAAGCTTGCAAAGGAAATCTGCACTACAATGAAGTCTCACTTCCCCCCGGTCAAAAGGGCCATCTGAAAAAAGTGTAAAATCCAGAAAGGCAGGACAGGCCATGGAGAACTGGGAGCCTTGTTATGCTGATGGGCGGGATGAAAATTTCCAAGAACCACTTGGGAGAAGTGTATGGTGTTTCCTGAAACAACTAAAAAACAAAGCAACAGAACCTAGGGCACTTCCACTTATGGTCCTATAGCTTAGGGAAATTAAAATGAAAAAGACACAGCCACCCCAAAGTTTGGAACGGCTCTGTTTACAAAAACCTCGTTTACAGTACAAGTTCAACATCGCAGAAAGTGAAAAATGGGTAAAGAAGTTGTGGTATTTACTTACAAAGCAATATCACTCAGCAACGAAATCTGTGTCATCAGGCCCTTAGCAGCACAATGAGTGGATTCAGGTATGATGATTCTAACTGAAATAAGTCACACAGAAAAAGAAACATCATAAGATATCACTAATACACGGAATGTAAACTTGGCTACACAGGAACTGCATTCCAAAACAGAACAGGGTCTCAAATTTAGAAAACCAACTTATGCTTGCTTAAGTGGAAAGGTGAGTTGGGGTGCTGCATAAAACCAGAGATTGAAATGAGCACAGATAAAGTTCCTTAAGCCAAATATGGAATAGACAAGAGCTACTCCTTGCTCAACGAAATGGACTCAAAACCCCATATTAAACGCCTAAGAATGTACCTGACTAGTAAGTATCTTAAAACCTATGGATTGCTATGTCTCCAAAAGAGAATCAAGCATGTGGACAGGGGCATAAACGCAGCAGTGATAGGATTGGAGAGGTTCGGTGAGCAAATGAAGACCCTTTGAAATCATATTGCATGGTACCCATTACACGGGTCTCAACTCTCCAGGTTTAAGGTATTCTTCCTTCAGCTAAAACATGCATGTGGAACCCAGAGTATGATCAACCATGTGAACGGGAGACGTGTTCAAATATGTCTCAGTTTTCCTCCCCTGGTACTCGGGTGCAACATTCCAGACGCTTTACTAACACTCTCCCGACTTGGAGAGTCAGTCCCTTTAACCTCCTGTTTGGCCCAGTTTGCAATTTCTGCGGAAGATGAACAGGAATAGCGAGAACCATTGAGAGGCTACCTGGAGGTGTCTGGACGGGCAAATTCAACTCTCATTTCCCACCAGGAAGAGGAATTAAACAAAGGCTCAGCATGCCGGGCCGGAACCAGATTAGGGCCTGAAGCCATCCTGCGGTGTTGCGGCCAGCTCACAAGAAAGCGAGTTGAAGAAAGGAGCTCAGGGGCACTGTAATTCACAAACCTGCAGAGTTATAAATGACAGCTATCGTCCAAAAATAGACTGAAATAAGGCTGCCAAGAGGACTTGAAAGCGGGGCAGAATTGCAGGAAACCGATTTCAGGAGGTAGACTGGAATTGCATTGAAAGCATAGGAAAAGAGGCAGAACGTCCACAATGATGCACTTGGCCAAAAAGGGCGTATGCGTTTTTTCCTGAATATATTCAGGAAAAAACGCATACGCCCTTTTTGGCCAACCAAGCAAGCTTGCAAAGGAAATCTGCACTACAATGAAGTCTCACTTCCCCCCGGTCAAAAGGGCCATCTGAAAAAAGTGTAAAATCCAGAAAGGCAGGACAGGCCATGGAGAACTGGGAGCCTTGTTATGCTGATGGGCGGGATGTAAATTGCCAACAACCACTCCGGAGAATTGTATGGTGTTTCCTGAAACATCTAAAAAACAAAGCAACAGAACCTAGGGCACTTCCACTTATGGTCCTATAGCTTAGGGAAATTAAAATCAAAAAGACACAGCCACCCCAAAGTTTGGGATGCCTCCGTTTACAAGAACCTCGTTTACCGTACAAATTCAATATCACAGAAAGTGAAAAATGGATAAAGAAGTTGTGGTATTTACTTACAAAGCAATATCACTCAGCAATGAAATCTGTGTCATCAGGCCCTTAGCAGCACAATGAGTGGATTCAGGTATGATGATTCTAACTGAAATAAGTCACACAGAAAAAGAAACATCATAAGATATCACTAATACACGGAATGTAAACTTGGCTACACAGGAACTGCATTCCAAAACAGAACAGGGTCTCAAATTTAGAAAACCAACTTATGCTTGCTTAAGGGGAAAGGTGAGTTGGGGTGCTGCATAAAACCAGAGATTGAAATGAGCACAGATAAAGTTCCTTAAGCCAAATATGGAATAGACAAGAGCTACTCCTTGCTCAACGAAATGGACTCAAAACCCCATATTAAACGCCTAAGAATGTACCTGACTAGTAAGTATCTTAAAACCTATGGATTGCTATGTCTCCAAAAGAGAATCAAGCATGTGTACAGGGGCATAAACGCAGCAGTGATAGGATTGGAGAGGTTCGGTGAGCAAATGAAGACCCTTTGAAGTCATATTGCATGGTACCCATTACACGTGTCTCAACTCTCCAGGTTTAAGGTATTCTTCCTTCAGCTAAAACATGCATGTGGAACCCAGAGTATGATCAACCATGTGAACGGGAGACGTGTTCAAATATGTCTCAGTTTTCCTCCCCTGGTACTCGGGTGCAACATTCCAGACGCTTTACTAACACTCTCCCGACTTGGAGAGTCAGTCTCTTTAACCTCCTGTTTGGCCCAGTTTGCAATTTCTGCGGAAGATGAACAGGAATAGCGAGAACCAATGAGAGACTACCTGGAGGTGTCTGGATGGGCAAATTCAACTCTCATTTCCCACCAGGAAGAGGAATTAACCAAAGGCTCAGCATGCCGGGCCGGAACCAGATTAGGGCCTGAAGCCATCCTGCGGTGTTGCGGCCAGCTCACAAGAAAGCGAGTTGAAGAAAGGAGCTCAGGGGCACTGTAATTCACAAACCTGCAGAGTTATAAATGACAGCTATCGTCCAAAAATAGACTGAAGTAAGGCTGCCAAGAGGACTTGAAAGCGGGGCAGAATTGCAGGAAACCGATTTCAGGAGGTAGACTGGAATTGCACTGAAAGCATAGGAAAAGAGGCAGAACGTCCACAATGATGCACTTGGCCAAAAAGGGCGTATGCGTTTTTTCCTGAATATATTCAGGAAAAAACGCATACGCCCTTTTTGGCCAACCAAGCAAGCTTGCAAAGGAAATCTGCACTACAATGAAGTCTCACTTCCCCCCGGTCAAAAGGGCCATCTGAAAAAAGTGTAAAATCCAGAAAGGCAGGACAGGCCATGGAGAACTGGGAGCCTTGTTATGCTGATGGGCGGGATGTAAATTGCCAACAGCCACTCGGGTGAAGTGTATGGTGTTTCCTGAAACATCTAAAAAACAAAGCAACAGAACCTAGGGCACTTCCACTTATGGTCCTATAGCTTAGGGAAATTAAAATCAAAAAGACACAGCCACCCCAAAGTTTCGAACGGCTCTGTTTACAAGAACCTCGTTTACAGTACAAGTTCAACATCGCAGAAAGTGAAAAATGGATAAAGAAGTTGTGGTATTTACTTACAAAGCAATATCACTCAGCAATGAAATCTGTGTCACAAGGCCCTTAGCAGCACAATGAGTGGATTCAGGTATGATGATTCTAACTGAAATAAGTCACACAGAAAAAGAAACATCGTAAGATATCAGTAATACACGGAATGTAAACTTGGCTACACAGGAACTGAATTACAGAACAGAACAGGGTCTCAAATTTAGAAAACCAACTTATGCTTGCTTAAAGGGAAAGGTGAGTTGGGGTGCTGCATAAAACCAGAGATTGAAATGAGCATAGATAAAGTTCCTTAAGTTAAATATGGAATAGACAAGACCTACTCCTTGCTCAACGAAACGGACTCAACACCGCATATTAAACGCCTAAGAATGTACCTGACTAGTAAGTATCTTACAACCTTGGATTGCTATGTCTCTGAAAGAGAATCAAGCATGTGTACAGGGGCATAAACGCAGCAGTGATAGGATTGGAGAGGTTCGGTGAGCAAATGAAGACCCTTTGAAGTCATATTGCATGGTACCCATTACACGGGTCTCAACTATCCAGGTTTAAGGTATTCTTCCTTCAGCTAAAACATGCATGTGGAACGCAGAGTATGATCAACTATGTGAACGGGAGACGTGTTCAAATATGTCTCAGTTTTCCTCCCCTGGTACTCGGGTGCAACATTCCAGATGCTTTACTAACACTCTCCCGACTTGGAGAGTCAGTCCCTTTAAACTCCTGTTTGGCCCAGTTTGCAATTTCTGCGGAAGATGAACAGGAATAGCGAGAACCATTGAGAGGCTACCTGGAGGTGTCTGGACGGGCAAATTCAACTCTCATTTCCCACCAGGAAGAGGAATTAACCAAAGGCTCAGCATGCCGGGCCGGAACCAGATTAGGGCCTGAAGACATACTGCGGTGTTGCGGCCAGGTCACAAGAAAGCGAGTTGAAGAAAGGAGCTCAGGGGCACTGTAATTCACAAACCTGCAGAGTTATAAATGACAGCTATCGTCCAAAAATATACTGAAGTAAGGCTGCCAAGAGGACTTGAAAGCGGGGCAGAATTGCAGGAAACCGATTTCAGGAGGTAGACTGGAATTGCATTGAAAGCATAGGAAAAGAGGCAGAACGTCCACAATGATGCACTTGGCCTAAAAGGGCGTATGCGTTTTTTCCTGAATATATTCAGGAAGAAACGCATACGCCCTTTTTGGCCAACCAAGCAAACTTGCAAAGGAAATCTGCACTACAATGAAGTCTCACTTCCCCCCGGTCAAAAGGGCCATCTGAAAAAAGTGTAAAATCCAGAAAGGCAGGACAGGCCATGGAGAACTGGGAGCCTTGTTATGCTGATGGGCGGGATGTAAATTGCCAACAGACACTCAGGAGAAGTGTATGGTGTTTCCTGAAACATCTAAAAAACAAAGCAACAGAGCCTAGGGCACTTCCACTTATGGTCCTATAGCTTAGGGAAATTAAAATCAAAAAGACACAGCCACCCCAAAGTTTGGGATGCCTCCGTTTACAAGAACCTCGTTTACCGTACAAGTTCAATATCACAGAAAGTGAAAAATGGATAAAAAAGTTGTGGTATTTACTTACAAAGCAATATCACTCAGCAATGAAATCTGTGTCATCAGGCCCTTAGCAGCACAATGAGTGGATTCAGGTATGATGATTCTAACTGAAATAAGTCACACAGAAAAAGAAACATCATAAGATATCAGTAATACACGGAATGTAAACTTGGCTACACAGGAACTGAATTACAGAACAGAACAGGGTCTCAAATTTAGAAAACCAACTTATGCTTGCTTAAGGGTAAAGGTGAGTTGGGGTGTTGCATAAAACCAGAGATTGAAATGAGCACAGATAAAGTTCCTTAAGCCAAATATGGAATAGACAAGAGCTACTCCTTGCTCAACGAAATGGACTCAACACCGCATATTAAACGCCTAAGAATGTACCTGACTAGTAAGTATCTTAAAACCTATGGATTGCTATGTCTCCGAAAGAGAATCAAGCATGTGTACAGGGGCATAAACGCAGCAGTGATAGGATTGGAGAGGTTCGGTGAGCAAATGAAGACCCTTTGAAGTCATATTGCATGGTACCCATTCCACGGGTTTCAAATACCCAGGTTTAAGATATTCTTCCTTCAGCTAAAACATGCATGTGGAACCTAGAGTATGATCAACCATGTGATCGGGAGACGTGTTCAAATATGTCTCAGTTTTCGTACCCTGGTACTCGGGTGCAACATTCCAGATGCTTTACTAACACTCTCCCGACTTGGAGAGTCAGTGCCTTTAACCTCCTGTTTGGCCCAGTTTGCAATTTCTGCGGAAAATGAACAGGAATAGCGAGAACCAATGAGAGACTAGCTGGAGGTGTCTGGACGGGCAAATTTAACTCTCATTTCCCACCAGGAAGAGGAATTAACCAAAGGCTCAGCGTGCCGTGCCGGAACCAGATTAGGGCCTGAAGCCATCCTGCGGTGTTGCGGCCAGCTCACAAGAAAGCGAGTTGAAGAAAGGAGCTCTGGGGCACTGTAATTCACAAACCTGCAGAGTTATAAATGACAGCTATCGTCCAAAAATAGACTGAAGTAAGGCTGCCAAGAGGACTTGAAAGCGGGGCAGAATTGCAGGAAACCGATTTCAGGAGGTAGACTGGAATTGCATCGAAAGCATAGGAAAAGAGGCAGAACGTCCACAATGATGCACTTGGCAAAAAAGGGCGTATGCGTTTTTTCCTGAATATATTCAGGAAAAAACGCATACGCCCTTTTTGGCCAACCAAGCAAGCTTGCAAAGGAAATCTGCACTACAATGAAGTCTCACTTCCCCCCGGTCAAAAGGGTCATCTGAAAAAAGGGTAAAATCCAGAAAGGCAGGACAGGCCATGGAGAACTGGGAGCCTTGTTATGCTGATGGGCGGGATGTAAATTGCCAACAAACACTCGGGAGAAGTGTATGGTGTTTCCTGAAACATCTAAAAAACAAAGCAACAGAGCCTAGGGCACTTCCACTTATGGTCCTATAGCTTAGGGAATTTAAAATCAAAAAGACACAGCCACCCCAATGTTTCGAACGGCTCTGTTTACAAGAACCTCGTTTACAGTACAAGTTCAACATCGCAGAAAGTGAAAAATGGATAAAGAAGTTGTGGTATTTACTTACAAAGCAATATCACTCAGCAATGAAATCTGTGTCATCAGGCCCTTAGCAGCACAATGAGTGGATTCAGGTATGATGATTCTAACTGAAATAAGTCACACAGAAAAAGAAACATCATAAGATATCAGTAATACACGGAATGTAAACTTGGCTACACAGGAACTGAATTACAGAACAGAACAGGGTCTCAAATTTAGAAAACCAACTTATGCTTGCTTAAGGGGAAAGGTGAGTTGGGGTGCTGCATAAAACCAGAGATTGAAATGAGCACAGATAAAGTTCCTTAAGCCAAATATGGAATAGACAAGAGCTACTCCTTGCTCAACGAAATGGACTCAACACCGCATATTAAACGCCTAAGAATGTACCTGACTAGTAAGTATCTTAAAACCTATGGATTGCTATGTCTCCGAAAGAGAATCAAGCATGTGTACAGGGGCATAAACGCAGCAGTGATAGGATTGGAGAGGTTCGGTGAGCAAATGAAGACCCTTTGAAGTCATATTGCATGGTACCCATTCCACGGGTTTCAAATACCCAGGTTTAAGGTATTCTTCCTTCAGCTAAAAGATGCATGTGGAACCCAAGTATGATCAACCATGTGAATGGGAGACGTGTTCAAATATGTCTCAGTTTTCCTCCCCTGGTACTCGAGTGCAACATTCCAGACGCTTTACTAACACTCTCCCCACTTGGAGAGTCAGCGCCTTTAACCTCCTGTTTGGCCCAGTTTGCAATTTCTGTGGAAGATGAACAGGAATAGCGAGAACCAATGAGAGACTAGCTGGAGGTGTCTGGATGGGCAAATTTAACTCTCATTTCCCACCAGGAAGAGGAAATAACCAAAGGCTCAGCGTGCCATGCCGGAACCAGATTAGGGCCTGAAGCCATCCTGCGGTGTTGCGGCCAGGTCACAAGAAAGCGAGTTGAAGAAAGGAGCTCAGGGGCACTGTAATTCACAAACCTGCAGAGTTATAAATGACAGCTATCGTCCAAAAATAGACTGAAGTAAGGCTGCCAAGAGGACTTGAAAGCGGGGCAGAATTGCGGGAAACCGATTTCAGGAGGTAGACTGGAATTGCATTGAAAGCATAGGAAAAGAGGCAAAACGTCCAAAATGATGCACTTGGCCAAAAAGGGCGTATGCGTTTTTTCCTGAATATATTCAGGAAAAAACGCATACGCCCTTTTTGGCCAACCAAGCAAGCTTGCAAAGGAAATCTGCACTACAATGAAGTCTCACTTCCCCCCGGTCAAAAGGGCCATCTGAAAAAAGTGTAAAATCCAGAAAGGCAGGACAGGCCATGGAGAACTGGGAGCCTTGTTATGCTGATGGGCGGGATGTAAATTGCCAACAACCACTCGGGAGAAGTGTATGGTGTTTCCTGAAACATCTAAAAAACAAAGCAACAGAACCTAGGGCACTTCCACTTATGGTCCTATAGCTTAGGGAAATTAAAATCAAAAAGACACAGCCACCCCAAAGTTTGGAACGGCTCTGTTTACAAGAACCTCATTTACAGTAGAAGTTCAACATCGCAGAAATTGAAAAATGGATAAAGAAGTTGTGGTATTTACTTACAAAGCAATATCACTCAGCAATGAAATCTGTGTCATCAGGCCCTTAGCAGCACAATGAGTGGATGCAGGTATGATGATTCTAACTGAAATAAGTCACACAGAAACAGAAACATCATAAGATATCAGTAATACACTGAATGTAAACTTGGTTACACAGGAACTGAATTACAGAACAGAACAGGGTCTAAAATTTAGAAAACCAATTTATGCTTGCTTAAGGGGAAAGGTGAGTTGGGGTGCTGCATAAAACCAGAGATTGAAATGAGCACAGATAAAGTTCCTTAAGCCAAATATGGAATAGACAAGAGCTACTCCTTGCTCAACGAAATGGACTCAACACCCCATATTAAACGCCTAAGAATGTACCTGACTAGTAAGTATCTTAAAACCTATGGATTGCTATGTCTCCGAAAGAGAATCAAGCATGTGTACAGGGGCATAAACGCAGCAGTGATAGGATTGGAGAGGTGCGGTGAGCAAATGAAGACCCTTTGAAGTCATATTGCATGGTACCCATTCCACGGGTTTCAACTACCCAGGTTTTAGGTATTCTTCCTTCAGCTAAAACATGCATGTGGAACCCAAGTATGATCAACCATGTGAATGGGAGACGTGTTCAAATATGTCTCAGTTTTCCTCCCCTGGTACTCGGGTGCAACATTCCAGACGCTTTACTAACACTCTCCCCACTTGGAAAGTCAGCGCCTTTAACCTCCTGTTTGGCCCAGTTTGCAATTTCTGCGGAAGATGAACAGGAATAGCGAGAACCAATGAGAGGCTAGCTGGAGGTGTCTGGACGGGCAAATTTAACTCTCATTTCCCACCAGGAAGAGGAAATAGCCAAAGGCTCAGTGTGCCGTGCCGGAACCAGATTAGGGCCTGAAGCCATCCAGCAGTGTTGCGGCCAGCTCAAAAGAAAGCGAGTTGAAGAAAGGAGCTCAGGGGCACTGTAATTCACAAACCTGCAGAGTTATAAATGACAGCTATCGTCCAAAAATAGACTGAAGTAAGGCTGCCAAGAGGACTTGAAAGCGGGGCAGAATTGCAGGAAACCGATTTCAGGAGGTAGACTGGAATTGCATTGAAAGCATAGGAAAAGAGGCAGAACGTCCACAATGATGCACTTGGCCAAAAAGGGCGTACGCGTTTTTTCCTGAATATATTCAGGAAAAAACGCATACGCCCTTTTTGGCCAACCAAGCAAGCTTGCAAAGGAAATCTGCACTACAATGAAGTCTCACTTCCCCCCGGTCAAAAGGGCCATCTGAGAAAAGTGTAAAATCCAGAAAGGCAGGACAGGCCATGGAGAACTGAGAGCCTTGTTATGCTGAAGGGCGGGATGTAAATTGCCAACAAACACTTGGGAGAAGTGTATGGTGTTTCCTGAAACATCTAAAAAACAAAGAAACAGAGCCTAGGGCACTTCCACTTATGGTCCTTCCACTTATGGTCCTATAGCTTAGGGAATTTAAAATCAAAAAGACACAGCCACCCCAAAATTTCGAACGGCTCTGTTTACAAGAACCTCGTTTACAGTACAAGTTCAACATCGCAGAAAGTGAAAAATGGATAAAGAAGTTGTGGTATTCACTTACAAAGCAATATCACTCAGCAATGAAATCTATGTCATCAGGCCCTTAGCAGCACAATGAGTGGATTCAGGTATGATGATTCTAACTGAAATAAGTCACACAGAAAAAGAAACATCATAAGATATCAGTAATACACGGAATGGAAACTTGGCTACACAGGAACTGAATTACAGAACAGAACAGGGTCTCAAATTTAGAAAACCAACTTATGCTTGCTTAAGGGGAAAGGTGAGTTGGGGTGCTGCATAAAACCAGAGATTGAAATGAGCACAGATAAAGTTCCTTAAGCCAAATATGGAATAGCCAAGAGCTACTCCTTGCTCAACGAAATGGACTCAAAACCCCATATTAAACGCCTAAGAATGTACCTGACTAGTAAGTATCTTAAAACCTATGGATTGCTATGTCTCCAAAAGAGAATCAAGCATGTGTACAGGGGCATAAACGCAGCAGTGATAGGATTGGAGAGGTTCGGTGAGCAAATGAAGACCCTTTGAAGTCATATTGCACGGTACCCATTCCACGGGTCTCAACTCTCCAGGTTTAAGGTATTCTTCCTTCAGCTAAAACATGCATGTGGAACCCAGAGTATGATCAACCATGTGAACGGGAGACGTGTTCAAATATGTCTCAGTTTTCCTACCCTGGTACTCGGGTGCAACATTCCAGATGCTTTACTAACACTCTCCCGACTTGGAGAGTCAGTCCCTTTAACCTCCTGTTTGGCCCAGTTTGCAATTTCTGCGGAAGATGAACAGGAATAGCGAGAACCAATGAGAGACTAGCTGGAGGTGTCTGGACGGGCAAATTTAACTCTCATTTCCCACCAGGAAGAGGAATTAACCAAAAGCTCAACATGCCGGGCCGGAACCAGATTAGGGCCTGAAGCCATCCTGCGGTGTTGCGGCCAGGTCACAAGAAAGCGAGTTGAAGAAATGAACTCAGGGGCACTGTAATTCACAAACCTGCAGAGTTATAAATGACAGCTATCGTCCAACAATAGACTGAAGTAAGGCTGCCAAGAGGACTTGAAAGCGGGGCAGAATTGCAGGAAACCGATTTCAGGAGGTAGACTGGAATTGTATTGAAAGCATAGGAAAAGAGGCAGAACGTCCACAATGATGCACTTGGCCAAAAAGGGCGTATGCGTTTTTTCCTGAATATATTCAGGAAAAAACGCATACGCCCTTTTTGGCCAACCAAGCAAGCTTGCAAAGGAAATCTGCACTACAATGAAGTCTCACTTCCCCCCGGTCAAAAGGGCCATCTGAAAAAAGTGTAAAATCCAGAAAGGCAGGACAGGCCATGGAGAACTGGGAGCCTTGTTATGCTGATGGGCGGGATGTAAATTGCCAACAGACACTTGGGAGAAGTGTATGGTGTTTCCTGAAACATCTAAAAAACAAAGCAACAGAGCCTAGGGCACTTCCACTTATGGTCCTATAGATTAGGGAAATTAAAATCAAAAAGACACAGCCACCCCAAAGTTTGGAACGGCTCTGTTTACAAGAACCTCGTTTACAGTACAAGTTCAACATCGCAGAAAGTGAAAAATGGATAAAGAAGTTGTGGTAATCACTTACAAAGCAATATCACTCAGCAATGAAATCTATGTCATCAGGCCCTTAGCAGCACAATGAGTGGATTCAGGTATGATGATTCTAACTGAAATAAGTCACACAGAAAAAGAAACATCATAAGATATCAGTAATACACGGAATGGAAACTTGGCTACACAGGAACTGAATTACAGAACAGAACAGGGTCTCAAATTTAGAAAACCAACTTATGCTTGCTTAAGGGGAAAGGTGAGTTGGGGTGCTGCATAAAACCAGAGATTGAAATGAGCACAGATAAAGTTCCTTAAGCCAAATATGGAATAGACAAGAGCTACTCCTTGCTCAAAGAAATGGACTCAACACCGCATATTAAACGCCTAAGAATGTACCTGACTAGTAAGTATCTTAAAACCTAGGGATTGCTATGTCTCCGAAAGAGAATCAAGCATGTGTACAGGGCATAAACGCAGCAGTGATAGGATTGCAGATGTGCGGTGAGCAAATGAAGACCCTTTGAAGTCATATTGCATGGTACCCATTCCATGGGTTTCAACTACCCAGGTTTTAGGTATTCTTCCTTCAGCTAAAACATGCATGTGGAACCCAGAGTATGATCAACCATGTGATCGGGAGACGTGTTCAAATATGTCTCAGTTTTCCTCCCCTGGTACTCGGGTGCAACATTCCAGACGCTTTACTAACACTCTCCCGACTTGGAGAGTCTGTGCCTTTAACCTCCTGTTTGGCCCAGTTTGCAATTTCTGCGGAAGATGAACAGGAATAGCGAGAACCAATGAGAGACTAGCTGGAGGTGTCTGGACGGGCAAATTTAACTCTCATTTCCCACCAGGAAGAGGAAATAACCAGAGGCTCAGCGTGCCGTGCCGGAACCAGATTAGGGCCTGAAGCCATCCTGCGGTGTTGCGGCCAGCTCAAAAGAAAGCGAGTTGAAGAAAGGAGCTCAGGGGCACTGTAATTCACAAACCTGCAGAGTTATAAATGACAGCTATCGTCCAAAAATAGACTGAAGTAAGGCTGCCAAGAGGACTTGAAAGCGGGGCAGAATTGCAGGAAACCGATTTCAGGAGGTAGACTGGAATTGTATTGAAAGCATAGGAAAAGAGGCAGAACGTCCACAATGATGCACTTGGCCAAAAAGGGCGTATGCGTTTTTTCCTGAATATATTCAGGAAAAAACGCATACGCCCTTTTTGGCCAACCAAGCAAGCTTGCAAAGGAAATCTGCACTACAATGAAGTCTCACTTCCCCCCGGTCAAAAGGGCCATCTGAAAAAAGTGTAAAATCCAGAAAGGCAGGACAGGCCATGGAGAACTGGGAGCCTTGTTATGCTGATGGGCGGGATGTAAATTGCCAACAGACACTTGGGAGAAGTGTATGGTGTTTCCTGAAACATCTAAAAAACAAAGCAACAGAGCCTAGGGCACTTCCACTTATGGTCCTATAGATTAGGGAAATTAAAATCAAAAAGACACAGCCACCCCAAAGTTTGGAACGGCTCTGTTTACAAGAACCTCGTTTACAGTACAAGTTCAACATCGCAGAAAGTGAAAAATGGATAAAGAAGTTGTGGTAATCACTTACAAAGCAATATCACTCAGCAATGAAATCTATGTCATCAGGCCCTTAGCAGCACAATGAGTGGATTCAGGTATGATGATTCTAACTGAAATAAGTCACACAGAAAAAGAAACATCATAAGATATCAGTAATACACGGAATGGAAACTTGGCTACACAGGAACTGAATTACAGAACAGAACAGGGTCTCAAATTTAGAAAACCAACTTATGCTTGCTTAAGGGGAAAGGTGAGTTGGGGTGCTGCATAAAACCAGAGATTGAAATGAGCACAGATAAAGTTCCTTAAGCCAAATATGGAATAGACAAGAGCTACTCCTTGCTCAAAGAAATGGACTCAACACCGCATATTAAACGCCTAAGAATGTACCTGACTAGTAAGTATCTTAAAACCTAGGGATTGCTATGTCTCCGAAAGAGAATCTAGCATGTGTACAGGGCATAAACGCAGCAGTGATAGGATTGCAGATGTGCGGTGAGCAAATGAAGACCCTTTGAAGTCATATTGCATGGTACCCATTCCATGGGTTTCAACTACCCAGGTTTTAGGTATTCTTCCTTCAGCTAAAACATGCATGTGGAACCCAGAGTATGATCAACCATGTGATCGGGAGACGTGTTCAAATATGTCTCAGTTTTCCTCCCCTGGTACTCGGGTGCAACATTCCAGACGCTTTACTAACACTCTCCCGACTTGGAGAGTCAGTGCCTTTAACCTCCTGTTTGGCCCAGTTTGCAATTTCTGCGGAAGATGAACAGGAATAGCGAGAACCAATGAGAGACTAGCTGGAGGTGTCTGGACGGGCAAATTTAACTCTCATTTCCCACCAGGAAGAGGAAATAACCAGAGGCTCAGCGTGCCGTGCCGGAACCAGATTAGGGCCTGAAGCCATCCTGCGGTGTTGCGGCCAGCTCAAAAGAAAGCGAGTTGAAGAAAGGAGCTCAGGGGCACTGTAATTCACAAACCTGCAGAGTTATAAATGACAGCTATCGTCCAAAAATAGACTGAAGTAAGGCTGCCAAGAGGACTTGAAAGTGGGGCAGAATTGCAGGAAACCGATTTCAGGAGGTAGACTGGAATTGCATTGAAAGCATAGGAAAAGAGGCAGAACGTCCACAATGATGCACTTGGCCAAAAAGGGCGTATGCGTTTTTTCCTGAATATATTCAGGAAAAAACGCATACGCCCTTTTTGGCCAACCAAGCAAGCTTGCAAAGGAAATCTGCACTACAATGAAGTCTCACTTCCCCCCGGTCAAAAGGGTCATCTGAAAAAAGGGTAAAATCCAGAAAGGCAGGACAGGCCATGGAGAACTGGGAGCCTTGTTATGCTGATGGGCGGGATGTAAATTGCCAACAACCACTCGGGAGAAGTGTATGGTGTTTCCTGAAACATCTAAAAAACAAAGCAACAGCACCTAGGGCACTTCCACTTATGGTCCTATAGCTTAGGGAAATTAAAATGAAAAAGAAACAGCCACCCCAAAGTTTGGGACGCCTCTGTTTACAAGAACCTCGTTTACAGAACAAGTTCAACATCGCAGAAAGTGAAAAATGGATAAAGAAGTTGTGGTATTTACTTACAAAGCAATATCACTCAGCAATGAAATCTGTGTCATGAGGCCCTTAGCAGCACAATGAGTGGATTCAGGTATGATGATTCTAACTGAAATAAGTCACACAGAAAAAGAAACATCATAAGATATCAGTAATACACGGAATGTAAACTTGGCTACACAGGAACTGAATTACAGAACAGAACAGGGTCTCAAATTTAGAAAACCAACTTATGCTTGCTTAAGGGGAAAGGTGAGTTGGGGTGCTGCATAAAACCAGAGATTGAAATGAGCACAGATAAAGTTCCTTAAGCCAAATATGGAATAGACAAGAGCTACTCCTTGCTCAACGAAATGGACTCAACACCCCATATTAAACGCCTAAGAATGTACCTGACTAGTAAGTATCTTAAAACCTATGGATTGCTATGTCTCCGAAAGAGAATCAAGCATGTGTACAGGGGCATAAACGCAGCAGTGATAGGATTGGAGAGGTTCGGTGAGCAAATGAAGACCCTTTGAAGTCATATTGCATGGTACCCATTCCACGGGTCTTAACTCTCCAGGTTTAAGGTATTCTTCCTTCAGCTAAAACATGCATGTGGAACCCAAGTATGATCAACCATGTGATCGGGAGACGTGTTCAAATATGTCTCAGTTTTCGTACCCTGGTACTCGGGTGCAACATTCCAGACGCTTTACTAACACTCTCCCCACTTGGAGAGTCAGCGCCTTTAACCTCCTGTTTGGCCCAGTTTGCAATTTCTGCGGAAGATGAACAGGAATAGCGAGAACCAATGAGAGACTAGCTGGAGGTGTCTGGACGGGCAAATTTAACTCTCATTTCCCACCAGGAAGAGGAAATAACCAAAGGCTCAGCGTGCCGTGCCGGAACCAGATTAGGGCCTGAAGCCATCCTGCGGTGTTGCGGCCAGCTCACAAGAAAGCGAGTTGAAGAAAGGAACTCAGGGGCACTGTAATTCACAAACCTGCAGAGTTATAAATGACAGCTATCGTCCAAAAATAGACTGAAGTAAGGCTGCCAAGAGGACTTGAAAGCGGGGCAGAATTACAGGAAACCGATTTCAGGAGGTAGACTGGAATTGCATTGAAAGCATAGGAAAAGAGGCAGAACGTCCACAATGATGCACTTGGCCAAAAAGGGCGTATGCGTTTTTTCCTGAATATATTCAGGAAAAAACGCATACGCCCTTTTTGGCCAACCAAGCAAGCTTGCAAAGGAAATCTGCACTACAATGAAGTCTCACTTCCCCCCGGTCAAAAGGGCCATCTGAAAAAAGTGTAAAATCCAGAAAGGCAGGACAGGCCATGGAGAACTGGGAGCCTTGTTATGCTGATGGGCGGGATGTAAATTGCCAACAGACACTCAGGAGAAGTGTATGGTGTTTCCTGAAACGTCTAAAAAACAAAGCAACAGAGCCTAGGGCACTTCCACTTATGGTCCTATAGCTTAGGGAAATTAAAATCAAAAAGACACAGCCACCCCAAAGTTTGGGACGCCTCCGTTTACAAGAACCTCGTTTACCGTACAAGTTCAATATCACAGAAAGTGAAAAATGGATAAAGAACTTGTCGTACTTACGTACAATGCAGTATCACTCAGCAATGAAATCTATGTCATCAGGCCCGTAGCAGCATAATGAGTGGATTCAGGTACGATGATTCTAACTGAAATAAGTCACACAGAAAAAGAAACATCATAAGATATCAGTAATACACGGAATGTAAACTTGGCTACACAGGAACTGCATTCCAAAACAGAACAGGGTCTCAAATTTAGAAAACCAACTTATGCTTGCTTAAGGGTAAAGGTGAGTTGGGGTGCTGCATAAAACCAGAGATTGAAATGAGCACAGATAAAGTTCCTTAAGCCAAATATGGAATAGACAAGAGCTACTCCTTGCTCAACGAAATGGACTCAAAACCCCATATTAAACGCCTAAGAATGTACCTGACTAGTAAGTATCTTAAAACCTAGGGATTGCTATGTCTCCAAAAGAGAATCAAGCGTGTGTACAGGGGCATAAACGCAGCAGTGATAGGATTGGAGAGGTTCGGTGAGCAAATGAAGACCCTTTGAAGTCATATTGCATGGTACCCATTCCACGGGTCTCAACTCTCCAGGTTTAAGGTATTCTTCCTTCAGCTAAAACATGCATGTGGAACCCAGAGTATGATCAACCATGTGAACGGGAGACGTGTTCAAATATGTCTCAGTTTTCCTCCCCTGGTACTCGGGTGCAACATTACAGATGCTTTACTAACACTCTCCCGACTTGGAGAGTCAGTCCCTTTAACCTCCTGTTTGGCCCAGTTTGCAATTTCTGCGGAAGATGAACAGGAATAGCGAGAACCAATGAGAGGCTAGCTGGAGGTGTCTGGACGGGCAAATTTAACTCTCATTTCCCACCAGGAAGAGGAATTAACCAAAGGCTCAGCATGCCGGGCCGGAACCAGATTAGGGCCTGAAGCCATCCTGCGGTGTTGCGGCCAGGTCACAAGAAAGCGAGTTGAAGAAATGAACTCAGGGGCACTGTAATTCACAAACCTGCAGAGTTATAAATGACAGCTATCGTCCAAAAATAGACTGAAGTAAGGCTGCCAAGAGGACTTGAAAGCGGGGCAGAATTGCAGGAAACCGATTTCAGGAGGTAGACTGGAATTGTATTGAAAGCATAGGAAAAGAGGCAGAACGTCCACAATGATGCACTTGGCCAAAAAGGGCGTATGCGTTTTTTCCTGAATATATTCAGGAAAAAACGCATACGCCCTTTTTGGCCAACCAAGCAAGCTTGCAAAGGAAATCTGCACTACAATGAAGTCTCACTTCCCCCCGGTCAAAAGGGCCATCTGAAAAAAGTGTAAAATCCAGAAAGGCAGGACAGGCCATGGAGAACTGGGAGCCTGGTTATGCTGATGGGCGGGATGTAAATTGCCAACAGACACTTGGGAGAAGTGTATGGTGTTTCCTGAAACATCTAAAAAACAAAGCAACAGAGCCTAGGGCACTTCCACTTATGGTCCTATAGCTTAGGGAAATTAAAATCAAAAAGACACAGCCACCCCAAAGTTTGGAACGGCTCTGTTTACAAGAACCTCGTTTACAGTACAAGTTCAACATCGCAGAAAGTGAAAAATGGATAAAGAAGTTGTGGTAATCACTTACAAAGCAATATCACTCAGCAATGAAATCTATGTCATCAGGCCCTTAGCAGCACAATGAGTGGATTCAGGTATGATGATTCTAACTGAAATAAGTCACACAGAAAAAGAAACATCATAAGATATCAGTAATACACGGAATGGAAACTTGGCTACACAGGAACTGAATTACAGAACAGAACAGTGTCTCAAATTTAGAAAACCAACTTATGCTTGCTTAAGGGTAAAGGTGAGTTGGGGTGCTGCATAAAACCAGAGATTGAAATGAGCACAGATAAATTTCCTTAAGCCAAATATGGAATAGACAAGAGCTACTCCTTGCTCAAAGAAATGGACTCAACACCGCATATTAAACGCCTAAGAATGTACCTGACTAGTAAGTATCTTAAAACCTAGGGATTGCTATGTCTCCGAAAGAGAATCAAGCATGTGTACAGGGCATAAACGCAGCAGTGATAGGATTGGAGAGGTTCGGTGAGCAAATGAAGACCCTTTGAAGTCATATTGCATGGTACCCATTCCACGGGTTTCAACTACCCAGGTTTTAGGTATTCTTCCTTCAGCTAAAACATGCATGTGGAACCCAGAGTATGATCAACCATGTGATCGGGAGACGTGTTCAAATATGTCTCAGTTTTCCTCCCCTGGTACTCGGGTGCAACATTCCAGACGCTTTACTAACACTCTCCCGACTTGGAGAGTCAGTGCCTTTAACCTCCTGTTTGGCCCAGTTTGCAATTTCTGCGGAAGATGAACAGGAATAGCGAGAACCAATGAGAGACTAGCTGGAGGTGTCTGGACGGGCAAATTTAACTCTCATTTCCCACCAGGAAGAGGAAATAACCAGAGGCTCAGCGTGCCGTGCCGGAACCAGATTAGGGCCTGAAGCCATCCTGCGGTGTTGCGGCCAGCTCAAAAGAAAGCGAGTTGAAGAAAGGAGCTCAGGGGCACTGTAATTCACAAACCTGCAGAGTTATAAATGACAGCTATCGTCCAAAAATAGACTGAAGTAAGGCTGCCAAGAGGACTTGAAAGTGGGGCAGAATTGCAGGAAACCGATTTCAGGAGGTAGACTGGAATTGCATTGAAAGCATAGGAAAAGAGGCAGAACGTCCACAATGATGCACTTGGCCAAAAAGGGCGTATGCGTTTTTTCCTGAATATATTCAGGAAAAAACGCATACGCCCTTTTTGGCCAACCAAGCAAGCTTGCAAAGGAAATCTGCACTACAATGAAGTCTCACTTCCCCCCGGTCAAAAGGGTCATCTGAAAAAAGGGTAAAATCCAGAAAGGCAGGACAGGCCATGGAGAACTGGGAGCCTTGTTATGCTGATGGGCGGGATGTAAATTGCCAACAACCACTCGGGAGAAGTGTATGGTGTTTCCTGAAACATCTAAAAAACAAAGCAACAGAACCTAGGGCACTTCCACTTATGGTCCTATAGCTTAGGGAAATTAAAATCAAAAAGACACAGCCACCCCAAAGTTTGGGACGCCTCTGTTTACAAGAACCTCGTTTACAGTACAAGTTCAACATCGCAGAAAGTGAAAAATGGATAAAGAAGTTGTGGTATTTACTTACAAAGCAATATCACTCAGCAATGAAATCTGTGTCATGAGGCCCTTAGCAGCACAATGAGTGGATTCAGGTATGATGATTCTAACTGAAATAAGTCACACAGAAAAAGAAACATCATAAGATATCAGTAATACACGGAATGGAAACTTGGCTACACAGGAACTGAATTACAGAACAGAACAGGGTCTCAAATTTAGAAAACCAACTTATGCTTGCTTAAGGGGAAAGGTGAGTTGGGGTGCTGCATAAAACCAGAGATTGAAATGAGCACAGATAAAGTTCCTTAAGCCAAATATGGAATAGACAAGAGCTACTCCTTGCTCAACGAAATGGACTCAACACCCCATATTAAACGCCTAAGAATGTACCTGACTAGTAAGTATCTTAAAACCTATGGATTGCTATGTCTCCGAAAGAGAATCAAGCATGTGTACAGGGGCATAAACGCAGCAGTGATAGGATTGGAGAGGTTCGGTGAGCAAATGAAGACCCTTTGAAGTCATATTGCATGGTACCCATTCCACGGGTCTTAACTCTCCAGGTTTAAGGTATTCTTCCTTCAGCTAAAACATGCATGTGGAACCCAAGTATGATCAACCATGTGATCGGGAGACGTGTTCAAATATGTCTCAGTTTTCGTACCCTGGTACTCGGGTGCAACATTCCAGACGCTTTACTAACACTCTCCCGACTTGGAGAGTCAGCGCCTTTAACCTCCTGTTTGGCCCAGTTTGCAATTTCTGCGGAAGATGAACAGGAATAGCGAGAACCAATGAGAGACTAGCTGGAGGTGTCTGGACGGGCAAATTTAACTCTCATTTCCCACCAGGAAGAGGAAATAACCAAAGGCTCAGCGTGCCGTGCCGGAACCAGATTAGGGCCTGAAGCCATCCTGCGGTGTTGCGGCCAGCTCACAAGAAAGCGAGTTGAAGAAAGGAACTCAGGGGCACTGTAATTCACAAACCTGCAGAGTTATAAATGACAGCTATCGTCCAAAAATAGACTGAAGTAAGGCTGCCAAGAGGACTTGAAAGCGGGGCAGAATTACAGGAAACCGATTTCAGGAGGTAGACTGGAATTGCATTGAAAGCATAGGAAAAGAGGCAGAACGTCCACAATGATGCACTTGGCCAAAAAGGGCGTATGCGTTTTTTCCTGAATATATTCAGGAAAAAACGCATACGCCCTTTTTGGCCAACCAAGCAAACTTGCAAAGGAAATCTGCACTACAATGAAGTCTCACTTCCCCCCGGTCAAAAGGGCCATCTGAAAAAAGTGTAAAATCCAGAAAGGCAGGACAGGCCATGGAGAACTGGGAGCCTTGTTATGCTGATGGGCGGGATGTAAATTGCCAACAGACACTCAGGAGAAGTGTATGGTGTTTCCTGAAACATCTAAAAAACAAAGCAACAGAGCCTAGGGCACTTCCACTTATGGTCCTATAGCTTAGGGAAATTAAAATCAAAAAGACACAGCCACCCCAAAGTTTGGGACGCCTCCGTTTACAAGAACCTCGTTTACCGTACAAGTTCAATATCACAGAAAGTGAAAAATGGATAAAGAACTTGTCGTACTTACGTACAATGCAGTATCACTCAGCAATGAAATCTATGTCATCAGGCCCGTAGCAGCATAATGAGTGGATTCAGGTACGATGATTCTAACTGAAATAAGTCACACAGAAAAAGAAACATCATAAGATATCAGTAATACACGGAATGTAAACTTGGCTACACAGGAACTGCATTCCAAAACAGAACAGGGTCTCAAATTTAGAAAACCAACTTATGCTTGCTTAAGGGTAAAGGTGAGTTGGGGTGCTGCATAAAACCAGAGATTGAAATGAGCACAGATAAAGTTCCTTAAGCCAAATATGGAATAGACAAGAGCTACTCCTTGCTCAACGAAATGGACTCAAAACCCCATATTAAACGCCTAAGAATGTACCTGACTAGTAAGTATCTTAAAACCTAGGGATTGCTATGTCTCCAAAAGAGAATCAAGCGTGTGTACAGGGGCATAAACGCAGCAGTGATAGGATTGGAGAGGTTCGGTGAGCAAATGAAGACCCTTTGAAGTCATATTGCATGGTACCCATTCCACGGGTCTCAACTCTCCAGGTTTAAGGTATTCTTCCTTCAGCTAAAACATGCATGTGGAACCCAGAGTATGATCAACCATGTGAACGGGAGACGTGTTCAAATATGTCTCAGTTTTCCTCCCCTGGTACTCGGGTGCAACATTCCAGATGCTTTACTAACACTCTCCCGACTTGGAGAGTCAGTCCCTTTAACCTCCTGTTTGGCCCAGTTTGCAATTTCTGCGGAAGATGAACAGGAATAGCGAGAACCAATGAGAGGCTAGCTGGAGGTGTCTGGACGGGCAAATTTAACTCTCATTTCCCACCAGGAAGAGGAATTAACCAAAGGCTCAGCATGCCGGGCCGGAACCAGATTAGGGCCTGAAGCCATCCTGCGGTGTTGCGGCCAGGTCACAAGAAAGCGAGTTGAAGAAATGAACTCAGGGGCACTGTAATTCACAAACCTGCAGAGTTATAAATGACAGCTATCGTCCAAAAATAGACTGAAGTAAGGCTGCCAAGAGGACTTGAAAGCGGGGCAGAATTGCAGGAAACCGATTTCAGGAGGTAGACTGGAATTGTATTGAAAGCATAGGAAAAGAGGCAGAACGTCCACAATGATGCACTTGGCCAAAAAGGGCGTATGCGTTTTTTCCTGAATATATTCAGGAAAAAACGCATACGCCCTTTTTGGCCAACCAAGCAAGCTTGCAAAGGAAATCTGCACTACAATGAAGTCTCACTTCCCCCCGGTCAAAAGGGCCATCTGAAAAAAGTGTAAAATCCAGAAAGGCAGGACAGGCCATGGAGAACTGGGAGCCTTGTTATGCTGATGGGCGGGATGTAAATTGCCAACAGACACTTGGGAGAAGTGTATGGTGTTTCCTGAAACATCTAAAAAACAAAGCAACAGAGCCTAGGGCACTTCCACTTATGGTCCTATAGCTTAGGGAAATTAAAATCAAAAAGACACAGCCACCCCAAAGTTTGGAACGGCTCTGTTTACAAGAACCTCGTTTACAGTACAAGTTCAACATCGCAGAAAGTGAAAAATGGATAAAGAAGTTTTGGTAATCACTTACAAAGCAATATCACTCAGCAATGAAATCTATGTCATCAGGCCCTTAGCAGCACAATGAGTGGATTCAGGTATGATGATTCTAACTGAAATAAGTCACACAGAAAAAGAAACATCATAAGATATCAGTAATACACGGAATGGAAACTTGGCTACACAGGAACTGAATTACAGAACAGAACAGTGTCTCAAATTTAGAAAACCAACTTATGCTTGCTTAAGGGTAAAGGTGAGTTGGGGTGCTGCATAAAACCAGAGATTGAAATGAGCACAGATAAATTTCCTTAAGCCAAATATGGAATAGACAAGAGCTACTCCTTGCTCAAAGAAATGGACTCAACACCGCATATTAAACGCCTAAGAATGTACCTGACTAGTAAGTATCTTAAAACCTAGGGATTGCTATGTCTCCGAAAGAGAATCAAGCATGTGTACAGGGCATAAACGCAGCAGTGATAGGATTGGAGAGGTTCGGTGAGCAAATGAAGACCCTTTGAAGTCATATTGCATGGTACCCATTCCACGGGTTTCAACTACCCAGGTTTTAGGTATTCTTCCTTCAGCTAAAACATGCATGTGGAACCCAGAGTATGATCAACCATGTGATCGGGAGACGTGTTCAAATATGTCTCAGTTTTCCTCCCCTGGTACTCGGGTGCAACATTCCAGACGCTTTACTAACACTCTCCCGACTTGGAGAGTCAGTGCCTTTAACCTCCTGTTTGGCCCAGTTTGCAATTTCTGCGGAAGATGAACAGGAATAGCGAGAACCAATGAGAGACTAGCTGGAGGTGTCTGGACGGGCAAATTTAACTCTCATTTCCCACCAGGAAGAGGAAATAACCAGAGGCTCAGCGTGCCGTGCCGGAACCAGATTAGGGCCTGAAGCCATCCTGCGGTGTTGCGGCCAGCTCAAAAGAAAGCGAGTTGAAGAAAGGAGCTCAGGGGCACTGTAATTCACAAACCTGCAGAGTTATAAATGACAGCTATCGTCCAAAAATAGACTGAAGTAAGGCTGCCAAGAAGACTTGAAAGTGGGGCAGAATTGCAGGAAACCGATTTCAGGAGGTAGACTGGAATTGCATTGAAAGCATAGGAAAAGAGGCAGAACGTCCACAATGATGCACTTGGCCAAAAAGGGCGTATGCGTTTTTTCCTGAATATATTCAGGAAAAAACGCATACGCCCTTTTTGGCCAACCAAGCAAGCTTGCAAAGGAAATCTGCACTACAATGAAGTCTCACTTCCCCCCGGTCAAAAGGGTCATCTGAAAAAAGGGTAAAATCCAGAAAGGCAGGACAGGCCATGGAGAACTGGGAGCCTTGTTATGCTGATGGGCGGGATGTAAATTGCCAACAACCACTCGGGAGAAGTGTATGGTGTTTCCTGAAACATCTAAAAAACAAAGCAACAGAACCTAGGGCACTTCCACTTATGGTCCTATAGCTTAGGGAAATTAAAATCAAAAAGACACAGCCACCCCAAAATTTGGGACGCCTCTGTTTACAAGAACCTCGTTTACAGTACAAGTTCAACATCGCAGAAAGTGAAAAATGGATAAAGAAGTTGTGGTATTTACTTACAAAGCAATATCACTCAGCAATGAAATCTGTGTCATGAGGCCCTTAGCAGCACAATGAGTGGATTCAGGTATGATGATTCTAACTGAAATAAGTCACACAGAAAAAGAAACATCATAAGATATCAGTAATACACGGAATGGAAACTTGGCTACACAGGAACTGAATTACAGAACAGAACAGGGTCTCAAATTTAGAAAACCAACTTATGTTTGCTTAAGGGGAAAGGTGAGTTGGGGTGCTGCATAAAACCAGAGATTGAAATGAGCACAGATAAAGTTCCTTAAGCCAAATATGGAATAGACAAGAGCTACTCCTTGCTCAACGAAATGGACTCAACACCCCATATTAAACGCCTAAGAATGTACCTGACTAGTAAGTATCTTAAAACCTATGGATTGCTATGTCTCCGAAAGAGAATCAAGCATGTGTACAGGGGCATAAACGCAGCAGTGATAGGATTGGAGAGGTTCGGTGAGCAAATGAAGACCCTTTGAAGTCATATTGCATGTTACCCATTCCTCGGGTTTCAACTACCCAGGTTTTAGGTATTCTTCCTTCAGCTAAAACATGCATGTGGAACCCAGAGTATGATCAACCATGTGATCGGAGACGTGTTCAAATATGTCTCAGTTTTCCTCCCCTGGTACTCGGGTGCAACATTCCAGACGCTTTACTAACACTCTCCCGACTTGGAGAGTCAGTGCCTTTAACCTCCTGTTTGGCCCAGTTTGCAATTTCTGCGGAAGATGAACAGGAATAGCGAGAACCAATGAGAGACTAGCTGGAGGTGTCTGGACGGGCAAATTTAACTCTCATTTCCCACCAGGAAGAGGAAATAACCAGAGGCTCAGCGTGCCGTGCCGGAACCAGATTAGGGCCTGAAGCCATCCTGCGGTGTTGCGGCCAGCTCACAAGAAAGCGAGTTGAAGAAAGGAGCTCAGGGGCACTGTAATTCACAAACCTGCAGAGTTATAAATGACAGCTATCGTCCAAAAATAGACTGAAGTAAGGCTGCCAAGAGGACTTGAAAGTGGGGCAGAATTGCAGGAAACCGATTTCAGGAGGTAGACTGGAATTGCATTGAAAGCATAGGAAAAGAGGCAGAACGTCCACAATGATGCACTTGGCCAAAAAGGGCGTATGCGTTTTTTCCTGAATATATTCAGGAAAAAACGCATACGCCCTTTTTGGCCAACCAAGCAAGCTTGCAAAGGAAATCTGCACTACAATGAAGTCTCACTTCCCCCTGGTCAAAAGGGTCATCTGAAAAAAGGGTAAAATCCAGAAAGGCAGGACAGGCCATGGAGAACTGGGAGCCTTGTTATGCTGATGGGCGGGATGTAAATTGCCAACAACCACTAGGGAGAAGTGTATGGTGTTTCCTGAAACATGTAAAAAACAAAGCAACAGAACCTAGGGCACTTCCACTTATGGTCCTATAGCTTAGGGAAATTAAAATCAAAAAGACACAGCCACCCCAAAGTTTGGGACGCCTCTGTTTACAAGAACCTCGTTTACAGTACAAGTTCAACATCGCAGAAAGTGAAAAATGGATAAAGAAGTTGTGGTATTTACTTACAAAGCAATATCACTCAGCAATGAAATCTGTGTCATGAGTCCCTTAGCAGCACAATGAGTGGATTCAGGTATGATGATTCTAACTGAAATAAGTCACACAGAAAAAGAAACATCATAAGATATCAGTAATACACGGAATGTAAACTTGGCTACACAGGAACTGAATTACAGAACAGAACAGGGTCTCAAATTTAGAAAACCAACTTATGCTTGCTTATGGGGAAAGGTGAGTTGGGGTGCTGCATAAAACCAGAGATTGAAATGAGCACAGATAAAGTTCCTTAAGCCAAATATGGAATAGACAAGAGCTACTCCTTGCTCAACGAAATGGACTCAACACCCCATATTAAACGCCTAAGAATGTACCTGACTAGTAAGTATCTTAAAACCTATGGATTGCTATGTCTCCGAAAGAGAATCAAGCATGTGTACAGGGGCATAAACGCAGCAGTGATAGGATTGGAGAGGTTCGGTGAGCAAATGAAGACCCTTTGAAGTCATATTGCATGGTACCCATTCCACGGGTCTTAACTCTCCAGATTTAAGGTATTCTTCCTTCAGCTAAAACATGCATGTGGAACCCAAGTATGATCAACCATGTGATCGGGAGACGTGTTCAAATATGTCTCAGTTTTCGTACCCTGGTACTCGGGTGCAACATTCCAGACGCTTTACTAACACTCTCCCCACTTGGAGAGTCAGCGCCTTTAACCTCCTGTTTGGCCCAGTTTGCAATTTCTGCGGAAGATGAACAGGAATAGCGAGAACCAATGAGAGACTAGCTGGAGGTGTCTGGATGGGCAAATTTAACTCTCATTTCCCACCAGGAAGAGGAATTAACCAAAGGCTCAGCGTGCCATGCCAGAACCAGATTAGGGCCTGAAGACATCCTGCGGTGTTGCGGCCAGGTCACAAGAAAGCGAGTTGAAGAAAGGAGCTCAGGGGCACTGTAATTCACAAACCTGCAGAGTTATAAATGACAGCTATCGTCCAAAAATATACTGAAGTTAGGCTGCCAAGAGGACTTGAAAGCGGGGCAGAATTACAGGAAACCGATTTCAGGAGGTAGACTGGAATTGCATTGAAAGCATAGGAAAAGAGGCAGAACGTCCACAATGATGCACTTGGCCAAAAAGGGCGTATGCGTTTTTTCCTGAATATATTCAGGAAAAAACGCATACGCCCTTTTTGGCCAACCAAGCAAACTTGCAAAGGAAATCTGCACTACAATGAAGTCTCACTTCCCCCCGGTCAAAAGGGCCATCTGAAAAAAGTGTAAAATCCAGAAAGGCAGGAAAGGCCATGGAGAACTGGGAGCCTTGTTATGCTGATGGGCGGGATGTAAATTGCCAACAGACACTCAGGAGAAGTGTATGGTGTTTCCTGAAACATCTAAAAAACAAAGCAACAGAGCCTAGGGCACTTCCACTTATGGTCCTATAGCTTAGGGAAATTAAAATCAAAAAGACACAGCCACCCCAAAGTTTGGGACGCCTCCGTTTACAAGAACCTCGTTTACCGTACAAGTTCAATATCACAGAAAGTGAAAAATGGATAAAGAACTTGTCGTACTTACGTACAATGCAGTATCACTCAGCAATGAAATCTATGTCATCAGGCCCGTAGCAGCATAATGAGTGGATTCAGGTACGATGATTCTAACTGAAATAAGTCACACAGAAAAAGAAACATCATAAGATATCAGTAATACACGGAATATAAACTTGGCTACACAGGAACTGCATTCCAAAACAGAACAGGGTCTCAAATTTAGAAAACCAACTTATGCTTGCTTAAGGGGAAAGGTGAGTTGGGGTGCTGCATAAAACCAGAGATTGAAATGAGCACAGATAAAGTTCCTTAAGCCAAATATGGAATACACAAGAGCTACTCCTTGCTCAACGAAATGGACTCAAAACCCCATATTAAACGCCTAAGAATGTACCTGACTAGTAAGTATCTTAAAACCTATGGATTGCTATGTCTCCAAAAGAGAATCAAGCATGTGTACAGGGGCATAAACGCAGCAGTGATAGGATTGGAGAGGTTCGGTGAGCAAATGAAGACCCTTTGAAGTCATATTGCACGGTACCCATTCCACGGGTCTCAACTCTCCAGGTTTAAGGTATTCTTCCTTCAGCTAAAACATGCATGTGGAACCCAGAGTATGATCAACCATGTGAACGGGAGACGTGTTCAAATATGTCTCAGTTTTCCTACCCTGGTACTCGGGTGCAACATTCCAGATGCTTTACTAACACTCTCCCGACTTGGAGAGTCAGTCCCTTTAACCTCCTGTTTGGCCCAGTTTGCAATTTCTGCGGAAGATGAACAGGAATAGCGAGAACCAATGAGGGGCTAGCTGGAGGTGTCTGGACGGGCAAATTTAACTCTCATTTCCCACCAGGAAGAGGAATTAACCAAAGGCTCAGCATGCCGGGCCGGAACCAGATTAGGGCCTGAAGCCATCCTGCGGTGTTGCGGCCAGGTCACAAGAAAGCGAGTTGAAGAAATGAACTCAGGGGCACTGTAATTCACAAACCTGCAGAGTTATAAATGACAGCTATCGTCCAAAAATAGACTGAAGTAAGGCTGCCAAGAGGACTTGACAGCGGGGCAGAATTGCAGGAAACCTATTTCAGGAGGTAGACTGGAATTGCATTGAAAGCATAGGAAAAGAGGCAGAACGTCCACAATGATGCACTTGGCCAAAAAGGGCGTATGCGTTTTTTCCTGAATATATTCAGGAAAAAACGCATACGCCCTTTTTGGCCAACCAAGCAAGCTTGCAAAGGAAATCTGCACTACAATGAAGTCTCACTTCCCCCCGGTCAAAAGGGCCATCTGAAAAAAGTGTAAAATCCAGAAAGGCAGGACAGGCCATGGAGAACTGGGAGCCTTGTTATGCTGATGGGCGGGATGTAAATTGCCAACAGACACTTGGGAGAAGTGTATGGTGTTTCCTGAAACATCTAAAAAACAAAGCAACAGAGCCTAGGGCACTTCCACTTATGGTCCTATAGCTTAGGGAAATTAAAATCAAAAAGACACAGCCACCCCAAAGTTTGGAACGGCTCTGTTTACAAGAACCTCGTTTACAGTACAAGTTCAACATCGCAGAAAGTGAAAAATGGATAAAGAAGTTGTGGTAATCACTTACAAAGCAATATCACTCAGCAATGAAATCTATGTCATCAGGCCCTTAGCAGCACAATGAGTGGATTCAGGTATGATGATTCTAACTGAAATAAGTCACACAGAAAAAGAAACATCATAAGATATCAGTAATACACGGAATGGAAACTTGGCTACACAGGAACTGAATTACAGAACAGAACAGGGTCTCAAATTTAGAAAACCAACTTATGCTTGCTTAAGGGGAAAGGTGAGTTGGGGTGCTGCATAAAACCAGAGATTGAAATGAGCACAGATAAAGTTCCTTAAGCCAAATATGGAATAGACAAGAGCTACTCCTTGCTCAACGAAATGGACTCAACACCGCATATTAAACGCCTAAGAATGTACCTGACTTGTAAGTATCTTAAAACCTATGGATTGCTATGTCTCCGAAAGAGAATCCAGCATGTGTACAGGGGCATAAACGCAGCAGTGATAGGATTGGAGAGGTTCGGTGAGCAAATGAAGACCCTTTGAAGTCATATTGCATGGTACCCATTCCACGGGTCTTAACTCTCCAGATTTAAGGTATTCTTCCTTCAGCTAAAACATGCATGTGGAACCCAAGTATGATCAACCATGTGATCGGGAGACGTGTTCAAATATGTCTCAGTTTTCGTACCCTGGTACTCGGGTGCAACATTCCAGACGCTTTACTAACACTCTCCCCACTTGGAGAGTCAGCGCCTTTAACCTCCTGTTTGGCCCAGTTTGCAATTTCTGCGGAAGATGAACAGGAATAGCGAGAACCAATGAGAGACTAGCTGGAGGTGTCTGGATGGGCAAATTTAACTCTCATTTCCCACCAGGAAGAGGAATTAACCAAAGGCTCAGCGTGCCATGCCAGAACCAGATTAGGGCCTGAAGACATCCTGCGGTGTTGCGGCCAGGTCACAAGAAAGCGAGTTGAAGAAAGGAGCTCAGGGGCACTGTAATTCACAAACCTGCAGAGTTATAAATGACAGCTATCGTCCAAAAATATACTGAAGTTAGGCTGCCAAGAGGACTTGAAAGCGGGGCAGAATTACAGGAAACCGATTTCAGGAGGTAGACTGGAATTGCATTGAAAGCATAGGAAAAGAGGCAGAACGTCCACAATGATGCACTTGGCCAAAAAGGGCGTATGCGTTTTTTCCTGAATATATTCAGGAAAAAACGCATACGCCCTTTTTGGCCAACCAAGCAAACTTGCAAAGGAAATCTGCACTACAATGAAGTCTCACTTCCCCCCGGTCAAAAGGGCCATCTGAAAAAAGTGTAAAATCCAGAAAGGCAGGAAAGGCCATGGAGAACTGGGAGCCTTGTTATGCTGATGGGCGGGATGTAAATTGCCAACAGACACTCAGGAGAAGTGTATGGTGTTTCCTGAAACATCTAAAAAACAAAGCAACAGAGCCTAGGGCACTTCCACTTATGGTCCTATAGCTTAGGGAAATTAAAATCAAAAAGACACAGCCACCCCAAAGTTTGGGACGCCTCCGTTTACAAGAACCTCGTTTACCGTACAAGTTCAATATCACAGAAAGTGAAAAATGGATAAAGAACTTGTCGTACTTACGTACAATGCAGTATCACTCAGCAATGAAATCTATGTCATCAGGCCCGTAGCAGCATAATGAGTGGATTCAGGTACGATGATTCTAACTGAAATAAGTCACACAGAAAAAGAAACATCATAAGATATCAGTAATACACGGAATATAAACTTGGCTACACAGGAACTGCATTCCAAAACAGAACAGGGTCTCAAATTTAGAAAACCAACTTATGCTTGCTTAAGGGGAAAGGTGAGTTGGGGTGCTGCATAAAACCAGAGATTGAAATGAGCACAGATAAAGTTCCTTAAGCCAAATATGGAATACACAAGAGCTACTCCTTGCTCAACGAAATGGACTCAAAACCCCATATTAAACGCCTAAGAATGTACCTGACTAGTAAGTATCTTAAAACCTATGGATTGCTATGTCTCCAAAAGAGAATCAAGCGTGTGTACAGGGGCATAAACGCAGCAGTGATAGGATTGGAGAGGTTCGGTGAGCAAATGAAGACCCTTTGAAGTCATATTGCACGGTACCCATTCCACGGGTCTCAACTCTCCAGGTTTAAGGTATTCTTCCTTCAGCTAAAACATGCATGTGGAACCCAGAGTATGATCAACCATGTGAACGGGAGACGTGTTCAAATATGTCTCAGTTTTCCTACCCTGGTACTCGGGTGCAACATTCCAGATGCTTTACTAACACTCTCCCGACTTGGAGAGTCAGTCCCTTTAACCTCCTGTTTGGCCCAGTTTGCAATTTCTGCGGAAGATGAACAGGAATAGCGAGAACCAATGAGAGGCTAGCTGGAGGTGTCTGGACGGGCAAATTTAACTCTCATTTCCCACCAGGAAGAGGAATTAACCAAAGGCTCAGCATGCCGGGCCGGAACCAGATTAGGGCCTGAAGCCATCCTGCGGTGTTGCGGCCAGGTCACAAGAAAGCGAGTTGAAGAAATGAACTCAGGGGCACTGTAATTCACAAACCTGCAGAGTTATAAATGACAGCTATCGTCCAAAAATAGACTGAAGTAAGGCTGCCAAGAGGACTTGACAGCGGGGCAGAATTGCACGAAACCTATTTCAGGAGGTAGACTGGAATTGCATTGAAAGCATAGGAAAAGAGGCAGAACGTCCACAATGATGCACTTGGCCAAAAAGGGCGTATGCGTTTTTTCCTGAATATATTCAGGAAAAAACGCATACGCCCTTTTTGGCCAACCAAGCAAGCTTGCAAAGGAAATCTGCACTACAATGAAGTCTCACTTCCCCCCGGTCAAAAGGGCCATCTGAAAAAAGTGTAAAATCCAGAAAGGCAGGACAGGCCATGGAGAACTGGGAGCCTTGTTATGCTGATGGGCGGGATGTAAATTGCCAACAGACACTTGGGAGAAGTGTATGGTGTTTCCTGAAACATCTAAAAAACAAAGCAACAGAGCCTAGGGCACTTCCACTTATGGTCCTATAGCTTAGGGAAATTAAAATCAAAAAGACACAGCCACCCCAAAGTTTGGAACGGCTCTGTTTACAAGAACCTCGTTTACAGTACAAGTTCAACATCGCAGAAAGTGAAAAATGGATAAAGAAGTTGTGGTAATCACTTACAAAGCAATATCACTCAGCAATGAAATCTATGTCATCAGGCCCTTAGCAGCACAATGAGTGGATTCAGGTATGATGATTCTAACTGAAATAAGTCACACAGAAAAAGAAACATCATAAGATATCAGTAATACACGGAATGTAAACTTGGCTACACAGGAACTGAATTACAGAACAGAACAGGGTCTCAAATTTAGAAAACCAACTTATGCTTGCTTAAGGGTAAAGGTGAGTTGGGGTGCTGCATAAAACCAGAGATTGAAATGAGCACAGATAAAGTTCCTTAAGCCAAATATGGAATAGACAAGAGCTACTCCTTGCTCAAAGAAATGGACTCAACACCGCATATTAAACGCCTAAGAATGTACCTGACTAGTAAGTATCTTAAAACCTAGGGATTGCTATGTCTCCGAAAGAGAATCAAGCATGTGTACAGGGCATAAACGCAGCAGTGATAGGATTGGAGAGGTTCGGTGAGCAAATGAAGACCCTTTGAAGTCATATTGCATGGTACCCATTCCACGGGTTTCAACTACCCAGGTTTTAGGTATTCTTCCTTCAGCTAAAACATGCATGTGGAACCCAGAGTATGATCAACCATGTGATCGGGAGACGTGTTCAAATATGTCTCAGTTTTCCTCCCCTGGTACTCGGGTGCAACATTCCAGACGCTTTACTAACACTCTCCCCACTTGGAGAGTCAGTGCCTTTAACCTCCTGTTTGGCCCAGTTTGCAATTTCTGCGGAAGATGAACAGGAATAGCGAGAACCAATGAGAGACTAGCTGGAGGTGTCTGGACGGGCAAATTTAACTCTCATTTCCCACCAGGAAGAGGAAATAACCAGAGGCTCAGCGTGCCGTGCCGGAACCAGATTAGGGCCTGAAGCCATCCTGCGGTGTTGCGGCCAGCTCAAAAGAAAGCGAGTTGAAGAAAGGAGCTCAGGGGCACTGTAATTCACAAACCTGCAGAGTTATAAATGACAGCTATCGTCCAAAAATAGACTGAAGTAAGGCTGCCAAGAGGACTTGAAAGTGGGGCAGAATTGCAGGAAACCGATTTCAGGAGGTAGACTGGAATTGCATTGAAAGCATAGGAAAAGAGGCAGAACGTCCACAATGATGCACTTGGCCAAAAAGGGCGTATGCGTTTTTTCCTGAATATATTCAGGAAAAAACGCATACGCCCTTTTTGGCCAACCAAGCAAGCTTGCAAAGGAAATCTGCACTACAATGAAGTCTCACTTCCCCCCGGTCAAAAGGGCCATCTGAAAAAAGTGTAAAATCCAGAAAGGCAGGAAAGGCCATGGAGAACTGGGAGCCTTGTTATGCTGATGGGCGGGATGTAAATTGCCAACAGACACTCAGGAGAAGTGTATGGTGTTTCCTGAAACATCTAAAAAACAAAGCAACAGAGCCTAGGGCACTTCCACTTATGGTCCTATAGCTTAGGGAAATTAAAATCAAAAAGACACAGCCACCCCAAAGTTTGGGACGCCTCCGTTTACAAGAACCTCGTTTACCGTACAAGTTCAATATCACAGAAAGTGAAAAATGGATAAAGAACTTGTCGTACTTACGTACAATGCAGTATCACTCAGCAATGAAATCTATGTCATCAGGCCCGTAGCAGCATAATGAGTGGATTCAGGTACGATGATTCTAACTGAAATAAGTCACACAGAAAAAGAAACATCATAAGATATCAGTAATACACGGAATATAAACTTGGCTACACAGGAACTGCATTCCAAAACAGAACAGGGTCTCAAATTTAGAAAACCAACTTATGCTTGCTTAAGGGGAAAGGTGAGTTGGGGTGCTGCATAAAACCAGAGATTGAAATGAGCACAGATAAAGTTCCTTAAGCCAAATATGGAATACACAAGAGCTACTCCTTGCTCAACGAAATGGACTCAAAACCCCATATTAAACGCCTAAGAATGTACCTGACTAGTAAGTATCTTAAAACCTATGGATTGCTATGTCTCCAAAAGAGAATCAAGCGTGTGTACAGGGGCATAAACGCAGCAGTGATAGGATTGGAGAGGTTCGGTGAGCAAATGAAGACCCTTTGAAGTCATATTGCACGGTACCCATTCCACGGGTCTCAACTCTCCAGGTTTAAGGTATTCTTCCTTCAGCTAAAACATGCATGTGGAACCCAGAGTATGATCAACCATGTGAACGGGAGACGTGTTCAAATATGTCTCAGTTTTCCTACCCTGGTACTCGGGTGCAACATTCCAGATGCTTTACTAACACTCTCCCGACTTGGAGAGTCAGTCCCTTTAACCTCCTGTTTGGCCCAGTTTGCAATTTCTGCGGAAGATGAACAGGAATAGCGAGAACCAATGAGAGGCTAGCTGGAGGTGTCTGGACGGGCAAATTTAACTCTCATTTCCCACCAGGAAGAGGAATTAACCAAAGGCTCAGCATGCCGGGCCGGAACCAGATTAGGGCCTGAAGCCATCCTGCGGTGTTGCGGCCAGGTCACAAGAAAGCGAGTTGAAGAAATGAACTCAGGGGCACTGTAATTCACAAACCTGCAGAGTTATAAATGACAGCTATCGTCCAAAAATAGACTGAAGTAAGGCTGCCAAGAGGACTTGACAGCGGGGCAGAATTGCACGAAACCTATTTCAGGAGGTAGACTGGAATTGCATTGAAAGCATAGGAAAAGAGGCAGAACGTCCACAATGATGCACTTGGCCAAAAAGGGCGTATGCGTTTTTTCCTGAATATATTCAGGAAAAAACGCATACGCCCTTTTTGGCCAACCAAGCAAGCTTGCAAAGGAAATCTGCACTACAATGAAGTCTCACTTCCCCCCGGTCAAAAGGGCCATCTGAAAAAAGTGTAAAATCCAGAAAGGCAGGACAGGCCATGGAGAACTGGGAGCCTTGTTATGCTGATGGGCGGGATGTAAATTGCCAACAGACACTTGGGAGAAGTGTATGGTGTTTCCTGAAACATCTAAAAAACAAAGCAACAGAGCCTAGGGCACTTCCACTTATGGTCCTATAGCTTAGGGAAATTAAAATCAAAAAGACACAGCCACCCCAAAGTTTGGAACGGCTCTGTTTACAAGAACCTCGTTTACAGTACAAGTTCAACATCGCAGAAAGTGAAAAATGGATAAAGAAGTTGTGGTAATCACTTACAAAGCAATATCACTCAGCAATGAAATCTATGTCATCAGGCCCTTAGCAGCACAATGAGTGGATTCAGGTATGATGATTCTAACTGAAATAAGTCACACAGAAAAAGAAACATCATAAGATATCAGTAATACACGGAATGTAAACTTGGCTACACAGGAACTGAATTACAGAACAGAACAGGGTCTCAAATTTAGAAAACCAACTTATGCTTGCTTAAGGGTAAAGGTGAGTTGGGGTGCTGCATAAAACCAGAGATTGAAATGAGCACAGATAAAGTTCCTTAAGCCAAATATGGAATAGACAAGAGCTACTCCTTGCTCAAAGAAATGGACTCAACACCGCATATTAAACGCCTAAGAATGTACCTGACTAGTAAGTATCTTAAAACCTAGGGATTGCTATGTCTCCGAAAGAGAATCAAGCATGTGTACAGGGCATAAACGCAGCAGTGATAGGATTGGAGAGGTTCGGTGAGCAAATGAAGACCCTTTGAAGTCATATTGCATGGTACCCATTCCACGGGTTTCAACTACCCAGGTTTTAGGTATTCTTCCTTCAGCTAAAACATGCATGTGGAACCCAGAGTATGATCAACCATGTGATCGGGAGACGTGTTCAAATATGTCTCAGTTTTCCTCCCCTGGTACTCGGGTGCAACATTCCAGACGCTTTACTAACACTCTCCCCACTTGGAGAGTCAGTGCCTTTAACCTCCTGTTTGGCCCAGTTTGCAATTTCTGCGGAAGATGAACAGGAATAGCGAGAACCAATGAGAGACTAGCTGGAGGTGTCTGGACGGGCAAATTTAACTCTCATTTCCCACCAGGAAGAGGAAATAACCAGAGGCTCAGCGTGCCGTGCCGGAACCAGATTAGGGCCTGAAGCCATCCTGCGGTGTTGCGGCCAGCTCAAAAGAAAGCGAGTTGAAGAAAGGAGCTCAGGGGCACTGTAATTCACAAACCTGCAGAGTTATAAATGACAGCTATCGTCCAAAAATAGACTGAAGTAAGGCTGCCAAGAGGACTTGAAAGTGGGGCAGAATTGCAGGAAACCGATTTCAGGAGGTAGACTGGAATTGCATTGAAAGCATAGGAAAAGAGGCAGAACGTCCACAATGATGCACTTGGCCAAAAAGGGCGTATGCGTTTTTTCCTGAATATATTCAGGAAAAAACGCATACGCCCTTTTTGGCCAACCAAGCAAGCTTGCAAAGGAAATCTGCACTACAATGAAGTCTCACTTCCCCCTGGTCAAAAGGGTCATCTGAAAAAAGGGTAAAATCCAGAAAGGCAGGACAGGCCATGGAGAACTGGGAGCCTTGTTATGCTGTTGGGCGGGATGTAAATTGCCAACAACCACTCGGGAGAAGTGTATGGTGTTTCCTGAAACATCTAAAAAACAAAGCAACAGAACCTAGGGCACTTCGACTTATGGTCCTATAGCTTAGGGAAATTAAAATCAAAAAGACACAGCCACCCCAAAGTTTGGGACGCCTCTGTTTACAAGAACCTCGTTTACAGTACAAGTTCAACATCGCAGAAAGTGAAAAATGGATAAAGAAGTTGTGGTATTTACTTACAAAGCAATATCACTCAGCAATGAAATCTGTGTCATGAGGCCCTTAGCAGCACAATGAGTGGATTCAGGTATGATGATTCTAACTGAAATAAGTCACACAGAAAAAGAAACATCATAAGATATCAGTAATACACGGAATGTAAACTTGGCTACACAGGAACTGAATTACAGAACAGAACAGGGTCTCAAATTTAGAAAACCAACTTATGCTTGCTTAAGGGGAAAGGTGAGTTGGGGTGCTGCATAAAACCAGAGATTGAAATGAGCACAGATAAAGTTCCTTAAGCCAAATATGGAATAGACAAGAGCTACTCCTTGCTCAACGAAATGGACTCAACACCCCATATTAAACGCCTAAGAATGTACCTGACTAGTAAGTATCTTAAAACCTATGGATTGCTATGTCTCCAAAAGAGAATCAAGCATGTGTACAGGGGCATAAACGCAGCAGTGATAGGATTGGAGAGGTTCGGTGAGCAAATGAAGACCCTTTGAAGTCATATTGCATGGTACCCATTCCACGGGTCTTAACTCTCCAGGTTTAAGGTATTCTTCCTTCAGCTAAAACATGCATGTGGAACCCAAGTATGATCAACCATGTGATCGGGAGACGTGTTCAAATATGTCTCAGTTTTCGTACCCTGGTACTCGGGTGCAACATTCCAGACGCTTTACTAACACTCTCCCCACTTGGAGAGTCAGCGCCTTTAACCTCCTGTTTGGCCCAGTTTGCAATTTCTGCGGAAGATGAACAGGAATAGCGAGAACCAATGAGAGACTAGCTGGAGGTGTCTGGACGGGCAAATTTAACTCTCATTTCCCACCAGGAAGAGGAAATAACCAAAGGCTCAGCGTGCCGTGCCGGAACCAGATTAGGGCCTGAAGCCATCCTGCGGTTTGCGGCCAGCTCACAAGAAAGCGAGTTGAAGAAAGGAGCTCAGGGGCACTGTAATTCACAAACCTGCAGAGTTATAAATGACAGCTATCGTCCAAAAATAGACTGAAGTAAGGCTGCCAAGAGGACTTGAAAGCGGGGCAGAATTGCAGGAAACCGATTTCAGGAGGTAGACTGGAATTGCATTGAAAGCATAGGAAAAGAGGCAGAACGTCCACAATGATGCACTTGGCCAAAAAGGGCGTATGCGTTTTTTCCTGAATATATTCAGGAAAAAACGCATACGCCCTTTTTGGCCAACCAAGCAAACTTGCAAAGGAAATCTGCACTACAATGAAGTCTCACTTCCCCCCGGTCAAAAGGGCCATCTGAGAAAAGTGTAAAATCCAGAAAGGCAGGACAGACCATGGAGAACTGGGAGCCTTGTTATGCTGATGGGCGGGATGTAAATTGCCAACAGACACTCGGGAGAAGTGTATGGTGTTTCCTGAAACATCTAAAAAACAAAGCAACAGAGCCTAGGGCACTTCCACTTATGGTCCTATAGCTTAGGGAAATTAAAATCAAAAAGACACAGCCACCCCAAAGTTTGGGACACCTCTGTTTACAAGAACCTCGTTTACAGTACAAGTTCAATATCACAGAAAGTGAAAAATGGATAAAGAACTTGTGGTACTTACGTACAATGCAGTATCACTCAGCAATGAAATCTATGTCATCAGGCCCGTAGCAGCATCATGAGTGGATTCAGGTACGATGATTCTAACTGAAATAAGTCACACAGAAAAAGAAACATCATAAGATATCAGTAATACATGGAATGTAAACTTGGCTACACAGGAACTGAATTACAGAACAGAACAGGGTCTCAAATTTAGAAAACCAACTTATGCTTGCTTAAGGGGAAAGGTGAGTTGGGGTGCTGCATAAAACCAGAGATTGAAATGAGCACAGATAAAGTTCCTTAAGCCAAATATGGAATACACAAGAGCTACTCCTTGCTCAACGAAATGGACTGAAAACCCCATATTAAACGCCTAAGAATGTACCTGACTAATAAGTATCTTAAAACCTATGGATTGCTATGTCTCCAAAAGAGAATCAAGCGTGTGTACAGGGGCATAAACGCAGCAGTGATAGGATTGGAGAGGTTCGGTGAGCAAATGAAGACCCTTTGAAGTCATATTGCACGGTACCCATTCCACGGGTCTCAACTCTCCAGGTTTAAGGTATTCTTCCTTCAGCTAAAACATGCATGTGGAACCCAGAGTATGATCAACCATGTGAACGGGAGACGTGTTCAAATATGTCTCAGTTTTCCTACCCTGGTACTCGGGTGCAACATTCCAGATGCTTTACTAACACTCTCCCGACTTGGAGAGTCAGTCCCTTTAACCTCCTGTTTGGCCCAGTTTGCAATTTCTGCGGAAGATGAACAGGAATAGCGAGAACCAATGAGAGGCTAGCTGGAGGTGTCTGGACGGGCAAATTTAACTCTCATTTCCCACCAGGAAGAGGAATTAACCAAAGGCTCAGCATGCCGGGCCGGAACCAGATTAGGGCCTGAAGCCATCCTGCGGTGTTGCGGCCAGGTCACAAGAAAGCGAGTTGAAGAAATGAACTCAGGGGCACTGTAATTCACAAACCTGCAGAGTTATAAATGACAGCTATCGTCCAAAAATAGACTGAAGTAAGGCTGCCAAGAGGACTTGAAAGCGGGGCAGAATTGCAGGAAACCGATTTCAGGAGGTAGACTGGAATTGTATTGAAAGCATAGGAAAAGAGGCAGAACGTCCACAATGATGCACTTGGCCAAAAAGGGCGTATGCGTTTTTTCCTGAATATATTCAGGAAAAAACGCATACGCCCTTTTTGGCCAACCAAGCAAGCTTGCAAAGGAAATCTGCACTACAATGAAGTCTCACTTCCCCCCGGTCAAAAGGGCCATCTGAAAAAAGTGTAAAATCCAGAAAGGCAGGACAGGCCATGGAGAACTGGGAGCCTTGTTATGCTGATGGGCGGGATGTAAATTGCCAACAGACACTTGGGAGAAGTGTATGGTGTTTCCTGAAACATCTAAAAAACAAAGCAACAGAGCCTAGGGCACTTCCACTTATGGTCCTATAGCTTAGGGAAATTAAAATCAAAAAGACACAGCCACCCCAAAGTTTGGAACGGCTCTGTTTACAAGAACCTCGTTTACAGTACAAGTTCAACATCGCAGAAAGTGAAAAATGGATAAAGAAGTTGTGGTAATCACTTACAAAGCAATATCACTCAGCAATGAAATCTATGTCATCAGGCCCTTAGCAGCACAATGAGTGGATTCAGGTATGATGATTCTAACTGAAATAAGTCACACAGAAAAAGAAACATCATAAGATATCAGTAATACACGGAATGGAAACTTGGCTACACAGGAACTGAATTACAGAACAGAACAGGGTCTCAAATTTAGAAAACCAACTTATGCTTGCTTAAGGGGAAAGGTGAGTTGGGGTGCTGCATAAAACCAGAGATTGAAATGAGCACAGATAAAGTTCCTTAAGCCAAATATGGAATAGACAAGAGCTACTCCTTGCTCAACGAAATGGACTCAACACCCCATATTAAACGCCTAAGAATGTACCTGACTAGTAAGTATCTTAAAACCTATGGATTGCTATGTCTCCGAAAGAGAATCAAGCATGTGTACAGGGGCATAAACGCAGCAGTGATAGGATTGGAGAGGTTCGGTGAGCAAATGAAGACCCTTTGAAGTCATATTGCATGGTACCCATTCCACGGGTCTTAACTCTCCAGGTTTAAGGTATTCTTCCTTCAGCTAAAACATGCATGTGGAACCCAAGTATGATCAACCATGTGATCGGGAGACGTGTTCAAATATGTCTCAGTTTTCGTACCCTGGTACTCGGGTGCAACATTCCAGACGCTTTACCAACACTCTCCCCACTTGGAGAGTCAGCGCCTTTAACCTCCTGTTTGGCCCAGTTTGCAATTTCTGCGGAAGATGAACAGGAATAGCGAGAACCAATGAGAGACTAGCTGGAGGTGTCTGGACGGGCAAATTTAACTCTCATTTCCCACCAGGAAGAGGAAATAACCAAAGGCTCAGCGTGCCGTGCCGGAACCAGATTAGGGCCTGAAGCCATCCTGCGGTTTGCGGCCAGCTCACAAGAAAGCGAGTTGAAGAAAGGAGCTCAGGGGCACTGTAATTCACAAACCTGCAGAGTTATAAATGACAGCTATCGTCCAAAAATAGACTGAAGTAAGGCTGCCAAGAGGATTGAAAGTGGGGCAGAATTGCAGGAAACCGATTTCAGGAGGTAGACTGGAATTGCATTGAAAGCATAGGAAAAGAGGCAGAACGTCCACAATGATGCACTTGGCCAAAAAGGGCGTATGCGTTTTTTCCTGAATATATTCAGGAAAAAACGCATACGCCCTTTTTGGCCAACCAAGCAAACTTGCAAAGGAAATCTGCACTACAATGAAGTCTCACTTCCCCCCGGTCAAAAGGGCCATCTGAAAAAAGTGTAAAATCCAGAAAGGCAGGAAAGGCCATGGAGAACTGGGAGCCTTGTTATGCTGATGGGCGGGATGTAAATTGCCAACAGACACTCAGGAGAAGTGTATGGGGTTTCCTGAAACATCTAAAAAACAAAGCAACAGAGCCTAGGGCACTTCCACTTATGGTCCTATAGCTTAGGGAAATTAAAATCAAAAAGACACAGCCACCCCAAAGTTTGGGACGCCTCCGTTTACAAGAACCTCGTTTACCGTACAAGTTCAATATCACAGAAAGTGAAAAATGGATAAAGAACTTGTCGTACTTACGTACAATGCAGTATCACTCAGCAATGAAATCTATGTCATCAGGCCCGTAGCAGCATAATGAGTGGATTCAGGTACGATGATTCTAACTGAAATAAGTCACACAGAAAAAGAAACATCATAAGATATCAGTAATACACGGAATATAAACTTGGCTACACAGGAACTGCATTCCAAAACAGAACAGGGTCTCAAATTTAGAAAACCAACTTATGCTTGCTTAAGGGGAAAGGTGAGTTGGGGTGCTGCATAAAACCAGAGATTGAAATGAGCACAGATAAAGTTCCTTACGCCAAATATGGAATACACAAGAGCTACTCCTTGCTCAACGAAATGGACTCAAAACCCCATATTAAACGCCTAAGAATGTACCTGACTAGTAAGTATCTTAAAACCTATGGATTGCTATGTCTCCAAAAGAGAATCAAGCGTGTGTACAGGGGCATAAACGCAGCAGTGATAGGATTGGAGAGGTTCGGTGAGCAAATGAAGACCCTTTGAAGTCATATTGCACGGTACCCATTCCACGGGTCTCAACTCTCCAGGTTTAAGGTATTCTTCCTTCAGCTAAAACATGCATGTGGAACCCAGAGTATGATCAACCATGTGAACGGGAGACGTGTTCAAATATGTCTCTGTTTTCCTACCCTGGTACTCGGGTGCAACATTCCAGATGCTTTACTAACACTCTCCCGACTTGGAGAGTCAGTCCCTTTAACCTCCTGTTTGGCCCAGTTTGCAATTTCTGCGGAAGATGAACAGGAATAGCGAGAACCAATGAGAGGCTAGCTGGAGGTGTCTGGACGGGCAAATTTAACTCTCATTTCCCACCAGGAAGAGGAATTAACCAAAGGCTCAGCATGCCGGGCCGGAACCAGATTAGGGCCTGAAGCCATCCTGCGGTGTTGCGGCCAGGTCACAAGAAAGCGAGTTGAAGAAATGAACTCAGGGGCACTGTAATTCACAAACCTGCAGAGTTATAAATGACAGCTATCGTCCAAAAATAGACTGAAGTAAGGCTGCCAAGAGGACTTGAAAGCGGGGCAGAATTGCAGGAAACCGATTTCAGGAGGTAGACTGGAATTGCATTGAAAGCATAGGAAAAGAGGCAGAACGTCCACAATGATGCACTTGGCCAAAAAGGGCGTATGCGTTTTTTCCTGAATATATTCAGGAAAAAACGCATACGCCCTTTTGGCCAACCAAGCAAACTTGCAAAGGAAATCTGCACTACAATGAAGTCTCACTTCCCCCCGGTCAAAAGGGCCATCTGAAAAAAGTGTAAAATCCAGAAAGGCAGGAAAGGCCATGGAGAACTGGGAGCCTTGTTATGCTGATGGGCGGGATGTAAATTGCCAACAGACACTCAGGAGAAGTGTATGGGGTTTCCTGAAACATCTAAAAAACAAAGCAACAGAGCCTAGGGCACTTCCACTTATGGTCCTATAGCTTAGGGAAATTAAAATCAAAAAGACACAGCCACCCCAAAGTTTGGGACGCCTCCGTTTACAAGAACCTCGTTTACCGTACAAGTTCAATATCACAGAAAGTGAAAAATGGATAAAGAACTTGTCGTACTTACGTACAATGCAGTATCACTCAGCAATGAAATCTATGTCATCAGGCCCGTAGCAGCATAATGAGTGGATTCAGGTACGATGATTCTAACTGAAATAAGTCACACAGAAAAAGAAACATCATAAGATATCAGTAATACACGGAATATAAACTTGGCTACACAGGAACTGCATTCCAAAACAGAACAGGGTCTCAAATTTAGAAAACCAACTTATGCTTGCTTAAGGGGAAAGGTGAGTTGGGGTGCTGCATAAAACCAGAGATTGAAATGAGCACAGATAAAGTTCCTTACGCCAAATATGGAATACACAAGAGCTACTCCTTGCTCAACGAAATGGACTCAAAACCCCATATTAAACGCCTAAGAATGTACCTGACTAGTAAGTATCTTAAAACCTATGGATTGCTATGTCTCCAAAAGAGAATCAAGCGTGTGTACAGGGGCATAAACGCAGCAGTGATAGGATTGGAGAGGTTCGGTGAGCAAATGAAGACCCTTTGAAGTCATATTGCACGGTACCCATTCCACGGGTCTCAACTCTCCAGGTTTAAGGTATTCTTCCTTCAGCTAAAACATGCATGTGGAACCCAGAGTATGATCAACCATGTGAACGGGAGACGTGTTCAAATATGTCTCTGTTTTCCTACCCTGGTACTCGGGTGCAACATTCCAGATGCTTTACTAACACTCTCCCGACTTGGAGAGTCAGTCCCTTTAACCTCCTGTTTGGCCCAGTTTGCAATTTCTGCGGAAGATGAACAGGAATAGCGAGAACCAATGAGAGGCTAGCTGGAGGTGTCTGGACGGGCAAATTTAACTCTCATTTCCCACCAGGAAGAGGAATTAACCAAAGGCTCAGCATGCCGGGCCGGAACCAGATTAGGGCCTGAAGCCATCCTGCGGTGTTGCGGCCAGGTCACAAGAAAGCGAGTTGAAGAAATGAACTCAGGGGCACTGTAATTCACAAACCTGCAGAGTTATAAATGACAGCTATCGTCCAAAAATAGACTGAAGTAAGGCTGCCAAGAGGACTTGAAAGCGGGGCAGAATTGCAGGAAACCGATTTCAGGAGGTAGACTGGAATTGCATTGAAAGCATAGGAAAAGAGGCAGAACGTCCACAATGATGCACTTGGCCAAAAAGGGCGTATGCGTTTTTTCCTGAATATATTCAGGAAAAAACGCATACGCCCTTTTGGCCAACCAAGCAAACTTGCAAAGGAAATCTGCACTACAATGAAGTCTCACTTCCCCCCGGTCAAAAGGGCCATCTGAAAAAAGTGTAAAATCCAGAAAGGCAGGAAAGGCCATGGAGAACTGGGAGCCTTGTTATGCTGATGGGCGGGATGTAAATTGCCAACAGACACTCAGGAGAAGTGTATGGTGTTTCCTGAAACATCTAAAAAACAAAGCAAAAGAGCCTAGGGCACTTCCACTTATGGTCCTATAGCTTAGGGAAATTAAAATCAAAAAGACACAGCCACCCCAAAGTTTGGGACGCCTCCGTTTACAAGAACCTCGTTTACTGTACAAGTTCAATATCACAGAAAGTGAAAAATGGATAAAGAACTTGTCGTACTTACGTACAATGCAGTATCACTCAGCAATGAAATCTATGTCATCAGGCCCGTAGCAGCATAATGAGTGGATTCAGGTACGATGATTCTAACTGAAATAAGTCACACAGAAAAAGAAACATCATAAGATATCAGTAATACACGGAATATAAACTTGGCTACACAGGAACTGCATTCCAAAACAGAACAGGGTCTCAAATTTAGAAAACCAACTTATGCTTGCTTAAGGGGAAAGGAGAGTTGGGGTGCTGCATAAAACCAGAGATTGAAATGAGCACAGATAAAGTTCCTTAAGCCAAATATGGAATACACAAGAGCTAATCCTTGCTCAACGAAATGGACTCAAAACCCCATATTAAACGCCTAAGAATGTACCTGACTAGTAAGTATCTTAAAACCTATGGATTGCTATGTCTCCAAAAGAGAATCAAGCGTGTGTACAGGGGCATAAACGCAGCAGTGATAGGATTGGAGAGGTTCGGTGAGCAAATGAAGACCCTTTGAAGTCATATTGCACGGTACCCATTCCACGGGTCTCAACTCTCCAGGTTTAAGGTATTCTTCCTTCAGCTAAAACATGCATGTGGAACCCAGAGTATGATCAACCATGTGAACGGGAGACGTGTTCAAATATGTCTCTGTTTTCCTACCCTGGTACTCGGGTGCAACATTCCAGATGCTTTACTAACACTCTCCCGACTTGGAGAGTCAGTCCCTTTAACCTCCTGTTTGGCCCAGTTTGCAATTTCTGCGGAAGATGAACAGGAATAGCGAGAACCAATGAGAGGCTAGCTGGAGGTGTCTGGACGGGCAAATTTAACTCTCATTTCCCACCAGGAAGAGGAATTAACCAAAGGCTCAGCATGCCGGGCCGGAACCAGATTAGGGCCTGAAGCCATCCTGCGGTGTTGCGGCCAGCTCACAAGAAAGCGAGTTGAAGAAAGGAGCTCAGGGGCACTGTAATTCACAAACCTGCAGAGTTATAAATGACAGCTATCGTCCAAAAATAGACTGAAGTAAGGCTGCCAAGAGGACTTGAAAGCGGGGAAGAATTGCAGGAAACCGATTTCAGGAGGTAGACTGGAATTGCATTGAAAGCATAGGAAAAGAGGCAGAACGTCCACAATGATGCACTTGGCCAAAAAGGGCGTATGCGTTTTTTCCTGAATATATTCAGGAAAAAACGCATACGCCCTTTTTGGCCAACCAAGCAAGCTTGCAAAGGAAATCTGCACTACAATGAAGTCTCACTTCCCCCTGGTCAAAAGGGCCATCTGAAAAAAGTGTAAAATCCAGAAAGGCAGGACAGGCCATGGAGAACTGGGAGCCTTGTTATGCTGATGGGCGGGATGTAAATTGCCAACAGACACTTGGGAGGAGTGTATGGTGTTTCCTGAAACATCTAAAAAACAAAGCAACAGAGCCTAGGGCACTTCCACTTATGGTCCTATAGCTTAGGGAAATTAAAATCAAAAAGACACAGCCACCCCAAAGTTTGGAACGGCTCTGTTTACAAGAACCTCGTTTACAGTACAAGTTCAACATCGCAGAAAGTGAAAAATGGATAAAGAAGTTGTGGTAATCACTTACAAAGCAATATCACTCAGCAATGAAATCTATGTCATCAGGCCCTTAGCAGCACAATGAGTGGATTCAGGTATGATGATTCTAACTGAAATAAGTCACACAGAAAAAGAAACATCATAAGATATCAGTAATACACGGAATGGAAACTTGGCTACACAGGAACTGAATTACAGAACAGAACAGGGTCTCAAATTTAGAAAACCAACTTATGCTTGCTTAAGGGTAAAGGTGAGTTGGGGTGCTGCATAAAACCAGAGATTGAAATGAGCACAGATAAAGTTCCTTAAGCCAAATATGGAATAGACAATAGCTACTCCTTGCTCAAAGAAATGGACTCAACACCGCATATTAAACGCCTAAGAATGTACCTGACTAGTAAGTATCTTAAAACCTAGGGATTGCTATGTCTCCGAAAGAGAATCAAGCATGTGTACAGGGCATAAACGCAGCAGTGATAGGATTGGAGAGGTTCGGTGAGCAAATGAAGACCCTTTGAAGTCATATTGCATGGTACCCATTCCACGGGTTTCAACTACCCAGGTTTTAGGTATTCTTCCTTCAGCTAAAACATGCATGTGGAACCCAGAGTATGATCAACCATGTGATCGGGAGACGTGTTCAAATATGTCTCAGTTTTCCTCCCCTGGTACTCGGGTGCAACATTCCAGACGCTTTACTAACACTCTCCCGACTTGGAGAGTCAGTGCCTTTAACCTCCTGTTTGGCCCAGTTTGCAATTTCTGCGGAAGATGAACAGGAATAGCGAGAACCAATGAGAGACTAGCTGGAGGTGTCTAGACGGGCAAATTTAACTCTCATTTCCCACCAGGAAGAGGAAATAACCAGAGGCTCAGCGTGCCGTGCCGGAACCAGATTAGGGCCTGAAGCCATCCTGTGGTGTTGCGGCCAGCTCACAAGAAAGCGAGTTGAAGAAAGGAGCTCAGGGGCACTGTAATTCACAAACCTGCAGAGTTATAAATGACAGCTATCGTCCAAAAATAGACTGAAGTAAGGCTGCCAAGAGGACTTGAAAGTGGGGCAGAATTGCAGGAAACCGATTTCAGGAGGTAGACTGGAATTGCATTGAAAGCATAGGAAAAGAGACAGAACGTCCACAATGATGCACTTGGCCAAAAAGGGCGTATGCGTTTTTTCCTGAATATATTCAGGAAAAAACGCATACGCCCTTTTTGGCCAACCAAGCAAGCTTGCAAAGGAAATCTGCACTACAATGAAGTCTCACTTCCCCCCGGTCAAAAGGGTCATCTGAAAAAAGGGTAAAATCCAGAAAGGCAGGACAGGCCATGGAGAACTGGGAGCCTTGTTATGCTGATGGGCGGGATGTAAATTGCCAACAACCACTCGGGAGAAGTGTATGGTGTTTCCTGAAACATCTAAAAAACAAAGCAACAGAACCTAGGGCACTTCCACTTATGGTCCTATAGCTTAGGGAAATTAAAATAAAAAAGACACAGCCACCCCAAAGTTTGGGACACCTCTGTTTACAAGAACCTCGTTTACAGTACAAGTTCAACATCGCAGAAAGTGAAAAATGGATAAAGAAGTTGTGGTATTTACTTACAAAGCAATATCACTCAGCAATGAAATCTGTGTCATGAGGCCCTTAGCAGCACAATGAGTGGATTCAGGTATGATGATTCTAACTGAAATAAGTCACACAGAAAAAGAAACATCATAAGATATCAGTAATACACGGAATGTAAACTTGGCTACACAGGAACTGAATTACAGAACAGAACAGGGTCTCAAATTTAGAAAACCAACTTATGCTTGCTTAAGGGGAAAGGTGAGTTGGGGTGCTGCATAAAACCAGAGATTGAAATGAGCACAGATAAAGTTCCTTAAGCCAAATATGGAATAGACAAGAGCTACTCCTTGCTCAACGAAATGGACTCAACACCCCATATTAAACGCCTAAGAATGTACCTGACTAGTAAGTATCTTAAAACCTATGGATTGCTATGTCTCCGAAAGAGAATCAAGCATGTGTACAGGGGCATAAACGCAGCAGTGATAGGATTGGAGAGGTTCGGTGAGCAAATGAAGACCCTTTGAAGTCATATTGCATGGTACCCATTCCACGGGTCTTAACTCTCCAGGTTTAAGGTATTCTTCCTTCAGCTAAAACATGCATGTGGAACCCAAGTATGATCAACCATGTGATCGGGAGACGTGTTCAAATATGTCTCAGTTTTCGTACCCTGGTACTCGGGTGCAACATTCCAGACGCTTTACTAACACTCTCCCCACTTGGAGAGTCAGCGCCTTTAACCTCCTGTTTGGCCCAGTTTGCAATTTCTGCGGAAGATGAACAGGAATAGTGAGAACCAATGAGAGACTAGCTGGAGGTGTCTGGACGGGCAAATTTAACTCTCATTTCCCACCAGGAAGAGGAAATAACCAAAGGCTCAGCGTGCCGTGCCGGAACCAGATTAGGGCCTGAAGCCATCCTGCGGTGTTCCGGCCAGCTCACAAGAAAGCGAGTTGAAGAAAGGAGCTCAGGGGCACTGTAATTCACAAACCTGCAGAGTTATAAATGACAGCTATCGTCCAAAAATAGACTGAAGTAAGGCTGCCAAGAGGACTTGAAAGCGGGGCAGAATTGCAGGAAACCGATTTCAGGAGGTAGACTGGAATTGCATTGAAAGCATAGGAAAAGAGGCAGAACGTCCACAATGATGCACTTGGCCAAAAAGGGCGTATGCGTTTTTTCCTGAATATATTCAGGAAAAAACGCATACGCCCTTTTTGGCCAACCAAGCAAACTTGCAAAGGAAATCTGCACTACAATGAAGTCTCACTTCCCCCCGGTCAAAAGGGCCATCTGAAAAAAGTGTAAAATCCAGAAAGGCAGGACAGACCATGGAGAACTGGGAGCCTTGTTATGCTGATGGGCGGGATGTAAATTGCCAACAGACACTCGGGAGAAGTGTATGGTGTTTCCTGAAACATCTAAAAAACAAAGCAACAGAGCCTAGGGCACTTCCACTTATGGTCCTATAGCTTAGGGAAATTAAAATCAAAAAGACACAGCCACCCCAAAGTTTGGGACGCCTCTGTTTACAAGAACCTCGTTTACAGTACAAGTTCAATATCACAGAAAGTGAAAAATGGATAAAGAACTTGTGGTACTTACGTACAATGCAGTATCACTCAGCAATGAAATCTATGTCATCAGGCCGTTAGCAGCATCATGAGTGGATTCAGGTACGATGATTCTAACTGAAATAAGTCACACAGAAAAAGAAACATCATAAGATATCAGTAATACACGGAATGTAAACTTGGCTACACAGGAACTGAATTACAGAACAGAACAGGTTCTCAAATTTAGAAAACCAACTTATGCTTGCTTAAGGGGAAAGGTGAGTTGGGGTGCTGCATAAAACCAGAGATTGAAATGAGCACAGATAAAGTTCCTTAAGCCAAATATGGAATAGACAAGAGCTACTCCTTGCTCAACGAAATGGACTCAACACCCCATATTAAACGCCTAAGAATGTACCTGACTAGTAAGTATCTTAAAACCTATGGATTGCTATGTCTCCAAAAGAGAATCAAGCGTGTGTACAGGGGCATAAACGCAGCAGTGATAGGATTGGAGAGGTTCGGTGAGCAAATGAAGACCCTTTGAAGTCATATTGCACGGTACCCATTCCACGGGTCTCAACTCTCCAGGTTTAAGGTATTCTTCCTTCAGCTAAAACATGCATGTGGAACCCAGAGTATGATCAACCATGTGAACGGGAGACGTGTTCAAATATGTCTCAGTTTTCCTACCCTGGTACTTGGGTGCAACATTCCAGATGCTTTACTAACACTCTCCCGACTTGGAGAGTCAGTCCCTTTAACCTCCTGTTTGGCCCAGTTTGCAATTTCTGCGGAAGATGAACAGGAATAGCGAGAACCAATGAGAGGCTAGCTGGAGGTGTCTGGACGGGCAAATTTAACTCTCATTTCCCACCAGGAAGAGGAATTAACCAAAGGCTCAGCATGCCGGGCCGGAACCAGATTAGGGCCTGAAGCCATCCTGCGGTGTTGCGGCCAGGTCACAAGAAAGCGAGTTGAAGAAATGAACTCAGGGGCACTGTAATTCACAAACCTGCAGAGTTATAAATGACAGCTATCGTCCAAAAATAGACTGAAGTAAGGCTGCCAAGAGGACTTGAAAGTGGGGCAGAATTGCAGGAAACCGATTTCAGGAGGTAGACTGGAATTGCATTGAAAGCATAGGAAAAGAGGCAGAACGTCCACAATGATGCACTTGGCCAAAAAGGGCGTATGCGTTTTTTCCTGAATATATTCAGGAAAAAACGCATACGCCCTTTTTGGCCAACCAAGCAAGCTTGCAAAGGAAATCTGCACTACAATGAAGTCTCACTTCCCCCCGGTCAAAAGGGCCATCTGAAAAAAGTGTAAAATCCAGAAAGGCAGGACAGGCCATGGAGAACTGGGAGCCTTGTGATGCTGATGGGCGGGATGTAAATTGCCAACAGACACTCAGGAGAAGTGTATGGTGTTTCCTGAAACATCTAAAAAACAAAGCAACAGAGCCTAGGGCACTTCCACTTATGGTCCTATAGCTTAGGGAAATTAAAATCAAAAAGACACAGCCACCCCAAAGTTTGGAACGGCTCTGTTTACAAGAACCTCGTTTACAGGACAAGTTCAACATCACAGAAAGTGAAAAATGGATAAAGAAGTTGTGGTAATCACTTACAAAGCAATATCACTCAGCAATGAAATCTATGTCATCAGGCCCTTAGCAGCACAATGAGTGGATTCAGGTATGATGATTCTAACTGAAATAAGTCACACAGAAAAAGAAACAACATAAGATATCAGTAATACACGGAATGGAAACTTGGCTACACAGGAACTGAATTACAGAACAGAACAGGGTCTCAAATTTAGAAAACCAACTTATGCTTGCTTAAGGGGAAAGGTGAGTTGGGGTGCTGCATAAAACCAGAGATTGAAATGAGCACAGATAAAGTTCCTTAAGCCAAATATGGAATAGACAAGAGCTACTCCTTGCTCAACGAAATGGACTCAACACCGCATATTAAACGCCTAAGAATGTACCTGACTAGTAAGTATCTTAAAACCTAGGGATTGCTATGTCTCCGAAAGAGAATCAAGCATGTGTACAGGGGCATAAACACAGCAGTGATAGGATTGGAGAGGTTCGGTGAGCAAATGAAGACCCTTTGAAGTCATATTGCATGGGACCCATTCCACGGGTTTCAACTACCCAGGTTTTAGGTATTCTTCCTTCAGCTAAAACATGCATGTGGAACCCAGAGTATGATCAACCATGTGATCGGGAGACGTGTTCAAATATGTCTCAGTTTTCCTCCCCTGGTACTCGGGGGCAACATTCCAGACGCTTTACTAACACTCTCCCCACTTGGAGAGTCAGCGCCTTTAACCTCCTGTTTGGCCCAGTTTGCAATTTCTGCGGAAGATGAACAGGAATAGCGAGAACCAATGAGAGACTAGCTGGAGGTGTCTGGACGGGCAAATTTAACTCTCATTTCCCACCAGGAAGAGGAAATAACCAGAGGCTCAGCGTGCCGTGCCGGAACCAGATTAGGGCCTGAAGCCATCCTGCGGTGTTGCAGCCAGCTCAAAAGAAAGCGAGTTGAAGAAAGGAGCTCAGGGGCACTGTAATTCACAAACCTGCAGAGTTATAAATGACAGCTATTGTCCAAAAATAGACTGAAGTAAGGCTGCCAAGAGGACTTGAAAGCGGGGCAGAATTGCAGGAAACCGATTTCAGGAGGTAGACTGGAATTGCATTGAAAGCATAGGAAAAGAGACAGAACGTCCACAATGATGCACTTGGCCAAAAAGGGCGTATGCGTTTTTTCCTGAATATATTCAGGAAAAAACGCATACGCCCTTTTTGGCCAACCAAGCAAGCTTGCAAAGGAAATCTGCACTACAATGAAGTCTCACTTCCCCCCGGTCAAAAGGGTCATCTGAAAAAAGGGTAAAATCCAGAAAGGCAGGACAGGCCATGGAGAACTGGGAGCCTTGTTATGCTGATGGGCGGGATGTAAATTGCCAACAACCACTAGGGAGAAGTGTATGGTGTTTCCTGAAACATCTAAAAAACAAAGCAACAGAACCTAGGGCACTTCCACTTATGGTCCTATAGCTTAGGGAAATTAAAATCAAAAAGACACAGCCACCCCAAAGTTTGGGACGCCTCTGTTTACAAGAACCTCGTTTACAGAACAAGTTCAACATCGCAGAAAGTGAAAAATGGATAAAGAAGTTGTGGTATTTACTTACAAAGCAATATCACCAAGCAATGAAATCTGTGTCATCAGGCCCTTAGCAGCACAATGAGTGGATTCAGGTATGATGATTCTAACTGAAATAAGTCACACAGAAAAAGAAACATCATAAGATAACAGTAATACACGGAATGTAAACTTGGCTACACAGGAACTGAATTACAGAACAGAACAGGTTCTCAAATTTAGAAAACCAACTTATGCTTGCTTAAGGGGAAAGGTGAGTTGGGGTGCTGTATAAAACCAGAGATTGAAATGAGCACAGATAAAGTTCCTTAAGCCAAATATGGAATAGACAAGAGCTACTCCTTGCTCAACGAAATGGACTCAACACCCCATATTAAACGCCTAAGAATGTACCTGACTAGTAAGTATCTTAAAACCTATGGATTGCTATGTCTCCAAAAGAGAATCAAGCGTGTGTACAGGGGCATAAACGCAGCAGTGATAGGATTGGAGAGGTTCGGTGAGCAAATGAAGACCCTTTGAAGTCATATTGCACGGTACCCATTCCACGGGTCTCAACTCTCCAGGTTTAAGGTATTCTTCCTTCAGCTAAAACATGCATGTGGAACCCAGAGTATGATCAACCATGTGAACGGGAGACGTGTTCAAATATGTCTCAGTTTTCCTACCCTGGTACTCGGGTGCAACATTCCAGATGCTTTACTAACACTCTCCCGACTTGGAGAGTCAGTCCCTTTAACCTCCTGTTTGGCCCAGTTTGCAATTTCTGCGGAAGATGAACAGGAATAGCGAGAACCAATGAGAGGCTAGCTGGAGGTGTCTGGACGGGCAAATTTAACTCTCATTTCCCACCAGGAAGAGGAATTAACCAAAGGCTCAGCATGCCGGGCCGGAACCAGATTAGGGCCTGAAGCCATCCTGCGGTGTTGCGGCCAGGTCACAAGAAAGCGAGTTGAAGAAATGAACTCAGGGGCACTGTAATTCACAAACCTGCAGAGTTATAAATGACAGCTATCATCCAAAAATAGACTGAAGTAAGGCTGCCAAGAGGACTTGAAAGCGGGGCAGAATTGCAGGAAACCGATTTCAGGAGGTAGACTGGAATTGCATTGAAAGCATAGGAAAAGAGGCAGAACGTCCACAATGATGCACTTGGCCAAAAAGGGCGTATGCGTTTTTTCCTGAATATATTCAGGAAAAAACGCATACGCCCTTTTTGGCCAACCAAGCAAGCTTGCAAAGGAAATCTGCACTACAATGAAGTCTCACTTCCCCCCGGTCAAAAGGGCCATCTGAAAAAAGTGTAAAATCCAGAAAGGCAGGACAGGCCATGGAGAACTGGGAGCCTTGTTATGCTGATGGGCCGGATGTAAATTGCCAACAGACACTTGGGAGAAGTGTATGGTGTTTCCTGAAACATCTAAAAAACAAAGCAACAGAGCCTAGGGCACTTCCACTTATGGTCCTATAGCTTAGGGAAATTAAAATCAAAAAGACACAGCCACCCCAAAGTTTGGAACGGCTCTGTTTACAAGAACCTCGTTTACAGTACAAGTTCAACATCGCAGAAAGTGAAAAATGGATAAAGAAGTTGTGGTAATCACTTACAAAGCAATATCACTCAGCAATGAAATCTATGTCATCAGGCCCTTAGCAGCACAATGAGTGGATTCAGGTATGATGATTCTAACTGAAATAAGTCACACAGAAAAAGAAACAACATAAGATATCAGTAATACACGGAATGGAAACTTGGCTACACAGGAACTGAATTACAGAACAGAACAGGGTCTCAAATTTAGAAAACCAACTTATGCTTGCTTAAGGGTAAAGGTGAGTTGGGGTGCTGCATAAAACCAGAGATTGAAATGAGCACAGATAAAGTTCCTTAAGCCAAATATGGAATAGACAAGAGCTACTCCTTGCTCAACGAAATGGACTCAACACCGCATATTAAACGCCTAAGAATGTACCTGACTAGTAAGTATCTTAAAACCTAGGGATTGCTATGTCTCCGAAAGAGAATCAAGCATGTGTACAGGGGCATAAACACAGCAGTGATAGGATTGGAGAGGTTCGGTGAGCAAATGAAGACCCTTTGAAGTCATATTGCATGGTACCCATTCCATGGGTTTCAACTACCCAGGTTTTAGGTATTCTTCCTTCAGCTAAAACATGCATGTGGAACCCAGAGTATGATCAACCATGTGATCGGGAGACGTGTTCAAATATGTCTCAGTTTTCCTCCCCTGGTACTCGGGGGCAACATTCCAGACGCTTTACTAACACTCTCCCCACTTGGAGAGTCAGCGCCTTTAACCTCCTGTTTGGCCCAGTTTGCAATTTCTGCGGAAGATGAACAGGAATAGTGAGAACCAATGAGAGACTAGCTGGAGGTGTCTGGACGGGCAAATTTAACTCTCATTTCCCACCAGGAAGAGGAAATAACCAAAGGCTCAGCGTGCCGTGCCGGAACCAGATTAGGGCCTGAAGCCATCCTGCGGTGTTCCGGCCAGCTCACAAGAAAGCGAGTTGAAGAAAGGAGCTCAGGGGCACTGTAATTCACAAACCTGCAGAGTTATAAATGACAGCTATCGTCCAAAAATAGACTGAAGTAAGGCTGCCAAGAGGACTTGAAAGCGGGGCAGAATTGCAGGAAACCGATTTCAGGAGGTAGACTGGAATTGCATTGAAAGCATAGGAAAAGAGGCAGAACGTCCACAATGATGCACTTGGCCAAAAAGGGCGTATGCGTTTTTTCCTGAATATATTCAGGAAAAAACGCATACGCCCTTTTTGGCCAACCAAGCAAACTTGCAAAGGAAATCTGCACTACAATGAAGTCTCACTTCCCCCCGGTCAAAAGGGCCATCTGAAAAAAGTGTAAAATCCAGAAAGGCAGGACAGACCATGGAGAACTGGGAGCCTTGTTATGCTGATGGGCGGGATGTAAATTGCCAACAGACACTCGGGAGAAGTGTATGGTGTTTCCTGAAACATCTAAAAAACAAAGCAACAGAGCCTAGGGCACTTCCACTTATGGTCCTATAGCTTAGGGAAATTAAAATCAAAAAGACACAGCCACCCCAAAGTTTGGGACGCCTCTGTTTACAAGAACCTCGTTTACAGTACAAGTTCAATATCACAGAAAGTGAAAAATGGATAAAGAACTTGTGGTACTTACGTACAATGCAGTATCACTCAGCAATGAAATCTATGTCATCAGGCCGTTAGCAGCATCATGAGTGGATTCAGGTACGATGATTCTAACTGAAATAAGTCACACAGAAAAAGAAACATCATAAGATATCAGTAATACACGGAATGTAAACTTGGCTACACAGGAACTGAATTACAGAACAGAACAGGTTCTCAAATTTAGAAAACCAACTTATGCTTGCTTAAGGGGAAAGGTGAGTTGGGGTGCTGCATAAAACCAGAGATTGAAATGAGCACAGATAAAGTTCCTTAAGCCAAATATGGAATAGACAAGAGCTACTCCTTGCTCAACGAAATGGACTCAACACCCCATATTAAACGCCTAAGAATGTACCTGACTAGTAAGTATCTTAAAACCTATGGATTGCTATGTCTCCAAAAGAGAATCAAGCGTGTGTACAGGGGCATAAACGCAGCAGTGATAGGATTGGAGAGGTTCGGTGAGCAAATGAAGACCCTTTGAAGTCATATTGCACGGTACCCATTCCACGGGTCTCAACTCTCCAGGTTTAAGGTATTCTTCCTTCAGCTAAAACATGCATGTGGAACCCAGAGTATGATCAACCATGTGAACGGGAGACGTGTTCAAATATGTCTCAGTTTTCCTACCCTGGTACTTGGGTGCAACATTCCAGATGCTTTACTAACACTCTCCCGACTTGGAGAGTCAGTCCCTTTAACCTCCTGTTTGGCCCAGTTTGCAATTTCTGCGGAAGATGAACAGGAATAGCGAGAACCAATGAGAGGCTAGCTGGAGGTGTCTGGACGGGCAAATTTAACTCTCATTTCCCACCAGGAAGAGGAATTAACCAAAGGCTCAGCATGCCGGGCCGGAACCAGATTAGGGCCTGAAGCCATCCTGCGGTGTTGCGGCCAGGTCACAAGAAAGCGAGTTGAAGAAATGAACTCAGGGGCACTGTAATTCACAAACCTGCAGAGTTATAAATGACAGCTATCGTCCAAAAATAGACTGAAGTAAGGCTGCCAAGAGGACTTGAAAGTGGGGCAGAATTGCAGGAAACCGATTTCAGGAGGTAGACTGGAATTGCATTGAAAGCATAGGAAAAGAGGCAGAACGTCCACAATGATGCACTTGGCCAAAAAGGGCGTATGCGTTTTTTCCTGAATATATTCAGGAAAAAACGCATACGCCCTTTTTGGCCAACCAAGCAAGCTTGCAAAGGAAATCTGCACTACAATGAAGTCTCACTTCCCCCCGGTCAAAAGGGCCATCTGAAAAAAGTGTAAAATCCAGAAAGGCAGGACAGGCCATGGAGAACTGGGAGCCTTGTGATGCTGATGGGCGGGATGTAAATTGCCAACAGACACTCAGGAGAAGTGTATGGTGTTTCCTGAAACATCTAAAAAACAAAGCAACAGAGCCTAGGGCACTTCCACTTATGGTCCTATAGCTTAGGGAAATTAAAATCAAAAAGACACAGCCACCCCAAAGTTTGGAACGGCTCTGTTTACAAGAACCTCGTTTACAGGACAAGTTCAACATCACAGAAAGTGAAAAATGGATAAAGAAGTTGTGGTAATCACTTACAAAGCAATATCACTCAGCAATGAAATCTATGTCATCAGGCCCTTAGCAGCACAATGAGTGGATTCAGGTATGATGATTCTAACTGAAATAAGTCACACAGAAAAAGAAACAACATAAGATATCAGTAATACACGGAATGGAAACTTGGCTACACAGGAACTGAATTACAGAACAGAACAGGGTCTCAAATTTAGAAAACCAACTTATGCTTGCTTAAGGGGAAAGGTGAGTTGGGGTGCTGCATAAAACCAGAGATTGAAATGAGCACAGATAAAGTTCCTTAAGCCAAATATGGAATAGACAAGAGCTACTCCTTGCTCAACGAAATGGACTCAACACCGCATATTAAACGCCTAAGAATGTACCTGACTAGTAAGTATCTTAAAACCTAGGGATTGCTATGTCTCCGAAAGAGAATCAAGCATGTGTACAGGGGCATAAACACAGCAGTGATAGGATTGGAGAGGTTCGGTGAGCAAATGAAGACCCTTTGAAGTCATATTGCATGGTACCCATTCCACGGGTTTCAACTACCCAGGTTTTAGGTATTCTTCCTTCAGCTAAAACATGCATGTGGAACCCAGAGTATGATCAACCATGTGATCGGGAGACGTGTTCAAATATGTCTCAGTTTTCCTCCCCTGGTACTCGGGGGCAACATTCCAGACGCTTTACTAACACTCTCCCCACTTGGAGAGTCAGCGCCTTTAACCTCCTGTTTGGCCCAGTTTGCAATTTCTGCAGAAGATGAACAGGAATAGCGAGAACCAATGAGAGGCTAGCTGGAGGTGTCTGGACGGGCAAATTTAACTCTCATTTCCCACCAGGAAGAGGAAATAACCAGAGGCTCAGCGTGCCGTGCCGGAACCAGATTAGGGCCTGAAGCCATCCTGCGGTGTTGCAGCCAGCTCAAAAGAAAGCGAGTTGAAGAAAGGAGCTCAGGGGCACTGTAATTCACAAACCTGCAGAGTTATAAATGACAGCTATCGTCCAAAAATAGACTGAAGTAAGGCTGCCAAGAGGACTTGAAAGCGGGGCAGAATTGCAGGAAACCGATTTCAGGAGGTAGACTGGAATTGCATTGAAAGCATAGGAAAAGAGACAGAACGTCCACAATGATGCACTTGGCCAAAAAGGGCGTATGCGTTTTTTCCTGAATATATTCAGGAAAAAACGCATACGCCCTTTTTGGCCAACCAAGCAAGCTTGCAAAGGAAATCTGCACTACAATGAAGTCTCACTTCCCCCCGGTCAAAAGGGTCATCTGAAAAAAGGGTAAAATCCAGAAAGGCAGGACAGGCCATGGAGAACTGGGAGCCTTGTTATGCTGATGGGCGGGATGTAAATTGCCAACAACCACTAGGGAGAAGTGTATGGTGTTTCCTGAAACATCTAAAAAACAAAGCAACAGAACCTAGGGCACTTCCACTTATGGTCCTATAGCTTAGGGAAATTAAAATCAAAAAGACACAGCCACCCCAAAGTTTGGAACGGCTCTGTTTACAAGAACCTCGTTTACAGAACAAGTTCAACATCGCAGAAAGTGAAAAATGGATAAAGAAGTTGTGGTATTTACTTACAAAGCAATATCACCAAGCAATGAAATCTGTGTCATCAGGCCCTTAGCAGCACAATGAGTGGATTCAGGTATGATGATTCTAACTGAAATAAGTCACACAGAAAAAGAAACATCATAAGATATCAGTAATACACGGAATGTAAACTTGGCTACACAGGAACTGAATTACAGAACAGAACAGGTTCTCAAATTTAGAAAACCAACTTATGCTTGCTTAAGGGGAAAGGTGAGTTGGGGTGCTGTATAAAACCAGAGATTGAAATGAGCACAGATAAAGTTCCTTAAGCCAAATATGGAATAGACAAGAGCTACTCCTTGCTCAACGAAATGGACTCAACACCCCATATTAAACGCCTAAGAATGTACCTGACTAGTAAGTATCTTAAAACCTATGGATTGCTATGTCTCCAAAAGAGAATCAAGCGTGTGTACAGGGGCATAAACGCAGCAGTGATAGGATTGGAGAGGTTCGGTGAGCAAATGAAGACCCTTTGAAGTCATATTGCACGGTACCCATTCCACGGGTCTCAACTCTCCAGGTTTAAGGTATTCTTCCTTCAGCTAAAACATGCATGTGGAACCCAGAGTATGATCAACCATGTGAACGGGAGACGTGTTCAAATATGTCTCAGTTTTCCTACCCTGGTACTCGGGTGCAACATTCCAGATGCTTTACTAACACTCTCCCGACTTGGAGAGTCAGTCCCTTTAACCTCCTGTTTGGCCCAGTTTGCAATTTCTGCGGAAGATGAACAGGAATAGCGAGAACCAATGAGAGGCTAGCTGGAGGTGTCTGGACGGGCAAATTTAACTCTCATTTCCCACCAGGAAGAGGAATTAACCAAAGGCTCAGCATGCCGGGCCGGAACCAGATTAGGGCCTGAAGCCATCCTGCGGTGTTGCGGCCAGGTCACAAGAAAGCGAGTTGAAGAAATGAACTCAGGGGCACTGTAATTCACAAACCTGCAGAGTTATAAATGACAACTATCGTCCAAAAATAGACTGAAGTAAGGCTGCCAAGAGGACTTGAAAGCGGGGCAGAATTGCAGGAAACCGATTTCAGGAGGTAGACTGGAATTGCATTGAAAACATAGGAAAAGAGGCAGAACGTCCACAATGATGCACTTGGCCAAAAAGGGCGTATGCGTTTTTTCCTGAATATATTCAGGAAAAAACGCATACGCCCTTTTTGGCCAACCAAGCAAGCTTGCAAAGGAAATCTGCACTACAATGAAGTCTCACTTCCCCCCGGTCAAAAGGGCCATCTGAAAAAAGTGTAAAATCCAGAAAGGCAGGACAGGCCATGGAGAACTGGGAGCCTTGTTATGCTGATGGGCGGGATGTAAATTGCCAACAGACACTCGGGAGAAGTGTATGGTGTTTCCTGAAACATCTAAAAAACAAAGCAACAGAGCCTAGGGCACTTCCACTTATGGTCCTATAGCTTAGGGAAATTAAAATCAAAAAGACACAGCCACCCCAAAGTTTGGAACGGCTCTGTTTACAAGAACCTCGTTTACAGTACAAGTTCAACATCGCAGAAAGTGAAAAATGGATAAAGAAGTTGTGGTAATCACTTACAAAGCAATATCACTCAGCAATGAAATCTATGTCATCAGGCCCTTAGCAGCACAATGAGTGGATTCAGGTATGATGATTCTAACTGAAATAAGTCACACAGAAAAAGAAACAACATAAGATATCAGTAATACACGGAATGGAAACTTGGCTACACAGGAACTGAATTACAGAACAGAACAGGGTCTCAAATTTAGAAAACCAACTTATGCTTGCTTAAGGGTAAAGGTGAGTTGGGGTGCTGCATAAAACCAGAGATTGAAATGAGCACAGATAAAGTTCCTTAAGCCAAATATGGAATAGACAAGAGCTACTCCTTGCTCAACGAAATGGACTCAACACCGCATATTAAACGCCTAAGAATGTACCTGACTAGTAAGTATCTTAAAACCTAGGGATTGCTATGTCTCCGAAAGAGAATCAAGCATGTGTACAGGGGCATAAACACAGCAGTGATAGGATTGGAGAGGTTCGGTGAGCAAATGAAGACCCTTTGAAGTCATATTGCATGGTACCCATTCCATGGGTTTCAACTACCCAGGTTTTAGGTATTCTTCCTTCAGCTAAAACATGCATGTGGAACCCAGAGTATGATCAACCATGTGATCGGGAGACGTGTTCAAATATGTCTCAGTTTTCCTCCCCTGGTACTCGGGGGCAACATTCCAGACGCTTTACTAACACTCTCCCCACTTGGAGAGTCAGCGCCTTTAACCTCCTGTTTGGCCCAGTTTGCAATTTCTGCGGAAGATGAACAGGAATAGCGAGAACCAATGAGAGACTAGCTGGAGGTGTCTGGACGGGCAAATTTAACTCTCATTTCCCACCAGGAAGAGGAAATAACCAGAGGCTCAGCGTGCCGTGCCGGAACCAGATTAGGGCCTGAAGCCATCCTGCGGTGTTGCAGCCAGCTCAAAAGAAAGCGAGTTGAAGAAAGGAGCTCAGGGGCACTGTAATTCACAAACCTGCAGAGTTATAAATGACAGCTATCGTCCAAAAATAGACTGAAGTAAGGCTGCCAAGAGGACTTGAAAGCGGGGCAGAATTGCAGGAAACCGATTTCAGGAGGTAGACTGGAATTGCATTGAAAGCATAGGAAAAGAGACAGAACGTCCACAATGATGCACTTGGCCAAAAAGGGCGTATGCGTTTTTTCCTGAATATATTCAGGAAAAAACGCATACGCCCTTTTTGGCCAACCAAGCAAGCTTGCAAAGGAAATCTGCACTACAATGAAGTCTCACTTCCCCCCGGTCAAAAGGGTCATCTGAAAAAAGGGTAAAATCCAGAAAGGCAGGACAGGCCATGGAGAACTGGGAGCCTTGTTATGCTGATGGACGGGATGTAAATTGCCAACAACCACTAGGGAGAAATGTATGGTGTTTCCTGAAACATCTAAAAAACAAAGCAACAGAACCTAGGGCACTTCCACTTATGGTCCTATAGCTTAGGGAAATTAAAATCAAAAAGACACAGCCACCCCAAAGTTTGGGACGCCTCTGTTTACAAGAACCTCGTTTACAGAACAAGTTCAACATCGCAGAAAGTGAAAAATGGATAAAGAAGTTGTGGTATTTACTTACAAAGCAATATCACCAAGCAATGAAATCTGTGTCATCAGGCCCTTAGCAGCACAATGAGTGGATTCAGGTATGATGATTCTAACTGAAATAAGTCACACAGAAAAAGAAACATCATAAGATATCAGTAATACACGGAATGTAAACTTGGCTACACAGGAACTGAATTACAGAACAGAACAGGTTCTCAAATTTAGAAAACCAACTTATGCTTGCTTAAGGGGAAAGGTGAGTTGGGGTGCTGTATAAAACCAGAGATTGAAATGAGCACAGATAAAGTTCCTTAAGCCAAATATGGAATAGACAAGAGCTACTCCTTGCTCAACGAAATGGACTCAACACCCCATATTAAACGCCTAAGAATGTACCTGACTAGTAAGTATCTTAAAACCTATGGATTGCTATGTCTCCAAAAGAGAATCAAGCGTGTGTACAGGGGCATAAACGCAGCAGTGATAGGATTGGAGAGGTTCGGTGAGCAAATGAAGACCCTTTGAAGTCATATTGCACGGTACCCATTCCACGGGTCTCAACTCTCCAGGTTTAAGGTATTCTTCCTTCAGCTAAAACATGCATGTGGAACCCAGAGTATGATCAACCATGTGAACGGGAGACGTGTTCAAATATGTCTCAGTTTTCCTACCCTGGTACTCGGGTGCAACATTCCAGATGCTTTACTAACACTCTCCCGACTTGGAGAGTCAGTCCCTTTAACCTCCTGTTTGGCCCAGTTTGCAATTTCTGCGGAAGATGAACAGGAATAGCGAGAACCAATGAGAGGCTAGCTGGAGGTGTCTGGACGGGCAAATTTAACTCTCATTTCCCACCAGGAAGAGGAATTAACCAAAGGCTCAGCATGCCGGGCCGGAACCAGATTAGGGCCTGAAGCCATCCTGCGGTGTTGCGGCCAGGTCACAAGAAAGCGAGTTGAAGAAATGAACTCAGGGGCACTGTAATTCACAAACCTGCAGAGTTATAAATGACAGCTATCGTCCAAAAATAGACTGAAGTAAGGCTGCCAAGAGGACTTGAAAGCGGGGCAGAATTGCAGGAAACCGATTTCAGGAGGTAGACTGGAATTGCATTGAAAGCATAGGAAAAGAGGCAGAACGTCCACAATGATGCACTTGGCCAAAAAGGGCGTATGCGTTTTTTCCTGAATATATTCAGGAAAAAACGCATACGCCCTTTTTGGCCAACCAAGCAAGCTTGCAAAGGAAATCTGCACTACAATGAAGTCTCACTTCCCCCCGGTCAAAAGGGCCATCTGAAAAAAGTGTAAAATCCAGAAAGGCAGGACAGGCCATGGAGAACTGGGAGCCTTGTTATGCTGATGGGCGGGATGTAAATTGCCAACAGACACTTGGGAGAAGTGTATGGTGTTTCCTGAAACATCTAAAAAACAAAGCAACAGAGCCTAGGGCACTTCCACTTATGGTCCTATAGCTTAGGGAAATTAAAATCAAAAAGACACAGCCACCCCAAAGTTTGGAACGGCTCTGTTTACAAGAACCTCGTTTACAGTACAAGTTCAACATCGCAGAAAGTGAAAAATGGATAAAGAAGTTGTGGTAATCACTTACAAAGCAATATCACTCAGCAATGAAATCTATGTCATCAGGCCCTTAGCAGCACAATGAGTGGATTCAGGTATGATGATTCTAACTGAAATAAGTCACACAGAAAAAGAAACAACATAAGATATCAGTAATACACGGAATGGAAACTTGGCTACACAGGAACTGAATTACAGAACAGAACAGGGTCTCAAATTTAGAAAACCAACTTATGCTTGCTTAAGGGTAAAGGTGAGTTGGGGTGCTGCATAAAACCAGAGATTGAAATGAGCACAGATAAAGTTCCTTAAGCCAAATATGGAATAGACAAGAGCTACTCCTTGCTCAACGAAATGGACTCAACACCGCATATTAAACGCCTAAGAATGTACCTGACTAGTAAGTATCTTAAAACCTAGGGATTGCTATGTCTCCGAAAGAGAATCAAGCATGTGTACAGGGGCATAAACACAGCAGTGATAGGATTGGAGAGGTTCGGTGAGCAAATGAAGACCCTTTGAAGTCATATTGCATGGTACCCTTTCCATGGGTTTCAACTACCCAGGTTTTAGGTATTCTTCCTTCAGCTAAAACATGCATGTGGAACCCAGAGTATGATCAACCATGTGATCGGGAGACGTGTTCAAATATGTCTCAGTTTTCCTCCCCTGGTACTCGGGGGCAACATTCCAGATGCTTTACTAACACTCTCCCCACTTGGAGAGTCAGCGCCTTTAACCTCCTGTTTGGCCCAGTTTGCAATTTCTGCGGAAGATGAACAGGAATAGCGAGAACCAATGAGAGACTAGCTGGAGGTGTCTGGACGGGCAAATTTAACTCTCATTTCCCACCAGGAAGAGGAAATAACCAGAGGCTCAGCGTGCCGTGCCGGAACCAGATTAGGGCCTGAAGCCATCCTGCGGTGTTGCAGCCAGCTCAAAAGAAAGCGAGTTGAAGAAAGGAGCTCAGGGGCACTGTAATTCACAAACCTGCAGAGTTATAAATGACAGCTATCGTCCAAAAATAGACTGAAGTAAGGCTGCCAAGAGGACTTGAAAGCGGGGCAGAATTGCAGGAAACCGATTTCAGGAGGTAGACTGGAATTGCATTGAAAGCATAGGAAAAGAGACAGAACGTCCACAATGATGCACTTGGCCAAAAAGGGCGTATGCGTTTTTTCCTGAATATATTCAGGAAAAAACGCATACGCCCTTTTTGGCCAACCAAGCAAGCTTGCAAAGGAAATCTGCACTACAATGAAGTCTCACTTCCCCCCGGTCAAAAGGGTCATCTGAAAAAAGGGTAAAATCCAGAAAGGCAGGACAGGCCATGGAGAACTGGGAGCCTTGTTATGCTGATGGGCGGGATGTAAATTGCCAACAACCACTAGGGAGAAGTGTATGGTGTTTCCTGAAACATCTAAAAAACAAAGCAACAGAACCTAGGGCACTTCCACTTATGGTCCTATAGCTCAGGGAAATTAAAATCAAAAAGACACAGCCACCCCAAAATTTGGGACGCCTCTGTTTACAAGAACCTCGTTTACAGAACAAGTTCAACATCGCAGAAAGTGAAAAATGGATAAAGAAGTTGTGGTATTTACTTACAAAGCAATATCACTCAGCAATGAAATCTGTGTCATGAGGCCCTTAGCAGCACAATGAGTGGATTCAGGTATGATGATTCTAACTGAAATAAGTCACACAGAAAAAGAAACATCATAAGATATCAGTAATACACGGAATGTAAACTTGGCTACACAGGAACTGAATTACAGAACAGAACAGGGTCTCAAATTTAGAAAACGAACTTATGCTTGCTTAAGGGGAAAGGTGAGTTGGGGTGCTGCATAAAACCAGAGATTGAAATGAGCACAGATAAAGTTCCTTAAGCCAAATATGGAATAGACAAGAGCTACTCCTTGCTCAACGAAATGGACTCAAAACCCCATATTAAACGCCTAAGAATGTACCTGACTAGTAAGTATCTTAAAACCTATGGATTGCTATGTCTCCGAAAGAGAATCAAGCATGTGTACAGGGGCATAAACGCAGCAGTGATAGGATTGGAGAGGTTCGGTGAGCAAATGAAGACCCTTTGAAGTCATATTGCATGGTACCCATTCCACGGGTTTCACCTACCCAGGTTTAAGGTATTCTTCCTTCAGCTAAAACATGCATGTGGAACCTAGAGTATGATCAACCATGTGATCGGGAGACGTGTTCAAATATGTCTCAGTTTTCGTACCCTGGTACTCGGGTGCAACATTCCAGACGCTTTACAAACACTCTCCCCACTTGGAGAGTCAGCGCCTTTAACCTCCTGTTTGGCACAGTTTGCAATTTCTGCGGAAGATGAACAGGAATAGCGAGAACCAATGAGAGACTAGCTGGAGGTGTCTGGACGGGCAAATTTAACTCTCATTTCCCACCAGGAAGAGGAAATAACCAAAGGCTCAGCGTGCCGTACCGGAACCAGATTAGGGCCTGAAGCCATCCTGCGGTGTTGCGGCCAGCTCAAAAGAAAGCGAGTTGAAGAAAGGAGCTCAGGGGCACTGTAATTCACAAACCTGCAGAGTTATAAATGACAGCTATCGTCCAAAAATAGACTGAAGTAAGGCTGCCAAGAGGACTTGAAAGCGGGGCAGAATTGCAGGAAACCGATTTCAGGAGGTAGACTGGAATTGCATTGAAAGCATAGGAAAAGAGGCAGAACGTCCACAATGATGCACTTGGCCAAAAAGGGCGTATGCGTTTTTTCCTGAATATATTCAGGAAAAAACGCATACGCCCTTTTTGGCCAACCAAGCAAGCTTGCAAAGGAAATCTGCACTACAATGAAGTCTCACTTCCCCCTGGTCAAAAGGGCCATCTGAAAAAAGTGTAAAATCCAGAAAGGCAGGACAGGCCATGGAGAACTGGGAGCCTTGTTATGCTGATGGGCGTGATGTAAATTGCCAACAACCACTTGGGAGAAGTGTATGGTGTTTCCTGAAACATCTAAAAAACAAAGCAACAGAACCTACGGCACTTCCACTTATGGTCCTATAGCTTAGGGAAATTAAAATCAAAAAGACACAGCCACCCCAAAGTTTGGGACGCCTCTGTTTACAAGAACCTCGTTTACAGAACAAGTTCAACATCGCAGAAAGTGAAAAATGGATAAAGAAGTTGTGGTATTTACTTACAAAGCAATATCACCAAGCAATGAAATCTGTGTCATGAGGCCCTTAGCAGCACAATGAGTGGATTCAGGTATGATGATTCTAACTGAAATAAGTCACACAGAAAAAGAAACATCATAAGATATCAGTAATACACGGAATGTAAACTTGGCTACACAGGAACTGAATTACAGAACAGAACAGGGTCTCAAATTTAGAAAACCAACTTATGCTTGCTTAAGGGTAAAGGTGAGTTGGGGTGCTGCATAAAACCAGAGATTGAAATGAGCACAGATAAAGTTCCTTAAGCCAAATATGGAATAAACAAGAGCTACTCCTTGCTCAAAGAAATGGACTCAACACCCCATATTAAACGCCTAAGAATGTACCTGACTAGTAAGTATCTTAAAACCTAGGGATTGCTATGTCTCCGAAAGAGAATCAAGCATGTGTACAGGGGCATAAACGCAGCAGTGATAGGATTGGAGAGGTTCTGTGAGCAAATGAAGACCCTTTGAAGTCATATTGCATGGTACCCATTCCACGGGTTTCAACTACCCAGGTTTTAGGTATTCTTCCTTCAGCTAAAACATGCATGTGGAACCCAGAGTATGATCAACCATGTGAACGGGAGACGTGTTCAAATATGTCTCAGTTTTCGTACCCTGGTACTCGGGTGCAACATTCCAGATGCTTTACTAACACTCTCTCGACTTGGAGAGTCAGTCCCTTTAACCTCCTGTTTGGCCCAGTTTGCAATTTCTGCGGAAGATGAACAGGAATAGCGAGAACCAATGAGAGGCTAGCTGGAGGTGTCTGGACGGGCAAATTTAACTCTCATTTCCCACCAGGAAGAGGAATTAACCAAAGGCTCAGCATGCCGGGCCGGAACCAGATTAGGGCCTGAAGCCATCCTGCGGTGTTGCGGCCAGGTCACAAGAAAGCGAGTTGAAGAAATGAACTCAGGGGCACTGTAATTCACAAACCTGCAGAGTTATAAATGACAGCTATCGTCCAAAAATAGACTGAAGTAAGGCTGCCAAGAGGACTTGAAAGCGGGGCAGAATTGCAGGAAACCGATTTCAGGAGGTAGACTGGAATTGCATTGAAAGCATAGGAAAAGAGGCAGAACGTCCACAATGATGCACTTGGCCAAAAAGGGCGTATGCGTTTTTTCCTGAATATATTCAGGAAAAAACGCATACGCCCTTTTTGGCCAACCAAGCAAGCTTGCAAAGGAAATCTGCACTACAATGAAGTCTCACTTCCCCCCGGTCAAAAGGGCCATCTGAAAAAAGTGTAAAATCCAGAAAGGCAGGACAGGCCATGGAGAACTGGGAGCCTTGTTATGCTGATGGGCGGGATGTAAATTGCCAACAGACACTTGGGAGAAGTGTATGGTGTTTCCTGAAACATCTAAAAAACAAAGCAACAGAGCCTAGGGCACTTCCACTTATGGTCCTATAGCTTAGGGAAATTAAAATCAAAAAGACACAGCCACCCCAAAGTTTGGAACGGCTCTGTTTACAAGAACCTCGTTTACAGTACAAGTTCAACATCGCAGAAAGTGAAAAATGGATAAAGAAGTTGTGGTAATCACTTACAAAGCAATATCACTCAGCAATGAAATCTATGTCATCAGGCCCTTAGCAGCACAATGAGTGGATTCAGGTATGATGATTCTAACTGAAATAAGTCACACAGAAAAAGAAACAACATAAGATATCAGTAATACACGGAATGGAAACTTGGCTACACAGGAACTGAATTACAGAACAGAACAGGGTCTCAAATTTAGAAAACCAACTTATGCTTGCTTAAGGGTAAAGGTGAGTTGGGGTGCTGCATAAAACCAGAGATTGAAATGAGCACAGATAAAGTTCCTTAAGCCAAATATGGAATAGACAAGAGCTACTCCTTGCTCAACGAAATGGACTCAACACCGCATATTAAACGCCTAAGAATGTACCTGACTAGTAAGTATCTTAAAACCTAGGGATTGCTATGTCTCCGAAAGAGAATCAAGCATGTGTACAGGGACATAAACACAGCAGTGATAGGATTGGAGAGGTTCGGTGAGCAAATGAAGACCCTTTGAAGTCATATTGCATGGTACCCATTCCATGGGTTTCAACTACCCAGGTTTTAGGTATTCTTCCTTCAGCTAAAACATGCATGTGGAACCCAGAGTATGATCAACCATGTGATCGGGAGACGTGTTCAAATATGTCTCAGTTTTCCTCCCCTGGTACTCGGGGGCAACATTCCAGACGCTTTACTAACACTCTCCCCACTTGGAGAGTCAGCGCCTTTAACCTCCTGTTTGGCCCAGTTTGCAATTTCTGCGGAAGATGAACAGGAATAGCGAGAACCAATGAGAGACTAGCTGGAGGTGTCTGGACGGGCAAATTTAACTCTCATTTCCCACCAGGAAGAGGAAATAACCAGAGGCTCAGCGTGCCGTGCCGGAACCAGATTAGGGCCTGAAGCCATCCTGCGGTGTTGCAGCCAGCTCAAAAGAAAGCGAGTTGAAGAAAGGAGCTCAGGGGCACTGTAATTCACAAACCTGCAGAGTTATAAATGACAGCTATCGTCCAAAAATAGACTGAAGTAAGGCTGCCAAGAGGACTTGAAAGCGGGGCAGAATTGCAGGAAACCGATTTCAGGAGGTAGACTGGAATTGCATTGAAAGCATAGGAAAAGAGACAGAACGTCCACAATGATGCACTTGGCCAAAAAGGGCGTATGCGTTTTTTCCTGAATATATTCAGGAAAAAACGCATACGCCCTTTTTGGCCAACCAAGCAAGCTTGCAAAGGAAATCTGCACTACAATGAAGTCTCACTTCCCCCCGGTCAAAAGGGTCATCTGAAAAAAGGGTAAAATCCAGAAAGGCAGGACAGGCCATGGAGAACTGGGAGCCTTGTTATGCTGATGGGCGGGATGTAAATTGCCAACAACCACTAGGGAGAAGTGTATGGTGTTTCCTGAAACATCTAAAAAACAAAGCAACAGAACCTAGGGCACTTCCACTTATGGTCCTATAGCTTAGGGAAATTAAAATCAAAAAGACACAGCCACCCCAAAATTTGGGACGCCTCTGTTTACAAGAACCTCGTTTACAGAACAAGTTCAACATCGCAGAAAGTGAAAAATGGATAAAGAAGTTGTGGTATTTACTTACAAAGCAATATCACTCAGCAATGAAATCTGTGTCATGAGGCCCTTAGCAGCACAATGAGTGGATTCAGGTATGATGATTCTAACTGAAATAAGTCACACAGAAAAAGAAACATCATAAGATATCAGTAATACACGGAATGTAAACTTGGCTACACAGGAACTGAATTACAGAACAGAACAGGGTCTCAAATTTAGAAAACCAACTTATGCTTGCTTAAGGGGAAAGGTGAGTTGGGGTGCTGCATAAAACCAGAGATTGAAATGAGCACAGATAAAGTTCCTTAAGCCAAATATGGAATAGACAAGAGCTACTCCTTGCTCAAAGAAATGGACTCAAAACCCCATATTAAACGCCTAAGAATGTACCTGACTAGTAAGTATCTTAAAACCTATGGATTGCTATGTCTCCGAAAGAGAATCAAGCATGTGTACAGGGGCATAAACGCAGCAGTGATAGGATTGGTGAGGTTCGGTGAGCAAATGAAGACCCTTTGAAGTCATATTGCATGGTACCCATTCCACGGGTTTCACCTACCCAGGTTTAAGGTATTCTTCCTTCAGCTAAAACATGCATGTGGAACCTAGAGTATGATCAACCATGTGATCGGGAGACGTGTTCAAATATGTCTCAGTTTTCGTACCCTGGTACTCGGGTGCAACATTCCAGACGCTTTACTAACACTCTCCCCACTTGGAGAGTCAGCGCCTTTAACCTCCTGTTTGGCACAGTTTGCAATTTCTGCGGAAGATGAACAGGAATAGCGAGAACCAATGAGAGACTAGCTGGAGGTGTCTGGACGGGCAAATTTAACTCTCATTTCCCACCAGGAAGAGGAAATAACCAAAGGCTCAGCGTGCCGTACCGGAACCAGATTAGGGCCTGAAGCCATCCTGCGGTGTTGCGGCCAGCTCAAAAGAAAGCGAGTTGAAGAAAGGAGCTCAGGGGCACTGTAATTCACAAACCTGCAGAGTTATAAATGACAGCTATCGTCCAAAAATAGACTGAAGTAAGGCTGCCAAGAGGACTTGAAAGCGGGGCAGAATTGCAGGAAACCGATTTCAGGAGGTAGACTGGAATTGCATTGAAAGCATAGGAAAAGAGGCAGAACGTCCACAATGATGCACTTGGCCAAAAAGGGCGTATGCGTTTTTTCCTGAATATATTCAGGAAAAAACGCATACGCCCTTTTTGGCCAACCAAGCAAGCTTGCAAAGGAAATCTGCACTACAATGAAGTCTCACTTCCCCCCGGTCAAAAGGGCCATCTGAAAAAAGTGTAAAATCCAGAAAGGCAGGACAGGCCATGGAGAACTGGGAGCCTTGTTATGCTGATGGGCATGATGTAAATTGCCAACAACCACTTGGGAGAAGTGTATGGTGTTTCCTGAAACATCTAAAAAACAAAGCAACAGAACCTACGGCACTTCCACTTATGGTCCTATAGCTTAGGGAAATTAAAATCAAAAAGACACAGCCACCCCAAAGTTTGGGACGCCTCTGTTTACAAGAACCTCGTTTACAGAACAAGTTCAACATCGCAGAAAGTGAAAAATGGATAAAGAAGTTGTGGTATTTACTTACAAAGCAATATCACCAAGCAATGAAATCTGTGTCATCAGGCCCTTAGCAGCACAATGAGTGGATTCAGGTATGATGATTCTAACTGACATAAGTCACACAGAAAAAGAAACATCATAAGATATCAGTAATACACGGAATGTAAACTTGGCTACACAGGAACTGAATTACAGAACAGAACAGGGTCTCAAATTTAGAAAACCAACTTATGCTTGCTTAAGGGTAAAGGTGAGTTGGGGTGCTGCATAAAACCAGAGATTGAAATGAGCACAGATAAAGTTCCTTAAGCCAAATATGGAATAAACAAGAGCTACTCCTTGCTCAAAGAAATGGACTCAACACCCCATATTAAACGCCTAAGAATGTACCTGACTAGTAAGTATCTTAAAACCTAGGGATTGCTATGTCTCCGAAAGAGAATCAAGCATGTGTACAGGGGCATAAACGCAGCAGTGATAGGATTGGAGAGGTTCTGTGAGCAAATGAATACCCTTTGAAGTCATATTGCATGGTACCCATTCCACGGGTTTCAACTACCCAGGTTTTAGGTATTCTTCCTTCAGCTAAAACATGCATGTGGAACCCAGAGTATGATCAACCATGTGATCGGGAGACGTGTTCAAATATGTCTCAGTTTTCGTACCCTGGTACTCGGGTGCAACATTCCAGATGCTTTACTAACACTCTCTCGACTTGGAGAGTCAGTCCCTTTAACCTCCTGTTTGGCCCAGTTTGCAATTTCTGTGGAAGATGAACAGGAATAGCGAGAACCAATGAGAGACTAGCTGGAGGTGTCTGGATGGGCAAATTTAACTCTCATTTCCCACCAGGAAGAGGAATTAACCAAAGGCTCAGCGTGCCATGCCAGAACCAGATTAGGGCCTGAAGACATCCTGCGGTGTTGCGGCCAGGTCACAAGAAAGCGAGTTGAAGAAAGGAGCTCAGGGGCACTGTAATTCACAAACCTGCAGAGTTATAAATGACAGCTATCGTCCAAAAATATACTGAAGTAAGGCTGCCAAGAGGACTTGAAAGCGGGGCAGAATTACAGGAAACCGATTTCAGGAGGTAGACTGGAATTGCATTGAAAGCATAGGAAAAGAGGCAGAACGTCCACAATGATGCACTTGGCCAAAAAGGGCGTATGCGTTTTTTCCTGAATATATTCAGGAAAAAACGCATACGCCCTTTTTGGCCAACCAAGCAAACTTGCAAAGAAATCTGCACTACAATGAAGTCTCACTTCCCCCCGGTCAAAAGGGCCATCTGAAAAAAGTGTAAAATCCAGAAAGGCAGGATAGGCCATGGAGAACTGGGAGCCTTGTTATGCTGATGGGCGGGATGTAAATTGCCAACAGACACTCAGGAGAAGTGTATGGTGTTTCCTGAAACATCTAAAAAACAAAGCAACAGAGCCTAGGGCACTTCCACTTATGGTCCTATAGCTTAGGGAAATTAAAATCAAAAAGACACAGCCACCCCAAAGTTTGGAACGGCTCTGTTTACAAGAACCTCGTTTACAGTACAAGTTCAACATCGCAGAAAGTGAAAAATGGATAAAGAAGTTGTGGTAATCACTTACAAAGCAATATCACTCAGCAATGAAATCTATGTCATCAGGCCCTTAGCAGCACAATGAGTGGATTCAGGTATGATGATTCTAACTGAAATAAGTCACACAGAAAAAGAAACATCATAAGATATCAGTAATACACGGAATGGAAACTTGGCTACACAGGAACTGAATTACAGAACAGAACAGGGTCTCAAATTTAGAAAACCAACTTATGCTTGCTTAAGGGGAAAGGTGAGTTGGGGTGCTGCATAAAACCAGAGATTGAAATGAGCACAGATAAAGTTCCTTAAGCCAAATATGGAATAGACAAGAGCTACTCCTTGCTCAAAGAAATGGACTCAACACCGCATATTAAACGCCTAAGAATGTACCTGACTAGTAAGTATCTTAAAACCTAGGGATTGCTATGTCTCCGAAAGAGAATCAAGCATGAGTACAGGGCATAAACGCAGCAGTGATAGGATTGGAGAGGTTCGGTGAGCAAATGAAGACCCTTTGAAGTCATATTGCATGGTACCCATTCCACGGGTTTCAACTACCCAGGTTTTAGGTATTCTTCCTTCAGCTAAAACATGCATGTGGAACCCAGAGTATGATCAACCATGTGATCGGGAGACGTGTTCAAATATGTCTCAGTTTTCCTCCCCTGGTACTCGGGTGCAACATTCCAGACGCTTTACTAACACTCTCCCCACTTGGAGAGTCAGCGCCTTTAACCTCCTGTTTGGCCCAGTTTGCAATTTCTGCAGAAGATGAACAGGAATAGCGAGAACCAATGAGAGACTAGCTGGAGGTGTCTGGACGGGCAAATTTAACTCTCATTTCCCACCAGGAAGAGGAAATAACCAGAGGCTCAGCGTGCCGTGCCGGAACCAGATTAGGGCCTGAAGCCATCCTGCGGTGTTGCGGCCAGCTCAAAAGAAAGCGAGTTGAAGAAAGGAGCTCAGGGGCACTGTAATTCACAAACCTGCAGAGTTATAAATGACAGCTATCGTCCAAAAATAGACTGAAGTAAGGCTGCCAAGAGGACTTGAAAGCGGGGCAGAATTGCAGGAAACCGATTTCAGGAGGTAGACTGGAATTGCATTGAAAGCATAGGAAAAGAGGCAGAACGTCCACAATGATGCACTTGGCCAAAAAGGGCGTATGCGTTTTTTCCTGAATATATTCAGGAAAAAACGCATACGCCATTTTTGGCCAACCAAGCAAGCTTGCAAAGGAAATCTGCACTACAATGAAGTCTCACTTCCCCCCGGTCAAAAGGGTCATCTGAAAAAAGGGTAAAATCCAGAAAGGCAGGACAGGCCATGGAGAACTGGGAGCCTTGTTATGCTGATGGGCGGGATGTAAATTGCCAACAACCACTCGGGAGAAGTGTATGGTGTTTCCTGAAATATCTAAAAAACAAAGCAACAGAACCTAGGGCACTTCCACTTATGGTCCTATAGCTTAGGGAAATTAAAATCAAAAAGACACAGCCACCCCAAAGTTTGGGACGCCTCTGTTTACAAGAACCTCGTTTACAGTACAAGTTCAACATCGCAGAAAGTGAAAAATGGATAAAGAAGTTGTGGTATTTACTTACAAAGCAATATCACTCAGCAATGAAATCTGTGTCATGAGGCCCTTAGCAGCACAATGAGTGGATTCAGGTATGATGATTCTAACTGAAATAAGTCACACAGAAAAAGAAACATCATAAGATATCAGTAATACACGGAATGTAAACTTGGCTACACAGGAACTGAATTACAGAACAGAACAGGGTCTCAAATTTAGAAAACCAACTTATGCTTGCTTAAGGGTAAAGGTGAGTTGGGGTGCTGCATAAAACCAGAGATTGAAATGAGCACAGATAAAGTTCCTTAAGCCAAATATGGAATAGACAAGAGCTACTCCTTGCTCAATGAAATGGACTCAACACCGCATATTAAACGCCTAAGAATGTACCTGACTAGTAAGTATCTTAAAACCTATGGATTGCTATGTCTCCGAAAGAGAATCAAGCATGTGTACAGGGGCATAAACGCAGCAGTGATAGGATTGGAGAGGTTCGGTGAGCAAATGAAGACCCTTTGAAGTCATATTGCATGGTACCCATTCCACGGGTCTTAACTCTCCAGGTTTAAGGTATTCTTCCTTCAGCTAAATCATGCATGTGGAACCCAAGTATGATCAACCATGTGATCGGGAGACGTGTTCAAATATGTCTCAGTTTTCGTACCCTGGTACTCGGGTGCAACATTCCAGACGCTTTACTAACACTCTCCCCACTTGGAGAGTCAGCGCCTTTAACCTCCTGTTTGGCCCAGTTTGCAATTTCTGCGGAAGATGAACAGGAATAGCGAGAACCAATGAGAGACTAGCTGGAGGTGTCTGGACGGGCAAATTTAACTCTCATTTCCCACCAGGAAGAGGAAATAACCAAAGGCTCAGCGTGCCGTGCCGGAACCAGATTAGGGCCTGAAGCCATCCTGCGGTGTTGCGGCCAGCTCACAAGAAAGCGAGTTGAAGAAAGGAGCTCAGGGGCACTGTAATTCACAAACCTGCAGAGTTATAAATGACAGCTATCGTCCAAAAATAGACTGAAGTAAGGCTGCCAAGAGGACTTGAAAGCGGGGCAGAATTGCAGGAAACCGATTTCAGGAGGTAGACTGGAATTGCATTGAAAGCATAGGAAAAGAGGCAGAACGTCCACAATGATGCACTTGGCCAAAAAGGGCGTATGCGTTTTTTCCTGAATATATTCAGGAAAAAACGCATACGCACTTTTTGGCCAACCAAGCAAACTTGCAAAGGAAATCTGCACTACAATGAAGTCTCACTTCCCCCCGGTCAAAAGGGCCATCTGAAAAAAGTGTAAAATCCAGAAAGGCAGGAAAGGCCATGGAGAACTGGGAGCCTTGTTATGCTGATGGGCGGGATGTAAATTGCCAACAGACACTCGGGAGAAGTGTATGGTGTTTCCTGAAACATCTAAAAAACAAAGCAACAGAGCCTAGGGCACTTCCACTTATGGTCCTATAGCTTAGGGAAATTAAAATCAAAAAGACACAGCCACCCCAAAGTTTGGGACGCCTCTGTTTACAAGAACCTCGTTTACAGTACAAGTTCAATATCACAGAAAGTGAAAAATGCATAAAGAACTTGTGGTACTTACATACAATGCAGTATCACTCAGCAATGAAATCTATGTCATCAGGCCCATAGCAGCATCATGAGTGGATTCAGGTACGATGATTCTAACTGAAATAAGTCACACGGAAAAAGAAACATCATAAGATATCAGTAATACACGGAATGTAAACTTGGCTACACAGGAACTGAATTACAGAACAGAACAGGTTCTCAAATTTAGAAAACCAACTTATGCTTGCTTAAGGGGAAAGGTGAGTTGGGGTGCTGCATAAAACCAGAGATTGAAATGAGCACAGATAAAGTTCCTTAAGCCAAATATGGAATAGACAAGAGCTACTCCTTGCTCAACGAAATGGACTCAACACCGCATATTAAACGCCTAAGAATGTACCTGACTAGTAAGTATCTTAAAACCTATGGATTGCTATGTCTCCGAAAGAGAATCAAGCATGTGTACAGGGGCATAAACGCAGCAGTGATAGGATTGCAGATGTTCGGTGAGCAAATGAAGACCCTTTAAAGTCATATTGCATGGTACCCATTCCACGGGTTTCAACTACCCAGGTTTTAGGTATTCTTCCTTCAGCTAAAACATGCATGTGGAACCCAGAGTATGATCAACCATGTGATCGGGAGACGTGTTCAAATATGTCTCAGTTTTCGTACCCTGGTACTCGGGTGCAACATTCCAGATGCTTTACTAACACTCTCTCGACCTGGAGAGTCAGTCCCTTTAAACTCCTGTTTGGCCCAGTTTGCAATTTCTGTGGAAGATGAACAGGAATAGCGAGAACCAATGAGAGACTAGCTGGAGGTGTCTGGACGGGCAAATTTAACTCTCATTTCCCACCAGGAAGAGGAATTAACCAAAGGCTCAGCGTGCCATGCCAGAACCAGATTAGGGACGGAAGACATCCTGCGGTGTTGAGGCCAGGTCACAAGAAAGCGAGTTGAAGAAAGGAGCTCAGGGGCACTGTAATTCACAAACCTGCAGAGTTATAAATGACAGCTATCGTCCAAAAATATACTGAAGTAAGGCTGCCAAGAGTACTTGAAAGCGGGGCAGAATTACAGGAAACCGATTTCAGGAGGTAGACTGGAATTGCATTCAAAGCATAGGAAAAGAGGCAGAACGTCCACAATGATGCACTTGGCCAAAAAGGGCGTATGCGTTTTTTCCTGAATATATTCAGGAAAAAACGCATACGCCCTTTTTGGCCAACCAAGCAAACTTGCAAAGGAAATCTGCACTACAATGAAGTCTCACTTCCCCCAGATCAAAAGTGCCATCTGAAAAAAGTGTAAAATCCAGAAAGGCAGGATAGGCCATGGAGAACTGGGAGCCTTGTTATGCTGATGGGCGGGATGTAAATTGCCAACAGACACTCAGGAGAAGTGTATGGTGTTTCCTGAAACATCTAAAAAACAAAGCAACAGAGCCTAGGGCACTTCCACTTATGGTCCTATAGCTTAGGGAAATTAAAATCAAAAAGACACAGCCACCCCAAAGTTTGGGACGCCTCCGTTTACAAGAACCTCGTTTACCGTACAAGTTCAATATCACAGAAAGTGAAAAATGGATAAAGAACTTGTGGTACTTACGTACAATGCAGTATCACTCAGCAATGAAATCTATGTCATCAGGCCCGTAGCAGCATAATGAGTGGATTCAGGTACGATGATTCTAACTGAAATAAGTCACACAGAAAAAGAAACATCATAAGATATCACTAATACACGGAATGTAAACTTGGCTACACAGGAACTGCATTCCAAAACAGAACAGGGTCTCAAATTTAGAAAACCAACTTATGCTTGCTTAAGGAGAAAGGTGAGTTGGGGTGCTGCATAAAACCAGAGATTGAAATGAGCACAGATAAAGTTCCTTAAGCCAAATATGGAATAGACAAGAGCTACTCCTTGCTCAATGAAATGGACTCAAAACCCCATATTAAACGCCTAAGAATGTACCTGACTAGTAAGTATCTTAAATCCTATGGATTGCTATGTCTCCAAAAGAGAATCAAGCGTGTGTACAGGGGCATAAACGCAGCAGTGATAGGATTGGAGAGGTTCGGTGAGCAAATGAAGATCCTTTGAAGTCATATTGCACGGTACCCATTCCACGGGTCTCAACTCTCCAGGTTTAAGGTATTCTTCCTTCAGCTAAAACATGCATGTGGAACCCAGAGTATGATCAACCATGTGAACGGGAGACGTGTTCAAATATGTCTCAGTTTTCCTACCCTGGTACTCGGGTGCAACATTCCAGATGCTTTACTAACACTCTCCCGACTTGGAGAGTCAGTCCCTTTAACCTCCTGTTTGGCCCAGTTTGCAATTTCTGCGGAAGATGAACAGGAATAGCGAGAACCAATGAGAGGTTAGCTGGAGGTGTCTGGACGGGCAAATTTAACTCTCATTTCCCACCAGGAAGAGGAATTAAGCAAAGGCTCAGCATGCCGGGCCGGAACCAGATTAGGGCCTGAAGCCATCCTGCGGTGTTGCGGCCAGGTCACAAGAAAGCGAGTTGAAGAAATGAACTCAGGGGCACTGTAATTCACAAACCAGCAGAGTTATAAATGACAGCTATCGTCCAAAAATAGACTGAAGTAAGGCTGCCAAGAGGACTTGAAAGCGGGGCAGAATTGCAGGAAACCGATTTCAGAGGTAGACTGGAATTGTATTGAAAGCATAGGAAAAGAGGCAGAACGTCCACAATGATGCACTTGGCCAAAAAGGGCGTATGCGTTTTTTCCTGAATATATTCAGGAAAAAACGCATATGCCGTTTTTGGCCAACCAAGCAAGCTTGCAAAGGAAATCTGCACTACAATGAAGTCTCACTTCCCCCCGGTCAAAAGGGCCATCTGAAAAAAGTGTAAAATCCAGAAAGGCAGGACAGGCCATGGAGAACTGGGAGCCTTGTTATGCTGATGGGTGGGATGTAAATTGCCAACAGACACTTGGGAGAAGTGTATGGTGTTTCCTGAAACATCTAAAAAACAAAGCAACAGAGCCTAGGGCACTTCCACTTATGGTCCTATAGCTTAGGGAAATTAAAATCAAAAAGACACAGCCACCCCAAAGTTTGGAACGGCTCTGTTTACAAGAACCTCGTTTACAGTACAAGTTCAACATCGCAGAAAGTGAAAAATGGATAAAGAAGTTGTGGTAATCACTTACAAAGCAATATCACTCAGCAATGAAATCTATGTCATCAGGCCCGTAGCAGCATAATGAGTGGATTCAGGTACGATGATTCTAACTGAAATAAGTCACACAGAAAAAGAAACATCATAAGATATCAGTAATACACGGAATGGAAACTTGGCTACACAGGAACTGAATTACAGAACAGAACAGGGTCTCAAATTTAGAAAACCAACTTATGCTTGCTTAAGGGGAAAGGTGAGTTGGGGTGCTGCATAAAACCAGAGATCGAAATGAGCACAGATAAAGTTCCTTAAGCCAAATATGCAATAGACAAGAGCTACTCCTTGCTCAACGAAATGGACTCAACACCGCATATTAAACGCCTAAGAATGTACCTGACTAGTAAGTATCTTAAAACCTATAGATTGCTATGTCTCCGAAAGAGAATCAAGCATGTGTACAGGGGCATAAACGCAGCAGTGATAGGATTGGAGAGGTTCGGTGAGCAAATGAAGACCCTTTGAAGTCATATTGCATGGTACCCATTCCACGGGTCTTAACTCTCCAGGTTTAAGGTATTCTTCCTTCAGCTAAAACATGCATGTGGAACCCAAGTATGATCAACCATGTGAACGGGAGACGTGTTTAAATATGTCTCAGTTTTCCTCCCCTGGTACTCGGGTGCAACATTCCAGACGCTTTACTAACACTCTCCCCACTTGGAGAGTCAGCGCCTTTAACCTCCTGTTTGGCCCAGTTTGCAATTTCTGCGGAAGATGAACAGGAATAGCGAGAACCAATGAGAGACTAGCTGGAGGTGTCTGGACGGGCAAATTTAACTCTCATTTCCCACCAGGAAGAGGAAATAACCAAAGGCTCAGGGTGCCGTGCCGGAACCAGATTAGGGCCTGAAGCCATCCTGCGGTGTTGCGGCCAGGTCACAAGAAAGCGAGTTGAAGAAAGGAGCTCAGGGGCACTGTAATTCACAAACCTGCAGAGTTATAAATGACAGCTATCATCCAAAAATACACTGAAGTAAGGCTGCCAAGAGGACTTGAAAGCGGGGCAGAATTGCAGGAAACCGATTTCAGGAGGTAGACTGGAATTGCATTGAAAGCATAGGAAAAGAGGCAGAACGTCCACAATGATGCACTTGGCCAAAAAGGGCGTATGCGTTTTTTCCTGAATATATTCAGGAAAAAACGCATACGCCCTTTTTGGCCAACCAAGCAAGCTTGCAAAGGAAATCTGCACTACAATGAAGTCTCACTTCCACCCGGTCAAAAGGGCCATCTGAAAAAAGTGTAAAATCCAGAAAGGCAGGACAGGCCATGGAGAACTGGGAGCCTTGTTATGCTGATGGGCGGGATGTAAATTGCCAACAGACACTCGGGAGAAGTGTATGGTGTTTCCTGAAACATCTAAAAAACAAAGCAACAGAGCCTAGGGACTTTCACTTATGGTCCTATAGTTTAGGGAAATTAAAATCAAAAAGACACAGCCACCCCAAAGTTTGGGACGCCTCTGTTTACAAGAACCTCGTTTACAGTACAAGTTCAACATCGCAGAAAGTGAAAAATGGATAAAGAAGTTGTGGTAATCACTTACAAAGCAATATCACTCAGCAATGAAATCTATGTCATCAGGCCCTTAGCAGCACAATGAGTGGATTCAGGTATGATGATTCTAACTGAAATAAGTCACACAGAAAAAGAAACATCATAAGATATCAGTAATACACGGAATGTAAACTTGGCTACACAGGAACTGAATTACAGAACAGAACAGGGTCTCAAATTTAGAAAACCAACTTATGCTTGCTTAAGGGGAAAGGTGAGTTGGGGTGCTGCATAAAACCAGAGATTGAAATGAGCACAGATAAAGTTCCTTAAGCCAAATATGGAATAGACAAGAGCTACTCATTGCTCAACGAAATGGACTCAACACCCCATATTAAACGCCTAAGAATGTACCTGACTAGTAAGTATCTTAAAACCTAGGGATTGCTATGTCTCCGAAAGAGAATCAAGCATGTGTACAGGGGCATAAACGCAGCAGTGATAGGATTGGAGAGGTTCGGTGAGCAAATGAAGACCCTTTGAAGTCATATTGCATGGTACCCATTCCACGGGTTTCACCTACCCAGGTTTAAGGTATTCTTCCTTCAGCTAAAACATGCATGTGGAACCTAGAGTATGATCAACCATGTGATCGGGAGACGTGTTCAAATATGTCTCAGTTTTCGTACCCTGGTACTCGGGTGCAACATTCCAGACGCTTTACTAACACTCTCCCCACTTGGAGAGTCAGCGCCTTTAACCTCCTGTTTGGCCCAGTTTGCAATTACTGCGGAAGATGAATAGGAATAGCGAGAACCAATGAGAGGCTAGCTGGAGGTGTCTGGACGGGCAAATTTAACTCTCATTTCCCACCAGGAAGAGGAAATAACCAAAGGCTCAGCGTGCCGTACCGGAACCAGATTAGGGCCTGAAGCCATCCTGCGGTGTTGCGGCCAGCTCAAAAGAAAGCGAGTTGAAGAAAGGAGCTCAGGGGCACTGTAATTCACAAACCTGCAGAGTTATAAATGACAGCTATCGTCCAAAAATATACTGAAGTAAGGCTGCCAAGAGGACTTGAAAGCGGGGCAGAATTGCAGGAAACCGATTTCAGGAGGTAGACTGGAATTGCATTGAAAGCATAGGAAAAGAGGCAGAACGTCCACAATGATGCACTTGGCCAAAAAGGGCGTATGCGTTTTTTCCTGAATATATTCAGGAAAAAACGCATACGCCCTTTTTGGCCAACCAAGCAAGCTTGCAAAGGAAATCTGCACTACAATGAAGTCTCACTTCCCCCCGGTCAAAAGGGCCATCTGAAAAAAGTGTAAAATCCAGAAAGGCAGGACAGGCCATGGAGAACTGGGAGCCTTGTTATGCTGAAGGGCGGGATGTAAATTGCCAACAACCACTTGGGAGAAGTGTATGGTGTTTCCTGAAACATCTAAAAAACAAAGCAACAGAACCTACGGCACTTCCACTTATGGTCCTATAGCTTAGGGAAATTAAAATCAAAAAGACACAGCCACCCCAAAGTTTGGGACGCCTCTGTTTACAAGAACCTCGTTTACAGAACAAGTTCAACATCGCAGAAAGTGAAAAATGGATAAAGAAGTTGTGGTATTTACTTACAAAGCAATATCACCAAGCAATGAAATCTGTGTCATCAGGCCCTTAGCAGCACAATGAGTGGATTCAGGTATGATGATTCTAACTGAAATAAGTCACACAGAAAAAGAAACATCATAAGATATCAGTAATACACGGAATGGAAACTTGGCTACACAGGAACTGAATTACAGAACAGAACAGGGTCTCAAATTTAGAAAACCAACTTATGCTTGCTTAAGGGTAAAGGTGAGTTGGGGTGCTGCATAAAACCAGAGATTGAAATGAGCACAGATAAAGTTCCTTAAGCCAAATATGGAATAGACAAGAGCTACTCCTTGCTCAAAGAAATGGACTCAACACCCCATATTAAACGCCTAAGAATGTACCTGACTAGTAAGTATCTTAAAACCTAGGGATTGCTATGTCTCCGAAAGAGAATCAAGCATGTGTACAGGGGCATAAACGCAGCAGTGATAGGATTGGAGAGGTTCTGTGAGCAAATGAAGACCCTTTGAAGTCATATTGCATGGTACCCATTCCACGGGTTTCAACTACCAAGGTTTTAGGTATTCTTCCTTCAGCTAAAACATGCATGTGGAACCCAGAGTATGATCAACCATGTGATCGGGAGACGTGTTCAAATATGTCTCAGTTTTCGTACCCTGGTACTCGGGTGCAACATTCCAGACGCTTTACTAACACTCTCCCCACTTGGAGAGTCAGCGCCTTTAACCTCCTGTTTGGCACAGTTTGCAATTTCTGCGGAAGATGAACAGGAATAGCGAGAACCAATGAGAGACTAGCTGGAGGTGTCTGGACGGGCAAATTTAACTCTCATTTCCCACCAGGAAGAGGAAATAACCAGAGGCTCAGCGTGCCGTGCCGGAACCAGATTAGGGCCTGAAGCCATCCTGCGGTGTTGCGGCCAGGTCACAAGAAAGCGAGTTGAAGAAATGAACTCAGGGGCACTGTAATTCACAAACCTGCAGAGTTATAAATGACAGCTATCGTCCAAAAATAGACTGAAGTAAGGCTGCCAAGAGGACTTGAAAGCGGGGCAGAATTGCAGGAAACCGATTTCAGGAGGTAGACTGGAATTGCATTGAAAGCATAGGAAAAGAGGCAGAACGTCCACAATGATGCACTTGGCCAAAAAGGGCGTATGCGTTTTTTCCTGAATATATTCAGGAAAAAACGCATACGCCCTTTTTGGCCAACCAAGCAAGCTTGCAAAGGAAATCTGCACTACAATGAAGTCTCACTTCCCCCCGGTCAAAAGGGCCATCTGAAAAAAGTGTAAAATCCAGAAAGGCAGGACAGGCCATGGAGAACTGGGAGCCTTGTTATGCTGAAGGGCGGGATGTAAATTGCCAACAACCACTCCGGAGAAGTGTATGGTGTTTCCTGAAACATCTAAAAAACAAAGCAATAGAACCTAGGGCACTTCCACTTATGGTCCTATAGCTTAGGGAAATTAAAATCAAAAAGACACAGCCACCCCAAAGTTTGGATCGGCTCTGTTTACAAGAACCTCGTTTACAGTACAAGTTCAACATCGCAGAAAGTGAAAAATGGATAAAGAAGTTGTGGTATTTACTTACAAAGCAATATCACTCAGCAATGAAATCTGTGTCATCAGGCCCTTAGCAGCACAATGAGTGGATTCAGGTATGATGATTCTAACTGAAATAAGTCACACAGAAAAAGAAACATCATAAGATATCAGTAATACACGGAATGTAAACTTGGCTACACAGGAACTGAATTACAGAACAGAACAGTGTCTCAAATTTAGAAAACCAACTTATGCTTGCTTAAGGGGAAAGGTGAGTTGGGGTGCTGCATAAAACCAGAGATTGAAATGAGCACAGATAAAGTTCCTTAAGCCAAATATGGAATAGACAAGAGCTACTCCTTGCTCAACGAAATGGACTCAACACCCCATATTAAATGCCTAAGAATGTAACTGACTAGTAAGTATCTTAAAACCTATGGATTGCTATGTCTCCAAAAGAGAATCAAGCATGTGTACAGGGGCATAAAAGCAGCAGTGATAGGATTGGAGAGGTTCGGTGAGCATATGAAGACCCTTTGAAGTCATATTGCATTGTACCCATTCCACGGGTCTCAACTCTCCAGGTTTAAGGTATTCTTCCTTCAGCTAAAACATGCATGTGGAACCCAGAGTATGATCAACCATGTGAACGGGAGACGAATTCAAATATGTCTCAGGTTTCCTCCCCTGGTACTCGGGTGCAACATTCCAGACGCTTTACTAACACTCTCCCGACTTGGAGAGTCAGTCCCTTTAACCTCCTGTTTGGCCCAGTTTGCAATTTCTGCGGAAGATGAACAGGAATAGCGAGAACCAATGAGAGGCTAGCTGGAGGTGTCTGGACGGGCAAATTTAACTCTCATTTCCCACCAGGAAGAGGAATTAACCAAAGGCTCATCATGCCGTGCCAGAACCAGATTAGGGCCTGAAGGCATCCTGCGGTGTTGCGGCCAGGTCACAAGAAAGCGAGTTGAAGAAAGGAGCTCAGGGGCACTGTAATTCACAAACCTGCAGAGTTATAAATGACAGCTATCGTCCAAAAATAGACTGAAGTAAGGCTGCCAAGAGGACTTGAAAGCGGGGCAGAATTGCAGGAAACCGATTTCAGGAGGTAGACTGGAATTGCATTGAAAGCATAGGAAAAGAGGCAGAACGTCCACAATGATGCACTTGGCCAAAAAGGGCGTATGCGTTTTTTCCTGAATATATTCAGGAAAAAACGCATACGCCCTTTTTGGCCAACCAAGCAAGCTTGCAAAGGAAATCTGCACTACAATGAAGTCTCACTTCCCCCCGGTCAAAAGGGCCATCTGAAAAAAGTGTAAAATCCAGAAAGGCAACAGGCCATTGAGAACTGGGAGCCTTGTTATGCTGATGGGCGGGATGTAAATTGCCAACAGACACTAAGGAGAAGTGTATGGTGTTTCCTGAAACATCTAAAAAACAAAGCAACAGAGCCTAGGGCACTTCCACTTATGGTCCTATAGCTTAGGGAAATTAAAATCAAAAAGACTCAGCCACCCCAAAGTTTGGGACACCTCCGTTTACAAGAACCTCGTTTACCGTACAAGTTCAATATCACAGAAAGTGAAAAATGGATAAAGAACTTGTGGTACTTACGTACAATGCAGTATCACTCAGCAATGAAATCTATGTCATCAGGCCCATAGCAGCATAATGAGTGGATTCAGGTACGATGATTCTAACTGAAATAAGTCACACAGAAAAAGAAACATCATAAGATATCACTAATACACGGAATGTAAACTTGGCTACACAGGAACTGCATTCCAAAACAGAACAGGGTCTCAAATTTAGAAAACCAACTTATGCTTGCTTAAGGGGAAAGGTGAGTTGGGGTGCTGCATAAAACCAGAGATTAAAATGAGCACAGATAAAGTTCCTTAAGCCAAATATGGAATAGACAAGAGCTACTCCTTGCTCAACGAAATGGACTCAAAACCCCATATTAAACGCCTAAGAATGTACCTGACTAATAAGTATCTTAAAACCTATGGATTGCTATGTCTCCAAAAGAGAATCAAGCGTGTGTACAGGGGCATAAACGCAGCAGTGATAGGATTGGAGAGGTTCGGTGAGCAAATGAAGACCCTTTGAAGTCATATTGCATGGTACCCATTACACGGGTCTCAGCTCTCCAGGTTTAAGGTATTCTTCCTTCAGCTAAAACATGCATGTGGAACCCAGAGTATGATCAACCATGTGAACGGGAGACGTGTTCAAATTTGTCTCAGTTTTCGTACCATGGTACTCGGGTGCAACATTCCAGACGCTTTACTAACACTCTCCCGACTTGGAGAGTCAGTCCCTTTAACCTCCTGTTTGGCCCAGTTTGCAATTTCTGCGGAAGATGAACAGGAATAGCGAGAACCAATGAGAGGCTAGCTGGAGGTGTCTGGACGGGCAAATTTAACTCTCATTAACCACCAGGAAGAGGAATTAACCAAAGGCTCAGCATGCCGGGCCGGAACCAGATTAGGGCCTGAAGCCATCCTGCGGTGTTGCGGCCAGGTCACAAGAAAGCGAGTTGAAGAAAGGAGCTCAGGGGCACTGTAATTCACAAACCTGCAGAGTTATAAATGACAGCTATCGTCCAAAAATAGACTGAAGTGAGGCTGCCAAGAGGACTTGAAAGCGGGGCAGAATTGCAGGAAACCGATTTCAGGAGGTAGACTGGAATTGCATTGAAAGCATAGGAAAAGAGGCAGAACGTCCACAATGATGCACTTGGCCAAAAAGGGCGTATGCGTTTTTTCCTGAATATATTCAGGAAAAAACGCATACGCCCTTTTTGGCCAACCAAGCAAGCTTGCAAAGGAAATCTGCACTACAATGAAGTCTCACTTCCCCCCGGTCAAAAGGGCCATCTGAAAAAAGTGTAAAATCCAGAAAGGCAGGACAGGCCATGGAGAACTGGGAGCCTTGTTATGCTGAAGGGCGGGATGTAAATTGCCAACAACCACTCCGGAGAAGTGTATGGTGTTTCCTGAAACATCTAAAAAACAAAGCAACAGAGCCTAGGGCACTTTCACTTAAGGTCCTATAGCCTAGGGAAATTAAAATCAAAAAGACACAGCCACCCCAAAGTTTGGAACGGCTCTGTTTACAAGAACCTCGTATACAGTATAAGTTCAACATCGCAGAAAGTGAAAAATGGATAAAGAAGTTGTGGTATTTACTTACAAAGCAATATCACTCAGCAATGAAATCTATGTCATCAGGCCCGTAGCAGCACAATGAGTGGATTCAGGTATGATGATTCTAACTGAAATAAGTCACACAGAAAAAGAAACATCTTAAGATATCAGTAATACACGGAATGTAAACTTGGCTACACAGGAACTGAATTACAGAACAGAACAGGGTCTCAAATTTAGAAAACCAACTTATGTTTGCTTAAGGGTAAAGGTGAGTTGGCGTGCTGCATAAAACCAGAGATTGAAATGAGCACAGATAAAGTTCCTTAAGCCAAATATGGAATAGACAAGAGCTACTCCTTGCTGAATGAAATGGACTGAACACCGCATATTAAACGCCTAAGAATGTACCTGACTAGTAAGTATCTTAAAACCTATGGATTGCTATGTCTCCAAAAGAGAATCAAGCTTGTGTACAGGGGCATAAACGCAGCAGTGATAGGATTGGAGAGGTTCGGTGAGCAAATGAAGACCCTTTGAAGTCATATTGCATGGTACCCATTCCACGGGTCTTAACTCTCCAGGTTTAAGGTATTCTTCCTTCAGCTAAATCATGCATGTGGAACCCAAGTATGATCAACCATGTGATCGGGAGACGTGTTCAAATATGTCTCAGTTTTCGTACCCTGGTACTCGGGTGCAACATTCCAGACGCTTTACTAACACTCTCCCCACTTGGAGAGTCAGCGCCTTTAACCTCCTGTTTGGCCCAGTTTGCAATTTCTGCGGAAGATGAACAGGAATAGCGAGAACCAATGAGAGACTAGCTGGAGGTGTCTGGACGGGCAAATTTAACTCTCATTTCCCACCAGGAAGAGGAAATAACCAAAGGCTCAGCGTGCCGTACCGGAACCAGATTAGGACCTGAAGCCATCCTGCGGTGTTGCGGCCAGCTCAAAAGAAAGCGAGTTGAAGAAAGGAGCTCAGGGGCACTGTAATTCACAAACCTGCAGAGTTATAAATGACAGCTATCGTCCAAAAATAGACTGAAGTAAGGCTGCCAAGAGGACTTGAAAGCGGGGCAGAATTGCAGGAAACCGATTTCAGGAGGTAGACTGGAATTGCATTGAAAGCATAGGAAAAGAGGCAGAACGTCCACAATGATGCACTTGGCCAAAAAGGGCGTATGCGTTTTTTCCTGAATATATTCAGGAAAAAACGCATACGCACTTTTTGGCCAACCAAGCAAACTTGCAAAGGAAATCTGCACTACAATGAAGTCTCACTTCCCCCCGGTCAAAAGGGCCATCTGAAAAAAGTGTAAAATCCAGAAAGGCAGGAAAGGCCATGGAGAACTGGGAGCCTTGTTATGCTGATGGGCGGGATGTAAATTGCCAACAGACACTCGGGAGAAGTGTATGGTGTTTCCTGAAACATCTAAAAAACAAAGCAACAGAGCCTAGGGCACTTCCACTTATGGTCCTATAGCTTAGGGAAATTAAAATCAAAAAGACACAGCCACCCCAAAGTTTGGGACGCCTCTGTTTACAAGAACCTCGTTTACAGTACAAGTTCAATATCACAGAAAGTGAAAAATGCATAAAGAACTTGTGGTACTTACATACAATGCAGTATCACTCAGCAATGAAATCTATGTCATCAGGCCCATAACAGCATCATGAGTGGATTCAGGTACGATGATTCTAACTGAAATAAGTCACACGGAAAAAGAAACATCATAAGATATCAGTAATACACGGAATGTAAACTTGGCTACACAGGAACTGAATTACAGAACAGAACAGGTTCTCAAATTTAGAAAACCAACTTATGCTTGCTTAAGGGGAAAGGTGAGTTGGGGTGCTGCATAAAACCAGAGATTGAAATGAGCACAGATAAAGTTCCTTAAGCCAAATATGGAATAGACAAGAGCTACTCCTTGCTCAACGAAATGGACTCAACACCGCATATTAAACGCCTAAGAATGTACCTGACTAGTAAGTATCTTAAAACCTATGGATTGCTATGTCTCCGAAAGAGAATCAAGCATGTGTACAGGGGCATAAACGCAGCAGTGATAGGATTGCAGATGTTCGGTGAGCAAATGAAGACCCTTTAAAGTCATATTGCATGGTACCCATTCCACGGGTTTCAACTACCCAGGTTTTAGGTATTCTTCCTTCAGCTAAAACATGCATGTGGAACCCAGAGTATGATCAACCATGTGATCGGGAGACGTGTTCAAATATGTCTCAGTTTTCGTACCCTGGTACTCGGGTGCAACATTCCAGATGCTTTACTAACACTCTCTCGACTTGGAGAGTCAGTCCCTTTAAACTCCTGTTTGGCCCAGTTTGCAATTTCTGTGGAAGATGAACAGGAATAGCGAGAACCAATGAGAGACTAGCTGGAGGTGTCTGGACGGGCAAATTTAACTCTCATTTCCCACCAGGAAGAGGAATTAACGAAAGGCTCAGCGTGCCATGCCAGAACCAGATTAGGGACGGAAGACATCCTGCGGTGTTGAGGCCAGGTCACAAGAAAGCGAGTTGAAGAAAGGAGCTCAGGGGCACTGTAATTCACAAACCTGCAGAGTTATAAATGACAGCTATCGTCCAAAAATATACTGAAGTAAGGCTGCCAAGAGTACTTGAAAGCGGGGCAGAATTACAGGAAACCGATTTCAGGAGGTAGACTGGAATTGCATTCAAAGCATAGGAAAAGAGGCAGAACGTCCACAATGATGCACTTGGCCAAAAAGGGCGTATGCGTTTTTTCCTGAATATATTCAGGAAAAAACGCATACGCCCTTTTTGGCCAACCAAGCAAACTTGCAAAGGAAATCTGCACTACAATGAAGTCTCACTTCCCCCAGATCAAAAGGGCCATCTGAAAAAAGTGTAAAATCCAGAAAGGCAGGATAGGCCATGGAGAACTGGGAGCCTTGTTATGCTGATGGGCGGGATGTAAATTGCCAACAGACACTCAGGAGAAGTGTATGGTGTTTCCTGAAACATCTAAAAAACAAAGCAACAGAGCCTAGGGCACTTCCACTTATGGTCCTATAGCTTAGGGAAATTAAAATCAAAAAGACACAGCCACCCCAAAGTTTGGGACGCCTCCGTTTACAAGAACCTCGTTTACCGTACAAGTTCAATATCACAGAAAGTGAAAAATGGATAAAGAACTTGTGGTACTTACGTACAATGCAGTATCACTCAGCAATGAAATCTATGTCATCAGGCCCGTAGCAGCATAATGAGTGGATTCAGGTACGATGATTCTAACTGAAATAAGTCACACAGAAAAAGAAACATCATAAGATATCACTAATACACGGAATGTAAACTTGGCTACACAGGAACTGCATTCCAAAACAGAACAGGGTCTCAAATTTAGAAAACCAACTTATGCTTGCTTAAGGAGAAAGGTGAGTTGGGGTGCTGCATAAAACCAGAGATTGAAATGAGCACAGATAAAGTTCCTTAAGCCAAATATGGAATAGACAAGAGCTACTCCTTGCTCAATGAAATGGACTCGAAACCCCATATTAAACGCCTAAGAATGTACCTGACTAGTAAGTATCTTAAAACCTATGGATTGCTATGTCTCCAAAAGAGAATCAAGCGTGTGTACAGGGGCATAAACGCAGCAGTGATAGGATTGGAGAGGTTCGGTGAGCAAATGAAGACCCTTTGAAGTCATATTGCACGGTACCCATTCCACGGGTCTCAACTCTCCAGGTTTAAGGTATTCTTCCTTCAGCTAAAACATGCATGTGGAACCCAGAGTATGATCAACCATGTGAACGGGAGACGTGTTCAAATATGTCTCAGTTTTCCTACCCTGGTACTCGGGTGCAACATTCCAGATGCTTTACTAACACTCTCCCGACTTGGAGAGTCAGTCCCTTTAACCTCCTGTTTGGCCCAGTTTGCAATTTCTGCGGAAGATGAACAGGAATAGCGAGAACCAATGAGAGGTTAGCTGGAGGTGTCTGGACGGGCAAATTTAACTCTCATTTCCCACCAGGAAGAGGAATTAACCAAAGGCTCAGCATGCCGGGCCGGAACCAGATTAGGGCCTGAAGCCATCCTGCGGTGTTGCGGCCAGGTCACAAGAAAGCGAGTTGAAGAAATGAACTCAGGGGCACTGTAATTCACAAACCAGCAGAGTTATAAATGACAGCTATCGTCCAAAAATAGACTGAAGTAAGGCTGCCAAGAGGACTTGAAAGCGGGGCAGAATTGCAGGAAACCGATTTCAGAGGTAGACTGGAATTGTATTGAAAGCATAGGAAAAGAGGCAGAACGTCCACAATGATGCACTTGGCCAAAAAGGGCGTATGCGTTTTTTCCTGAATATATTCAGGAAAAAACGCATATGCCGTTTTTGGCCAACCAAGCAAGCTTGCAAAGGAAATCTGCACTACAATGAAGTCTCACTTCCCCCCGGTCAAAAGGGCCATCTGAAAAAAGTGTAAAATCCAGAAAGGCAGGACAGGCCATGGAGAACTGGGAGCCTTGTTATGCTGATGGGTGGGATGTAAATTGCCAACAGACACTTGGGAGAAGTGTATGGTGTTTCCTGAAACATCTAAAAAACAAAGCAACAGAGCCTAGGGCACTTCCACTTATGGTCCTATAGCTTAGGGAAATTAAAATCAAAAAGACACAGCCACCCCAAAGTTTGGAACGGCTCTGTTTACAAGAACCTCGTTTACAGTACAAGTTCAACATCGCAGAAAGTGAAAAATGGATAAAGAAGTTGTGGTAATCACTTACAAAGCAATATCACTCAGCAATGAAATCTATGTCATCAGGCCCGTAGCAGCATAATGAGTGGATTCAGGTACGATGATTCTAACTGAAATAAGTCACACAGAAAAAGAAACATCATAAGATATCAGTAATACACGGAATGGAAACTTGGCTACACAGGAACTGAATTACAGAACAGAACAGGGTCTCAAATTTAGAAAACCAACTTATGCTTGCTTAAGGGGAAAGGTGAGTTGGGGTGCTGCATAAAACCAGAGATCGAAATGAGCACAGATAAAGTTCCTTAAGCCAAATATGCAATAGACAAGAGCTACTCCTTGCTCAACGAAATGGACTCAACACCGCATATTAAACGCCTAAGAATGTACCTGACTAGTAAGTATCTTAAAACCTATAGATTGCTATGTCTCCGAAAGAGAATCAAGCATGTGTACAGGGGCATAAACGCAGCAGTGATAGGATTGGAGAGGTTCGGTGAGCAAATGAAGACCCTTTGAAGTCATATTGCATGGTACCCATTACACGGGTCTTAACTCTCCAGGTTTAAGGTATTCTTCCTTCAGCTAAAACATGCATGTGGAACCCAAGTATGATCAACCATGTGAACGGGAGACGTGTTTAAATATGTCTCAGTTTTCCTCCCCTGGTACTCGGGTGCAACATTCCAGACGCTTTACTAACACTCTCCCCACTTGGAGAGTCAGCGCCTTTAACCTCCTGTTTGGCCCAGTTTGCAATTTCTGCGGAAGATGAACAGGAATAGCGAGAACCAATGAGAGACTAGCTGGAGGTGTCTGGACGGGCAAATTTAACTCTCATTTCCCACCAGGAAGAGGAAATAACCAAAGGCTCAGCGTGCCGTGCCGGAACCAGATTAGGGCCTGAAGCCATCCTGCGGTGTTGCGGCCAGGTCACAAGAAAGCGAGTTGAAGAAAGGAGCTCAGGGGCACTGTAATTCACAAACCTGCAGAGTTATAAATGACAGCTATCATCCAAAAATAGACTGAAGTAAGGCTGCCAAGAGGACTTGAAAGCGGGGCAGAATTGCAGGAAACCGATTTCAGGAGGTAGACTGGAATTGCATTGAAAGCATAGGAAAAGAGGCAGAACGTCCACAATGATGCACTTGGCCAAAAAGGGCGTATGCGTTTTTTCCTGAATATATTCAGGAAAAAACGCATACGCCCTTTTTGGCCAACCAAGCAAGCTTGCAAAGGAAATCTGCACTACAATGAAGTCTCACTTCCACCCGGTCAAAAGGGCCATCTGAAAAAAGTGTAAAATCCAGAAAGGCAGGACAGGCCATGGAGAACTGGGAGCCTTGTTATGCTGATGGGCGGGATGTAAATTGCCAACAGACACTCGGGAGAAGTGTATGGTGTTTCCTGAAACATCTAAAAAACAAAGCAACAGAGCCTAGGGACTTTCACTTATGGTCCTATAGTTTAGGGAAATTAAAATCAAAAAGACACAGCCACCCCAAAGTTTGGGACGCCTCTGTTTACAAGAACCTCGTTTACAGTACAAGTTCAACATCGCAGAAAGTGAAAAATGGATAAAGAAGTTGTGGTAATCACTTACAAAGCAATATCACTCAGCAATGAAATCTATGTCATCAGGCCCTTAGCAGCACAATGAGTGGATTCAGGTATGATGATTCTAACTGAAATAAGTCACACAGAAAAAGAAACATCATAAGATATCAGTAATACACGGAATGTAAACTTGGCTACACAGGAACTGAATTACAGAACAGAACAGGGTCTCAAATTTAGAAAACCAACTTATGCTTGCTTAAGGGGAAAGGTGAGTTGGGGTGCTGCATAAAACCAGAGATTGAAATGAGCACAGATAAAGTTCCTTAAGCCAAATATGGAATAGACAAGAGCTACTCATTGCTCAACGAAATGGACTCAACACCCCATATTAAACGCCTAAGAATGTACCTGACTAGTAAGTATCTTAAAACCTAGGGATTGCTATGTCTCCGAAAGAGAATCAAGCATGTGTACAGGGGCATAAACGCAGCAGTGATAGGATTGGAGAGGTTCGGTGAGCAAATGAAGACCCTTTGAAGTCATATTGCATGCTACCCATTCCACGGGTTTCACCTACCCAGGTTTAAGGTATTCTTCCTTCAGCTAAAACATGCATGTGGAACCTAGAGTATGATCAACCATGTGATCGGGAGACGTGTTCAAATATGTCTCAGTTTTCGTACCCTGGTACTCGGGTGCAACATTCCAGACGCTTTACTAACACTCTCCCCACTTGGAGAGTCAGCGCCTTTAACCTCCTGTTTGGCCCAGTTTGCAATTACTGCGGAAGATGAATAGGAATAGCGAGAACCAATGAGAGGCTAGCTGGAGGTGTCTGGACGGGCAAATTTAACTCTCATTTCCCACCAGGAAGAGGAAATAACCAAAGGCTCAGCGTGCCGTACCGGAACCAGATTAGGGCCTGAAGCCATCCTGCGGTGTTGCGGCCAGCTCAAAAGAAAGCGAGTTGAAGAAAGGAGCTCAGGGGCACTGTAATTCACAAACCTGCAGAGTTATAAATGACAGCTATCGTCCAAAAATATACTGAAGTAAGGCTGCCAAGAGGACTTGAAAGCGGGGCAGAATTGCAGGAAACCGATTTCAGGAGGTAGACTGGAATTGCATTGAAAGCATAGGAAAAGAGGCAGAACGTCCACAATGATGCACTTGGCCAAAAAGGGTGTATGCGTTTTTTCCTGAATATATTCAGGAAAAAACGCATACGCCCTTTTTGGCCAACCAAGCAAGCTTGCAAAGGAAATCTGCACTACAATGAAGTCTCACTTCCCCCCGGTCAAAAGGGCCATCTGAAAAAAGTGTAAAATCCAGAAAGGCAGGACAGGCCATGGAGAACTGGGAGCCTTGTTATGCTGATGGGCGGGATGTAAATTGCCAACAACCACTTGGGAGAAGTGTATGGTGTTTCCTGAAACATCTAAAAAACAAAGCAACAGAACCTACGGCACTTCCACTTATGGTCCTATAGCTTAGGGAAATTAAAATCAAAAAGACACAGCCACCCCAAAGTTTGGGACGCCTCTGTTTACAAGAACCTCGTTTACAGAACAAGTTCAACATCGCAGAAAGTGAAAAATGGATAAAGAAGTTGTGGTATTTACTTACAAAGCAATATCACCAAGCAATGAAATCTGTGTCATCAGGCCCTTAGCAGCACAATGAGTGGATTCAGGTATGATGATTCTAACTGAAATAAGTCACACAGAAAAAGAAACATCATAAGATATCAGTAATACACGGAATGGAAACTTGGCTACACAGGAACTGAATTACAGAACAGAACAGGGTCTCAAATTTAGAAAACCAACTTATGCTTGCTTAAGGGTAAAGGTGAGTTGGGGTGCTGCATAAAACCAGAGATTGAAATGAGCACAGATAAAGTTCCTTAAGCCAAATATGGAATAGACAAGAGCTACTCCTTGCTCAAAGAAATGGACTCAACACCCCATATTAAACGCCTAAGAATGTACCTGACTAGTAAGTATCTTAAAACCTAGGGATTGCTATGTCTCCGAAAGAGAATCAAGCATGTGTACAGGGGCATAAACGCAGCAGTGATAGGATTGGAGAGGTTCTGTGAGCAAATGAAGACCCTTTGAAGTCATATTGCATGGTACCCATTCCACGGGTTTCAACTACCAAGGTTTTAGGTATTCTTCCTTCAGCTAAAACATGCATGTGGAACCCAGAGTATGATCAACCATGTGATCGGGAGACGTGTTCAAATATGTCTCAGTTTTCGTACCCTGGTACTCGGGTGCAACATTCCAGACGCTTTACTAACACTCTCCCCACTTGGAGAGTCAGCGCCTTTAACCTCCTGTTTGGCACAGTTTGCAATTTCTGCGGAAGATGAACAGGAATAGCGAGAACCAATGAGAGGCTAGCTGGAGGTGTCTGGACGGGCAAATTTAACTCTCATTTCCCACCAGGAAGAGGAATTAACCAAAGGCTCATCATGCCGTGCCAGAACCAGATTAGGGCCTGAAGGCATCCTGCGGTGTTGCGGCCAGGTCACAAGAAAGCGAGTTGAAGAAAGGAGCTCAGGGGCACTGTAATTCACAAACCTGCAGAGTTATAAATGACAGCTATCGTCCAAAAATAGACTGAAGTAAGGCTGCCAAGAGGACTTGAAAGCGGGGCAGAATTGCAGGAAACCGATTTCAGGAGGTAGACTGGAATTGCATTGAAAGCATAGGAAAAGAGGCAGAACGTCCACAATGATGCACTTGGCCAAAAAGGGCGTATGCGTTTTTTCCTGAATATATTCAGGAAAAAACGCATACGCCCTTTTTGGCCAACCAAGCAAGCTTGCAAAGGAAATCTGCACTACAATGAAGTCTCACTTCCCCCCGGTCAAAAGGGCCATCTGAAAAAAGTGTAAAATCCAGAAAGGCAACAGGCCATTGAGAACTGGGAGCCTTGTTATGCTGATGGGCGGGATGTAAATTGCCAACAGACACTAAGGAGAAGTGTATGGTGTTTCCTGAAACATCTAAAAAACAAAGCAACAGAGCCTAGGGCACTTCCACTTATGGTCCTATAGCTTAGGGAAATTAAAATCAAAAAGACTCAGCCACCCCAAAGTTTGGGACACCTCCGTTTACAAGAACCTCGTTTACCGTACAAGTTCAATATCACAGAAAGTGAAAAATGGATAAAGAACTTGTGGTACTTACGTACAATGCAGTATCACTCAGCAATGAAATCTATGTCATCAGGCCCATAGCAGCATAATGAGTGGATTCAGGTACGATGATTCTAACTGAAATAAGTCACACAGAAAAAGAAACATCATAAGATATCACTAATACACGGAATGTAAACTTGGCTACACAGGAACTGCATTCCAAAACAGAACAGGGTCTCAAATTTAGAAAACCAACTTATGCTTGCTTAAGGGGAAAGGTGAGTTGGGGTGCTGCATAAAACCAGAGATTAAAATGAGCACAGATAAAGTTCCTTAAGCCAAATATGGAATAGACAAGAGCTACTCCTTGCTCAACGAAATGGACTCAAAACCCCATATTAAACGCCTAAGAATGTACCTGACTAATAAGTATCTTAAAACCTATGGATTGCTATGTCTCCAAAAGAGAATCAAGCGTGTGTACAGGGGCATAAACGCAGCAGTGATAGGATTGGAGAGGTTCGGTGAGCAAATGAAGACCCTTTGAAGTCATATTGCATGGTACCCATTACACGGGTCTCAGCTCTCCAGGTCTAAGGTATTCTTCCTTCAGCTAAAACATGCATGTGGAACCCAGAGTATGATCAACCATGTGAACGGGAGACGTGTTCAAATTTGTCTCAGTTTTCGTACCATGGTACTCGGGTGCAACATTCCAGACGCTTTACTAACACTCTCCCGACTTGGAGAGTCAGTCCCTTTAACCTCCTGTTTGGCCCAGTTTGCAATTTCTGCGGAAGATGAACAGGAATAGCGAGAACCAATGAGAGGCTAGCTGGAGGTGTCTGGACGGGCAAATTTAACTCTCATTTCCCACCAGGAAGAGGAATTAACCAAAGGCTCAGCATGCCGGGCCGGAACCAGATTAGGGCCTGAAGCCATCCTGCGGTGTTGCGGCCAGGTCACAAGAATGCGAGTTGAAGAAAGGAGCTCAGGGGCACTGTAATTCACAAACCTGCAGAGTTATAAATGACAGCTATCGTCCAAAAATAGACTGAAGTGAGGCTGCCAAGAGGACTTGAAAGCGGGGCAGAATTGCAGGAAACCGATTTCAGGAGGTAGACTGGAATTGCATTGAAAGCATAGGAAAAGAGGCAGAACGTCCACAATGATGCACTTGGCCAAAAAGGGCGTATGCGTTTTTTCCTGAATATATTCAGGAAAAAACGCATACGCCCTTTTTGGCCAACCAAGCAAGCTTGCAAAGGAAATCTGCACTACAATGAAGTCTCACTTCCCCCCGGTCAAAAGGGCCATCTGAAAAAAGTGTAAAATCCAGAAAGGCAGGACAGGCCATGGAGAACTGGGAGCCTTGTTATGCTGAAGGGCGGGATGTAAATTGCCAACAGACACTCGGGAGAAGTGTATGGTGTTTCCTGAAACATCTAAAAAACAAAGCAACAGAGCCTAGGGCACTTTCACTTAAGGTCCTATAGCCTAGGGAAATTAAAATCAAAAAGACACAGCCACCCCAAAGTTTGGAACGGCTCTGTTTACAAGAACCTCGTATACAGTATAAGTTCAACATCGCAGAAAGTGAAAAATGGATAAAGAAGTTGTGGTATTTACTTACAAAGCAATATCACTCAGCAATGAAATCTATGTCATCAGGCCCATAGCAGCACAATGAGTGGATTCAGGTATGATGATTCTAACTGAAATAAGTCACACAGAAAAAGAAACATCTTAAGATATCAGTAATACACGGAATGTAAACTTGGCTACACAGGAACTGAATTACAGAACAGAACAGGGTCTCAAATTTAGAAAACCAACTTATGTTTGCTTAAGGGTAAAGGTGAGTTGGCGTGCTGCATAAAACCAGAGATTGAAATGAGCACAGATAAAGTTCCTTAAGCCAAATATGGAATAGACAAGAGCTACTCCTTGCTGAATGAAATGGACTGAACACCGCATATTAAACGCCTAAGAATGTACCTGACTAGTAAGTATCTTAAAACCTATGGATTGCTATGTCTCCAAAAGAGAATCAAGCTTGTGTACAGGGGCATAAACGCAGCAGTGATAGGATTGGAGAGGTTCGGTGAGCAAATGAAGACCCTTTGAACTCATATTGCGTGGTACCCATTCCACGGGTTTCAACTACCCAGGTTTAAGGTATTCTTCCTTCAGCTAAAACATGCATGTGGAACCTAGAGTATGATCAACCATGTGATCGGGAGACGTGTTCAAATATGTCTCAGTTTTCGTACCCTGGTACTCGGGTGCAACATTCCAGATGCTTTACTAACACTCTCCCGACTTGGAGAGTCAGTCCCTTTAACCTCCTGTTTGGCCCAGTTTGCAATTTCTGCGGAAGATGAACAGGAATAGCGAGAACCAATGAGAGGCTAGCTGGAGGTGTCTGGACGGGCAAATTTAACTCTCATTTCCCACCAGGAAGAGGAATTAACCAAAGGCTCAGCGTGCCGTGCCGGAACCAGATTAGGGCCTGAAGACATCCAGCGGTGTTGCGGCCAGCTCAATAGAAAGCGAGTTGAAGAAAGGAGCTCAGGGGCACTGTAATTCACAAACCTGCAGAGTTATAAATGACAGCTATCGTCCAAAAATAGACTGAAGTAAGGCTGCCAAGAGGACTTGAAAGCGGGGCAGAATTGCAGGAAACCGATTTCAGGAGGTAGACTGGAATTGCATTGAAAGCATAGGAAAAGAGGCAGAACGTCCACAATGATGCACTTGGCCAAAAAGGGCGTATGCGTTTTTTCCTGAATATATTCAGGAAAAAACGCATACGCCCTTTTTGGCCAACCAAGCAAGCTTGCAAAGGAAATCTGCACTACAATGAAGTCTCACTTCCCTCCGGTCAAAAGGGCCATCTGAAAAAAATGTAAAATCCAGAAAGGCAGGACAGGCCATGGAGAACTGGGAGCCTTGTTATGCTGATGGGCGGGATGTAAATTACCAACAGACACTCAGGAGAAGTGTATGGTGTTTCCTGAAACATCTAAAAAACAAAGCAACAGAGCCTAGGGCACTGCCACTTATGGTCCTATAGCTTACGGAAATTAAAATCAAAAAGACACAGCCACCCCAAAGTTTGGGACGCCTCTGTTTACAAGAACCTCGTTTACAGTACAAGTTCAACATCGCAGAAAGTGAAAAATGGATAAAGAAGATGTGGTATTTATTTACAAAGCAATATCACTCAGCAATGAAATCTATGTCATCAGGCCCTTAGCAGCACAATGAGTGGATTCAGGTATGATGATTCTAACTGAAATAAGTCACACAGAAAAAGAAACATCATAACATATCAGTAATACACGGAATGGAAACTTGGCTACACAGGAACTGAGTTACAGAACAGAACAGGGTCTCAAATTTAGAAAACCAACTTATGCTTGCTTAAGGGGAAAGGTGAGTTGGGGTGCTGCATAAAACCAGAGATTGAAATGAGCACAGATAAAGTTCCTTAAGCCAAATATGGAATAGACAAGAGCTACTCCTTGCTCAACGAAATGGACTCAACACCGCATATTAAACGCCTAAGAATGTACCTGACTAGTAAGTATCTTAAAACCTATGGATTGCTATGTCTCCGAAAGAGAATCAAGCATGTGTACAGGGGCATAAACGCAGCAGTGATAGGATTGGAGAGGTTCGTGAGCAAATGAAGACCCTTTGAAGTCATATTGCATGGTACCCATTCCACGGGTTTCAACTACCCAGGTTTAAGGTATTCTTCCTTCAGCTAAAACATGCATGTGGAACCTACAGTATGATCAACCATGTGATCGGGAGACGTGTTCAAATATGTCTTAGATTTCGTACCCTGGTACTCGGGTGCAACATTCCAGACGCTTTACTAACACTCTCCCCACTTGGAGAGTCAGTCCCTTTAACCTCCTGTTTGGCCCAGTTTGCAATTTCTGTGGAAGATGAACAGGAATAGCGAGAACCAATGAGAGACTAGCTGGAGGTGTCTGGATGGGCAAATTTAACTCTCATTTCCCACCAGGAAGAGGAAATAACCAAAGGCTCAGCGTGCCGTGCTGGAACCAGATTAGGGCCTGAAGCCATCCTGCGGTGTTGCGGCCAGGTCACAAGAAAGCGAGTTGAAGAAAGGAGCTCAGGGGCACTGTAATTCACAAACCTGCAGAGTTATAAATGACAGCTATCGTCCAAAAATAGACTGAAGTAAGGCTGCCAAGAGGACTTGAAAGCGGGGCAGAATTGCAGGAAACCGATTTCAGGAGGTAGACTGGAATTGCATTGAAAGCATAGGAAAAGAGGCAGAACGTCCACAATGATGCACTTGGCCAAAAAGGGCGTATGCGTTTTTTCCTGAATATATTCAGGAAAAAACGCATACGCCCTTTTTGGCCAACCAAGCAAGCTTGCAAAGGAAATCTGCACTACAATGAAGTCTCACTTCCCCCCGGTCAAAAGGGTCATCTGAAAAAAGTGTAAAATCCAGAAAGGCAGGACAGGCCATGGAGAACTGGGAGCCTTGTTATGCTGAAGGGCGGGATGTAAATTGCCAACAAACACTCGGGAGAAGTGTATGGTGTTTCCTGAAACATCTAAAAAACAAAGCAACAGAACCTCGGGCACTTCCACTTATGGTCCTATAGCTTAGGGAAATTAAAATCAAAAAGACACAGCCACCCCAAAGTTTGGAACGGCTCTGTTTACAAGAACCTCGTTTACAGTACAAGTTCAACATCGCAGAAAGTGAAAAATGGAGAAAGAAGTTGTGGTATTTACTTACAAAGCAATATCACTCAGCAATGAAATCTGTGTCATCAGGCCCTTAGCAGCACAATGAGTGGATTCAGGTATGATGATTCTAACTGAAATAAGTGACACAGAAAAAGAAACATCATAAGATATCAGTAATACACGGAATGTAAACTTGGCTACACAGGAACTGAATTACAGAACAGAACAGGGTCTCAAATTTAGAAAACCAACTTATGCTTGCTTAAGGGTAAAGGTGAGTTGGGGTGCTGCATAAAACCAGAGATTGAAATGAGCACAGATAAAGTTCCTTAAGCCAAATATGGAATAGACAAGAGCTACTCCTTGCTCAAAGAAATGGACTCAACACCGCATATTAAACGCCTAAGAATGTACCTGACTAGTAAGTATCTTAAAACCTAGGGATTGCTATGTCTCCGAAAGAGAATCAAGCATGTGTACAGGGGCATAAACGCAGCAGTGATAGGATTGGAGAGGTTCGGTGAGCAAATGAAGACCCTTTGAAGTCATATTGCATGGTACCCATTCCACGGGTTTCAACTACCCAGGTTTTAGGTATTCTTCCTTCAGCTAAAACATGCATGTGGAACCCAGAGTATGATCAACCATGTGATCGGGAGACGTGTTCAAATATGTCTCAGTTTTCGTACCCTGGTACTCGGGTGCAACATTCCAGACGCTTTACTATCACTCTCCCGACTTGGAGAGTCAGTGCCTTTAACCTCCTGTTTGGCCCAGTTTGCAATTTCTGCGGAAGATGAACAGGAGTAGCGAGAACCAATGAGAGGCTAGCTGGAGGTGTCTGGACGGGCAAATTTAACTCTCATTTCCCACCAGAAAGAGGAATTAACCAAAGGCTCAGCGTGCCGTGCCGGAACCAGATTAGGGCCTGAAGACATCCAGCGGTGTTGCGGCCAGCTCAAAAGAAAGCGAGTTGAAGAAAGGAGCTCAGGGGCACTGTAATTCACAAACCTGCAGAGTTATAAATGACAGCTATCGTCCAAAAATAGACTGAAGTAAGGCTGCCAAGAGGACTTGAAAGCGGGGCAGAATTGCAGGAAACCGATTTCAGGAGGTAGACTGGAATTGCATTGAAAGCATAGGAAAAGAGGCAGAACGTCCACAATGATGCACTTGGCCAAAAAGGGCGTATGCGTTTTTTCCTGAATATATTCAGGAAAAAACGCATACGCCCTTTTTGGCCAACCAAGCAAGCTTGCAAAGGAAATCTGCACTACAATGAAGTCTCACTTCCCCCCGGTCAAAAGGGCCATCTGAAAAAAGTGTAAAATCCAGAAAGGCAGGACAGGCCATGGAGAACTGGGAGCCTTGTTATGCTGAAGGGCGGGATGTAAATTGCCAACAAACACTCGGGAGAAGTGTATGGTGTTTCCTGAAACATCTAAAAAACAAAGCAACAGAGCCTAGGGCACTTCCACTTATGGTCCTATAGCTTAGGGAATTTGAAATCAAAAAGACACAGCCACCCCAAAGTTTGGAACGGCTCTGTTTACAAGAACCTCGTTTACAGTACAAGTTCAACATCGCAGAAAGTGACAAATGGAGAAAGAAGTTGTGGTATTTACTTACAAAGCAATATCACTCAGCAATGAAATCTGTGTCATCAGGCCCTTAGCAGCACAATGAGTGGATTCAGGTATGATGATTCTAACTGAAATAAGTGACACAGAAAAAGAAACATCATAAGATATCAGTAATACACGGAATGTAAACTTGGCTACACAGGAACTGAATTACAGAACAGAACAGGGTCTCAAATTTAGAAAACCAACTTATGCTTGCTTAAGGGTAAAGGTGAGTTGGGGTGCTGCATAAAACCAGAGATTGAAATGAGCACAGATAAAGTTCCTTAAGCCAAATATGGAATAGACAAGAGCTACTCCTTGCTGAAAGAAATGGACTCAACACCGCATATTAAACGCCTAAGAATGTACCTGACTAGTAAGTATCTTAAAACCTAGGGATTGCTATGTCTCCGAAAGAGAATCAAGCATGTGTACAGGGGCATAAACGCAGCAGTGATAGGATTGGAGAGGTTCGGTGAGCAAATGAAGACCCTTTGAAGTCATATTGCATGGTACCCATTCCACGGGTTTCAACTACCCAGGTTTTAGGTATTCTTCCTTCAGCTAAAACATGCATGTGGAACCCAGAGTATGATCAACCATGTGATCGGGAGACGTGTTCAAATATGTCTCAGTTTTCCTCCCCTGGTACTCGGGTGCAACATTCCAGACGCTTTACTATCACTCTCCCCACTTGGAGAGTCAGTGCCTTTAACCTCCTGTTTGGCCCAGTTTGCAATTTCTGCGGAAGATGAACAGGAATAGCGAGAACCAATGAGAGACTAGCTGGAGGTGTCTGGACGGGCAAATTTAACTCTCATTTCCCACCAGGAAGAGGAAATAACAAGAGGCTCAGCGTGCCGTGCCGGAACAAGATTAGGGCCTGAAGCCATCCTGCGGTGTTGTGGCCAGGTCACAAGAAAGCGAGTTGAAGAAAGGAGCTCAGGGGCACTGTAATTCACAAACCTGCAGAGTTATAAATGACAGCTATCGTCCAAAAATAGACTGAAGTAAGGCTGCCAAGAGGACTTGAAAGCGGGGCAGAATTGCAGGAAACCGATTTCAGGAGGTAGACTGGAATTGCATTGAAAGCATAGGAAAAGAGGCAGAACGTCCACAATGATGCACTTGGCCAAAAAGGGCGTATGCGTTTTTTCCTGAATATATTCAGGAAAAAACGCATACGCACTTTTTGGCCAACCAAGCAAACTTGCAAAGGAAATCTGCACTACAATGAAGTCTCACTTCCCCCCGGTCAAAAGGGCCATCTGAAAAAAGGGTAAAATCCAGAAAGGCAGGACAGGCCATGGAGAACTGGGAGCCTTGTTATGCTGATGGGCGGGATGTAAATTGCCAACAGACACTCGGGAGAAGTGTATGGTGTTTCCTGAAACATCTAAAAAACAAAGCAACAGAGCCTAGGGCACTTCCACTTATGGTCCTATAGCTTAGGGAAATTAAAATCAAAAAGACACAGCCACCCCAAAGTTTGGGACGCCTCTGTTTACAAGAACCTCGTTTACCGTACAAGTTCAATATCACAGAAAGTGAAAAATGGATAAAGTACTTGTAGTACTTACGTACAATGCAGTATCACTCAGCAATGAAATCTATGTCATCAGGCCCGTAGCAGCATCATGAGTGGATTCAGGTACGATGATTCTAACTGAAATAAGTCACACAGAAAAAGAAACATCATAAGATATCAGTAATACACGGAATGTAAACTTGGCTACACAGGAACTGAATTACAGAACAGAACAGGGTCTCAAATTTAGAAAACCAACTTATGCTTGCTTAAGGGGAAAGGTGAGTTGGGGTGCTGCATAAAACCAGAGATTGAAATGAGCACAGATAAAGTTCCTTAAGCCAAATATGGAATAGACAAGAGCTACTCCTTGCTCAACGAAATGGACTCAACACCGCATATTAAACGCCTAAGAATGTACCTGACTAGTAAGTATCGTAAAACCTATGGATTGCTATGTCTCCAAAAGAGAATCAAGCATGTGTACAGGGGCATAAACGCAGCAGTGATAGGATTGGAGAGGTTCGGTGAGCAAATGAAGACCCTTTGAAGTCATATTGCATGGTACCCATTACACGGGTCTTAACTCTCCAGGTTTAAGGTATTCTTCCTTCAGCTAAAACATGCATGTGTAACGCAAGTATGATCAACCATGTGAACGGGAGACGTGTTCAAATATGTCTCAGTTTTCCTCCCCTGGTACTCGGGTGCAACATTCCAGACGCTTTACTAACACTCTCCCCACTTGGAGAGTCAGCGCCTTTAACCTCCTGTTTGGCCCAGTTTGCAATTTCTGCGGAAGATGAACAGGAATAGCGAGAACCAATGAGAGACTAGCTGGAGGTGTCTGCACGGGCAAATTTAACTCTCATTTCCCACCAGGAAGAGGAAATAACCAAAGGCTCAGCGTGCCGTGCCGGAACCAGATTAGGGCCTGAAGCCATCCTGCGGTGTTGCAGCCAGGTCACAAGAAAGCGAGTTGAAGAAAGGAGCTCAGGGGCACTGTAATTCACAAACCTGCAGAGTTATAAATGACAGCTATCGTCCAAAAATAGACTGAAGTAAGGCTGCCAAGAGGACTTGAAAGCGGGGCAGAATTGCAGGAAACCGATTTCAGGAGGTAGACTGGAATTGCATTGAAAGCATAGGAAAAGAGGCAGAACGTCCACAATGATGCACTTGGCCAAAAAGGGCGTATGCGTTTTTTCCTGAATATATTCAGGAAAAAACGCATACGCCCTTTTTGGCCAACCAAGCAAGCTTGCAAAGGAAATCTGCACTACAATGAAGTCTCACTTCCCCCCGGTCAAAAGGGCCATCTGAAAAAAGTGTAAAATCCAGAAAGGCAGGACAGGCCATGGAGAACTGGGAGCCTTGTTATGCTGATGGGCGGGATGTAAATTACCAACAGACACTCAGGAGAAGTGTATGGTGTTTCCTGAAACATCTAAAAAACAAAGCAACAGAGCCTAGGGCACTGCCACTTATGGTCCTATAGCTTAGGGAAATTAAAATCAAAAAGACACAGCCACCCCAAAGTTTGGGACGCCTCTGTTTACAAGAACCTCGTTTACAGTACAAGTTCAACATCGCAGAAAGTGAAAAATGGATAAAGAAGTTGTGGTATTTACTTACAAAGCAATATCACTCAGCAATGAAATCTATGTCATCAGGCCCTTAGCAGCACAATGAGTGGATTCAGGTATGATGATTCTAACTGAAATAAGTCACACAGAAAAAGAAACATCATAAGATATCAGTAATACACGGAATGGAATCTTAGCTACACAGGAACTGAATTACAGAACAGAACAGGGTCTCAAATTTAGAAAACCAACTTATGCTTGCTTAACGGGAAAGGTGAGTTGGGGTGCTGCATAAAACCAGAGATTGAAATGAGCACAGATAAAGTTCCTTAAGCCAAATATGGAATAGACAAGAGCTACTCCTTGCTCAACGAAATGGACTCAACACCCCATATTAAACGCCTAAGAATGTACCTGACTAGTAAGTATCTTAAAACCTATGGATTGCTATGTCTCCGAAAGAGAATCAAGCATGTGTACAGGGGCATAAACGCAGCAGTGATAGGATTGGAGATGTTCGTGAGCAAATGAAGACCCTTTGAAGTCATATTGCATGGTACCCATTCCACGGGTTTCAACTACCCAGGTTTAAGGTATTCTTCCTTCAGCTAAAACATGCATGTGGAACCTAGAGTATGATCAACCATGTGATCGGGAGACGTGTTCAAATATGTCTCAGTTTTCGTACCCTGGTACTTGGGTGCAACATTCCAGACGCTTTACTAACACTCTCCCCACTTGGAGAGTCAGTCCCTTTAACCTCCTGTTTGGCCCAGTTTGCAATTTCTGTGGAAGATGAACAGGAATAGTGAGAACCAATGAGAGACTAGCTGGAGGTGTCTGGATGGGCAAATTTAACTCTCATTTCCCACCAGGAAGAGGAAATGACCAAAGGCTCAGCGTGCCGTGCTGGAACCAGATTAGGGCCTGAAGCCATCCTGCGGTGTTGCGGCCAGGTCACAAGAAAGCGAGTTGAAGAAAGGAGCTCAGGGGCACTGTAATTCACAAACCTGCAGAGTTATAAATGACAGCTATCGTCCAAAAATATACTGAAGTAAGGCTGCCAAGAGGACTTGAAAGTGGGGCAGAATTGCAGGAAACCGATTTCAGGAGGTAGACTGGAATTGCATTGAAAGCATAGGAAAAGAGGCAGAACGTCCACAATGATGCACTTGGCCAAAAAGGGCGTATGCGTTTTTTCCTGAATATATTCAGGAAAAAACGCATACGCCCTTTTTGGCCAACCAAGCAAGCTTGCAAAGGAAATCTGCACTACAATGAAGTCTCACTTCCCCCCGGTCAAAAGGGCCATCTGAAAAAAGTGTAAAATCCAGAAAGGCAGGACAGGCCATGGAGAACTGGGAGCCTTGTTATGCTGATGGGCGGGATGTAAATTGCCAACAACCACTCGGGAGAAGTGTATGGTGTTTCCTGAAACATCTAAAAAACAAAGCAACAGAACCTAGGGCACTTCCACTTATGGTCCTATAGCTTAGGGAAATTAAAATCAAAAAGACACAGCCACCCCAAAGTTTGGAACGGCTCTGTTTACAAGAACCTCGTTTACAGTACAAGTTCAACATCGCAGAAAGTGAAAAATGGGTAAAGAAGTTGTGGTATTTACTTACAAAGCAATATCACTCAGCAATGAAATCTGTGTCATCAGGCACTTAGCAGCACAATGAGTGGATTCAGGTATGATGATTCTAACTGAAATAAGTCACACAGAAAAAGAAACATCATAAGATATCAGTAATACACGGAATGTAAACTTGTCTACACAGGAACTGAATTACAGAACAGAACAGGGTCTCAAATTTAGAAAACCAACTTATGCTTGCTTAAGGGTAAAGGTGAGTTGGGGTGCTGCATAAAACCAGAGATTGAAATGAGCACAGATAAAGTTCCTTAAGCCAAATATGGAATAGACAAGAGCTACTCCTTGCTCAACGAAATGAACTCAACACCCCATATTAAACACCTAAGAATGTACCTGACTAGTAAGTATCTTAAAACCTATGGATTGCTATGTCTCCGAAAGAGAATCAAGCATGTGTACAGGGGCATAAACGCAGCAGTGATAGGATTGGAGAGGTTCGGTGAGCAAATGAAGACCCTTTGAAGTCATATTGCATGGTACCCATTCCACGGGTTTCAACTACCCAGGTTTTAGGTATTCTTCCTTCAGCTAAAACATGCATGTGGAACGTAGAGTATGATCAACCATGTGATCGGGAGACGTGTTCAAATATGTCCCAGTTTTCGTACTCTGGTACTCGGGTGCAACATTCCAGACGCTTTACTAACACTCTCCCGACTTGGAGAGTCAGTCCCTTTAACCTCCTGTTTGGCCCAGTTTGCAATTTCTGCGGAAGATGAACAGGAATTGCGAGAACCAATGATAGGCTAGCTGGAGGTGTCTGGACGGGCAAATTTAACTCTCATTTCCCACCAGGAAGAGGAATTAACCAAAGGCTCAGCATGCCGGGCCGGAACCAGATTAGGGCCTGAAGCCATCCTGCGGTGTTGCGGCCAGGTCACAAGAAATCGAGTTGAAGAAAGGAGCTCAGGGGCACTGTAATTCACAAACCTGCAGAGTTATAAATGACAGCTATCGTCCAAAAATAGACTGAAGTAAGGCTGCCAAGAGGACTTGAAAGCGGGGCAGAATTGCAGGAAACCGATTTCAGGAGGTAGACTGGAATTGCATTGAAAGCATAGGAAAAGAGGCAGAACGTCCACAATGATGCACTTGGCCAAAAAGGGCGTATGCGTTTTTTCCTGAATATATTCAGGAAAAAACGCATACGCCCTTTTTGGCCAACCAAGCAAGCTTGCAAAGGAAATCTGCACTACAATGAAGTCTCACTTCCCCCCGGTCAAAAGGGCCATCTGAAAAAAGTGTAAAATCCAGAAAGGCAGGACAGGCCATGGAGAACTGGGAGCCTTGTTATGCTGATGGGCGGGATGTAAATTGCCAACAACCACTCCGGAGAAGTGTATGGTGTTTACTGAAACATCTAAAAAACAAAGCAACAGAGCCTAGGGCACTTCCACTTATGGTCCTATAGCTTAGGGAAATTAAAATCAAAAAGACACAGCCACCCCAAAGTTTGGAACGGCTCTGTTTACAAGAACCTTGTTTACAGTACAAGTTCAACATCGCAGAAAGTGAAAAATGGATAAAGAAGTTGTGGTATTCACTTACAAAGCAATATCACTCAGCAATGAAATCTATGTCATCAGGCCCTTAGCAGCACAATGAGTGGATTCAGGTATGATGATTCTAACTGAAATAAGTCACACAGAAAAAGAAACATCATAAGATATCAGTAATACACGGAATGGAAACTTGGCTACACAGGAACTGAATTACAGAACAGAATAGGGTCTCAAATTTAGAAAAGCAACTTATGCTTGCTTAAGGGTAAAGGTGAGTTGGGGTGCTGCATAAAACCAGAGATTGAAATGAGCACAGATAAAGTTCCTTAAGCCAAATATGGAATAGACAAGAGCTACTCCTTGCTCAACGAAATGGACTCAACACCGCATATTAAACGCCTAAGAATGTACCTGACTAGTAAGTATCTTAAAACCTATGGATTGCTATGTCTCCGAAAGAGAATCAAGCATGTGTACAGGTGCATAAACGCAGCAGTGATAGGATTGGAGAGGTTCGGTGAGCAAATGAAGACCCTTTGAAGTCATATTGCATGGTACCCATTACACGGGTCTTAACTCTCCAGGTTTAAGGTATTCTTCCTTCAGCTAAAACATGCATGTGGAACCCAAGTATGATCAACCATGTGAACGGGAGACGTGTTCAAATATGTCTCAGTTTTCCTCCCCTGGTACTCGGGTGCAACATTCCAGACGCTTTACTAACACTCTCCCCACTTGGAGAGTCAGCGCCTTTAACCTCCTGTTTGGCCCAGTTTGCAATTTCTGCGGAAGATGAACAGGAATAGCGAGAACCAATGAGAGACTAGCTGGAGGTGTCTGCACGGGCAAATTTAACTCTCATTTCCCACCAGGAAGAGGAAATAACCAAAGGCTCAGCGTGCCGTGCCGGAACCAGATTAGGGCCTGAAGCCATCCTGCGGTGTTGCAGCCAGGTCACAAGAAAGCGAGTTGAAGAAAGGAGCTCAGGGGCACTGTAATTCACAAACCTGCAGAGTTATAAATGACAGCTATCGTCCAAAAATAGACTGAAGTAAGGCTGCCAAGAGGACTTGAAAGCGGGGCAGAATTGCAGGAAACCGATTTCAGGAGGTAGACTGGAATTGCATTGAAAGCATAGGAAAAGAGGCAGAACGTCCACAATGATGCACTTGGCCAAAAAGGGCGTATGCGTTTGTTCCTGAATATATTCAGGAAAAAACGCATACGCCCTTTTTGGCCAACCAAGCAAACTTGCAAAGGAAATCTGCACTACAATGAAGTCTCACTTCCCCCCGGTCAAAAGGGCCATCTGAAAAAAGTGTAAAATCCAGAAAGGCAGGACAGGCCATGGAGAACTGGGAGCCTTGTTATGCTGATGGGCGGGATGTAAATTGCCAACAGACACTCGGGAGAAGTGTATGGTGTTTCCTGAAACATCTAAAAAAGAAAACAACAGAGCCTAGGGCACTTCCACTTATGGTCCTATAGCTTAGGGAAATTAAAATCAAAAAGACACAGCCACCCCAATGTTTGGGACGCCTCTGTTTACAAGAACCTCGTTTACAGTACAAGTTCAATATCACAGAAAGTGAAAAATGGATAAAGAACTTGTGGTACTTACGTACAATGCAGTATCACTCAGCAATGAAATCTATGTCATCAGGCCCGTAGCAGCATCATGAGTGGATTCAGGTACGATGATTCTAACTGAAATAAGTCACACAGAAAAAGAAACATCATAAGATATCAGTAATACACGGAATGTAAACTTGGCTACACAGGAACTGAATTACAGAACAGAACAGGTTCTCAAATTTAGAAAACCAACTTATGCTTGCTAAAGGGGAAAGGTGAGTTGGGGTGCTGCATAATACCAGAGATTGAAATGAGCACAGATAAAGTTCCTTAAGCCAAATATGGAATAGACAAGAGCTACTCCTTGCTCAATGCAATGGACTCAACACCGCATATTAAACGCCTAAGAATGTACCTGACTAGTAAGTATCTTAAAACCTATGGATTGCTATGTCTCCGAAAGAGAATCAAGCATGTGTACAGGGGCATAAACGCAGCAGTGATAGGATTGGAGATGTTCGGTGAGCAAATGAAGACCCTTTGAAGTCATATTGCATGGTACCCATTCCACGGGTTTCAACTACCCAGGTTTTAGGTATTCTTCCTTCAGCTAAAACATGCATGTGGAACCCAGAGTATGATCAACCATGTGATCGGGAGACGTGTTCAAATATGTCTCAGTTTTCGTACCCTGGTACTCGGGTGCAACATTCCAGACGCTTTACTAACACTCTCCCCACTTGGAGAGTCAGTCCCTTTAACCTCCTGTTTGGCCCAGTTTGCAATTTCTGTGGAAGATGAACAGGAATAGCGAGAACCAATGAGAGACTAGCTGGAGGTGTCTGGATGGGAAAATTTAACTCTCATTTCCCACCAGGAAGAGGAATTAACCAAAGGCTCAGCGTGCCATGCCAGAAAGAGATTAGGGCCTGAAGACATCCTGCGGTGTTGCGGCCAGGTCACAAGAAAGCGAGTTGAAGAAAGGAGCTCAGGGGCACTGTAATTCACAAACCTGCAGAGTTATAAATGACAGCTATCGTCCAAAAATATACTGAAGTAAGGCTGCCAAGAGGACTTGAAAGCGGGGCAGAGTTGCAGGAAACCGATTTCAGGAGGTAGACTGGAATTGCATTGAAAGCATAGGAAAAGAGGCAGAACGTCCACAATGATGCACTTGGCCAAAAAGGGCGTATGCGTTTTTTCCTGAATATATTCAGGAAAAAACGCATACGCCCTTTTTGGCCAACCAAGCAAGCTTGCAAAGGAAATCTGCACTACAATGAAGTCTCACTTCCCTCCGGTCAAAAGGGCCATCTGAAAAAAGTGTAAAATCCAGAAAGGCAGGACAGGCCATGGAGAACTGGGAGCCTTGTTATGCTGATGGGCGGGATGTAAATTGCCAACAGACACTCGGGAGAAGTGTATGGTGTTTCCTGAAACATCTAAAAAACAAAGCAACAGAGCCTAGGGCACTTCCACTTATGGTCCTATAGCTTAGGGAAATTTAAATAAAAAAGACACAGCCACCCCAAAGTTTGGGACGCCTCCGTTTACAAGAACCTCGTTTACCGTACAAGTTCAATATCACAGAAAGTGAAAAATGGATAAAGAACTTGTGGTACTTACGTACAATGCAGTATCACTCAGCAATGAAATCTATGTCATCAGGCCCGTAGCAGCATCATGAGTGGATTCAGGTACGATGATTCTAACTGAAATAAGTCACACAGAAAAAGAAACATCATAAGATATCACTAATACACGGAATGTAAACTTGGCTACACAGGAACTGAATTACAGAACAGAACAGGGTCTCAAATTTAGAAAACCAACTTATGCTTGTTTAAGGGGAAAGGTGAGTTGGGGTGCTGCATAAAACCAGAGATTGAAATGAGCACAGATAAAGTTCCTTAAGCCAAATATGGAATAGACAAGAGCTACTCCTTGCTCAACGAAATGGACTCAACACCGCATATTAAACGCCTAAGAATGTACCTGACTAGTAAGTATCTTAAAACCTATGGATTGCTATGTCTCCAAAAGAGAATCAAGCGTGTGTACAGGGGCATAAACGCAGCAGTGATAGGATTGGAGAGGTTCGGTGAGCAAATGAAGACCCTTTGAAGTCATATTGCATGGTACCCATTCCACGGGTCTCAACTCTCCAGGTTTAAGGTATTCTTCCTTCAGCTAAAACATGCATGTGGAACCCAGAGTATGATCAACCATGTGAACGGGAGACGTGTTCAAATATGTCTCAGTTTTCCTCCCCTGGTACTCGGGTGCAACATTCCAGACGCTTTACTAACACTCTCCCAACTTGGAGAGTCAGTCCCTTTAACCTCCTGTTTGGCCCAGTTTGCAATTTCTGCGGAAGATGAACAGGAATAGCGAGAACCAATGAGAGGCTAGCTGGAGGTGTCTGGACGGGCAAATTTAACTCTCATTTCCCACCAGGAAGAGGAATTAACCAAAGGCTCAGCATGCCGGGCCGGAACCAGATTAGGGCCTGAAGCCATCCTGCGGTGTTGCGGCCAGGTCACAAGAAAGCGAGTTGAAGAAAGGAGCTCAAGGGCACTGTAATTCACAAACCTGCAGAGTTATACATGACAGCTATCGTCCAAAAATAGACTGAAGTAAGGCTGCCAAGAGGACTTGAAAGCGGGGCAGAATTGCAGGAAACCGATTTCAGGAGGTAGACTGGAATTGCATTGAAAGCATAGGAAAAGAGGCAGAACGTCCACAATGATGCACTTGGCCAAAAAGGGCGTATGCGTTTTTTCCTGAATATATTCAGGAAAAAACGCATACGCCCTTTTTGGCCAACCAAGCAAGCTTGCAAAGGAAATCTGCACTACAATGAAGTCTCACTTCCCCCCGGTCAAAAGGGCCATCTGAAAAAAGTGTAAAATCCAGAAAGGCAGGACAGGCCATGGAGAACTGGGAGCCTTGTTATGCTGATGGGCGGGATGTAAATTGCCAACAGACACTCAGGAGAAGTGTATGGTGTTTCCTGAAACATCTAAAAAAGAAAACAACAGAGCCTAGGGCACTTCCACTTATGGTCCTATAGCTTAGGGAAATTAAAATCAAAAAGACACAGCCACCCCAATGTTTGGGACGCCTCTGTTTACAAGAACCTCGTTTACAGTACAAGTTCAATATCACAGAAAGTGAAAAATGGATAAAGAAATTGTGGTACTTACGTACAATGCAGTATCACTCAGCAATGAAATCTATGTCATCAGGCCCGTAGCAGCATCATGAGTGGATTCAGGTACGATGATTCTAACTGAAATAAGTCACACAGAAAAAGAAACATCATAAGATATCAGTAATACACGGAATGTAAACTTGGATACACAGGAACTGAATTACAGAACAGAACAGGTTCTCAAATTTAGAAAACCAACTTATGCTTGCTAAAGGGGAAAGGTGAGTTGGGGTGCTGCATAATACCAGAGATTGAAATGAGCACAGATAAAGTTCCTTAAGCCAAATATGGAATAGACAAGAGCTACTCCTTGCTCAACGAAATGGACTCAACACCGCATATTAAACGCCTAAGAATGTACCTGACTAGTAAGTATCTTAAAACCTATGGATTGCTATGTCTCCGAAAGAGAATCAAGCGTGTGTACAGGGGCATAAACGCAGCAGTGATAGGATTGGAGAGCTTCGGTGAGCAAATGAAGACCCTTTGAAGTCATATTGCATGGTACCCATTCCACGGGTCTCAACTCTCCAGGTTTAAGGTATTCTTCCTTCAGCTAAAACATGCATGTGGAACCCAGAGTATGATCAACCATGTGAACGGGAGACGTGTTCAAATATGTCTCAGTTTTCCTCCCCTGGTACTCGGGTGCAACATTCCAGACGGTTTACTAACACTCTCCCGACTTGAAGAGTCAGTCCCTTTAACCTCCTGTTTGGTCCAGTTTGCAATTTCTGCGGAAGATGAACAGGAATAGCGAGAACCAATGAGAGGCTAGCTGGAGGTGTCTGGACGGGCAAATTTAACTCTCATTTCTCACCAGGAAGAGGAATTAACCAAAGGCTCAGCATGCCGTGCCGGAACCAGATTAGGACCTGAAGCCATCCTGCGGTGTTGCGGCCAGGTCACAAGAAAGCGAGTTGAAGAAAGGAGCTCAGGGGCACTGTAATTCACAAACCTGCAGAGTTATAAATGACAGCTATCGTCCAAAAATAGACTGAAGTAAGGCTGCCAAGAGGACTTGAAAGCGGGGCAGAATTGCAGGAAACCGATTTCAGGAGGTAGACTGGAATTGCATTGAAAGCATAGGAAAAGAGGCAGAACGTCCACAATGATGCACTTGGCCAAAAAGGGCGTATGCGTTTTTTCCTGAATATATTCAGGAAAAAACGCATACGCACTTTTTGGCCAACCAAGCAAGCTTGCAAAGGAAATCTGCACTACAATGAAGTCTCACTTCCCCCCGGTCAAAAGGGCCATCTGAAAAAAGTGTAAAATCCAGAAAGGCAGGACAGGCCATGGAGAACTGGGAGCCTTGTTATGCTGATGGGTGGGATGTAAATTGCCAACAGCCACTCTGGAGAAGTGTATGGTGTTTCCTGAAACATCTAAAAAAAAAAGCAACAGAGCCTAGGGCACTTCCACTTATGGTCCTATAGCTTAGGGAAATTAAAATCAAAAAGACACAGCCACCCCAAAGTTTGGAATGGCTCTGTTTACAAGAACCTCGTTTACAGTACAAGTTCAACATCACAGAAAGTGAAAAATGGATAAAGAAGTTGTGGTATTCACTTACAAAGCAATATCACTCAGCAATGAAATCTATGTCATCAGGCCCTTAGCAGCACAATGAGTGGATTCAGGTATGATGATTCTAACTGAAATAAGTCACACAGAAAAAGAAACATCATAAGATATCAGTAATACACGGAATGTAAACTTGGCTACACAGGAACTGAATTACAGAACAGAACAGGGTCTCAAATTTAGAAAACCAACTTATGCTTGCTTAAGGGTAAAGGTGAGTTGGGGTGCTGCATAAAACCAGAGATTGAAATGAGCACAGATAAAGTTCCTTAAGCCAAATATGGAATAGACAAGAGCTACTCCTTGCTCAACGAAATGGACTCAACACCGCATATTAAACGCCTAAGAATGTACCTGACTAGTAAGTATCTTAAAACCTATGGATTGCTATGTCTCCAAAAGAGAATCAAGCATGTGTACAGGGGCATAAACGCAGCAGTGATAGGATTGGAGAGGTTCGGTGAGCAAATGAAGACCCTTTGAAGTCATATTGCATGGTACCCATTACACGGGTCTCAACTCTCCAGGTTTAAGGTATTCTTCCTTCAGCTAAAACATGCATGTGGAACCCAAGTATGATCAACCATGTGAACGGGAGACGTGTTCAAATATGTCTCAGTTTTCCTCCCCTGGTACTCGGGTGCAACATTCCAGACGCTTTACTAACACTCTCCCGACTTGGAGAGTCAGTCCCTTTAACCTCCTGTTTGGCCCAGTTTGCAATTTCTGCGGAAGATGAACAGGAATAGCGAGAACCAATGAGAGACTAGCTGGAGGTGTCTGGATGGGCAAATTTAACTCTCATTTCCCACCAGGAAGAGGAATTAACCAGAGGCTCAGGGTGCCGTGCCGGAACCAGATTAGGGCCTGAAGCCATCCTGCGGTGTTGCGGCCAGCTCAAAAGAAAGCGAGTTGAAGAAAGGAGCTCAGGGGCACTGTAATTCACAAACCTGCAGAGTTATAAATGACAGCTATCGTCCAAAAATAGACTGAAGTAAGGCTGCCAAGAGGACTTGAAAGCAGGGCAGAATTGCAGGAAACCGATTTCAGGAGGTAGACTGGAATTGCATTGAAAGCTTAGGAAAAGAGGCCTAAGGTCCACAATGATGCACTTGGCCAAAAAGGGCGTATGCGTTTTTTCCTGAATATATTCAGGAAAAAACGCAATCGCCCTTTTTGGCCAACCAAGCAAGCTTGCAAAGGAAATCTGCACTACAATGAAGTCTCACTTCCCCCTGGTCAAAAGGGCCATCTGAAAAAAGTGTAAAATCCAGAAAGGCAGGACAGGCCATGGAGAACTGGGAGCCTTGTTATGCTGATGGGCGGGATGTAAATTGCCAACAACCACTTGGGAGAAGTGTATGGTGTTTCCTGAAACATCTAAAAAACAAAGCAACAGAACCTAGGGCACTTCCACTTATGGTCCTATAGCTTAGGGAAATTAAAATCAAAAAGACACAGCCACCCCAAAGTTTGGAACGGCTCTGTTTACAAGAACCTCGTTTACAGTACAAGTTCAACATCGCAGAAAGTGAAAAATGGATAAAGAAGTTGTGGTATTCACTTACAAAGCAATATCCCTCAGCAATGAAATCTATGTCATCAGGCCCGTAGCAGCATAATGAGTGGATTCAGGTACGATGATTCTAACTGAAATAAGTCACACAGAAAAAGAAACATCATAAGATATCACTAATACACGGAATGTAAACTTGGCTACACAGGAACTGCATTCGAAAACAGAACAGGGTCTCAAATTTAGAAAACCAACTTATGCTTGCTTAAGGGTAAAGGTGAGTTGGGGTGCTGCATAAAACCAGAGATTGAAATGAGCACAGATAAAGTTCCTTAAGCCAAATATGGAATAGACAAGAGCTACTCCTTGCTCAATGAAATGGACTCAACACCCCATATTAAACGCCTAAGAATGTACCTGACTAGTAAGTATCTTAAAACCTATGGATTGCTATGTCTCCAAAAGAGAATCAAGCGTGTGTACAGGGGCATAAACGCAGCAGTGATAGGGTTGGAGAGGTTCGGTGAGCAAATGAAGACCCTTTGAAGTCATATTGCATGGTACCCATTCCACGGGTTTCAACTACCCAGGTTTTAGGTATTCTTCCTTCAGCTAAAACATGCCTGTGGAACCCAGAGTATGATCAACCATGTGAACGGGAGACGTGTTCAAATATGTCTCAGTTTTCCTCACCTGGTACTCGGGTGCAACATTCCAGACGCTTTACTAACACTCTCCCGACTTGGAGAGTCAGTCCCTTTAACCTCCTGTTTGGCCCAGTTTGCAATTTCTGCGGAAGATGAACAGGAATAGCGAGAACCAATGAGAGGCTAGCTGGAGGTGTCTGGACGGGCAAATTTAACTCTCATTTCCCACCAGGAAGAGGAATTAACCAAAGGCTCAGCGTGCCGTGCCGGAACCAGATTAGGGCCTGAAGACATCCTGCGGTGTTGCGGCCAGGTCACAAGAAAGCGAGTTGAAGAAAGGAGCTCAGGGGCAGTGTAATGCACAAACCTGCAGAGTTATAAATGACAGCTATCGTCCAAAAATAGACTGAAGTAAGGCTGCCAAGAGGACTTGAAAGCGGGGCAGAATTGCAGGAAACCGATTTCAGGAGGTAGACTGGAATTGCATTGAAAGCATAGGAAAAGAGGCAGAACGTCCACAATGATGCACTTGGCCAAAAAGGGCGTATGCGTTTTTTCCTGAATATATTCAGGAAAAAACGCATACGCCCTTTTTGGCCAACCAAGCAAGCTTGCAAAGGAAATCTGCACTACAATGAAGTCTCACTTCCCCCCGGTCAAAAGGGCCATCTGAAAAAAGTGTAAAATCCAGAAAGGCAGGACAGGCCATGGAGAACTGAGAGCCTTGTTATGCTGATGGGCGGGATGTAAATTGCCAACAACCACTCGGGAGAACTGTATGGAGTTTCCTGAAACATCTAAAAAACAAAGCAACAGAGCCTAGGGCACTTCCACTTATGGTCCTATAGCTTAGGGAAATTAAAATCAAAAAGACACAGCCACCCCAAAGTTTGGAACGGCTCTGTTTACAAGAACCTCGTTTACAGTACAAGTTCAACATCGCAGAAAGTGAAAAATGGATAAAGAAGTTGTGGTATTCACTTACAAAGCAATATCACTCAGCAATGAAATCTATGTCATCAGGCCCTTAGCAGCACAATGAGTGGATTCAGGTATGATGATTCTAACTGAAATAAGTCACACAGAAAAAGAAACATCATAAGATATCAGTAATACACGGAATGTAAACTTGGCTACACAGGAACTGAATTACAGAACAGAACAGGGACTCAAATTTCGAAAACCAACTTATGCTTGCTTAAGGGGAAAGGTGAGTTGGGGTGCTGCATAAAACCAGAGATTGAAATGAGCACAGATAAAGTTCCTTAAGCCAAATATGGAATAGACAAGAGCTACTCCTTGCTCAACGAAATGGACTCAACACCGCATATTAAACGCCTAAGAATGTACCTGACTAGTAAGTATCTTAAAACCTATAGATTGCTATGTCTCCGAAAGAGAATCAAGCATGTGTACAGCGGCATAAACACAGCAGTGATAGGATTGGAGAGGTTCGGTGAGCAAATGAAGACCCTTTGAAGTCATATTGCATGGTACCCATTCCACGGGTTTCAACTACCCAGGTTTTAGGTATTCTTCCTTCAGCTAAAACATGCATGTGGAACCCAAGTATGATCAACCATGTGATCGGGAGATGTGTTCAAATATATCTCAGTTTTCCTCCCCTGGTACTCGGGTGCAACATTCCAGACGCTTTACTAACACTCTCCCCACTTGGAGAGTCAGCGCCTTTAACCTCCTGTTTGGCACAGTTTGCAATTTCTGCGGAAGATGAACAGGAATAGCGAGAACCAATGAGAGGCTAGCTGGAGGTGTCTGGACGGGCAAATTTAACTCTCATTTCCCACCAGGAAGAGGAAATAACCAAAGGCTCAGTGTGCCGTGCCGGAACCAGATTAGGGCCTGAAGCCATCCTGCGGTGTTGCGGCCAGCTCACAAGAAAGCGAGTTGAAGAAAGGAGCTCAGGGGCACTGTAATTCACAAACCTGCAGAGTTATAAATGACAGCTATCGTCCAAAAATAGACTGAAGTAAGGTTACCAAGAGGACTTGAAGGCGGGGCAGAATTGCAGGAAACCGATTTCAGGAGGTAGACTGGAATTGCATTGAAAGCATAGGAAAAGAGGCCGAACGTCCACAATGATGCACTTGGCCAAAAAGGGCGTATGCGTTTTTTCCTGAATATATTCAGGAAAAAACGCATACGCCCTTTTTGGCCAACCAAGCAAGCTTGCAAAGGAAATCAGCACTACAATGAAGTCTCACTTCCCCCCGGTCAAAAGGGCCATCTGACAAAAGTGTAAAATCCAGAAAGGCAGGACAGGCCATGGAGAACTGGGAGCGTTGTTATGCTGATGGGCGGGATGTAAATTGCCAAGAACCACTCGGGAGAAGTGTATGGTGTTTCCTGAAACATCTAAAAAACAAAGCAACAGAACCTAGGGCACTTCCACTTATGGTCCTATAGCTTAGGGAAATTAAAATCAAAAAGACACAGCCACCCCAAAGTTTGGAACGGCTCTGTTTACAAGAAACTCGTTTACAGTACAAGTTCAACATCGCAGAAAGTGAAAAATGGATAAAGAAGTTGTGGTATTTACTTACAAAGCAATATCACTCAGCAATGAAATCTGTGTCATCAGGCCCTTAGCAGCACAATGAGTGGATTCAGGTATGATGATTCTAACTGAAATAAGTCACACAGAAAAAGAAACATCATAAGATATCAGTAATACACGGAATGTAAACTTGGCTACACAGGAACTGAATTACAGAACAGAACAGGGTCTCAAATTTAGAAAACCAACTTATGCTTGCTTAAGGGGAAAGGTGAGTTGGGGTGCTGCATAAAACCAGAGATTGAAATGAGCACAGATAAAGTTCCTTAAGCCAAATATGGAATAGACAAGAGCTACTCCTTGCTCAACGAAATGGACTCAACACCGCATATTAAACGCCTAAGAATGTACCTGACTAGTAAGTATCTTAAAACCTATGGATTGATATGTCTCCAAAAGAGAATCAAGCATGTGTACAGGGGCATAAACGCAGCAGTGATAGGATTGGAGAGGTTCAGTGAGCAAATGAAGACCCCTTGAAGTCATATTGCATGGTACCCATTCCACGGGTTTCAACTACCCAGATTTTAGGTATTCTTCCTTCAGCTAAAACATGCATGTGGAACCCAAGTATGATCAACCATGTGAACGGGAGACGTGTTCAAATATGTCTCAGTTTTCTTCCCCTGGTACTCGGGTGCAACATTCCAGACGCTTTACTAACACTCTCCCCACTTGGAGAGTCAGCGCCTTTAACCTCCTGTTTGGCCCAGTTTGCAATTTCTGCGGAAGATGAACAGGAATAGCGAGAACCAATGAGAGGCTAGTTGGAGGTGTCTGGACGGGCAAATTTAACTCTCATTTCCCACCAGGAAGAGGAAATAACCAAAGGCTTAGTGTGCTGTGCCGGAACCAGATTAGGGCCTGAAGCCATCCTGCGGTGTTGCGGCCAGCTCAAAAGAAAGCGAGTTGAAGAAAGGAGCTCAGGGGCACTGTAATTCACAAACTTGCAGAGTTATAAATGACAGCTATCGTCCAAAAATAGACTGAAGTAAGGCTGCCAAGAGGACTTGAAAGCGGGGCAGAATTGCAGGAAACCGATTTCAGGAGGTAGACTGGAATTGCATTGAAAGCATAGGAAAAGAGGCAGAACGTCCACAATGATGCACTTGGCCAAAAAGGGCGTATGCGTTTTTTCCTGAATATATACAGGAAAAAACGCATACGCCCTTTTTGGCCAACCAAGCAAGCTTGCAAAGGAAATCTGCCCTACAATGAAGTCTCACTTCCCCCGGTCAAAAGAGCCATCTGAAAAAAGTGTAAAATGCAGAAAGGCAGGACAGGCCATGGAGAACTGGGAGCCTTGTTATGCTGAAGGGCGGGATGTAAATTGCCAACAAACACTCGGGAGAAGTGTATGGTGTTTCCTGAAACATCTAAAAAACAAAGCAACAGAGCCTAGGGCACTTCCACTTATGGTCCTATAGCTTAGGGAAATTAAAATGAAAAAGACACAGCCACCCCAAAGTTTGGAACGGCTCTGTTTACAAGAACCTCGTTTACAGTACAAGTTCAACATCGCAGAAAGTGAAAAATGGATAAAGAAGTTGTGATATTTACTTACAAAGCAATATCACTCAGCAATGAAATCTGTGTCATCAGGCCCTTAGCAGCACAATGAGTGGATTCAGGTATGATGATTCTAACTGAAATAAGTCACACAGAAAAAGAAACATCATAAGATATCAGTAATACACGGAATGTAAACTTGGCTACACAGGAACTCAGTTACAGAACAGAACAGGGTCTCAAATTTAGAAAACCAACTTATGCTTGCTTAAGGGTAAAGGTGAGTTGGGGTGCTGCATAAAACCAGAGATTGAAATGAGCACAGATAAAGTTCCTTAAGCCAAATATGGAATAGACAAGAGCTACTCCTTGCTCAACGAAATGGACTCAACACCGCATATTAAACGCCTAAGAATGTACCTGACTAGTAAGTATCTTAAAACCTATGGATTGCTATGTCTCCAAAAGAGAATCAAGCATGTGTACAGGGGCATAAACGCAGCAGTGATAGGATTGGAGAGGTTCGGTGAGCAAATGAAGACCCTTTGAAGTCATATTGCATGGTACCCATTACACGGGTCTCAACTCTCCAGGTTTAAGGTATTCTTCCTTCAGCTAAAACATGCATGTGGAACCCAGAGTATGATCAACCATGTGAATGGGAGACGTGTTCAAATATGTCTCAGTTTTCCTCCCCTGGTACTCGGGTGCAACATTCCAGACGCTTTACTAACACTCTCCCCACTTGGAGAGTCAGTCCCTTTAACTTCCTGTTTGGCCCAGTTTGCAATTTCTGCGGAAGATGAACAGGAATAGCGAGAACCAATGAGAGGCTAGCTGGAGGTGTCTGGACGGGCAAATTTAACTCTCATTTCCCACCAGGAAGAGGAATTAACCAAAGGCTCAGCATGCCGGGCCGGAACCAGATTAGGGCCTGAAGCCATCCTGCGGTGTTGCGGCCAGGTCACAAGAAAGCGAGTTGAAGAAAGGAGCTCAGGGGCACTGCAATTCACAAACCTGCAGAGTTATAAATGACAGCTATCGTCCAAAAATAGACTGAAGTAAGGCTGCCAAGAGGACTTGAAAGCGGGGCAGAATTGCAGGAAACCGATTTCAGGAGGTAGACTGGAATTGCATTGAAAGCATAGGAAAAGAGGCAGAACGTCCACAATGATGCACTTGGCCAAAAAGGGCGTATGCGTTTTTTCCTGAATATATTCAGGAAAAAACGCATACGCCCTTTTTGGCCAACCAAGCAAGCTTGCAAAGGAAATCTGCACTACAATGAAGTCTCACTTCCCCCCGGTCAAAAGGGCCATCTGAAAAAAGTGTAAAATCCAGAAAGGCAACAGGCCATGGAGAACTGGGAGCCTTGTTATGCTGATGGGCGGGATGTAAATTGCCAACAGACACTCAGGAGAAGTGTATGGTGTTTCCTGAAACATCTAAAAAACAAAGCAACAGAACCTAGGGCACTTCCACTTATGGTCCTTTAGCTTAGGGAATTTAAAATCAAAAAGACACAGCCACCCCAAAGTTTGGGACGCCTCCGTTTACAAGAACCTCGTTTACCGTACAAGTTCAATATCACAGAAAGTGAAAAATGGATAAAGAAGTTGTGGTACTTACGTACAATGCAGTATCACTCAGCAATGAAATCTATGTCATCAGGCCTGTAGCAGCATAATGAGTGGATTCAGGTACGATGATTCTAACTGAAATAAGTCACACAGAAAAAGAAACATCATAAGATATCACTAATACACGGAATGTAAACTTGGCTACACAGGAACTGCATTCCAAAACAGAACAGGGTCTCAAATTTAGAAAACCAACTTATGCTTGCTTAAGGGGAAAGGTGAGTTGGGGTGCTGCATAAAACCAGAGATTGAAATGAGCACAGATAAAGTTCCTTAAGCCAAATATGGAATAGACAATAGCTACTCCTTGCTCAACAAAATGGACTCAACACCCCATATTAAACGCCTAAGAATGTACCTGACTAGTAAGTATCTTAAAACCTATGGATTGCTATGTCTCCAAAAGAGAATCAAGCATGTGTACAGGGGCATAAACGCAGCAGTGATAGGATTGGAGAGGTTCGGTGAGCAAATGAAGACCCTTTGAAGTCATATTGCATGGTACCCATTCCACGGGTTTCAACTACCCAGGTTTAAGGTATTCTTCCTTCAGCTAAAACATGCATGTGGAACCTAGAGTATGATCAACCATGTGAACGGGAGACGTGTTCATATATGTCTCACTTTTCGTACCCTGGTACTCGGGTGCAACATTCCAGACGCTTTACTAACACTCTCCCCACTTGGAGAGTCAGTCCCTTTAACCTCCTGTTTGGCCCAGTTTGCAATTTCTGCGGAAGATGAACAGGAATAGCGAGAACCAATGAGAGACTAGCTGGAGGTGTCTGGATGGGCAAATTTAACTCTCATTTCCCACCAGGAAGAGGAAATAACCAAAGGATCAGTGTGCCGTGCCGGAACCAGATTAGGGCCTGAAGCCATCCTGCGGTGTTGCGGCCAGCTCAAAAGAAAGCGAGTTGAAGAAAGGAGCTCAGGGGCACTGTAATTCACAAACCTGCAGAGTTATAAATGACAGCTATCGTCCAAAAATAGACTGAAGTAAGGCTGCCAAGAGGACTTGAAAGCGGGGCAGAATTGCAGGAAACCGATTTCAGGAGGTAGACTGGAATTGCATTGAAAGCATAGGAAAAGAGGCAGAACGTCCACAATGATGCACTTGGCCAAAAAGGGCGTATGCGTTTTTTCCTGAATATATTCAGGAAAAAACGCATACGCCCTTTTTGGCCAACCAAGCAAGCTTGCAAAGGAAATCTGCACTACAATGAAGTCTCACTTCCCCCCGGTCAAAAGGGCCATCTGAAAAAAGTGTAACATCCAGAAAGGCAGGACAGGCCATGGAGAACTGGGAGCCTTGTTATGCTGATGGGCGGGATGTAAATTACCAACAGACACTCAGGAGAAGTGTATGGTGTTTCCTGAAACATCTAAAAAACAAAGCAACAGAGCCTAGGGCACTGCCACTTATGGTCCTATAGCTTAGGGAAATTAAAATCAAAAAGACACAGCCACCCCAAAGTTTGGAACGGCTCTGTTTACAAGAACCTCGTTTACAGTACAAGTTCAACATCGCAGAAAGTGAAAAATGGATAAAGAATTTGTGGTATTTACTTACAAAGCAATATCACGCAGCAATGAAATCTGTGTCATCAGGCCCTTAGCAGCACAATGAGTGGATTCAGGTATGATGATTCTAACTGAAATAAGTCACACAGAAAAAGAAACATCATAAGATATCAGTAATACACGGAATGGAAACTTGGCTACACAGGAACTGAATTACAGAACAGAACAGGGTCTCAAATTTAGAAAACCAACTTATGCTTGCTTAAGGGTAAAGGTGAGTTGGGGTGCTGCATAAAACCAGAGATTGAAATGAGCACAGATAAAGTTCCTTAAGCCAAATATGGAATAGACAAGAGCTACTCCTTGCTCAACGAAATGGACTCAACACCGCATATTAAACGCCTAAGAATGTACCTGACTAGTAAGTATCTTAAAACCTATGGATTGCTATGTCTCCGAAAGAGAATCAAGCATGTGTACAGGGGCATAAACGCAGCAGTGATAGGATTGGAGAGGTTCCTGAGCAAATGAAGACCCTTTGAAGTCATATTGCATGGTACCCATTCCACGGGTTTCAACTACCCAGGTTTAAGGTATTCTTCCTTCATCTAAAACATGCATGTGGAACCTAGAGTATGATCAACCATGTGATCGGGAGACGTGTTCAAATATGTCTCAGTTTTCGTACCCTGGTACTCGGGTGCAACATTCCAGACGCTTTACTAACACTCTCCCCACTTGGAGAGTCAGTCCCTTTAACCACCTGTTTGGCCCAGTTTGCAATTTCTGTGGATGATGAACAGGAATAGCGAGAACCAATGAAAGACTAGCTGGAGGTGTCTGGATGGGCAAATTTAACTCTCATTTCCCACCAGGAAGAGGAAATAACCAAAGGCTCAACGTGCCATGCCGGAACCACATTAGGGCCTGAAGACATCCTGCGGTGTTGCGGCCAGCTCACAACAAAGCGAGTTGAAGAAAGGAGCTCAGGGGCACTGTAATTCACAAACCTGCAGAGTTATAAATGACAGCTATCGTCCAAAAATAGACTGAAGTAAGGCTGCCAAGAGGACTTGAAAGCGGGGCAGAATTGCAGGAAACCGATTTCAGGAGGTAGACTGGAATTGCATTGAAAGCATAGGAAAAGAGGCAGAACGTCCACAATGATGCACTTGGCCAAAAAGGGCGTATGCGTTTTTTCCTGAATATATTCAGGAAAAAACGCATACGCCCTTTTTGGCCAACCAAGCAAGCTTGCAAAGGAAATCTGCACTACAATGAAGTCTCACTTCCCCCCGGTCAAAAGGGCCATCTGAAAAAAGTGTAAAATCCAGAAAGGCAACAGGCCATTGAGAACTGGGAGCCTTGTTATGCTGATGGGCGGGATGTAAATTGCCAACAGACACTTGGGAGAAGTGTATGGTGTTTCCTGAAACATCTAAAAAACAAAGCAACAGAGCCTAGGGCACTTCCCCTTATGGACCTATAGCTTAGGGAAATTAAAATCAAAAAGACACAGCCACCCCAAAGTTTGGAACGGCTCTGTTTACAAGAACCTCGTTTACAGTACAAGTTCAACATCGCAGAAAGTGAAAAATGGATAAAGAAGTTGTGGTATTCACTTACAAAGCAATATCACTCAGCAATGAAATCTATGTCATCAGGCCCTTAGCAGCACAATGAGTGGATTCAGGTATGATGATTCTAACTGAAATAAGTCACACAGAAAAAGAAACATCATAAGGTATCACTAATACACGGAATGTGAACTTGGCTACACATGAACTGAATTACAAAACAGAACAGGGTCTCAAGTTTAGAAAACCAACTTATGCCTGCTTAAGGGGGAAGGTGAGTTGGGGTGCTGCATAGAAGCAGAGTTTGAAATTAGCACAGATACCGTTCCATAAGCCAAATATGTAATAGACAAGAGCTACCCCTTGCTCAACGAAATGGATTCAACAATGAGGTATCACCTCACACCTGGTAGAATAGGCATCATTGAAAATCTACAAACAAAAAATGCTGGAAAGGGTGTGGAGAAAAGGAACCCTCTTCCACTATTGTTGGGAATATAAATTGATACAGTCATTATGGAGAACAATATGGAATTTCTTAAGAAACTAACAATAGAATTACCATATTATACAGCAATCCCAGTACTGGACATATACCCAGACAAAACCATAAATCAAAAAGAGTCATTCACCGCAATGTTCATTGCATCACTATTTACAATATCGAGGTAATGGAAGCAACCTAAATGCCCACAGACAGACGAATGCATAAAGCTGTGGTACATATATAAAATGGAATATTACTAAGCCATGAAAAGGAATGAAATTGGGTCATTTGTAGAGACGTCGATGGATCTAGAGACTGTCATACAGAGTGAAGTAAGTCAGAAGGAGAAAAACAAATCTTGTATATTCATGCATATATGTGGAACCTAGAAAAACTGTACAGATTAACCATTTTGCAAGGCATAAATAGAGCAACAGATGTAGACAACAAACGTATGGACAACAAGGGGGGAAAGCTGTTGGGGGGGTGGTGGTGGGAGGAGTTGAGAGACTGGGATTGGCATGTATACATTTATATGTATAAAATAGATAACCAATAAGAACCTGCTGTATAAAAATATAAAATAAAATTCAAAATTAAAAAGAAGTAAAATTTAAAAAATAAAACAGAAAAAACAATTATTCCCTGCACATACATGTATTTATATGAATAAATTATTTCCATGCTTATATCTGTAAATACAAAAAAGAGGAATAAAATCTACCTTGAACCAAAAACGAAAAAGAGAAAAAAAACACAGAACCCACCAGTTACACAGAGGAAAACCGTATCAGGGCACTTGCTCCAGTTGTAAACAATTCTGAAGTTGGTCAGTGGTGGGGAATCGTCTCCCATTCAGCCAGCAGCCCCCACGCAACAAGCGTCCTCATTGCAAAGCTGGGGCACCGTGCCGAGGCATCTGTGAGTAAACGTGAGCTGAGCCCCAGGCCAGTTGCTGCTGAACTATTCCCACCCGTCCCAGGTAAAACACCTGAATATATACAAGGACTTGAAAGCCTAGAGGAAGGGCCATAGAGCCACACGAGTGACAGCATGCCGGCCGACTTGGTGCCCGCAGGCCAGCCAGGATGGTCCTGGCCCTGGGTGCTCTTCTGGAAGATTTCCATTTCCCTGCCTGAGATACCCGTCCTGTCCCTGCCCCCACTGCTTTTTTCCTTCCTCACCTCTGCCCAGGGAGAAATTCCAGCAGCAGGTATGGGTGACACATCCTCTTCTTTAGCAGGTGGCAGCCTGGCAACTGCTGCAGAAAGTCCAGCAGAGCCCCACTCACACTGGGCCACCCACAAAGCCGTGGCCTCTCACTCCCTCCCACCAGCCCAGCCCCGAGACTGCTGACAGGGCAGAGAAAATGGCGTCAGGCACGGCTGCAGGGGCTCTTGCTGCCTGGAGTGGTATTTATATTGATCTCAACCCAGGCACACCTGGGGAGGGCTGGCCGGCACGGTAAGGCTGCCCAGGTCAGCCAATCATCACCCCTCAGGGGCTCACAGTTGCAGAAAATGGAACTTGCTGAACCGGCCAGGTCCAAGGAACAGGTGTGGGCTCCTGAGAGTCAGGATAGACAAGGGGCTGCAGCTTTGGCTTGTTTTCTAATCATTTTATCTGGCCCATGAGTGGGAGACAACTTCAAGAAAACCCTCTCCTAATGAGAGGAACCCAGGTGTCAGGGAGAGGAGGGGTGGGTGGTGGTTGGAGACAGAGGCCTGGTGCCCCGGGTGCAGTGGAAGTCTCTGGAAGACCAGGTGGAGGGAGGCCTCACGGAGTGATGCCCAGGGTCACAGACCTGTCGCAGCTGCTGTTTGTTAGTTCAAGTCCTGCTCTGAGGTGCTCTGTGTCAGCTCTGAGCGACAGGTGAGCTGGGGGTGCTCTGCAATGAGGGCTATGTGCACGGTTCCTGTGTGCCCAGCCCTGCCACGGTACCTGCAAGGGTAGCTCTGTATCCTGGGAGGTGCCTGACCACGAGAGCCCCGTGGGCTGGGGTGGGGGTGGGGTACCTGCCCAGGTGAGCTCCATATTCTGGGATTGGTCTGACCACAAGAGCCCCATGGGCTGCTGGAGACCTGGTAAAGGATGTCAGGACAGTCAGTGAAGCCACCGAGGATATACCTCCAGTTGCTCCTAATTCCTACACCCTGCTGGTCATTCTACCAACCACCAGGACATGGTATTCTGTATTAGTCTTCAATGATGCCTTCTTTTGTATTCCATTAGTCCCAGAGTCACAAGAAATTTTGGCTTGTGAGTGGCAGGACTCAACATACAACTAAAACAATACTTCCGGGCCGTCTGGCCCCAAGGGTGCAAAAATTCCCACACCATCTTTGGGGAAAGCTTAGCTAAAGACCTAAAAGTTCTACCTCTGGAAAAGGAAACCCTCCTTCAATATGCAGACGACATTCTGATCACCAGCCCTACTAAGGAGGCCTCTGAACTACCAAGCCAATAAAGGATAGAAGTTGTCCAAGAAAAAGCTCAAATATCACAGACTGCGGTGACCTGCCTGGGCTTCATTCTCACAGAAGGTCAGAGAAGCCCATCCCAGGAAAGGGAAGAAACCATTTTCAGCCTTACCCCTTTCTAAAACTAGAAGACAGCTTAGGGGTTCCTGGGGAGGCCAGGGTTTGCTGCTTCTGGATCCCTAACTACAGTCTACTAGCTGGGCCTCTATATGAAACACTGAAAGGAAAAGATGATGATCCTTTTGAATAGAATCCAGAAGTGGCCTTTCAAGAATGGAAAGAGCAGTCAATTCAGACCCTTGCCCTGGAACTCCCTAATTTAGCTAAACCCTTTGACCTTTACATTCCCGGTGAAAGGTGAATCGCCTTTGGAGAATTAGTGCAAAAACTGGGACCACTTGAAATGGAACAATGCAAGAATGCCATCCAGGTAGGATAAACTATGGTCACTAAGGGGCTTGGCCCACTGCCACATCTGGCCAAGATACTGGCGGTATCTAAAAACCTGGAAATCAGCAGCCCAAAAGGCCACCTCCCTCCTAAGGGAAAAGGACCCCACGTGGTGATCCTAACCACCAACCATGCCCTGAAGTTGCAGGGTTCGCTCCGTGGGCACACCGACCTCGAGTGAGGAGGCCCTCCAACTCCAACATCCAGAGAGATAACCGGGGGCAACAGGGCACCATGACGACTCGTGTGAACATCACTTGACCTGGAGTTTCTCTCATAAAACAACAAGAGTGTGTCCCAAAAGAGTAGACTACTGCTTGCAGGACTTACTGCACCCAGAGGGGAGCTAATAATCTTGGCGGGGGAACAGTATACCACACTGTCACCATAGAAAAGCCGACAGACACTGTGATGATGGTGGCCAATAAGACCGGCTGGACTCCTGTTTACTTCAAAAGGCTGTTGACTCAGTAACCATCATGGTCCTTGGTCACCACTGACCCTGGACTGTCTGGGAGTTGAGCGGGCAGGGCTCTGACACCTGGTGCTGTTTGTACGTTAATTCAGGGGCCTAACTGAAGAAAGCGCAGACTACTGGTCAGAGCATCTAGGCTGGCAGAGACGGTCAGCCTAAGGTGGCCGAACAAATGTGGGGCGGGGTGAAACCGGCCCCCACAGCGTCTCTGCACATCTCTTTCCTGGACCCTTAAAGGTCATTAGAATCTATAACACTTCCAATGCTGGTGCTCAGGTGGACGAGCAGGGAGGCAGGGGTCCTGGGGACAATCAACGTCACCGGGAGGCTGCTGGGGAGAAGCTCTGACCCTCGCCCCAGGGTATGAGGGCTCCCAACTCAGCACTCAGCAGTTACAGAAGAAGGGTCTGCACCCTCAGCACTCCAAGAATGAGGAACGGGACAAAAGGCAGAGGAGGGGTTTGTCCCCAGCAAAGCCCATTAAAAATCCCTGGGAGATAAAAATAGAATCTGGGCAATAAAGTCAAGTCTAACCTTTTTTATCCTTTGTGCTTTGTCTAATTTCACGTGCTCCTAGGGTCCCGCATGCAGAGGTTCCACACCCGGCACTTCAGACCAGATTTCCTAGTGCAGAATGGCTGGGTCGACACCTCAGCTCCTGGGGCCCAGTGCAGACTCCACGATATAGAGCCTGAGCTACAGCCAACCCGGCCCTCGAGAGCTCCGCCGCCTCCCTCCCTCCCACTGACTCTGACAGGATCTCTACACAGCAGCCCAGCCCACAGCCCACGGGGTAGTGCATGCTCTCACCTCTCCATTCTCTGATCAAAATATAAAGTTTCCTTTGCTTGTGAACCAAACTCAGTCTCGATCTGTTGGCCCCAATGACACTGGGCAGGGGGACACTTGTTGGGGTCCACTCTGGAGGATCAGTAACAGAAATTGAGACTATTGTAACCTCAATGAACAGATGTGTGAGCCAAACTGTAGTTAACATAGAACAGTGTATAAGGCTCGGGTAAAATAAGATGTTTTTAACACTTCCATTTGATATTTCCATCACTTTTTATAAGCAAGTTCAGTGAAAAGGTTTGTCTTATTTGTCAGGTCAATATTAGAGAAACGAAGTGATTTCTTTCCAAGGATGTACAGCTAATAATCTTGGTTAAACCTTCAATCATGTTTTAAATGCTTTTCCATTGAAAATGATACCTCTCTTTCAGCTCCCCCATTTCTGAGAAGTATAAAATCTTATAATTTATTATTACCAAAGGGGAAAGGTGGGAGGAGGGATAAATTAACAGTTTGGAATGAACACATACACACTGCTATGTATAAAATAGATCATCAACAAGGAACTACTGTATAGCACAGGGAACTACACTCAACATTTTGCAATAACCTATAAGGGGAAATAATCTGAAAAAGAATAGATATTTTTATTGACATCATCTATCAATGACAGTTAAAGTGTAGCCTAAGGGAAGCTGGTGGTGAGTGCTTCTGACCCTGAAGACTTCAATCATCTAAAGTTTGGACTCTGCCTACTTCCCAAGGCCCTTAATGAACATATGTGTAGCCGTAGCTTAAAAACTTCCCCAGTTTGGGTTTCGGGGAGACACTGATTTTGAAAAAGCCCTGGTGTTCTCCTTACATGAATGGGACTCTTCCTACTGCTAAAACATGTCTGTCACACCCAGAGGATGGTATACCGTCTGATCAGGAAGAGTTTGGAAAAGGCATCTCATCTCCTCATCTCCTGGTGCTCGGGTTCACCCCTCCAGCGTCTTTACTAACAGTCTCCCCACTTGGAGATGTCAGCACTGTCAACATCCTGTTGCGTACAGTTTGGAATTTGTCCAGAGGATGAAGCGGAAGGATGAGGAACAATGAGAGACAAGTCCTAGGTGTTCAGACAGGCACATGTCACTCTAATTTCCAATCAGGAAGACGAATTGACCAAAGGCTAGGGTTGCCCATGGAAACAGTATAGGGCTTGAGGAAATCCCGCTGCTTTGTGGCCAGTTCCCATAAACACGAGTTGAACAATGGAACTCAGGGGCAGTAAAATTCACAAAACTGCAGAGTTGAAAATATCCATCACTGAAAAATGTCTTGAGGAAAGTCAGAGAAAAGGACTTGTAAGCAAGGGAGAATGGCAGGAAAGGGATTTGAGGAGGTAGAAAGGACTCGCCATTAAGCACAAGAAAAGGAGCTGAACATTGCCAACATTGCAGTTGGCCAAAAAGGGTGTATGCGTTCTTTTCTGTATATATTCAAGAAAAGGGCATACACTTTTTTAGCCAACCAAACAGGTGGGCACTGGAAGTCAATACTACAAAAGATATCACTTCGCATCAGTCAGAAGAGCCATCCTCATAAAGCGTAAACAACAGAAATGCAGGACAGGGCAACGAGAAGAGGGAGCCCTGTGAGACTTATAGTGGAAATGTATATTGCCAACGGCCATTCTGGAGAAGTGTATTGTGTTTACTAAAGCATCTAAAAAATGAGCTACAGAGCATAGGGCACTTGCACTCATGGGCGTATATCTTGGGAAAAACAAAAATCGAGAGGAAAAAAAAAATCGAGAGGCACCCCAATGTTTACCCCCTCTCTGTTTAAAAGATCCTCGACTAGGATATAACTTAAATGTCTCTGGAGGGAAAAAATGGATAGAGATGTGGTACTTAGGTAGAGTGGAATATTATTCAGCCTGGAAATCAATGAAATATGGCCAGTTGTAACAACTCCGGAGGAGTTACGTATGATCATTCTAAGTGACAGAATTCAAAAAGAAAAAGACACATATCATAAGATATCACTTAAAGGTGGAATCCAAAATGGCTACACATGAAATAAATTACAAAACAAAAACATAGTCAAATATTTAGAAAACACGCATAAGGCTGCTAAACGGGAAAGGTGGGGAGGGGTGAGGCATCATCCAGGAGGTTGAAATTAGCAAAGATACCATTCCAAATACCAAACTGATAATCAACAAGGCCTACACGGTAGCTAAAAGAACTGCACTCAGCACACTCAAGTCACCGGAAAAGAATATATATGACTGGTAAGAATCTGAAAAAGAATTTATTGATGTCTCTCTGTACGTGAATCAAGTGGATGTACAGCAGCAAGAAACAGAGCTTTGAAAATCAGCTGTAACCAATATAGTAATAAATTGAAAAAAATAAACGACAGAGAGACAGAGAAAACCTCTTACAACTTTTCCTCAGGGACGGTGATGCAACATGGATTGAACACATCTAGACCCACAGCAGGATGAGACATAAGGCTGGAAACTGTTTGCGCTAAGAGAAATGTGAGGTTGGGTGAGGAAATGCACACCCTTTAAAGTAATACTACCTGGTACCCATTCAATGGGTCCCAAATCTGCAGGTTCAAGGGATCTTCCTACAGCTAAAACATGCATGGAAAACCCAGAGGACTGTACACCATGTGATCGGGAGATGTGTCTAAAATGCACCTCATTTATCCTCTCCTGGTGCTCCTGTTCACCATTCCAGCCATGCTACTTAGAATCTCCCCCTTGGAGAATCAGCACATTTAAACTTCTGTTTCACACATTTTGCAAATTGTGAGGAGGATGAACGGGAAGAGGGGGAACCAATGAGAGAAGAGTTGTAGGGGTTTGGACGGGCACATATCACTCTAATTTCCCATTAAGAATAAGAATTAAAGAAAGGCTCAGCCTGCCTCGCCGGAGCCAAAATATAGCCTGAAGCAATCCTGCGGGTTTGAGGCCAGCTCACAAAAGAGCAACTTAAAAAATGGAGCTCAGGGTCACTGCAATTCACAAACCTGCAGAGTTATAAATGAAAACTAACGTCCAAAAATATGTTGAGGTAAGGCAAAGAAGAGGATCTGAATGCAAGACAGAATTGCAAGAAACAGATTTCAAGAGATAGATTGGACTCGTCTTTAACGCACATGAAAAGCGGCAGAATTTCGACAATGATGCAGTTGGCCCAAAAGGGCGTATGCGTTTTTTCCTGATTATATCCAGGAAAAAACGCATACGCACTTTATGGGCAACGAAGCAAGCAAGCAATGCAAATGTGCACAACAAAGAAGTCTCACTTCCCACCGGTCAAAAGGGCCATCCTAAAAAATTGTAAAAACCAGAAATGCAGGACAGGCCATGGAGAACAGGGAGCCTTTATACGCTGATGGGCAGTGTGTGAACTGCCGAGAGCCACTCTGGAGAAGTGTATGGTGGTTCCTAAATCATCTAAAAAACAGAGCTACAGAGCATAGGACACTTCCAATCATGGGAGTATATCTAGGGAAGTCTAAAAATCAACAAGACACAAGCACACCACAGTTTAGGGCTACTCTGTTTACAAGAACCTCAACTTCAGTACACCTTAAATATCCCAGGAAAGAGAACAATGGATAAAGAAGATGTGGTACTTATGTACAATGGAATATCTCTTCACCATGAAATCAATGTAATAAGGCTAGTAGAAGGATAAAGAGTGGATTTAGGTCCGATAATACTACTTGAAATAAGTCAAACAGAAAAAGAAACATATCATAAGATATCACTTATAGAGGGAGGGTAAATATGGCTGCACAAGAAATGAATTACAGAACAGAACAGTGTCTCACATTTAGAAAACACACTTATGTCAGCTTAAGGGGAAAGGAGAGGTGGGGTGATGCATAAAACCAGAGTTTGAAATTAGCACAGATACCGTTCAATAAACCAAATAGGTATTAGACAAGATCTACACCTTGCTCAATGAACTGGCCTCAACACACCCTATACACCGCAGAGAAATATATCTGAGGAATAAGAATCTTAAAACCCATGTATTGATATATCTCCATAAGGGAATCAAGTGTGTGCAGAGCGGCACAAACACAGCAGTGAAAAGGAGCTAAACCCCATTATAGAAATAAATTTTAAAAACAAAACGCTGAAACAATGAAAGAGAGAAAAATTCTTACAAAATTCGCTCAGGGGCTGTGATGCAACCTGGATTGACCACATATAAACCCACAGCTGGATAAGACATAAGGCTGGACACTTGGGGCTGACAGGATTGGTGAGCTTTGGTGAGCAACTGCCGAAAGTTTAATGCAATACTTCATGCTACTCATTCCAAGGGTCCCAACACTCCAGGTTGAAGGGAATCTTCCTACAGCTAAACCATGCTTGGGAAACCCAGCGACTGGTATACCATATGATCGGGAAAGGTTTCTAAAACGCACCTCATTTTTCCTCTCCTGGGGCTCCGGATCGACATTCCAGCCGCTTTACTAACAACATCCCCACATGGAGTCAATGCCTTTAAGTTCTGGTATCGCACAGTCTGCAGTTAGTGCAGAGGATGAATGGGAATAGGAGGAACCAGTGAGAAACTAGCTGTAGCGGTTTCAATGGGCACATGTCACTCTAATATCACATCAGTAAGATGAATTAACCAAAGGCACAGCAAGGTGCCCCAGAAGAAAAATAGGGCTTCAAGGAATCCTGTGGTTACGGGGCAAGACCACAAAAATAAGAGCTAAAAAATGGAGCTAAGGGCCAATGCAATTCAAAAACCTGCAGAGTTATAAAGGCCAACTATTTTCAAAAAATATATTGAGGTAAGGCTATGAAGAGGCATTGAAAGCAAGGCAGAATTGCAGGAAACCGATTTCAGGAGGTAGACTGGAATTGCATTGAAAACATATGAAGAGAGTCAGAACCTCGACAATGATGCACTTGGCCAAAAAGGGCGTATGCGTTTTTTCCTGAATATATTCAGGAAAAAACGCATACGCACTTTTTGGCCAACCAAGCAAGCTTGCAAAGGAAATCTGCACTACAATGAAGTCTCACTTCCACCTGGTCAAAAGGGCCATCTGAAAAAAGTGTAGAATCCATAAAGGCACGACAGGCCATGGAGAACTGGGAGCCTTCTTATGCTGATGGGCGGGATGTAAATTGCCAACAGCCACTCTGGAGAAGTGTATGGTGTTTCCTGAAACATCTAAAAAACAAAGCAACAGAGCCTAGGGCACTTCCACTTATGGTCCTATAGCTTAGGGAAATTAAAATCAAAAAGACACAGCCACCCCAAAGTTTGGAACAGCTCTGTTTACAGGAAACTCGTTTACAGTACACGTTCAACATCGCAGAAAGTGAAAAATGGATAAAGAAGTTGTGGTATTTAATTACAAAGCAATATCACTCAGCAGTGAAATCTATGTCATCAGGCCCTTAGCAGCACAATGAGTGGATTCAGGTATGATGATTCTAACTGAAATAAGTCACACAGAAAAAGAAACATCATAAGATATCAGTAATACACGGAATGTAAACTTGGCTACACAGGAACACAATTACAGAATAGAACAGGGTCTCAAATTAGAAAACCAACTTATGCTTACTTAAGGGTAAAGGTGAGTTGGGGTGCTGCATAAAACCAGAGATTGAAATGAGCACAGATAAAGTTCCTTAAGCCAAATATGGAATAGACAAGAGCTACTCCTTGCTCAACGAAATGGACTCAACACCACATATTAAACACCTAAGAATGTACCTGACTAGTAAGTATCTTAAAACCTATGGATTGCTATGTCTCCGAAAGAGAATCAAGCATGTGTACAGGGGCATAAACGCAGCAGTGATAGGATTGGAGAGGTACGGTGAGCAAATGAAGACCCTTTGAAGTCATATTGCATGGTACCCATTACACGGGTCTCAACTCTCCAGGTTTAAGGTATTCTTCCTTCAGCTAAAACATGCATGTGGAACCCAGAGTATGATCAACCATGTGAACGGGAGACGTGTTCAAATATGTCTCAGTTTTCCTCCCCTGGTACTCGAGTGCAACATTCCAGACGCTTTACTAACACTCTCCCGACTTGGAGAGTCAGTCCCTTTAACTTCCTGTGTGGCCCAGTTTGCAATTTCTGCGGAAGATGAACAGGAATAGCGAGAACCAATGAGAGGCTAGCTGGAGGTGTCTGTACGGGCAAATTTATCTCTCATTTCCCACCAGGAAGAGGAATTAACCAAAGGCTCAGCATGTCGGGCCGGAACCACATTAGGGCCTGAAGCCATCCTGCGGTGTTGCGGCCAGGTCACAAGAAAGCGAGTTGAAGAAAGGAGCTCAGGGGCACTGTAATTCACAAACCTGCAGAGTTATAAATGACAGCTATCATCCAAAAATAGACTGAAGTAAGGCTGCCAAGAAGACTTGAAAGCGGGGCAGAATTGCAGGAAACCGATTTCAGGAGGTAGACTGGAATTGCATTGAAAGCATAGGAAAAGAGGCAGAACGTCCACAATGATGCACTTGGCCAAAAAGGGCGTATGCGTTTTTTCCTGAATATATTCAGGAAAAAACGCATACGCCCTTTTTGGCCAACCAAGCAAGCTTGCAAAGGAAATCTGCACTACAATGAAGTCTCACTTCCCCCCGGTCAAAAGGGCCATCTGAAAAAAGTGTAAAATCCAGAAAGGCAACAGGCCATTGAGAACAGGGAGCCTTGTTATGCTGATGGGCGGGATGTAAATTGCCAACAGACACTTGGGAGAAGTGTATGGTGTTTCCTGAAACATCTAAAAAACAAAGCAACAGAACCTAGGGCACTTCCACTTATGGTCCTATAGCTTAGGGAAATTAAAATCAAAAAGACACAGCCACCCCAAAGTTTGGAACGGCTCTGTTTACAAGAACCTCGTTTACAGTACAAGTTCAACATTGCAGAAAGTGAAAAATGGATAAAGAAGTTGTGGTATTTACGTACAATGCAATATCACTCAGCAATGAAATCTGTGTCATGAGGCCCTTAGCAGCACAATGAGTGGATTCAGGTATGATGATTCTAACTGAAATAAGTCACACAGAAAAAGAAACATCATAAGATATCAGTAATACATGGAATGTAAACTTGGCTACACAGGAACTGAATTACAGAACAGAACAGGGTCTCAAATTTAGAAAACCAACTTATTCTTGCTTAAGGGTAAAGGTGAGTTGGGATGCTGCATAAAACCAGAGATTGAAATGAGCACAGATAAAGTTCCTTAAGCCAAATATGGAATAGACAAGAGCTACTCCTTGCTCAATGAAATGGACTCAACACCCCATATTAAACGCCTAAGAATGTACCTGACTAGTAAGTATCTTAAAACCTATGGATTGCTATGTCTCCGAAAGAGAATCAAGCATGTGTACAGGGGCATAAACGCAGCAGTGATAGGATTGGAGAGGTTCGGTGAGCAAATGAAGACCCTTTGAAGTCATATTGCATGGTACCCATTCCACGGGTTTCAACTCTCCAGGTTTAAGGTATTCTTCCTTAAGCTAAAACATGCATGTGGAACCTAGAGTATGATCAACCATGTGATCGGGAGACGTGTTCAAATATGTCTCAGTTTTCGTACCCTGGTACTCGGGTGCAACATTCCAGACGCTTTACTAACACTCTCCCGACTTGGAGAGTCAGTCCCTTTAACCTCCTCTTTGGCCCAGTTTGCAATTTCTGCGGAAGATGAACAAGAATAGCGAGAACCAATGAGAGGCTAGCTGGAGGTGTCTGGACGTGCAAATTTAACTCTCATTTCCCACCAGGAAGAGGAATTAACCAAAGGCTCAGCATGCCGGGCCGGAAACAGATTAGGGCCTGAAGCCATCATGTGGTGTTGCGGCCAGGTCACAAGAAAGCGAGTTGAAGAAAGGAGCTCAGGGGCACTGTAATTCACAAACCTGCAGAGTTATAAATGACAGCTATCGTCCAAAAATAGACTGAAGTAAGGCTGCCAAGAGGACTTGAAAGCGGGGCAGAATTGCAGGAAACCGATTTCAGGAGGTAGACTGGAATTGCATTGAAAGCATAGGAAAAGAGGCAGAACGTCCACAATGATGCACTTGGCCAAAAAGGGCGTATGCGTTTTTTCCTGAATATATTCAGGAAAAAACGCATACGCCCTTTTTGGCCAACCAAGCAAGCTTGCAAAGGAAATCTGCACTACAATGAAGTCTCACTTCCCCCCGGTCAAAAGGGCCATCTGAAAAAAGTGTAAAATCCAGAAAGGCAACAGGCCATTGAGAACTGGGAGCCTTGTTATGCTGATGGGCGGGATGTAAATTGCCAACAGACACTTGGGAGAAGTGTATGGTGTTTCCTGAAACATCTAAAAAACAAAGCAACAGAGCCTAGGGCACTTCCACTTATCGTCCTATAGCTTAGGGAAATTAAAATCAAAAAGACACAGCCAACCCAAAGTTTGGGACGCCTCTGTTTACAAGAACCTCGTTTACCATACAAGTTCAATATCACAGAAAGTGAAAAATGGATAAAGAACTTGTGGTACTTACGTACAATGCAGTATCACTCAGCAATGAAATCTATGTTATCAGGCCCGTAGCAGCATAATGAGTGGATTCAGGTACGATGATTCTAACTGAAATAGGTCACACAGAAAAAGAAACATCATAAGATATCAGTAATACACGGAATGTAAACTTGGCTACACAGGAACTGAATTCCAAAACAGAAGAGTGTCTCAAATTTAGAAAACCAACTTATGCTTGCTTAAGGGTAAAGGTGAGTTGGGGTGCTGCATAAAACCAGAGATTGAAATGAGCACAGATAAAGTTCCTTAAGCCAAATATGGAATAGACAAGAGCTACTCCTTGCTCAATGAAATGGACTCAACACCGCATATTAAACGCCTAAGAATGTACCTGACTAGTAAGTATCTTAAACCTATGGATTGCTATGTCTCCGAAAGAGAATCAAGCATGTGTACAGGGGCATAAACGCAGCAGTGATAGGATTGGAGAGGTTTGGTGAGCAAATGAAGACCCTTTGAAGTCATATTGCATGGTACCCATTAAACGGGTCTTAACTCTCCAGGTTTAAGGTATTCTTCCTTCAGCTAAAACATGCATGTGGAACCCAAGTATGATCAACCATGTGAACGGGAGACGTGTTCAAATATGTCTCAGTTTTCCTCCCCTGGTACTCGGGTGCAACATTCCAGACGCTTTACTAACACTCTCCCCACTTGGAGAGTCAGCGCCTTTAACCTCCTGTTTGGCCCAGGTTGCAATTTCTGCGGAAGATGAACAGGAATAGCGAGAACCAATGAGAGACTAGCTGGAGGTGTCTGGACGGGCAAATTTAACTCTCATTTCCCACCAGGAAGAGGAAATAACCAAAGGCTCAGCGTGCCGTGCCGGAACCAGATTAGGGCCTGAAGCCATCCTGCGGTGTTGCGGCCAGGTCACAAGAAAGCAAGTTGAAGAAAGGAGCTCAGGGGCACTGTAATTCACAAACCTGCAGAGTTATAAATGACAGCTATCGTCCAAAAATAGATTGAAGTAAGGCTGCCAAGAGGACTTGAAAGCGGGGCAGAATTGCAGGAAACCGATTTCAGGAGGTAGACTGGAATTGCATTGAAAGCATAGGAAAAGAGGCAGAACGTCCACAGTGATGCACTTGGCCAAAAAGGGCGTATGCGTTTTTTCCTGAATATATTCAGGAAAAAACGCATACGCCCTTTTTGGCCAACCAAGCAAGCTTGCAAAGGAAATCTGCACTACAATGAAGTCTCACTTCCCCCCGGTCAAAAGGGCCATCTGAAAAAAGTGTAAAATCCAGAAAGGCAGGACAGGCCATGGAGAACTGGGAGCCTTGTTATGCTGATGGGCGGGATGTAAATTGCCAACAGACACTCGGGAGAAGTGTATGGTGTTTCCTGAAACATCTAAAGAACAAAGCAACAGAGCCTAGGGCACTTCCACTTATGGTCCTATAGCTTAGGGAAATTAAAATCAAAAAGACACAGCCACCCCAAAGTTTGGAACGGCTCTGTTGACAAGAACCTCATTTACAGTACAAGTTCAACATCGCAGAAAGTGAAAAATGGATAAAGAAGTTGTGGTATTTACTTACAAAGCAATATCACTCAGCAATGAAATCTGTGTCATCAGGCCCTTAGCAGCACAATGAGTGGATTCAGGTATGATGATTCTAACTGAAATAAGTCACACAGAAAAAGAAACATCATAAGATATCAGTAATACACGGAATGTAAACTTGGCTACACAGGAACTGCATTCCAAAACAGAACAGGGTCTCAAATTTAGAAAACCAACTTATTCTTGCTTAAGGGTAAAGGTGAGTTGGGGTGCTGCATAAAACCAGAGATTGAAATAAGCACAGATAAAGTTCCTTAAGCCAAATATGGAATAGACAAGAGCTACTCCTTGCTCAACGAAATGGACTCAACACCCCATATTAAACGCCTAAGAATGTACCTGACTAGTAAGTATCTTAAAACCTATGGATTGCTATGTCTCCGAAAGAGAACCAAGCATGTGTACAGGGGCATAAACGCAGCAGTGATAGGATTGGAGAGGTTCGGTGAGCAAATGAAGACCCTTTGAAGTCATATTGCATGGTACCCATTCCACGGGTTTCAACTACCCAGGTTTAAGGTATTCTTCCTTCAGCTAAAACATGCATGTGGAACCTAGAGTATGATCAACCATGTGATCGGGAGACGTGTTCAAATATGTCTCAGTTTTCCTCCCCTGGTACTCGGGTGCAACATTCCAGACGCTTTACTAACACTCTCCCCATTTGGAGAGTCAGCGCCTTTAACCTCCTGTTTGGCCCAGTTTGCAATTTCTGCAGAAGATGAACAGGAATAGCGAGAACCAATGGAGACTAGCTGGAGGTGTCTGGACGGGCAAATTTAACTCTCATTTCCTACCAGGAAGAGGAATTAACCAAAGGCTCAGCGTGCCGTGCCGGAACCAGATTAGGGCCTGAAGCCATCCTGCGGTGTTGCAGCCAGCTCAAAAGAAAGCGAGTTGAAGAAAGGAGCTCAGGGGCACTGTAATTCACAAACCTGCAGAGTTATAAATGACAGCTATCGTCCAAAAATAGACTGAAGTAAGGCTGCCAAGAGGACTTGAAAGTGGGGCAGATTTGCAGGAAACCGATTTCAGGAGGTAGACTGGAATTGCATTGAAAGCATAGGAAAAGAGGCAGAACGTCCACAATGATGCACTTGGCCAAAAAGGGCGTATGCGTTTTTTCCTGAATATATTCAGGAAAAAACGCATACGCCCTTTTTGGCCAACCAAGCAAGCTTGCAAAGGAAATCTGCACTACAATGAAGTCTCACTTCCCCCGGGTCAAAAGGGCCATCTGAAAAAAGTGTAAAATCCAGAAAGGCAGGACAGGCCATGGAGAACTGGGAGCCTTGTTATGCTGATGGGCGGGATGTAAATTGCCAACAGACACTCGGGAGAAGTGTATGGTGTTTCCTGAAACATCTAAAAAACAAAGCAACAGAACCTAGGGCACTTCCACTTATGGTCCTATAGCTTAGGGAAATTAAAATCAAAAAGACACAGCCACCCCAATGTTTGGAATGGCTCTGTTTACAAGAACCTCGTTTACAGTACAAGTTCAACATCGCAGAAAGTGAAAAATGGATAAAGAAGTTGTGGTATTTACTTACAAAGCAATATCACTCAGCAATGAAATCTGTGTCATCAGGCCCTTAGCAGCACAATGAGTGGATTCAGGTATGATGATTCTAACTGAAATAAGTCACACAGAAAAAGAAACATCATAAGATATCACTAATACACGGAATGTAAACTTGGCTACACAGGAACTGAATTACAGAACAGAACAGGGTCTCAAATTTAGAAAACCAACTTATGCTTGCTTAAGGGTAAAGGTGAGTTGTGGTGCTGCATAAAACCAGAGATTAAAATGAGCACAGATAAAGTTCCTTAAGTCAAATATGGAATAGACAAGAGCTACTCCTTGTTCAACGAAATGGAATCAACACCGCATATTAAACGTCTAAGAATGTACCTGACTAGTAAGTATCGTAAAACTTATGGATTGCTATGTCTCCAAAAGAGAATCAAGCAAGTGTACAGGGGCATAAACGTAGCAGTGATAGGATTGGAGACGTTCGGTGAGCAAATGAAGACCCTTTGAAGTCATATTGCATGGTTCCCATTACACGGGTCTCAACGCTCCAGGTTTAAGGTATTCTTCCTTCAGCTAAAACATGCATGTGGAACCCAAGTATGATCAACCATGTGAACGGGAGACGTGTTCAAATATGTCTCAGTTTTCCTCTCCTGGTACTCGGGTGCAACATTCCAGACGCTTTACTGACACTCTCCCCACTTGGAGAGTCAGCGCCTTTAACCTCCTGTTTGGCCCAGTTTGCAATTTCTGCGGAAGATGAACAGGAATAGCGAGAACCAATGGAGACTAGCTGGAGGTGTCTGGACGGGCAAATTTAACTCTCATTTCCTACCAGGAAGAGGAATTAACCAAAGGCTCAGCGTGCCATGCCAGAACCAGATTAGGGCCTGAAGCCATCCTGCCGTGTTGCGGCCAGGTCACAAGAAAGCGAGTTGAAGAAAGGAGCTCAGGGGCACTGTAATTCACAAACCTGCAGAGTTATAAATGACAGCTATCGTCCAAAAATAGACTGAAGTAAGGCTGCCAAGAGGACTTGAAAGCGGGGCAGAATTGCAGGAAACCGATTTCAGGAGGTAGACTGGAATTGCATTGAAAGCATAGGAAAAGAGGCAGAACGTCCACAATGATGCACTTGGCCAAAAAGGGCGTATGCGTTTTTTCCTGAATATATTCAGGAAAAAACGCATACGCCCTTTTTGGCCAACCAAGCAAGCTTGCAAAGGAAATCTGCACTACAATGAAGTCTCACTTCCCCCCGGTCAAAAGGGCCATCTGAAAAAAGTGTAAAATCCAGAAAGGCAGGACAGGCCATGGAGAACTGGGAGCCTTGTTATGCTGATGGGCGGGATGTAAATTGCCAACAACCACTCGGGAGAAGTGTATGGTGTTTCCTGAAACATCTAAAAAACAAAGCAACAGAGCCTAGGGCACTTCCACTTATGGTCCTATAGCTTAGGGAAATTAAAATCAAAAAGACACAGCCACCCCAAAGTTTGGAACGGCTCTGTTTACAAGAACCTCGTTTACAGTACAAGTTCAACATTGCAGAAAGTGAAAAATGGATAAAGAAGTTGTGGTATTTACTTACAAAGCAATATCACTCAGCAATGAAATCTGTGTCATCAGGCCCTTAGCAGCACAATGAGTGGATTCAGGTATGATGATTCTAACTGAAATAAGTCACACAGAAAAAGAAACATCATAAGATATCAGTAATACACGGAATGTAAACTTGGCTACACAGGAACTGAATTACAGAACAGAACAGGGTCTCAAATTTAGAAAACCAACTTATGCTTGCTTAAGGGTAAAGGTGAGTTGGGGTGCTGCATAAAACCAGAGATTGAAATGAGCACAGATAAAGTTCCTTAAGCCAAATATGGAATAGACAAGAGCTACTCCTTGCTCAATGAAATGGACTCAACACCGCATATTAAACACCTAAGAATGTACCAGACTTGAAAGTATCTTAAAACCTATGGATTGCTATGTCTCCGAAAGAGAATCAAGCATGTGTACAGGGCCATAAACGCAGCAGTGATAGGATTGGAGAGGTTCAGTGAGCAAATGAAGACCCTTTGAAGTCATATTGCATGGTACCCATTCCACGGGTTTCAACTACCCAGGTTTAAGGTATTCTTCCTTCAGCTAAAACATGCATGTGGAACCTAGAGTATGATCAACCATGTGATCGGGAGACGTGTTCAAATATGTCTCAGTTTTCTTACGCTGGTACTCGGGTGCAACATTCCAGACGCATTACTAACACTCTCCCGACTTGGAGAGTCAGTCCCTTTAACCTCCTGTTTGGCCCAGTTTGCAATTTCTGTGGAAGATGAACAGGAATAGCGAGAATCAATGAGAGGCTAGCTGGAGGTGTCTTGATGGGCAAATTTAACTCTCATTTCCCACCAGGAAGAGGAATTAACCAAAGGCTCAGCGTGCCGTGCCAGAACCAGATTAGGCCCTGAAGCCATCCTGCGGTGTTGCGGCCAGGTCACAAGAAAGCGAGTTGAAGAAAGGAGCTCAGGGGCACTGTAATTCACAAACCTGCAGAGTTATAAATGACAGCTATCGTCCAAAAATAGACTGAAGTAAGGCTGCCAAGAGGACTTGAAAGCGGGGCAGAATTGCAGGAAACCGATTTCAGGAGGTAGACTGGAATTGTATTGAAAGCATAGGAAAAGAGGCAGAACGTCCACAATGATGCACTTGGCCAAAAAGGGCGTATGCGTTTTTTCCTGAATATATTCAGGAAAAAACGCATACGCCCTTTTCGGCCAACCAAGCAAGCTTGCAAAGGAAATCTGCACTACAATGAAGTCTCACTTCCCCCCGGTCAAAAGGGCCATCTGAAAAAAGTGTAAAATCCAGAAAGGCAGGACAGGCCATGGAGAACTGGGAGCCTTGTTATGCTGATGGGCGGGATGTAAATTGCCAACAACCACTCGGGAGAAGTGTATGGTGTTTCCTGAAACATCTAAAAAACAAAGCAACAGAACCTAGGGCACTTCCACTTATGGTCCTATAGCTTAGGGAAATTAAAATCAAAAAGACACAGCCACCCCAAAGTTTGGAACGGCTCTGTTTACAAGAAACTCGTTTATAGTACAAGTTCAACATCGTAGAAAGTGAAAAATGGATAAAGAAGTTGTGGTATTTACTTACAAAGCAACATCACTCAGTAATGAAATCTGTGTCACAAGGCCCTTAGCAGCACAATGAGTGGATTCAGGTACGATGATTCTAACTGAAATAAGTAACACAGAAAAAGAAACATCATAAGATATCACTAATACACGGAATGTAAACTTGGCTACACAGGAACTGAATTCCAAAACAGAACAGGGTCTCAAATTTAGAAAACCAACCTATGCTTGCTTAAGGGGAAAGGTGAGTTGGGGTGCTGCATAAAACCAGAGATTGAAATGAGCACAGATAAAGTTCCTTAAGCCAAATATGGAATAGACAAGAGCTACTCCTTGCTCAACGAAATGGACTCAACACCGCATATTAAACGCCTAAGAATGTACCTGACTAGTAAGTATCTTAAAACCTATGGTTTGCTATGTCTCTGAAAGAGGATCAAGCATGTGTACAGGGGCATAAACGCAGCAGTGATAGGATTGGAGAGGTTCGGTGAGCAAATGAAGACCCATTGAAGTCATATTGCATGGTACCCATTCCACGGGTTTCAACTACCCAGGTTTAAGGTATTCTTACTTCAGCTAAAACATGCATGTGGAACCTAGAGTATGATCAACCATGTGATCGGTAGACGTGTTCAAATATGTCTCAGGTTACCTCCCCTGGTACTCGGGTGCAACATTTCAGACGCTTTACTAACACTCTCCCCACTTGGAGAGACAGCGCCTTTAACCTCCTGTTTGACACAGTATGCAATTTCTGCGGAAGATGAACAGGAATAGGGAGAACCAATGAGAGACTAGCTTGAGGTGTCTGAACGGGCAAATTTAACTCTCATTTCCCACTAGGAAGAGGAATTAACCAAAGGCTCAGCGTGCCATGCCGGAAACAGATTAGGGCCTGAAGCCATCCTGCGGTGTTGCGGCCAGCTCACAACAAAGTGAGTTGAAGAAAGGAGCTCAGGGGCTCTGTAATTCACAAACCTGCAGAGTTATAAATGACAGCTATCGTCCAAAAATATACTGAAGTAAGGCTGCCAAGAGGACTTGAAAGCGGGGCAGAATTGCAGGATACCGATTTCAGGAGGTAGACTGGATTTGCATTGAAAGCATAGGAAAAGAGGCAGAACGTCCACAATGATGCACTTTGCCAAACGGGAATATGCGTTTTTTCCTGAATATATTCAGGAATAAACGCATACGCCCTTTTTGGCCAACCAAGCAAGCTTGCAAAGGAAATCTGCACTACAATGAAGTCTCACTTCCCCCCGGTCAAAAGGGCCATCAGAATAAAGTGTAAAATCCAGAAAGGCAGGACAGGCCATGGAGAACTGGGAGCCTTGTTATGCTGATGGGCGGGATGTAAATTGCCAACAGACACTCGGGAGAAGTGTATGGTGTTTCCTGAAACATCTAAAAAACAAAGCAACAGAGCCTAGGGCACTTCCACTTATGGTCCTATAGCTTAGGGAAATTAATATCAAAAAGACACAGCAACCCCAAAATTTGGGACGGCTCTTTTTACAGGAATCTCTTCTACGGCACAAGTTAAATATCCCAGAGAGCAAATAATGGATAAAGAAGTTGCGGTACTTCTGTACAACAGAATACCACTCAGCAATGAAATCTATGTCACCAGGCCCGTACCAGCATAATGAGTGGATTGAGGCACGATGATTCTAAGTGAAATAAGTCACACAGAAAAAGAAACATCATAAGGTATCACTAATACACGGAATGTGAACTTGGCTACACATGAACTGAATTACAAAACAGAACAGGGTCTCAAGTTTAGAAAACCAACTTATGCCTGCTTAAGGGGGAAGGTGAGTTGGGGTGCTGCATAAAAGCAGAGTTTGAAATTAGCACAGATACCGTTCCATAAGCCAAATATGTAATAGACAAGAGCTACCCCTTGCTCAACGAAATGGATTCAACAATGAGGTATCACCTCACACCTGGTAGAATAGGCATCATTGAAAATCTACAAACAAAAAATGCTGGAAAGGGTGTGGAGAAAAGGAACCCTCTTCCACTATTGTTGGGAATATAAATTGATACAATCATTATGGAGAACAATATGGAATTTCTTAAGAAACTAACAATAGAATTACCATATGATACAGCAATCCCAGTACTGGACATATACCCAGACAAAACCATAAATCAAAAAGAGTCATTCACCGCAATGTTCATTGCATCACTATTTACAATATCGAGGTAATGGAAGCAACCTAAATGCCCACAGACAGACGAATGCATAAAGCTGTGGTACATATATGAAATGGAATATTACTAAGCCATGAAAAGGAATGAAATTGGGTCATTTGTAGAGACGTCGATGGATCTAGAGACTGTCATACAGAGTGAAGTAAGTCAGAAAGAGAAAAACAAATCTTGTATATTCATGCATATATGTGGAACCTAGAAAAACTGTACAGATTAACCATTTTGCAAGGCATAAATAGAGCAACAGATGTAGACAACAAACGTATGGACAACAAGGGGGGAAAGCTGTTGGGGGGGTGGTGGTGGGAGGAGTTGAGAGACTGGGATTGGCATGTATACATTTATATGTATAAAATAGATAACCAATAAGAACCTGCTGTATAAAAATATAAAATAAAATTCAAAATTAAAAAGAAGTAAAATTTAAAAAATAAAACAGAAAAAACAATTATTCCCTGCACATACATGTATTTATATGAATAAATTATTTCCATGCTTATATCTGTAAATACAAAAAAGAGGAATAAAATCTACCTTGAACCAAAAACGAAAAAGAGAAAAAAAACACAGAACCCACCAGTTACACAGAGGAAAACCGTATCAGGGCACTTGCTCCAGTTGTAAACAATTCTGAAGTTGGTCAGTGGTGGGGAATCGTCTCCCATTCAGCCAGCAGCCCCCACGCAACAAGCGTCCTCATTGCAAAGCTGGGGCACCGTGCCGAGGCATCTGTGAGTAAACGTGAGCTGAGCCCCAGGCCAGTTGCTGCTGAACTATTCCCACCCGTCCCAGGTAAAACACCTGAATATATACAAGGACTTGAAAGCCTAGAGGAAGGGCCATAGAGCCACACGAGTGACAGCATGCCGGCCGACTTGGTGCCTGCAGGCCAGCCAGGATGGTCCTGGCCCTGGGTGCTCTTCTGGAAGATTTCCATTTCCCTGCCTGAGATACCCGTCCTGTCCCTGCCCCCACTGCTTTTTTCCTTCCTCACCTCTGCCCAGGGAGAAATTCCAGCAGCAGGTATGGGTGACACATCCTCTTCTTTAGCAGGTGGCAGCCTGGCAACTGCTGCAGAAAGTCCAGCAGAGCCCCACTCACACTGGGCCACCCACAAAGCCGTGGCCTCTCACTCCCTCCCACCAGCCCAGCCCAGAGACTGCTGACAGGGCAGAGAAAATGGCGTCAGGCACGGCTGCAGGGGCTCTTGCTGCCTGGAGTGGTATTTATATTGATCTCAACCCAGGCACACCTGGGGAGGGCTGGCCGGCACGGTAAGGCTGCCCAGGTCAGCCAATCATCACCCCTCAGGGGCTCACAGTTGCAGAAAATGGAACTTGCTGAACCGGCCAGGTCCAAGGAACAGGTGTGGGCTCCTGAGAGTCAGGATAGACAAGGGGCTGCAGCTTTGGCTTGTTTTCTAATCATTTTATCTGGCCCATGAGTGGGAGACAACTTCAAGAAAACCCTCTCCTAATGAGAGGAACCCAGGAGTCAGGGAGAGGAGGGGTGGGTGGTGGTTGGAGACAGAGGCCTGGTGCCCCGGGTGCAGTGGAAGTCTCTGGAAGACCAGGTGGAGGGAGGCCTCACGGAGTGATGCCCAGGGTCACAGACCTGTCGCAGCTGCTGTTTGTTAGTTCAAGTCCTGCTCTGAGGTGCTCTGTGTCAGCTCTGAGCGACAGGTGAGCTGGGGGTGCTCTGCAATGAGGGCTATGTGCACGGTTCCTGTGTGCCCAGCCCTGCCACGGTACCTGCAAGGGTAGCTCTGTATCCTGGGAGGTGCCTGACCACGAGAGCCCCGTGGGCTGGGGTGGGGGTGGGGTACCTGCCCAGGTGAGCTCCATATTCTGGGATTGGTCTGACCACAAGAGCCCCATGGGCTGCTGGAGACCTGGTAAAGGATGTCAGGACAGTCAGTGAAGCCACCGAGGATATACCTCCAGTTGCTCCTAATTCCTACACCCTGCTGGTCATTCTACCAACCACCAGGACATGGTATTCTGTATTAGTCTTCAATGATGCCTTCTTTTGTATTCCATTAGTCCCAGAGTCACAAGAAATTTTGGCTTGTGAGTGGCAGGACTCAACATACAACTAAAACAATACTTCTGGGCCGTCTGGCCCCAAGGGTGCAAAAATTCCCACACCATCTTTGGGGAAAGCTTAGCTAAAGACCTAAAAGTTCTACCTCTGGAAAAGGAAACCCTCCTTCAATATGCAGACGACATTCTGATCACCAGCCCTACTAAGGAGGCCTCTGAACTACCAAGCCAATAAAGGATAGAAGTTGTCCAAGAGAAAGCTCAAATATCACAGACTGCGGTGACCTGCCTGGGCTTCATTCTCACAGAAGGTCAGAGAAGCCCATCCCAGGAAAGGGAAGAAACCATTTTCAGCCTTACCCCTTTCTAAAACTAGAAGACAGCTTAGGGGTTCCTGGGGAGGCCAGGGTTTGCTGCTTCTGGATCCCTAACTACAGTCTACTAGCTGGGCCTCTATATGAAACACTGAAAGGAAAAGATGATGATCCTTTTGAATAGAATCCAGAAGTGGCCTTTCAAGAATGGAAAGAGCAGTCAATTCAGACCCTTGCCCTGGAACTCCCTAATTTAGCTAAACCCTTTGACCTTTACATTCCCGGTGAAAGGTGAATCGCCATTGGAGAATTAGTGCAAAAACTGGGACCACTTGAAATGGAACAATGCAAGAATGCCATCCAGGTAGGATAAACTACGGTCACTAAGGGGCTTGGCCCACTGCCACATCTGGCCAAGATACTGGCGGTATCTAAAAACCTGGAAATCAGCAGCCCAAAAGGCCACCTCCCTCCTAAGGGAAAAGGACCCCACGTGGTGATCCTAACCACCAACCATGCCCTGAAGTTGCAGGGTTCGCTCCGTGGGCACACCGACCTCGAGTGAGGAGGCCCTCCAACTCCAACATCCAGAGAGATAACCGGGGGCAACAGGGCACCATGACGACTCGTGTGAACATCACTTGACCTGGAGTTTCTCTCATAAAACAACAAGAGTGTGTCCCAAAAGAGTAGACTACTGCTTGCAGGACTTACTGCACCCAGAGGGGAGCTAATAATCTTGGCGGGGGAACAGTATACCACACTGTCACCATAGAAAAGCCTACAGACACCGTGATGATGGTGGCCAATAAGACCGGCTGGACTCCTGTTTACTTCAAAAGGCTGTTGACTCAGTAGCCATCATGGTCCTTGATCACCACTGACCCTGGACTGTCTGGGAGTTGAGCGGGCAGGGCTCTGACACCTGGTGCTGTTTGTACGTTAATTCAGGGGCCTAATTGAAGAAAGCGCAGACTACTGGTCAGAACATCTAGGCTGGCAGAGACGGTCAGCCTAAGGTGGCCGAACAAATGTGGGGCGGGGTGAAACCGGCCCCCACAGCGTCTCTGCACATCTCTTTCCTGGACCCTTAAAGGTCATTAGAATCTATAACACTTCCAATGCTGGTGCTCAGGTGGACGAGCAGGGAGGCAGGGGTCCTGGGGACAATCAACGTCACCGGGAGGCTGCTGGGGAGAAGCTCTGACCCTCGCCCCAGGGTATGAGGGCTCCCAACTCAGCACTCAGCAGTTACAGAAGAAGGGTCTGCACCCTCAGCACTCCAAGAATGAGGAACGGGACAAAAGGCAGAGGAGGGGTTTGTCCCCAGCAAAGCCCATTAAAAATCCCTGGGAGATAAAAATAGAATCTGGGCAATAAAGTCAAGTCTAACCTTTTTTATCCTTTGTGCTTTGTCTAATTTCACGTGCTCCTAGGGTCCCGCATGCAGAGGTTCCACACCCGGCACTTCAGACCAGATTTCCTAGTGCAGAATGGCTGGGTCGACACCTCAGCTCCTGGGGCCCAGTGCAGACTCCACGATATAGAGCCTGAGCTACAGCCAACCCGGCCCTCGAGAGCTCCGCCGCCTCCCTCCCTCCCACTGACTCTGACAGGATCTCTACACAGCAGCCCAGCCCACAGCCCACGGGGTAGTGCATGCTCTCACCTCTCCATTCTCTGATCAAAATATAAAGTTTCCTTTGCTTGTGAACCAAACTCAGTCTCGATCTGTTGGCCCCAATGACACTGGGCAGGGGGACACTTGTTGGGGTCCACTCTGGAGGATCAGTAACAGAAATTGAGACTATTGTAACCTCAATGAACAGATGTGTGAGCCAAACTGTAGTTAACATAGAACAGTGTATAAGGCTCGGGTAAAATAAGATGTTTTTAACACTTCCATTTGATATTTCCATCACTTTTTATAAGCAAGTTCAGTGAAAAGGTTTGTCTTATTTGTCAGGTCAATATTAGAGAAACGAAGTGATTTCTTTCCAAGGATGTACAGCTAATAATCTTGGTTAAACCTTCAATCTTGTTTTAAATGCTTTTCCATTGAAAATGATACCTCTCTTTCAGCTCCCCCATTTCTGAGAAGTATAAAATCTTATAATTTATTATTACCAAAGGGGAAAGGTGGGAGGAGGGATAAATTAACAGTTTGGAATGAACACATACACACTGCTATGTATAAAATAGATCATCAACAAGGAACTACTGTATAGCACAGGGAACTACACTCAACATTTTGCAATAACCTATAAGGGGAAATAATCTGAAAAAGAATAGATATTTTTATTGACATCATCTATCAATGACAGTTAAAGTGTAGCCTAAGGGAAGCTGGTGGTGAGTGCTTCTGACCCTGAAGACTTCAATCATCTAAAGTTTGGACTCTGCCTACTTCCCAAGGCCCTTAATGAACATATGTGTAGCCGTAGCTTAAAAACTTCCCCAGTTTGGGTTTCGGGGAGACACTGATTTTGAAAAAGCCCTGGTGTTCTCCTTACATGAATGGGACTCTTCCTACTGCTAAAACATGTCTGTCACACCCAGAGGATGGTATACCGTCTGATCGGGAAGAGTTTGGAAAAGGCATCTCATCTCCTCATCTCCTGGTGCTCGGGTTCACCCCTCCAGCGTCTTTACTAACAGTCTCCCCACTTGGAGATGTCAGCACTGTCAACATCCTGTTGCGTACAGTTTGGAATTTGTCCAGAGGATGAAGCGGAAGGATGAGGAACAATGAGAGACAAGTCCTAGGTGTTCAGACAGGCACATGTCACTCTAATTTCCAATCAGGAAGACGAATTGACCAAAGGCTAAGGTTGCCCATGGAAACAGTATAGGGCTTGAGGAAATCCCGCTGCTTTGTGGCCAGTTCCCATAAACACGAGTTGAACAATGGAACTCAGGGGCAGTAAAATTCACAAAACTGCAGAGTTGAAAATATCCATCACTGAAAAATGTCTTGAGGAAAGTCAGAGAAAAGGACTTGTAAGCAAGGGAGAATGGCAGGAAAGGGATTTGAGGAGGTAGAAAGGACTCGCCATTAAGCACAAGAAAAGGAGCTGAACATTGCCAACATTGCAGTTGGCCAAAAAGGGTGTATGCGTTCTTTTCTGTATATATTCAAGAAAAGGGCATACACTTTTTTAGCCAACCAAACAGGTGGGCACTGGAAGTCAATACTACAAAAGATATCACTTCGCATCAGTCAGAAGAGCCATCCTCATAAAGCGTAAACAACAGAAATGCAGGACAGGGCAACGAGAAGAGGGAGCCCTGTGAGACTTATAGTGGAAATGTATATTGCCAACGGCCATTCTGGAGAAGTGTATTGTGTTTACTAAAGCATCTAAAAAATGAGCTACAGAGCATAGGGCACTTGCACTCATGGGCATATATCTTGGGAAAAACAAAAATCGAGAGGACACAGGCACCCCAATGTTTACCCCCTCTCTGTTTAAAAGATCCTCGACTAGGATATAACTTAAATGTCTCTGGAGGGAAAAAATGGATAGAGATGTGGTACTTAGGTAGAGTGGAATATTATTCAGCCTGGAAATCAATGAAATATGGCCAGTTGTAACAACTCCGGAGGAGTTACGTATGATCATTCTAAGTGACAGAATTCAAAAAGAAAAAGACACATATCATAAGATATCACTTAAAGGTGGAATCCAAAATGGCTACACATGAAATAAATTACAAAACAAAAACATAGTCAAATATGTAGAAAACACGCATAAGGCTGCTAAACGGGAAAGGTGGGGAGGGGTGAGGCATCATCCAGGAGGTTGAAATTAGCAAAGATACCATTCCAAATACCAAACTGATAATCAACAAGGCCTACACGGTAGCTAAAAGAACTGCACTCAGCACACTCAAGTCACCGGAAAAGAATATATACGACTGGTAAGAATCTGAAAAAGAATTTATTGATGTCTCTCTGTACGTGAATCAAGTGGATGTACAGCAGCAAGAAACAGAGCTTTGAAAATCAGCTGTAACCAATATAGTAATAAATTGAAAAAAATAAACGACAGAGAGACAGAGAAAACCTCTTACAACTTTTCCTCAGGGACGGTGATGCAACATGGATTGAACACATCTAGACCCACAGCAGGATGAGACATAAGGCTGGAAACTGTTTGCGCTAAGAGAAATGTGAGGTTGGGTGAGGAAATGCACACCCTTTAAAGTAATACTACCTGGTACCCATTCAATGGGTCCCAAATCTGCAGGTTCAAGGGATCTTCCTACAGCTAAAACATGCATGGAAAACCCAGAGGACTGTACACCATGTGATCGGGAGATGTGTCTAAAATGCACCTCATTTATCCTCTCCTGGTGCTCCTGTTCACCATTCCAGCCACGCTACTTAGGATCTCCCCACTTGGAGAATCAGCACATTTAAACTTCTGTTTCACACATTTTGCAAATTGTGAGGAGGATGAATGGGAAGAGGGGGAACCAATGAGAGAAGAGTTGTAGGGGTTTGGACGGGCACATATCACTCTAATTTCCCATTAAGAATAAGAATTAAAGAAAGGCTCAGCCTGCCTCGCCGGAGCCAAAATAGAGCCTGAAGCAATCGTGCGGGTTTGAGGCCAGCTCACAAAAGAGCAACTTAAAAAATGGAGCTCAGGGTCACTGCAATTCACAAACCTGCAGAGTTATAAATGAAAACTAACGTCCAAAAATATGTTGAGGTAAGGCAAAGAAGAGGATCTGAATGCAAGACAGAATTGCAAGAAACAGATTTCAAGAGATAGATTGGACTCGTCTTTAACGCACATGAAAAGCGGCAGAATTTCGACAATGATGCAGTTGGCCCAAAAGGGCGTATGCGTTTTTTCCTGATTATATCCAGGAAAAAACGCATACGCACTTTATGGGCAACGAAGCAAGCAAGCAATGCAAATGTGCACAACAAAGAAGTCTCACTTCCCACCGGTCAAAAGGGCCATCCTAAAAAATTGTAAAAACCAGAAATGCAGGACAGGCCATGGAGAACAGGGAGCCTTTATACGCTGATGGGCAGTGTGTGAACTGCTGAGAGCCACTCTGGAGAAGTGTATGGTGGTTCCTAAATCATCTAAAAAACAGAGCTACAGAGCATAGGACACTTCCAATCATGGGAGTATATCTAGGGAAGTCTAAAAATCAACAAGACACAAGCACACCACAGTTTAGGGCTACTCTGTTTACAAGAACCTCAACTTCAGTACACCTTAAATATCCCAGGAAAGAGAACAATGGATAAAGAAGATGTGGTACTTATGTACAATGGAATATCTCTTCACCATGAAATCAATGTAATAAGGCTAGTAGAAGGATAAAGAGTGGATTTAGGTCCGATAATACTACTTGAAATAAGTCAAACAGAAAAAGAAACATATCATAAGATATCACTTATAGAGGGAGGGTAAATATGGCTGCACAAGAAATGAATTACAGAACAGAACAGTGTCTCACATTTAGAAAACACACTTATGTCAGCTTAAGGGGAAAGGAGAGGTGGGGTGATGCATAAAACCAGAGTTTGAAATTAGCACAGATACCGTTCAATAAACCAAATAGGTATTAGACAAGATCTACACCTTGCTCAATGAACTGGCCTCAACACACCCTATACACCGCAGAGAAATATATCTGAGGAATAAGAATCTTAAAACCCATGTATTGATATATCTCCATAAGGGAATCAATTGTGTGCAGAGCGGCACAAACACAGCAGTGAAGATGAGCTAAACCCCATTATAGAAATAAATTTTAAAAACAAAACGCTGAAACAATGAAAGAGAGAAAAATTCTTACAAAATTCGCTCAGGGGCTGTGATGCAACCTGGATTGACCACATATAAACCCACAGCTGGATAAGACATAAGGCTGGACACTTGGGGCTGACAGGATTGGTGAGCTTTGGTGAGCAACTGCCGAAAGTTTAATGCAATACTTCATGCTGCTCATTCCAAGGGTCCCAACACTCCAGGTTGAAGGGAAACTTCCTACAGCTAAACCATGCTTGGGAAACCCAGCGACTGGTATACCATATGATCGGGAAAGGTTTCTAAAACGCACCTCATTTTTCCTCTCCTGGGGCTCCGGATCGACATTCCAGCCGCTTTACTAACAACATCCCCACATGGAGTCAATGCCTTTAAGTTCTGGTATCGCACAGTCTGCAGTTAGTGCAGAGGATGAATGGGAATAGGAGGAACCAGTGAGAAACTAGCTGTAGCGGTTTCAATGGGCACATGTCACTCTAATATCACATCAGTAAGATGAATTAACCAAAGGCACAGCAAGGTGCCCCAGAAGAAAAATAGGGCTTCAAGGAATCCTGTGGTTACGGGGCAAGACCACAAAAATAAGAGCTAAAAAATGGAGCTAAGGGCCAATGCAATTCAAAAACCTGCAGAGTTATAAAGGCCAACTATTTTCAAAAAATATATTGAGGTAAGGCTATGAAGAGGCATTGAAAGCAAGGCAGAATTGCAGGAAACCGATTTCAGGAGGTAGACTGGAATTGCATTGAAAACATATGAAGAGAGTCAGAACCTCGACAATGATGCACTTGGCCAAAAAGGGCGTATGTGTTTTTTCCTGAATATATTCAGGAAAAAAAGCATACGCACTTTTTGGCCAACCAAGCAAGCTTGCAAAGGAAATCTGCACTACAATGAAGTCTCAGTTCCACCTGGTCAAAAGGGCCATCTGAAAAAAGTGTAGAATCCATAAAGGCACAACAGGCCATGGAGAACTGGGAGCCTTCTTATGCTGATGGGCGGGATGTAAATTGCCAACAGCCACTCTGGAGAAGTGTATGGTGTTTCCTGAAACATCTAAAAAACAAAGCAACAGAGCCTAGGGCACTTCCACTTATGGTCCTATAGCTTAGGGAAATTAAAATCAAAAAGACACAGTCACCCCAAAGTTTGGAACAGCTCTGTTTACAGGAAACTCGTTTACAGTACACGTTCAACATCGCAGAAATTGAAAAATGGATAAAGAAGTTGTGGTATTTAATTACAAAGCAATATCACTCAGCAGTGAAATCTATGTCATCAGGCCCTTAGCAGCACAATGAGTGGATTCAGGTATGATGATTCTAACTGAAATAAGTCACACAGAAAAAGAAACATCATAAGATATCAGTAATATTCGGAATGTAAACTTGGCTACACAGGAACTGAATTACAGAACAGAACAGGGTCTCAAATTGAGAAAAACAACTTATGCTTGCTTAAGGGTAAAGGTGAGTTGGGGTGCTGCATAATACCAGAGATTGAAATGAGCACAGATAAAGTTCCTTAAGCCAAATATGGAATAGACAAGAGCTGCTCCTTGCTCAACGAAATGGACTCAACACCGCATAATAAACGCCTATGAATGTACCTGACTAGTAAGTATCTTTAAACCTATGGATTGCTATGTCTCCGAAAGAGAATCAAGCATGTGTACAGGGGCATAAACGCAGCAGTGATAGGATTGGAGAGGTTCGGTGAGCAAATGAAGACCCTTTGAAGTCATATTGCATGGTACCCATTCCACGGGTTTCAACTACCCAGGTTTAAGGTATTTTTCCTTCAGCTAAAACATGCATGTGGAACCCAGAGTATGATCAACCGTGTGAACGGGAGACGTGTTCAAATATGTCTCAGATTTCGTACCCTGGTACTCGGGTGCAACATTCCAGACGCTTTACTAACACTCTCCCCACTTGGAGAGTCAGCGCCTTTAACCTCCTGTTTGGCCCAGTTTGCAATTTCTGCGGAAGATGAACAGGAATAGCGAGAACCAATGAGAGACTAGCTGGAGGTGTCTGGACGGGCAAATTTAACTCTCATTTCCCACCAGGAAGAGGAAATAACCAAAGGCTCAGCATGCCGTGCAGGAACCAGATTAGGACCTGAAGCCATCCTGCGGTGTTGCGGCCAGCTCAAAAGAAAGCGAGTTGAAGAAAGGAGCTCAGGGGCACTGTAATTCACAAACCTGCAGAGTTATAAATGACAGCTATCGTCCAAAAATAGACTGAAGTAAGGCTGCCAAGAGGACTTGAAAGCGGGGCAGAATTGCAGGAAACCGATTTCAGGAGGTAGACTGGAATTGCATTGAAAGCATAGGAAAAGAGGCAGAACGTCCACAATGATGCACTTGGCCAAAAAGGGCGTATGCGTTTTTTCCTGAATATATTCAGGAAAAAACGCATACGCCCTTTTTGGCCAACCAAGCAAGCTTGCAAAGGAAATCTGCACTACAATGAAGTCTCACTTCCCCCCGGTCAAAAGGGCCATCTGAAAAAAGTGTAAAATCCAGAAAGGCAGGACAGGCCATGGAGAACTGGGAGCCTTGTTATGCTGATGGGCGGGATGTAAATTGCCAACAGACACTCGGGAGAAGTGTATGGTGTTTCCTGAAACATCTAAAAAACAAAGCAACAGAGCCTAGGGCTCTTCCACTTATGGTCCTATAGCTTAGGGAAATTAAAATCAAAAAGACACAGCCACCCCAAAGTTTGGGACGCCTCTGTTTACAAGAACCTCGTTTACAGTACAAGTTCAACATCGCAGAATGTGAAAAATGGATAAAGAAGTTGTGGTATTTACTTACAAAGCAATATCACTCAGCAATGAAATCTATGTCATCAGGCCCTTAGCAGCACAATGAGTGGATTCAGGTATGATGATTCTAACTGAAATAAGTCACACAGAAAAAGAAACATCATAAGATATCAGTAATACACGGAATGTAAACTTGGCTACACAGGAACTGAATTACAAAACAGAACAGGGTCTCAAATTTAGAAAACCAACTTATGCTTGCTTAAGGGGAAAGGTGAGTTGGGGTGCTGCATAAAACCAGAGATTGAAATGAGCACAGATAAAGTTCCTTAAGCCAAATATGGAATAGACAAGAGCTACTCCTTGCTCAACGAAATGGACTCAACACCCCATATTAAACGCCTAAGAATGTACCTGACTAGTAATTATCTTAAAACCTATGGATTGCTATGTCTCCAAAAGGGAATCAAGCGTGTGTACAGGGGCATAAACCCAGCAATGATATGATTGGAGAGGTTCGGTGAGCAAATGAAGACCCTTTGAAGTCATATTGCATGGTACCCATTCCACGGGTCTCAACTCTGCAGGTTTCAGGTATTCTTCCTTCAGCTAAAACATGCATGTGGAACCCAGAGTATGATCAACCATGTGATCGGGAGACGTGTTCAAATATGTCTCAGTTTTTGTACCCTGGTACTCGGGTGCAACATTCCAGACGCTTTACTAACACTCTCCCGACTTGGAGAGTCAGTCCCTTTAACCTCCTGTTTGGCCCAGTTTGCAATTTCTGCGGAAGATGAACAGGAATAGCGAGCACCAATGAGAGACTAGCTGGAGGTGTCTGGACGGGCAAATTTAACACTCACATCCCACCAGCAAGAGGAATTAACCAAAGGCTCAGCGTGCCGTGCCGGAACCAGATTAGGGCCTGAAGCCATCCTGCGGTGTTGCGGCCAGGTCACAAGAAAGCGAGTTGAAGAAAGGAGCTCAGGGGCACTGTAATTCACAAACCTGCAGAGTTATAAATGACAGCTATCGTCCAAAAATAGACTGAAGTAAGGCTGCCAAGAGGACTTGAAAGCGGGGCAGAATTGCAGGAAACCGATTTCAGGAGGTAGACTGGAATTGCATTGAAAGCATAGGAAAAGAGGCAGAACGTCCACAATGATGCACTTGGCCAAAAAGGGCGTATGCGTTTTTTCCTGAATATATTCAGGAAAAAACGCATACGCCCTTTTTGGCCAACCAAGCAAGCTTGCAAAGGAAATCTGCACTACAATGAAGTCTCACTTCCCCCCGGTCAAAAGGGCCATCTGAAAAAAGTGTAAAATCCAGAAAGGCAGGACAGGCCATGGACAACTGGGAGCCTTGTTATGCTGATGGGCGGGATGTAAATTGCCACAGACACTCGGGAGAAGTGTATGGTGTTTCCTGAAACATCTAAAAAACAAAGCAACAGAGCCTAGGGCACTTCCACTTATGGTCCTATAGCTTAGGGAAATTAAAATCAAAAAGACACAGCCACCCCAAAGTTTGGGACGCCTCTGTTTACAAGAACCTCGTTTACCGTACAAGTTCAATATCACAGAAAGTGAAAAATGGATAAAGAACTTGTGGTACTTACGTACAATGCAGTATCACTCAGCAATGAAATCTATGTCATCAGGCCCGTAGCAGCATAATGAGTGGATTCAGGTACGATGATTCTAACTGAAATAAGTCACACAGAAAAAGAAACATCATAAGATATCACTAATACACGGAATGTAAACTTGGCTACACAGGAACTGAATTCCAAACAGAAGAGGGTCTCAAATTTAGAAAACCAACTTATGCTTGCTTAAGGGGAAAGGTGAGTTGGGGTGCTGCATAAAACCAGAGATTGAAATGAGCACAGATAAAGTTCCTTAAGCCAAATATGGAATAGACAAGAGCTACTCCTTGCTCAACGAAATGGACTCAACACCCCATATTAAACGCCTAAGAATGTACCTGACTAGTAAGTATCTTAAAACCTATGGATTGCTATGTCTCCAAAAGGGAATCAAGCGTGTGTACAGGGGCATAAACGCAGCAGTGATAGGATTGGAGAGGTTCGGTGAGCAAATGAAGACCCTTTGAAGTCATATTGCATGGTACCCATTCCACGGGTCTCAACTCTGCAGGTTTCAGGTATTCTTCCTTCAGCTAAAACATGCATGTGGAACCCAGAGTATGATCAACTGTGTGAACGCGAGACGTGTTCAAATATGTCTCAGTTTTCCTCCCCTGGTACTCGGGTGCAACATTCCAGATGCTTTATTAACACTCTCCCCACTTGGAGAGTCAGCACCTTTAACCTCCTGTTTGGCTCAGTTTGCAATTTCTGCGGAAGATGAACAGGAATAGGGAGAACCAATGGGAGACTAGATGGAGGTGTCTGGACGGGCAAATTTAACTCTCATTTCCCACCAGGAAGAGGAATTAACCAAAGGCTCAGCGTGCCGTGCCGGAACCAGATTAGGGCCTGAAGCCATCCTGCGGTGTTGCGGCCAGGTCACAAGAAAGCGAGTTGAAGAAAGGAGCTCAGGGGCACTGTAATTCACAAACCTGCAGAGTTATAAATGACAGCTATCGTCCAAAAATAGACTGAAGTAAGGCTGCCAAGAGGACTTGAAAGCGGGGCAGAATTGCAGGAAACCGATTTCAGGAGGTAGACTGGAATTGCATTGAAAGCATAGGAAAAGAGGCAGAACGTCCACAATGATGCACTTGGCCAAAAAGGGCGTATGCGTTTTTTCCTGAATATATTCAGGAAAAAACGCATACGCCCTTTTTGGCCAACCAAGCAAGCTTGCAAAGAAGTCTGCAGTACAATGAAGTCTCACTTCCCCCCGGTCAAAAGGGCCATCTGAAAAAAGTGTAAAATCCAGAAAGGCAGGACAGGCCATGGAAAACTGGGAGCCTTGTTATGCTGATGGGCGGGATGTAAATTGCCAACAGACACTCCGGAGAAGTGTATGGTGTTTACTGAAACATCTAAAAAACAAAGCAACAGAGCCTAGGGCACTTCCACTTATGGTCCTATAGCTTAGGGAAATTAAAATCAAAAAGACACAGCCACCCCAAAGTTTGGGACGCCTCTGTTTACAAGAACCTCGTTTACCGTACAAGTTCAATATCACAGAAAGTGAAAAATGGATAAAGAACTTGTGGTACTTACGTACAATGCAGTATCACTCAGCAATGAAATCTATGTCATCAGGCCCGTAGCAGCATAATGAGTGGATTCAGGTACGATGATTCTAACTGAAATAAGTCACACAGAAAAAGAAACATCATAAGATATCACTAATACACGGAATGTAAACTTGGCTACACAGGAACTGAATTACAGAACAGAACAGGGTCTCAAATTTAGAAAACCAACTTATGCTTGCTTAAGGGGAAAGGTGAGTTGGGGTGCTGCATAAAACCAGAGATTGAAATGAGCACAGATAAAGTTCCTTAAGCCAAATATGGAATAGACAAGAGCTACTCCTTGCTCAACGAAATGGACTCAACACCCCATATTAAACGCCTAAGAATGTACCTGACTAGTAATTATCTTAAAACCTATGGATTGCTATGTCTCCAAAAGGGAATCAAGCGTGTGTACAGGGGCATAAACCCAGCAATGATATGATTGGAGAGGTTCGGTGAGCAAATGAAGACCCTTTGAAGTCATATTGCATGGTACCCATTCCACGGGTTTCAACTACCCAGGTTTCAGGTATTCTTCCTTCAGCTAAAACATGCATGTGGAACCCAGAGTATGATCAACCATGTGATCGGGAGACGTGTTCAAATATGTCTCAGTTTTTGTACCCTGGTACTCGGGTGCAACATTCCAGACGCTTTACTAACACTCTCCCGACTTGGAGAGTCAGTCCCTTTAACCTCCTGTTTGGCCCAGTTTGCAATTTCTGCGGAAGATGAACAGGAATAGCGAGCACCAATGAGAGACTAGCTGGAGGTGTCTGGACGGGGAAATTTAACACTCACATCCCACCAGCAAGAGGAATTAACCAAAGGCTCAGCGTGCCGTGCCGGAACCAGATTAGGGCCTGAAGCCATCCTGCGGTGTTGCGGCCAGCTCACAAGAAAGCGAGTTGAAGAAAGGAGCTCAGGGGCACTGTAATTCACAAACCTGCAGAGTTATAAATGACAGCTATCGTCCAAAAATAGACTGAAGTAAGGCTGCCAAGAGGACTTGAAAGCGGGGCAGAATTGCAGGAAACCGATTTCAGGAGGTAGACTGGAATTGCATTGAAAACATAGGAAAAGAGGCAGAACGTCCACAATGATGCACTTGGCCAAAAAGGGCGTATGCGTTTTTTCCTGAATATATTCAGGAAAAAACGCATACGCCCTTTTTGGCCAACCAAGCAAGCTTGCAAAGGAAATCTGCACTACAATGAAGTCTCACTTCCCCCCGGTCAAAAGGGCCATCTGAAAAAAGTGTAAAATCCAGAAAGGCAGGACAGGCCATGGAGAACTGGGAGCCTTGTTATTCTGAAGGGCGGGATGTAAATTGCCAACAGACACTTGGGAGAAGTGTATGGTGTTTCCTGAAACATCTAAAAAACAAAGCAACAGAGCCTAGGGCACTTCCACTTATGGTCCTATAGCTTAGGGAATTTAAAATCTAAAAGACACAGCCACCCCAAAGTTTCAAACGGCTCTGTTTACAAGAACCTCGTTTACAGTACAAGTTCAACATCGCAGAAAGTGAAAAATGGATAAAGAAGTTGTGGTATTTACTTACAAAGCAATATCACTCAGCAATGAAATCTGTGTCATCAGGCCCTTAGCAGCACAATGAGTGGATTCAGGTATGATGATTCTAACTGAAATAAGTCACACAGAAAAAGAAACATCATAAGATATCAGTAATACATGGATTGTAAACTTGGCTACACAGGAACTGAATTACAGAACAGAACAGGGTCTCAAATTTAGAAAACCAACTTATGCTTGCTTAAGGGTAAAGTTGAGTTGGGGTGCTGCATAAAACCAGAGATTGAAATGAGCACAGATAAAGTTCCTTAAGCCAAATATGGAATACACAAGAGCTACTCCTTGCTCAACGAAATGGACTCAACACCGCATATTAAATGCCTAAGAATGTACCTGACTAGTAAGTATCGTAAAACCTATGGATTGCTATGTCTCCAAAAGAGAATCAAGCATGTGTACAGGGGCATAAACGCAGCAGTGATAGGATTGGAGAGGTTCGGTGAGCAAATGAAGACCCTTTGAAGTCATATTGCATGGTACCCATTACACGGGTCTCAACTCTACAGGTTTAAGGTATTCTTCCTTCAGCTAAAACATGCATGTGGAACCCAAGTATGATCAACCATGTGAACGGGAGACGTGTTCCAATATGTCGCAGGTTTCCTCCCCTGGTACTCGGGTGCAACATTCCAGACGCTTTACTGACACTCTCCCGACTTGGAGAGTCAGTCCCTTTAACCTCCTGTTTGGCCCAGTTTGCAATTTCTGCGGAAGATGAACAGGAATAGCGAGAAGCAATGAGAGGCTAGCTGGAGGTGTCTGGACGGGCAAATTTAACTCTCATTTCCCACCAGGAAGAGGAATTAACCAAAGGCTCAGCACGCCGGGCCGGAACCAGATTAGGGCCTGAAGCCATCCTGCGGTGTTGCGGCCAGGTCACAAGAAAGCGAGTTGAAGAAAGGAGCTCAAGGGCACTGTAATTCACAAACCTGCATAGTTATAAATGACAGCTATCGTCCAAAAATAGACTGAAGTAAGGCTGCCAAGAGGACTTGAAAGCGGGGCAGAATTGCAGGAAACCGATTTCAGGAGGTAGACTGGAATTGCATTGAAAGCATAGGAAAAGAGGCAGAACGTCCACAATGATGCACTTGGCCAAAAAGGGCATATGCGTTTTTTCCTGAATATATTCAGGAAAAAACGCATACGCCCTTTTTGGCCAACCAAGCAAGCTTGCAAAGGAAATCTGCACTACAATGAAGTCTCACTTCCCCCCGGTCAAAAGGGCCATCTGAAAAAAGTGTAAAATCCAGAAAGGCAGGACAGGCCATGGAGAACTGGGAGCCTTGTTATTCTGATGGGTGGGATGTAAATTGCCAACAGACACTCGGGAGAAGTGTATGGTGTTTCCTGAAACATCTAAAAAACAAAGCAACAGAGCCTAGGGCACTGCCACTTATGGTCCTATAGCTTAGGGAAATTAAAATCAAAAAGACACAGCCACCCCAAAGTTTGGGACTCCTCTGTTTACAAGAACATCGTTTACAGTACAAGTTCAACATCGCAGAAAGTGAAAAATGGATAAAGAAGTTGTGGTATTTACTTACAAAGCAATATCACTCAGCAATGAAATCTATGTCATCAGGCCCTTAGCAGCACAATGAGTGGATTCAGGTATGATGATTCTAACTGAAATAAGTCACACAGAAAAAGAAACATCATAAGATATCACTAATACACGGAATGGAAACTTGGCTACACAGGAACTGAATTACAGAACAGAACAGGGTCTCAAATTTAGAAAACCAACTTATGCTTGCTTAAAGGTAAAGGTGAGTTGGGGTGCTGCATAAAACCAGAGATTGAAATGAGCACAGATAAAGTTCCTTAAGTCAAATATGGAATAGACAAGAGCTACTCCTTGCTCAACGAAATGGACTCAACACCGCATATTAAACGCCTAAGAATGTACCTGACTAGTAAGTATCGTAAAACCTATGGATTGCTATGTCTCCAAAAGAGAATCAAGCATGTGTACAGGGGCATAAACGCAGCAGTGATAGGATTGGAGAGGTTCGGTGAGCAAATGAAGACCCTTTGAAGTCATATTGCATGGTACCCATTACACGGGTCTCAACTCTACAGGTTTAAGGTATTCTTCCTTCAGCTAAAACATGCATGTGGAACCCAAGTATGATCAACCATGTGAACGGGAGACGTGTTCAAATATGTCTCAGTTTTCCTCCCCTGGTACTCGGGTGCAACATTCCAGACGCTTTACTGACACTCTCCCGACTTGGAGAGTCAGTCCCTTTAACCTCCTGTTTGGCCCAGTTTGCAATTTCTGCGGAAGATGAACAGGAATAGCGAGAAGTAGTGAGAGGCTAGCTGGAGGTGTCTGGACGGGCAAATTTAACTCTCATTTCCCACCAGGAAGAGGAATTAACCAAAGGCTCAGCATGCCGGGCCGGAACCAGATTAGGGCCTGAAGCCATCCTGCGGTGTTGCGGCCAGGTCACAAGAAAGCGAGTTGAAGAAAGAAGCTCAAGGGCACTGTAATTCACAAACCTGCAGAGTTATAAATGACAGCTATCGTCCAAAAATAGACTGAAGTAAGGCTGCCAAGAGGACTTGAAAGCGGGGCAGAATTGCAGGAAACCGATTTCAGGAGGTAGACTGGAATTGCATTGAAAGCATAGGAAAAGAGGCAGAACGTCCACAATGATGCACTTGGCCAAAAAGGGCGTATGCGTTTTTTCCTGAATATATTCAGGAAAAAACGCATACGCCCTTTTTGGCCAACCAAGCAAGCTTGCAAAGGAAATCTGCACTACAATGAAGTCTCACTTCCCCCCGGTCAAAAGGGCCATCTGAAAAAAGTGTAAAATCCAGAAAGGCAGGACAGGCCATGGAGAACTGGGAGCCTTGTTATGCTGAAGGGCGGGATGTAAATTGCCAACAAACACTCGGGAGAAGTGTATGGTGTTTCCTGAAACATCTAAAAAACAAAGCAACAGAGCCTAGGGCACTGCCACTTATGGTCCTATAGTTTAGGGAAATTAAAATCAAAAAGACACAGCCACCCCAAAGTTTGGGACTCCTCTGTTTACAAGAACATCGTTTACAGTACAAGTTCAACATCGCAGAAAGTGAAAAATGGATAAAGAAGTTGTGGTATTTACTTACAAAGCAATATCACTCAGCAATGAAATCTATGTCATCAGGCCCTTAGCAGCACAATGAGTGGATTCAGGTATGATGATTCTAACTGAAATAAGTCACACAGAAAAAGAAACATCATAAGATATCACTAATACACGGAATGGAAACTTGGCTACACAGGAACTGAATTACAGAACAGAACAGGGTCTCAAATTTAGAAAACCAACTTATGCTTGCTTAAAGGTAAAGGTGAGTTGGGGTGCTGCATAAAACCAGAGATTGAAATGAGCACAGATAAAGTTCCTTAAGTCAAATATGGAATAGACAAGAGCTACTCCTTGCTCAACGAAATGGACTCAACACCGCATATTAAACGCCTAAGAATGTACCTGACTAGTAAGTATTGTAAAACCTATGGATTGCTATGTCTCCAAAAGAGAATCAAGCATGTGTACAGGGGCATAAACGCAGCAGTGATAGGATTGGAGAGGTTCGGTGAGCAAATGAAGACCCTTTGAAGTCATATTGCATGGTACCCATTACACGGGTCTCAACTCTACAGGTTTAAGGTATTCTTCCTTCAGCTAAAACATGCATGTGGAACCCAAGTATGATCAACCATGTGAACGGGAGACGTGTTCAAATATGTCTCAGTTTTCCTCCCCTGGTACTCGGGTGCAACATTCCAGACGCTTTACTGACACTCTCCCGACTTGGAGAGTCAGTCCCTTTAACCTCCTGTTTGGCCCAGTTTGCAATTTCTGCGGAAGATGAACAGGAATAGCGAGAAGCAATGAGAGGCTAGCTGGAGGTGTCTGGACGGGCAAATTTAACTCTCATTTCCCACCAGGAAGAGGAATTAACCAAAGGCTCAGCATGCCGGGCCGGAACCAGATTAGGGCCTGAAGCCATCCTGCGGTGTTGCGGCCAGGTCACAAGAAAGTGAGTTGAAGAAAGGAGCTCAAGGGCACTGTAATTCACAAACCTGCAGAGTTATAAATGACAGCTATCGTCCAAAAATAGACTGAAGTAAGGCTGCCAAGAGGACTTGAAAGCGGGGCAGAATTGCAGGAAACCGATTTCAGGAGGTAGACTGGAATTGCATTGAAAGCATAGGAAAAGAGGCAGAACGTCCACAATGATGCACTTGGCCAAAAAGGGCGTATGCGTTTTTTCCTGAATATATTCAGGAAAAAACGCATACGCCCTTTTTGGCCAACCAAGCAAGCTTGCAAAGGAAATCTGCACTACAATGAAGTCTCACTTCCCCCCGGTCAAAAGGGCCATCTGAAAAAAGTGTAAAATCCAGAAAGGCAGGACAGGCCATGGAGAACTGGGAGCCTTGTTATTCTGAAGAGCGGGATGTAAATTGCCAACAACCACTCGGGAGAAGTGTATGGTGTTAACTGAAACATCTAAAAAACAAAGCAACAGAGCCTAGGGCACTTCCACTTATGGTCCTATAGCTTAGGGAATTTAAAATCTAAAAGACACAGCCACACCAAAGTTTCAAACGGCTCTGTTTACAAGAACCTCGTTTACAGTACAAGTTCAACATCGCAGAAAGTGAAAAATGGATAAAGAAGTTGTGGTATTTACTTACAAAGCAATATCACTCAGCAATGAAATCTATGTCATCAGGCCCTTAGCAGCACAATGAGTGGATTCAGGTATGATGATTCTAACTGAAATAAGTCACACAGAAAAAGAAACATCATAAGATATCACTAATACACGGAATGGAAACTTGGCTACACAGGAACTGAATTACAGAACAGAACAGGGTCTCAAATTTAGAAAACCAACTTATTCTTGCTTAAAGGTAAAGGTGAGTTGGGGTGCTGCATAAAACCAGAGATTGAAATGAGCACAGATAAAGTTCCTTAAGTCAAATATGGAATAGACAAGAGCTACTCCTTGCTCAACGAAATGGACTCAACACCGCATATTAAACGCCTAAGAATGTACCTGACTAGTAAGTATCGTAAAACCTATGGATTGCTATGTCTCCAAAAGAGAATCAAGCATGTGTACAGGGGCATAAACGCAGCAGTGATAGGATTGGAGAGGTTCGGTGAGCAAATGAAGACCCTTTGAAGTCATATTGCATGGTACCCATTACACGGGTCTCAACTCTACAGGTTTAAGGTATTCTTCCTTCAGCTAAAACATGCATGTGGAACCCAAGTATGATCAACCATGTGAACGGGAGACGTGTTCAAATATGTCTCAGTTTTCCTCCCCTGGTACTCGGGTGCAACATTCCAGACGCTTTACTGACACTCTCCCGACTTGGAGAGTCAGTCCCTTTAACCTCCTGTTTGGCCCAGTTTGCAATTTCTGCGGAAGATGAACAGGAATAGCGAGAAGCAATGAGAGGCTAGCTGGAGGTGTCTGGACGGGCAAATTTAACTCTCATTTCCCACCAGGAAGAGGAATTAACCAAAGGCTCAGCATGCCGGGCCGGAACCAGATTAGGGCCTGAAGCCATCCTGCGGTGTTGCGGCCAGGTCACAAGAAAGCGAGTTGAAGAAAGGAGCTCAAGGGCACTGTAATTCACAAACCTGCAGAGTTATAAATGACAGCTATCGTCCAAAAATAGACTGAAGTAAGGCTGCCAAGAGGACTTGAAAGCGGGGCAGAATTGCAGGAAACCGATTTCAGGAGGTAGACTGGAATTGCATTGAAAGCATAGGAAAAGAGGCAGAACGTCCACAATGATGCACTTGGCCAAAAAGGGCGTATGCGTTTTTTACTGAATATATTCAGGAAAAAACGCAAACGCCCTTTTTGGCCAACCAAGCAAGCTTGCAAAGGAAATCTGCACTACAATGAAGTCTCACTTCCCCCCGGTCAAAAGGGCCATCTGAAAAAAGTGTAAAATCCAGAAAGGCAGGACAGGCCATGGAGAACTGGGAGCCTTGTTATGCTGATGGGCGGGATGTAAATTGCCAACAGACACTTGGGAGAAGTGTATGGTGTTTCCTGAAACATCTAAAAAACAAAGCAACAGAGCCTAGGGCACTGCCACTTATGGTCCTATAGCTTAGGGAAATTAAAATCAAAAAGACACAGCCACCCCAAAGTTTGGGACGCCTCTGTTTACAAGAACATCGTTTACAGTACAAGTTCAACATCGCAGAAAGTGAAAAATGGATAAAGAAGTTGTGGTATTTACTTACAAAGCAATATCACTCAGCAATGAAATCTATGTCATCAGGCCCTTAGCAGCACAATGAGTGGATTCAGGTATGATGATTCTAACTGAAATAAGTCACACAGAAAAAGAAACATCATAAGATATCAGTAATACACGGAATGGAAACTTGGCTACACAGGAACTAAATTACAGAACAGAACAGGGTCTCAAATTTAGAAAACCAACTTATGCTTGCTTAAGGGTAAAGGTGAGTTGGGGTGCTGCATAAAACCAGAGATTGAAATGAGCACAGATAAAGTTCCTTAAGCCAAATATGGAATAGACAAGAGCTACTCCTTGCTCAACGAAATGGACTCAACACCGCATATTAAACGCCTAAGAATGTACCTGACTAGTAAGTATCTTAAAACCTATGGATTGCTATGTCTCCGAAAGAGAATCAAGCATGTGTACAGGGGCATAAACGCAGCAGTGATAGGATTGGAGAGGTTCGGTGAGCAAATAAAGACCCTTTGAAGTCATATTGCATGGTACCCATTCCACGGGTTTCAACTACCCAGGTTTAAGGTATTCTTCCTTCAGCTAAAACATGCATGTGGAACCTAGAGTATGATCAACCATGTGATCGGGAGACGTGTTCAAATATGTCTCAGTTTTCATACCCTGGTACTCGGGTGCAACATTCCAGACGCTTTACTAACACTCTCCCCACTTGGAGAGTCAGTCCCTTTAACCTCCTGTTTGGCCCAGTTTGCAATTTCTGCGGAAGATGAACAGGAATAGGGAGAACCAATGAGAGACTAGCTGGAGGTGTCTGAACGGGCAAATTTAACTCTCATTTCCCACCAGGAAGAGGAATTAACCAAAGGCTCAGCATGCCGTGCCAGAACCAGATTAGGGCCTGAAGCCATCCTGCGGTGTTGCGGCCAGCTCACAAGAAAGCGAGTTGAAGAAAGGAGCTCAAGGGCACTGTAATTCACAAACCTGCAGAGTTATAAATGACAGCTATCGTCCAAAAATAGACTGAAGTAAGGCTGCCAAGAGGACTTGAAAGCGGGGCAGAATTGCAGGAAACCGATTTCAGGAGGTAGACTGGAATTGCATTGAAAGCATAGGAAAAGAGGCAGAACGTCCACAATGATGCACTTGGCCAAAAAGGGCGTATGCGTTTTTTCCTGAATATATTCAGGAAAAAACGCATACGCCCTTTTTGGCCCACCAAGCAAGCTTGCAAAGGAAATCTGCACTACAATGAAGTCTCACTTCCCCCCGGTCAAAAGGGCCATCTGAAAAAAGTGTAAAATCCAGAAAGGCAGGACAGGCCATGGAGAACTGGGAGCCTTGTTATGCTGATGGGCGGGATGTAAATTGCCAACAGACACTCGGGAGAAGTGTATGGTGTTTCCTGAAACATCTAAAAAACAAAGCAACAGAGCCTAGGGCAATGCCACTTATGGTCCTATAACTTAGGGAAATTAAAATCAAAAAGACACAGCCGCCCGAAAGTTTGGGACGCCTCTGTTTACAAGAACCTCGTTTACAGTACAAGTTCAACATCGCAGAAAGTGAAAAATGGATAAAGAAGTTGTGGTATTTACTTACAAAGCAATATCACTCAGCAATGAAATCTATGTCATCAGGCCCGTAGCAGCATAATGAGTGGATTCAGGTACGATGATTCTAACTGAAATAAGTCACACAGAAAAAGAAACATCATAAGATATCACTAATACACGGAATGTAAACTTGGCTACACAGGAACTGCATTCCAAAACAGAACAGGGTCTCAAATTTAGAAAACCAACTTATGCTTGCTTAAGGGGAAAGGTGAGTTGGGGTGCTGCATAAAACCAGAGATTGAAATGAGCACAGATAAAGTTCCTTAAGCCAAATATGGAATAGACAAGAGCTACTCCTTGCTCAACGAAATGGACTCAACACCGCATATTAAACGCCTAAGAATGTACCTGACTAGTATCTTAAAACCTATGGATTGCTATGTCTCCGAAAGAGAATCAAGCATGTGTACAGGGGCATAAACGCAGCAGTGATAGGATTGGAGAGGTTCGGTGAGCAAATGAAGACCCTTTGAAGTCATATTGCATGGTACCCATTCCACGGGTTTCAACTACCCAGGTTTAAGGTATTCTTCCTTCAGCTAAAACATGCATGTGGAAGCTAGAGTATGATCAACCATGTGATCGGGAGACGTGTTCTAATATGTCTCAGTTTTCGTACCCTGGTACTCGGGTGCAACATTCCAGACGCTTTACTAACACTCTCCCGACTTCGAGAGTCAGTCCCTTTAACCTCCTGTTTGGCCCAGTTTGTAATTTCTGCAGAAGATGAACAGGAATAGCGAGAACCAATGAGAGACTAGCTGGAGGTGTCTGGACGGGCAAATTTAACTCTCATTTCCCACCAGGAAGAGGAATTAACCAAAGGCTCAGTGTGCCGTGCCGGAACCAGATTAGGGCCTGAAGCCATCCTGCGGTGTTGCGGCCAGCTCACAAGAAAGCGAGTTGAAGAAAGGAGCTCAGGGGCACTGTAATTCACAAACCTGCAGAGTTATAAATGACAGCTATCGTCCAAAAATAGACTGAAGTAAGGCTGCCAAGAGGACTTGAAAGCGGGGCAGAATTGCAGGAAACCGATTTCAGGAGGTAGACTGGAATTGCATTGAAAGCATAGGAAAAGAGGCAGAACGTCCACAGTGATGCACTTGGCCAAAAAGGGCGTATGCGTTTTTTCCTGAATATATTCAGGAAAAAACGCATACGCCCTTTTTGGCCAACCAAGCAAGCTTGCAAAGGAAATCTGCACTACAATGAAGTCTCACTTCCCCCCGGTCAAAAGGGCCATCTGAAAAAAGGGTAAAATCCAGAAAGGCAGGACAGGCCATGGAGAACTGGGAGCCTTGTTATGCTGATGGGCGGGATGTAAATTGCCAAGAACCACTTGGGAGAAGTGTATGGTGTTTCCTGAAACATCTAAAAAACAAAGCAACAGAACCTAGGGCACTTCCACTTATGGTCCTATAGCTTAGGGAAATTAAAATCAAAAAGACACAGCCACCCCAAAGTTTGGAACGGCTCTGTTTACAAGAACCTCGTTTACCGTACAAGTGCAATATCACAGAAAGTGAAAAATGGATAAAGAACTTGTGGTACTTACGTACAATGCAGTATCACTCAGCAATGAAATCTATGTCATCAGGCCCGTAGCAGCATAATGAGTGGATTCAGGTACGATGATTCTAACTGAAATAAGTCACACAGAAAAAGAAACATCATAAGATATCAGTAATACACGGAATGTAAACTTGGCTACACAGGAACTGCATTCCAAAACAGAACAGGGTCTCAAATTTAGAAAATCAACTTATGCTTGCTTAAGGGGAAAGGTGAGTTGGGGTGCTGCATAAAACCAGAGATTGAAATGAGCACAGATAAAGTTCCTTAAGCCAAATATGGAATAGACAAGAGCTACTCCTTGCTCAACGAAATGGACTCAACACCCCATATTAAACGCCTAAGAATGTACCTGACTAGTAAGTATCTTAAAACCTATGGATTACTATGTCTCCAAAAGAGAATCAAGCTTGTGTACAGGGGCATAAACGCAGCAGTGATAGGATTGGAGAGGTTCGGTGAGCAAATGAAGACCCTTTGAAGTCATATTGCATGGTACCCATTACACGGGTCTCAACTCTCCAGGTTTAAGGTATTCTTCCTTCAGCTAAAACATGCATGTGGAACCCAGAGTATGATCAACCATGTGAACGGGAGACGTGTTCAAATATGTCTAAGTTTTCCTCCCCTGGTACTCGGGTGCAACATTCCAGACGCTTTACTAACACTCTCCCGACTTGGAGAGTCAGTGCCTTTAACCTCCTGTTTGGCCCAGTTTGCAATTTCTGCGGAAGATGAACAGGAATAGCGAGAACCAATGAGAGACTAGCTGGAGGTGTCTGGACGGGCAAATTTAACTCTCATTTCCCACCAGGAAGAGGAATTAACCAAAGGTTCACCGTGCCGTGCCGGAACCAGATTAGGGCCTGAAGACATCCTGCTTTGTTGCGGCCAGGTCACAAGAAAGCGAGTTGAAGAAAGGAGCTCAGGGGCACTGTAATTCACAAACCTGCAGAGTTATAAATGACAGCTATCGTCCAAAAATAGACTGAAGTAAGGCTGCCAAGAGGACTTGAAAGCGGGGCAGAATTGCAGGAAACCGATTTCAGGAGGTAGACTGGAATTGCATTGAAAGCATAGGAAAAGAGGCAGAACGTCCACAGTGATGCACTTGGCCAAAAAGGGCGTATGCGTTTTTTCCTGAATATATTCAGGAAAAAACGCATACGCCCTTTTTGGCCAACCAAGCAAACTTGCAAAGGAAATCTGCACTACAATGAAGTCTCACTTCCCCCCGGTCAAAAGGGCCATCTGAAAAAAGTGTAAAATCCAGAAAGGCAGGACAGGCCATGGAGAACTGGGAGCCTTGTTATGCTGATGGGCGGGATGTAAATTGCCAACAGACACTCGGGAGAAGTGTATGGTGTTTCCTGAAACATCTAAAAAACAAAGCAACAGAGCCTAGGGCACTTCCACTTATGGTCCTATACCTTAGGGAAATTAAAATCAAAAAGACACAGCCACCTCAAAGTTTGGGACGCCTCTGTTTACAAGAACCTCGTTTACCGTACAAGTTCAATATCACAGAAAGTGAAAAATGGATAAAGAACTTGTGGTACTTACGTACAATGAAGTATCACTCAGCAATGAAACCTATGTCATCAGGCCCGTAGCAGCATAATGAGTGGATTCAGGTACGATGATTCTAACTGAAATAAGTCACACAGAAAAAGAAACATCATAAGATATCAGTAATACATGGAATGTAAACTTGGCTACACAGGAACTGAATTACAGAACAGAACAGGGTCTCAAATTTAGAAAACCAACTTATGCTTGCTTAAGGGGAAAGGTGAGTTGGGGTGCTGCATAAAACCAGAGATTGAAATGAGCACAGATAAAGTTCCTTAAGCCAAATATGGAATAGACAAGAGCTACTCCTTGCTCAACGAAATGGACTCAACACCGCATATTAAACGCCTAAGAATGTACCTGACTAGTAAGTATCTTAAAACCTATAGATTGCTATGTCTCCGAAAGAGAATCAAGCATGTGTACAGGGGCATAAACGCAGCAGTGATAGGATTGGAGAGGTTCGGTGAGCAAATGAAGACCCTTTGAAGTCATATTGCATGGTACCCATTCCACGGGTTTCAACTACCCAGGTTTTAGGTATTATTCCTTCAGCTAAAACATGCATGTGGAACCCAGAGTATGATCAACCATGTGATCGGGAGACGTGTTCAAATATGTCTCAGTTTTCGTACCCTGGTACTCGGGTGCAACATTCCAGACGCTTTACTAATACTCTCCCCAATTGGAGAGTCAGCGCCTTTAACCTCCTGTTTGGCCCAGTTTGCAATTTCTGCGGAAGATGAACAGGAATAGTGAGAACCAATGAGAGGCTAGCTGCAGGTGTCTGGACGGGCAAATTTAACTCTCATTTCCCACCAGGAAGAGGAAATAACCAAAGGCTCAGCATGCCGGGCCTGAACCAGATTAGGGCCTGAAGCCATCCTGCGGTGTTGCGGCCAGGTCACAAGAAAGCGAGTTGAAGAAAGGAGCTCAGGGGCACTGTAATTCACAAACCTGCAGAGTTATAAATGACAGCTATCGTCCAAAAATAGACTGAAGTAAGGCTGCCAAGAGGACTTGAAAGCGGGGCAGAATTGCAGGAAACCGATTTCAGGAGGTAGACTGGAATTGCATTGAAAGCATAGGAAAAGAGGCAGAACGTCCACAATGATGCACTTGGCCAAAAAGGGCGTATGCGTTTTTTCCTGAATATATTCAGGAAAAAACGCATACGCCCTTTTTGGCCAACCAAGCAAGCTTGCAAAGGAAATCTGCACTACAATGAAGTCTCACTTCCCCCCGGTCAAAAGGGCCATCTGAAAAAAGTGTAAAATCCAGAAAGGCAGGACAGGCCATGGAGAACTGGGAGCCTTGTTATGCTGAAGGGCGGGATGTAAATTGCCAACAAACACTCGGGAGAAGTGTATGGTGTTTCCCGAAACATCTAAAAAACAAAGCAACAGAGCCTAGGGCACTTCCACTTATGGTCCTATAGCTTAGGGAATTTAAAATCAAAAAGACACAGCCACCCCAAAGTTTCGAATGGCTCTGTTTACAAGAACCTCGTTTACAGTACAAGTTCAACATCGCAGAAAGTGAAAAATGGATAAAAAAGTTGTGGTATTTACTTACAAACTAATATCACTCAGCAATGAAATCTGTGTCATCAGTCCCTTAGCAGCACAATGAGTGGATTCAGGTATGATGATTCTAACTGAAATAAGTCACACAGAAAAAGAAACATCATAAGATATCAGTAATACACGGAATGTAAACTTGGCTACACAGGAACTGAATTACAGAACAGAACAGGGTCTCAAATTTAGAAAACCAACTTATGCTTGCTTAAGGGGAAAGGTGAGTTGGGGTGCTGCATAAAACCAGAGATTGAAATGAGCACAGATAAAGTTCCTTAAGCCAAATATGGAATAGACAAGAGCTACTCCTTGCTCAAAGAAATGGACTCAACACCGCATATTAAACGCCTAAGAATGTACCTGACTAGTAAGTATCTTAAAACCTAGGGATTGCTATGTCTCCGAAAGAGAATCAAGCATGTGTACAGGGGCATAAACGCAGCAGTGATAGGATTAGAGAGGTTCGGTGAGCAAATGAAGACCCTTTGAAGTCATATTGCATGGTACCCATTCCACGGGTTTCAACTACCCAGGTTTTAGGTATTCTTCCTTCAGCTAAAACATGCATGTGGAACCCAGAGTATGATCAACCATGAGATCGGGAGACGTGTTCAAATATGTCTCAGTTTTCCTCCCCTGGTACTCGGGTGCAACATTCCAGACGCTTTACTAACACTGTCCCCACTTGGAGAGTCAGCGCCTTTAACCTCCTGTTTGGCCCAGTTTGCAATTTCTGCGGAAGATGAACAGGAATAGCGAGAACCAATGAGAGGCTAGCTGGAGGTGTCTGGACGGGCAAATTTAACTCTCATTTCCCACCAGGAAGAGGAAATAACCAGAGGCTCAGCGTGCCGTGCCGGAACCAGATTAGGGCCTGAAGCCATCCTGCGGTGTTGCGGCCAGCTCACAAGAAAGCGAGTTGAAGAAAGGAGCTCAGGGGCACTGTAATTCACAAACCTGCAGAGTTATAAATGACAGCTATCGTCCAAAAATAGACTGAAGTAAGGCTGCCAAGAGGACTTGAAAGCGGGGCAGAATTGCAGGAAACCGATTTCAGGAGGTAGACTGGAATTGCATTGAAAGCATAGGAAAAGAGGCAGAACGTCCACAATGATGCACTTGGCCAAAAAGGGCGTATGCGTTTTTTCCTGAATATATTCAGGAAAAAACGCATACGCCCTTTTCGGCCAACCAAGCAAGCTTGCAAAGGAAATCTGCACTACAATGAAGTCTCACTTCCCCCCGGTCAAAAGGGCCATCTGAAAAAAGTGTAAAATCCAGAAAGGCAGGACAGGCCATGGAGAACTGGGAGCCTTGTTATGCTGATGGGCGGGATGTAAATTGCCAACAACCACTCGGGAGAAGTGTATGGTGTTTCCTGAAACATCTAAAAAACAAAGCAACAGAACCTAGGGCACTTCCACTTATGGTCCTATAGCTTAGGGAAATTAAAATCAAAAAGACACAGCCACCCCAAAGTTTGGAACGGCTCTGTTTACAAGAACCTCGTTTACCGTACAAGTTCAACATCGCAGAAAGTGAAAAATGGATAAAGAAGTTGTGGTATTCACTTACAAAGCAATATCACTCAGCAATGAAATCTATGTCATCAGGCCCTTAGCAGCACAATGAGTGGATTCAGGTATGATGATTCTAACTGAAATAAGTCACACAGAAAAAGAAACATCATAAGATATCAGTAATACACGGAATGGAAACTTGGCTACACAGGAACTGAATTACAGAACAGAACAGGGTCTCAAATTTAGAAAACCAACTTATGCTTGCTTAAGGGGAAAGGTGAGTTGGGGTGCTGCATAAAACCAGAGATTGAAATGAGCACAGATAAAGTTCCTTAAGCCAAATATGGAATAGACAAGAGCTACTCCTTGCTCAACGAAATGGACTCAACACCGCATATTAAACGCCTAAGAATGTACCTGACTAGTAAGTATCTTAAAACCTATGGATTGCTATGTCTCCGAAAGAGAATCAAGCATGTGTACAGGGGCATAAACGCAGCAGTGATAGGATTGGAGAGGTTCGGTGAGCAAATAAAGACCCTTTGAAGTCATATTGCATGGTACCCATTCCACGGGTTTCACCTACCCAGGTTTAAGGTATTCTTCCTTCAGCTAAAACATGCATGTGGAACCTAGAGTATGATCAACCATGTGATCGGGAGACGTGTTCAAATATGTCTCAGTTTTCGTACCCTGGTACTCGGGTGCAACATTCCAGACGCTTTACTAACACTCTCCCGACTTGGAGAGTCAGTCCCTTTAACCTCCTGTTTAGCCCAGTTTGCAATTTCTGCGGAAGATGAACAGGAATAGCGAGAACCAATGAGAGACTAGCTGGAGGTGTCTGAACGGGCAAATTTAACTCTCATTTCCCACCAGGAAGAGGAAATAACCAAAGGCTTAGCGTGCCGTGCCAGAACCAGATTAGGGCCGGAAGACATCCTGCGGTGTTGCGGCCAGGTCACAAGAAAGCGAGTTGAAGAAAGGAGCTCAGGGGCACTGTAATTCACAAACCTGCAGAGTTATAAATGACAGCTATCGTCCAAAAATAGACTGAAGTAAGGCTGCCAAGAGGACTTGAAAGCGGGGCAGAATTGCAGGAAACCGATTTCAGGAGGTAGATTGGAATTGCATTGAAAGCATAGGAAAAGAGGCAGAACGTCCACAATGATGCACTTGGCCAAAAAGGGCGTATGCGTTTTTTCCTGAATATATTCAGGAAAAAACGCATACGCCCTTTTTGGCCAACCAAGCAAACTTGCAAAGGAAATCTGCACTACAATGAAGTCTCACTTCCCCCCGGTCAAAAGGGCCATCTGAAAAAAGTGTAAAATCCAGAAAGGCAGGACAGGCCATGGAGAACTGGGAGCCTTGTTATGCTGATGGGCGGGATGTAAATTGCCAACAGACACTCGGGAGAAGTGTATGGTGTTTCCTGAAACATCTAAAAAACAAAGCAACAGAGCCTAGGGCACTTCCACTTATGGTCCTATAGCTTAGGGAAATTAAAATCAAAAAGACACAGCCACCTCAAAGTTTGGGACGCCTCTGTTTACAAGAACCTCGTTTACCGTACAAGTTCAATATCACACAAAGTGAAAAATGGATAAAGAACTTGTGGTACTTACGTACAATGCAGTATCACTCAGCAATGAAACCTATGTCATCAGGCCCGTAGCAGCATAATGAGTGGATTCAGGTATGATGATTCTAACTGAAATAAGTCACACAGAAAAAGAAACATCATAAGATATCAGTAATACACGGAATGGAAACTTGGCTACACAGGAACTGAATTACAGAACAGAACAGGGTCTCAAATTTAGAAAACCAACTTATGCTTGCTTAAGGGGAAAGGTGAGTTGGGGTGCTGCATAAAACCAGAGATTGAAATGAGCACAGATAAAGTTCCTTAAGCCAAATATGGAATAGACAAGAGCTACTCCTTGCTCAACGAAATGGACTCAACACCGCATATTAAACGCCTAAGAATGTACCTGACTAGTAAGTATCTTAAAACCTATGGATTGCTATGTCTCCGAAAGAGAATCAAGCATGTGTACAGGGGCATAAACGCAGCAGTGATAGGATTGGAGAGGTTCGGTGAGCAAATAAAGACCCTTTGAAGTCATATTGCATGGTACCCATTCCACGGGTTTCACCTACCCAGGTTTAAGGTATTCTTCCTTCAGCTAAAACATGCATGTGGAACCTAGAGTATGATCAACCATGTGATCGGGAGACGTGTTCAAATATGTCTCAGTTTTCATACCCTGGTACTCGGGTGCAACATTCCAGACGCTTTACTAACACTCTCCCGACTTGGAGAGTCAGTCCCTTTAACCTCCTGTTTAGCCCAGTTTGCAATTTCTGCGGAAGATGAACAGGAATAGCGAGAACCAATGAGAGACTAGCTGGAGGTGTCTGAACGGGCAAATTTAACTCTCATTTCCCACCAGGAAGAGGAAATAACCAAAGGCTCAGCGTGCCGTGCCGGAACCAGATTAGGGCCTGAAGACATCCTGCGGTGTTGCGGCCAGGTCACAAGAAAGCGAGTTGAAGAAAGGAGCTCAGGGGCACTGTAATTCACAAACCTGCAGAGTTATAAATGACAGCTATCGTCCAAAAATAGACTGAAGTAAGGCTGCCAAGAGGACTTGAAAGCGGGGCAGAATTGCAGGAAACCGATTTCAGGAGGTAGATTGGAATTGCATTGAAAGCATAGGAAAAGAGGCAGAACGTCCACAATGATGCACTTGGCCAAAAAGGGCGTATGCGTTTTTTCCTGAATATATTCAGGAAAAAACGCATACGCCCTTTTTGGCCAACCAAGCAAACTTGCAAAGGAAATCTGCACTACAATGAAGTCTCACTTCCCCCCGGTCAAAAGGGCCATCTGAAAAAAGTGTAAAATCCAGAAAGGCAGGACAGGCCATGGAGAACTGGGAGCCTTGTTATGCTGATGGGCGGGATGTAAATTGCCAACAGACACTCGGGAGAAGTGTATGGTGTTTCCTGAAACATCTAAAAAACAAAGCAACAGAGCCTAGGGCACTTCCACTTATGGTCCTATAGCTTAGGGAAATTAAAATCAAAAAGACACAGCCACCTCAAAGTTTGGGACGCCTCTGTTTACAAGTACCTCGTTTACCGTACAAGTTCAATATCACAGAAAGTGAAAAATGGATAAAGAACTTGTGGTACTTACGTACAATGCAGTATCACTCAGCAATGAAACCTATGTCATCAGGCCCGTAGCAGCATAATGAGTGGATTCAGGTACGATGATTCTAACTGAAATAAGTCACACAGAAAAAGAAACATCATAAGATATCAGTAATACATGGAATGTAAACTTGGCTACACAGGAACTGAATTACAGAACAGAACAGGGTCTCAAATTTAGAAAACCAACTTATGCTTGCTTAAGGGGAAAGGTGAGTTGGGGTGCTGCATAAAACCAGAGATTGAAATGAGCACAGATAAAGTTCCTTAAGCCAAATATGGAATAGACAAGAGCTACTCCTTGCTCAACGAAATGGACTCAACACCGCATATTAAACGCCTAAGAATGTACCTGACTAGTAAGTATCTTAAAACCTATGGATTGCTATGTCTCCGAAAGAGAATCAAGCATGTGTACAGGGGCATAAACGCAGCAGTGATAGGATTGGAGAGGTTCGGTGAGCAAATGAAGACCCTTTGAAGTCATATTGCATGGTACCCATTCCACGGGTTTCACCTACCCAGGTTTAAGGTATTCTTCCTTCAGCTAAAACATGCATGTGGAACCTAGAGTATGATCAACCATGTGATCGGGAGACGTGTTCAAATATGTCTCAGTTTTCGTACCCTGGTACTCGGGTGCAACATTCCAGACGCTTTACTAACACTCTCCCGACTTGGAGAGTCAGTCCCTTTAACCTCCTGTTTAGCCCAGTTTGCAATTTCTGCGGAAGATGAACAGGAATAGCGAGAACCAATGAGAGACTAGCTGGAGGTGTCTGAACGGGCAAATTTAACTCTCATTTCCCACCAGGAAGAGGAAATAACCAAAGGCTCAGCGTGCCATGCCGGAACCAGATTAGGGCCTGAAGACATCCTGCGGTGTTGCGGCCAGCTCAAAAGAAAGCGAGTTGAAGAAAGGAGCTCAGGGGCACTGTAATTCACAAACCTGCAGAGTTATAAATGACAGCTATTGTCCAAAAATAGACTGAAGTAAGGCTGCCAAGAGGACTTGAAAGCGGGGCAGAATTGCAGGAAACCGATTTCAGGAGGTAGATTGGAATTGCATTGAAAGCATAGGAAAAGAGGCAGAACGTCCACAATGATGCACTTGGCCAGAAAGGGCGTATGCGTTTTTTCCTGAATATATTCAGGAAAAAACGCATACGCCCTTTTTGGCCAACCAAGCAAACTTGCAAAGGAAATCTGCACTACAATGAAGTCTCACTTCCCCCCGGTCAAAAGGGCCATCTGAAAAAAGTGTAAAATCCAGAAAGGCAGGACAGGCCATGGAGAACTGGGAGCCTTGTTATGCTGATGGGCGGGATGTAAATTGCCAACAGACACTCGGGAGAAGTGTATGGTGTTTCCTGAAACATCTAAAAAACAAAGCAACAGAGCCTAGGGCACTTCCACTTATGGTCCTATACCTTAGGGAAATTAAAATCAAAAAGACACAGCCACCTCAAAGTTTGGGACGCCTCTGTTTACAAGAACCTCGTTTACCGTACAAGTTCAATATCACAGAAAGTGAAAAATGGATAAAGAACTTGTGGTACTTACGTACAATGAAGTATCACTCAGCAATGAAACCTATGTCATCAGGCCCGTAGCAGCATAATGAGTGGATTCAGGTACGATGATTCTAACTGAAATAAGTCACACAGAAAAAGAAACATCATAAGATATCAGTAATACATGGAATGTAAACTTGGCTACACAGGAACTGAATTACAGAACAGAACAGGGTCTCAAATTTAGAAAACCAACTTATGCTTGCTTAAGGGGAAAGGTGAGTTGGGGTGCTGCATAAAACCAGAGATTGAAATGAGCACAGATAAAGTTCCTTAAGCCAAATATGGAATAGACAAGAGCTACTCCTTGCTCAACGAAATGGACTCAACACCGCATATTAAACGCCTAAGAATGTACCTGACTAGTAAGTATCTTAAAACCTATAGATTGCTATGTCTCCGAAAGAGAATCAAGCATGTGTGCAGGGGCATAAACGCAGCAGTGATAGGATTGGAGAGGTTCGGTGAGCAAATGAAGACCCTTTGAAGTCATATTGCATGGTACCCATTCCACGGGTTTCAACTACCCAGGTTTTAGGTATTATTCCTTCAGCTAAAACATGCATGTGGAACCCAGAGTATGATCAACCATGTGATCGGGAGACGTGTTCAAATATGTCTCAGTTTTCGTACCCTGGTACTCGGGTGCAACATTCCAGACGCTTTACTAATACTCTCCCCAATTGGAGAGTCAGCGCCTTTAACCTCCTGTTTGGCCCAGTTTGCAATTTCTGCGGAAGATGAACAGGAATAGTGAGAACCAATGAGAGGCTAGCTGCAGGTGTCTGGACGGGCAAATTTAACTCTCATTTCCCACCAGGAAGAGGAAATAACCAAAGGCTCAGCATGCCGGGCCTGAACCAGATTAGGGCCTGAAGCCATCCTGCGGTGTTGCGGCCAGGTCACAAGAAAGCGAGTTGAAGAAAGGAGCTCAGGGGCACTGTAATTCACAAACCTGCAGAGTTATAAATGACAGCTATCGTCCAAAAATAGACTGAAGTAAGGCTGCCAAGAGGACTTGAAAGCGGGGCAGAATTGCAGGAAACCGATTTCAGGAGGTAGACTGGAATTGCATTGAAAGCATAGGAAAAGAGGCAGAACGTCCACAATGATGCACTTGGCCAAAAAGGGCGTATGCGTTTTTTCCTGAATATATTCAGGAAAAAACGCATACGCCCTTTTTGGCCAACCAAGCAAGCTTGCAAAGGAAATCTGCACTACAATGAAGTCTCACTTCCCCCCGGTCAAAAGGGCCATCTGAAAAAAGTGTAAAATCCAGAAAGGCAGGACAGGCCATGGAGAACTGGGAGCCTTGTTATGCTGAAGGGCGGGATGTAAATTGCCAACAAACACTCGGGAGAAGTGTATGGTGTTTCCCGAAACATCTAAAAAACAAAGCAACAGAGCCTAGGGCACTTCCACTTATGGTCCTATAGCTTAGGGAATTTAAAATCAAAAAGACACAGCCACCCCAAAGTTTCGAATGGCTCTGTTTACAAGAACCTCGTTTACAGTACAAGTTCAACATCGCAGAAAGTGAAAAATGGATAAAAAAGTTGTGGTATTTACTTACAAACTAATATCACTCAGCAATGAAATCTGTGTCATCAGTCCCTTAGCAGCACAATGAGTGGATTCAGGTATGATGATTCTAACTGAAATAAGTCACACAGAAAAAGAAACATCATAAGATATCAGTAATACACGGAATGTAAACTTGGCTACACAGGAACTGAATTACAGAACAGAACAGGGTCTCAAATTTAGAAAACCAACTTATGCTTGCTTAAGGGGAAAGGTGAGTTGGGGTGCTGCATAAAACCAGAGATTGAAATGAGCACAGATAAAGTTCCTTAAGCCAAATATGGAATAGACAAGAGCTACTCCTTGCTCAAAGAAATGGACTCAACACCGCATATTAAACGCCTAAGAATGTACCTGACTAGTAAGTATCTTAAAACCTAGGGATTGCTATGTCTCCGAAAGAGAATCAAGCATGTGTACAGGGGCATAAACGCAGCAGTGATAGGATTAGAGAGGTTCGGTGAGCAAATGAAGACCCTTTGAAGTCATATTGCATGGTACCCATTCCACGGGTTTCAACTACCCAGGTTTTAGGTATTCTTCCTTCAGCTAAAACATGCATGTGGAACCCAGAGTATGATCAACCATGAGATCGGGAGACGTGTTCAAATATGTCTCAGTTTTCCTCCCCTGGTACTCGGGTGCAACATTCCAGACGCTTTACTAACACTGTCCCCACTTGGAGAGTCAGCGCCTTTAACCTCCTGTTTGGCCCAGTTTGCAATTTCTGCGGAAGATGAACAGGAATAGCGAGAACCAATGAGAGGCTAGCTGGAGGTGTCTGGACGGGCAAATTTAACTCTCATTTCCCACCAGGAAGAGGAAATAACCAGAGGCTCAGCGTGCCGTGCCGGAACCAGATTAGGGCCTGAAGCCATCCTGCGGTGTTGCGGCCAGGTCACAAGAAAGCGAGTTGAAGAAAGGAGCTCAGGGGCACTGTAATTCACAAACCTGCAGAGTTATAAATGACAGCTATCGTCCAAAAATAGACTGAAGTAAGGCTGCCAAGAGGACTTGAAAGCGGGGCAGAATTGCAGGAAACCGATTTCAGGAGGTAGACTGGAATTGCATTGAAAGCATAGGAAAAGAGGCAGAACGTCCACAATGATGCACTTGGCCAAAAAGGGCGTATGCGTTTTTTCCTGAATATATTCAGGAAAAAACGCATACGCCCTTTTCGGCCAACCAAGCAAGCTTGCAAAGGAAATCTGCACTACAATGAAGTCTCACTTCCCCCCGGTCAAAAGGGCCATCTGAAAAAAGTGTAAAATCCAGAAAGGCAGGACAGGCCATGGAGAACTGGGAGCCTTGTTATGCTGATGGGCGGGATGTAAATTGCCAACAACCACTCGGGAGAAGTGTATGGTGTTTCCTGAAACATCTAAAAAACAAAGCAACAGAACCTAGGGCACTTCCACTTATGGTCCTATAGCTTAGGGAAATTAAAATCAAAAAGACACAGCCACCCCAAAGTTTGGAACGGCTCTGTTTACAAGAACCTCGTTTACCGTACAAGTTCAACATTGCAGAAAGTGAAAAATGGATAAAGAAGTTGTGGTATTCACTTACAAAGCAATATCACTCAGCAATGAAATCTATGTCATCAGGCCCTTAGCAGCACAATGAGTGGATTCAGGTATGATGATTCTAACTGAAATAAGTCACACAGAAAAAGAAATATCATAAGATATCAGTAATACACGGAATGGAAACTTGGCTACACAGGAACTGAATTACAGAACAGAACAGGGTCTCAAATTTAGAAAACCAACTTATGCTTGCTTAAGGGGAAAGGTGAGTTGGGGTGCTGCATAAAACCAGAGATTGAAATGAGCACAGATAAAGTTCCTTAAGCCAAATATGGAATAGACAAGAGCTACTCCTTGCTCAACGAAATGGACTCAACACCGCATATTAAACGCCTAAGAATGTACCTGACTAGTAAGTATCTTAAAACCTATGGATTGCTATGTCTCCGAAAGAGAATCAAGCATGTGTACAGGGGCATAAACGCAGCAGTGATAGGATTGGAGAGGTTCGGTGAGCAAATAAAGACCCTTTGAAGTCATATTGCATGGTACCCATTCCACGGGTTTCACCTACCCAGGTTTAAGGTATTCTTCCTTCAGCTAAAACATGCATGTGGAACCTAGAGTATGATCAACCATGTGATCGGGAGACGTGTTCAAATATGTCTCAGTTTTCATACCCTGGTACTCGGGTGCAACATTCCAGACGCTTTACTAACACTCTCCCGACTTGGAGAGTCAGTCCCTTTAACCTCCTGTTTAGCCCAGTTTGCAATTTCTGCGGAAGATGAACAGGAATAGCGAGAACCAATGAGAGACTAGCTGGAGGTGTCTGAACGGGCAAATTTAACTCTCATTTCCCACCAGGAAGAGGAAATAACCAAAGGCTCAGCGTGCCGTGCCGGAACCAGATTAGGGCCTGAAGACATCCTGCGGTGTTGCGGCCAGGTCACAAGAAAGCGAGTTGAAGAAAGGAGCTCAGGGGCACTGTAATTCACAAACCTGCAGAGTTATAAATGACAGCTATCGTCCAAAAATAGACTGAAGTAAGGCTGCCAAGAGGACTTGAAAGCGGGGCAGAATTGCAGGAAACCGATTTCAGGAGGTAGATTGGAATTGCATTGAAAGCATAGGAAAAGAGGCAGAACGTCCACAATGATGCACTTGGCCAAAAAGGGCGTATGCGTTTTTTCCTGAATATATTCAGGAAAAAACGCATACGCCCTTTTTGGCCAACCAAGCAAACTTGCAAAGGAAATCTGCACTACAATGAAGTCTCACTTCCCCCCGGTCAAAAGGGCCATCTGAAAAAAGTGTAAAATCCAGAAAGGCAGGACAGGCCATGGAGAACTGGGAGCCTTGTTATGCTGATGGGCGGGATGTAAATTGCCAACAGACACTCGGGAGAAGTGTATGGTGTTTCCTGAAACATCTAAAAAACAAAGCAACAGAGCCTAGGGCACTTCCACTTATGGTCCTATAGCTTAGGGAAATTAAAATCAAAAAGACACAGCCACCTCAAAGTTTGGGACGCCTCTGTTTACAAGTACCTCGTTTACCGTACAAGTTCAATATCACAGAAAGTGAAAAATGGATAAAGAACTTGTGGTACTTACGTACAATGCAGTATCACTCAGCAATGAAACCTATGTCATCAGGCCCGTAGCAGCATAATGAGTGGATTCAGGTACGATGATTCTAACTGAAATAAGTCACACAGAAAAAGAAACATCATAAGATATCAGTAATACATGGAATGTAAACTTGGCTACACAGGAACTGAATTACAGAACAGAACAGGGTCTCAAATTTAGAAAACCAACTTATGCTTGCTTAAGGGGAAAGGTGAGTTGGGGTGCTGCATAAAACCAGAGATTGAAATGAGCACAGATAAAGTTCCTTAAGCCAAATATGGAATAGACAAGAGCTACTCCTTGCTCAACGAAATGGACTCAACACCGCATATTAAACGCCTAAGAATGTACCTGACTAGTAAGTATCTTAAAACCTATGGATTGCTATGTCTCCGAAAGAGAATCAAGCATGTGTACAGGGGCATAAACGCAGCAGTGATAGGATTGGAGAGGTTCGGTGAGCAAATGAAGACCCTTTGAAGTCATATTGCATGGTACCCATTCCACGGGTTTCACCTACCCAGGTTTAAGGTATTCTTCCTTCAGCTAAAACATGCATGTGGAACCTAGAGTATGATCAACCATGTGATCGGGAGACGTGTTCAAATATGTCTCAGTTTTCGTACCCTGGTACTCGGGTGCAACATTCCAGACGCTTTACTAACACTCTCCCGACTTGGAGAGTCAGTCCCTTTAACCTCCTGTTTAGCCCAGTTTGCAATTTCTGCGGAAGATGAACAGGAATAGCGAGAACCAATGAGAGACTAGCTGGAGGTGTCTGAACGGGCAAATTTAACTCTCATTTCCCACCAGGAAGAGGAAATAACCAAAGGCTCAGCGTGCCATGCCGGAACCAGATTAGGGCCTGAAGACATCCTGCGGTGTTGCGGCCAGCTCAAAAGAAAGCGAGTTGAAGAAAGGAGCTCAGGGGCACTGTAATTCACAAACCTGCAGAGTTATAAATGACAGCTATTGTCCAAAAATAGACTGAAGTAAGGCTGCCAAGAGGACTTGAAAGCGGGGCAGAATTGCAGGAAACCGATTTCAGGAGGTAGATTGGAATTGCATTGAAAGCATAGGAAAAGAGGCAGAACGTCCACAATGATGCACTTGGCCAGAAAGGGCGTATGCGTTTTTTCCTGAATATATTCAGGAAAAAACGCATACGCCCTTTTTGGCCAACCAAGCAAACTTGCAAAGGAAATCTGCACTACAATGAAGTCTCACTTCCCCCCGGTCAAAAGGGCCATCTGAAAAAAGTGTAAAATCCAGAAAGGCAGGACAGGCCATGGAGAACTGGGAGCCTTGTTATGCTGATGGGCGGGATGTAAATTGCCAACAGACACTCGGGAGAAGTGTATGGTGTTTCCTGAAACATCTAAAAAACAAAGCAACAGAGCCTAGGGCACTTCCACTTATGGTCCTATACCTTAGGGAAATTAAAATCAAAAAGACACAGCCACCTCAAAGTTTGGGACGCCTCTGTTTACAAGAACCTCGTTTACCGTACAAGTTCAATATCACAGAAAGTGAAAAATGGATAAAGAACTTGTGGTACTTACGTACAATGAAGTATCACTCAGCAATGAAACCTATGTCATCAGGCCCGTAGCAGCATAATGAGTGGATTCAGGTACGATGATTCTAACTGAAATAAGTCACACAGAAAAAGAAACATCATAAGATATCAGTAATACATGGAATGTAAACTTGGCTACACAGGAACTGAATTACAGAACAGAACAGGGTCTCAAATTTAGAAAACCAACTTATGCTTGCTTA